>NC_092874.1:359724169-360409356 GCF_028372415.1 Notamacropus eugenii
GATGTTCCATATATCATCAAAAATATTTTTATTAATCATATTTCAATATTTCTAAGACCTTCCTGAGTAAAAGAATAAAAACCACTAAGCTTTCTATTCTGGTGTCAATCATTGTGATTGTTTCTAAATTTCAAATATTCAAAATAAAATAGGCAAGTCAATTTATAAAGACAGATAGTTTTTCTTTATGGAAAGCGTTTAAAAGTCCAGTAAAGTTCTTGGAACTCTTTCCTAGGATACTTATTAAAAAAAATAAAACTCTTGATTTTTAAAATTCAGATAAAGAATCTTAAGTGTTTTGATTTTTAATGCAGAATATTCAAGTGAAAATATTTTATTTATTTAGCCTTACTCAGATAAAACACTCAGATAAAAGTTACACTGCCAAGATCAGTATGCTCATGAGGTGCCATCTTGTTAACATATTACTTTTTAATTGGATGTCTGGATTCCAGCTTTACCCCTTTCTAATCCATATTGCAATGGCTACAAATGACTACCAAAATAATTTTCCCAAAGCACAATTATGAATCCCTTTTAATTCTTCATTACAATTCAAATTCCTTTGCTTATCATGTAAAATACTTTCCAATCTGTCTCCAGACTACCTTTCCAGATTTACTGGAAATTACTCACCTTCATATATTCAAATTATAAACTGGCCTATTTCCTGCTGCTAGAATTATGTCCTCCTCTTGCCTCTGTGACTTTGCAAAGTCTGACTCCAATGCTTGGAATGTACCCTCCTATCCTTTTTTTTTTTTTTGTAATTAATAGAATAAAGTAAGAATTTCCATAATATTGTAGTATAAAAAGATAATTGCACATAAAACTGCATATCTATTATATACAACTTGCTATTTTAAATATTTAATAATGTTATCATGTAAATTTCTTTTTTTTCTCTTTTTCTCCCTTCCCCAGAGATGGCTAACATTAGACACAAATGTGTATGTATATATGTATGTACACGTATATGTGTATATGTGTGTGTGCATATATATATGACATATGATACATATATATATGACACCATTTACAAAGGCAAGGAGACTGGAAACAGAGATATTTTCCTGTTTTTGGTTTCCTTCTCTTGTCTCTTATTTCTTAAAACAATTTCCATAATACTGTGTCAGAGAAACTCTGAGAGTCAAGATGGTGGAGTGAGCAGTAAGTTGCTGCAGCTCCCCCATATTCACTGCCAAATAACCATAAAATAGCTTCTCAGAACAAATCCTGGAACAGTGGAGCCAGAGGAAAAATTGGGTGGAGTGATCTTTAACCCGAAAGACTTGGAGGATAAACAACAAAGGTTCATCTCGCTTAAATAAAAGGGGAGCACAGTTCAGGATAAGAAGCATCCCAACAAGTCAGCAGCAAGTCCCATTTCAGCAAACTGGTGGGAAATGCTGAGCCTCAGTGTGGAAGAGCAGGCAAATACCAATACCAGGATCCCCAACATAGGGAACTGGCAAACTTGACCTGAGAACCACTGATTTCTTCAGCATAGGTCTGGGCAAGAAGGTATCCTCCCATGTGACAAGAAAGTAGGCCATACCTCCATGTGTAGCCCAAGGCAAACAGGCATCTTCCAGTGGCCAGAACTCTACATGCTTCAGCACAGTCTAGGAAAAATAGGCATCTTCCTATAGCCAGACCTCCAAGGGCTTCAGTGTAGCACCAGGGAAATGCATTAAACCTCAACTGGACCTCAGCACACCCCAGAAACCATCACTAGGAACCCCACTCAACACCAGATAAACTGTTAGACCACTGCAACCTCCATCAGTGCCAGCCAGAAAAGAGGGTCCTTCATGGGCCTCAGGGCAACATCAGTGCAACACCAGGTAAACAGTCATGGCCTGTAACCATTGGTACAAGAAGTATGAGACAGAGCCCTTTCCATCATAGGAGCAGAGACCAAACTTAAAAGAAAAGAAATAGCCCACCACCTCTAAAAAAGAAATCTAACCATAGAAAGTTGTTGTGCTGACAGAGAAGGCCAAAACTCAAACTCAGAAGAGTATAATAATGTCAAAATACCTATGAACAAAACCCCAAAGGAAAACAGGAAGTGGTCTGAAGCCCAAAAAGAACATATGGAAGAGCTCTAAAAGAAGAGCTTGAAAATCATATAAAAGAGGCAGAAAAAATTGGGGAAAGAAATGGAGTAATTCAAGAGAAAAAAAGACAGCCTGGAAAATTGTTTAAAAATAGAATTGACCAAATAGAAAAGGAGATACAAAAGCTAACTGAGAAAAACACCTTAAAAGTTAGAATTGGACACGGGGAGACTAATGACTCTATGAGACATCAAGAACCAAACAAATTCAAAAAAATCAAAAAGCAAGAAAATGTAAAATATCTCACAGGAAAAACAACTGACCTGGAAAAGAGATCTGGGAGAGACAATAGCAGAATCATTAGACTACCTGAAAAGCATAATCAAAAAGAGAACCTCTGCAGCATCTTTTAAGAAATTATGAAGGAAAACTACCCTGATGTCCTGAAATCAGAGGACAAAATAGGCAATGAAAGAATCCACAAATCACCCAGGAAAGAGATCCCAAAATAAAATCTCCAGGGAATATTATAGTCAAATTTCAAAGTTATCAGGTCAAGGAAAAAATACTGCAAGTGGTCAGAAAGAAACAACTAAAATATCAGGGAGCCACAATGAGGATTACACAGGACACTTTAAATGATATGTGGCCATAGAACATGAAATTCTGGAAGGCAAACCAAGAATCTTTTACCCAGTAAAATTAAGCATAATTCATCCATGGGGAAAAAAATGGTGATTTAATAAAAATTGAGGGATTTCAAGCTTTTGTAAGAATAAGAACAGAACTAAAAGAAAAAATTTACATCCAATGTCAAGATCCTAGAAGAGCATAACCAGGGATAAAGGGGAAAAACCATAAGGGATACAATAGAGCTAAACTATTTACATCCTATACAAGAATATAATACTCGTAATTCTTAAAGTTTGTATGACTAATAGTTTAGCTAGAAGGACATAGGCAGAGAGTATGGACAGAAAGTGAATTTGAAGGGAATGACCTAAAAAATTAAAGAATGAGAAAAAAGGAGTGCAACAGGTGCAGAAGAAAGGGAGAGGTAGAATGGTATAAATTATTTCACATGAAATAAAGACCTATTGCAGTGGATGGGAAAATGGAATGATGGGCAATGAGAATTGTTTGAACCTTAGTCTCATCAGTATTGACTCAAAGATGGAATAATATACACATTCAGTTGAACATATAAATCTATCTTACCCAATGGAGAAGTAGGAAGGGAGGAGACTAAATAAGGTGGGATGGGGACTGATAGAAGGGAGACAGATCAGGGGAGGTGGCAGACAGAAATAAAACACTGGTGAGGAAGTAAAGGATCAAAGGAGAGGAAAAACAGATGGAAGAATTGGATGTAGGGAAATACACAGTCAGTAATCACATCTGTGAATGTGAATGAGATAAACTCTTGCATGAAATGGAAGCAGATAGCAGAGTGGATCAAAAAACAGAATCCTCCAAGGCATTTGTTACAAGAAACACACTTGAAACAGAGAGAAACACATAGAGTAAAGGTAAGAGGCTAGAGCATAATCTACTGTTTCAGCTGAAGTAAAATTTTAAAAAAAGCAGGGGTAGAAGCCTTGATCTCAGATGAAGTAAAAGCAAAAATAGACCTAATTAAAAGAGTTGAGGGAGGAAACTACTTCTCGCTAAAAGTTACCATAGATAATAAAGCAATATCATTACTAAAAATGTAGGCGTCAAGTGGTATAACACCCAAATACTTGAAGAAGTTAAGTGAATTACAGGAAGATACAGATAGCAAAACTATAATAATGGGAGACTTCAGCTCTCCCTTCTCAGAACTCATGAAATCCAACTAAAAATAAACAAGACAGAAACCGTGGAGATAAATAGAATATTAGAAAAGTTAGATATGATAGAACTTTGGAGAAAACTAAATGGGAACAGAAAGGAATATACCATTTTCTCAGTTGGAAAGGATGTGGGAAAAGTGTGGCATGAATGCACTGTTAGTAGAGTTGTGAAATAATCTAACCAATCTTGAAAGCATTTTGGAAATATGACCAAAGGGCAACCAAACTGTGCATACCACTTGATCCAGCAATACCACTACTAGGTCTGTATCCCAAAGAGATCATGAAAAGGGGAAAAAGACCTACATTGTGAAAATACTTATACCAGCCCTTTTCATGGTGGCAAAATATTGGAAACTGAGGGGATGCCTGTCAGTTGGGGAATGCATGAACAAGTTGTAGTATATGAATATAATGGAATGCTAACATGCAAGAAGAAATGATGAACAGGCAGATTTCAGAAAATTTTGGAAAGATTTGCATGAACTGGGGAGCCAAGATGGCAGAGTAAAAGCAAGGACTTGCTTGAACTTGAACTCTCCCCCAAATTCCACCATATACCTGTAAAAAATGATTCTAAACAAATTCTGGAGCTGTAGAACCCACTGAATGATGGTGTGGAGTAAATCCCTAGCCCAAGAAAGCCTGGAAGGTTGGGAGCAGTACATAGCCCAGTGTAGGCTGCACTTGCACAAGCAGGATTCCAAGGGACTGAATCACTGGCAGCTGTGGTTATTTGCACACTTCTTGACCCCAGAATGCTGAAGACAATTTGGAAAGTCAGTGGAAAAAACCTGTTTTCCTGTGTGAGAGAGTAGCACAGTCTGGCTCAAACCCTGGTCAATGGAGGGGGCAGAGGAGCTTGTGGCAGATGCAGCAGCAGTGGTGTTGGCAGCAGCAGATATTTCTGGAGCTCTATGTCCACAGATTGTAGGGGGATGAAGTGACTGACAGTACACTCCCCCACTCCCATTGAAAGCAGAGAGTTGACAAAGAACTCAAAAGTCAAAGCTGGGAAAATGAGCAAAACTCAGAAAAAAATCATACTATTTAATCTTACTTGGGTGACAAGGAAGATCAAGGTATACAAATAGAAGACAACAAAGTCAAAACTCATACATCCAAAGACTCCAAGAAAAATATGAATTGGTCTAAGGCCATGGAAGAGCTCAAAAAGGATTTCGAAAATCAAGCAAGAGAAATAAAGGAAATATTGGGAAGAGAAATGAGGGTGACACAAGAAAATCATGAAAAAATGACTCAACTGCTTGCTAAAGGTTAATAAAAAAATGCTGAAGAAAATAATACCTTAAAAATAGACTAACTGAAATGGCAAAACAGATCCAAAATGTCAATGAGAAAAATGCCTTAAAAAGCAGAATTGACCAAATGGAAAAGGAAGTTTGAAAACTCACTGAAGAAAATAATTCCTTCAAAATTATAATAGAGGCTAATGCCTTTATGAAAAATGAAAAAAAATTTATAAAGCAAAACCAAAAGAATGAAAAAAATAGAAGACTATGAAATATCTCATTGGAAAAACAACTGACCTGGAAAATAGAACCAGGAGAGACAAATTAAAAATTAAATTACTGGATGACCTGAAAGCCATGATCAAACCAAAAAGAGCCTAGATATCATCTTTTAGGAAATTAACATGGAAAATTGTCCTGATATTCTAAAAAAAGAGGGTAAAACTGATATCAAAAGAATGTACCAATTGTCTCTTTAAAGAGATCCCAAAAGGAAAACTCCTAGGAATATGGTAGCCAAATTTCAGTGCTCCCAGGTCAAGGAGAAAATACTGCAAACACCCAGAAAAAAAAAATTCAGTATTGTGAAAATGCCATCAAGGTAACACAGGATCTAAGAGCTTCAACATTAAGGAATCAAAGGACTTGCAATATGATATTCCAGAAGTCAATGGAGCTAGGATTAAAACCAAGAATCACCTACCCAGCAAAACTGAGTATAATGCATCAGGGGGGGAAAATAGTCATTCAATGAATTAGAAGACAAATTCTTGAAGAAAAGACCAGAGCTGAATAGAAAATTTGGCCTTCAAATATAAGAATCAAGAGAAGCATGAAAAGGTAAATAGGAAAAGAAAAATCATAAGGGAATTAGTAAAGTTGAACTGCTTGCTTTCTTATATTGAAATATAATATTTGTAACCCTTGATAGTTTTCTCAGCATTAGGGTAATCTGAAGGCATGATGTCTTGGGGTGGAGGAGGGGAGAGATAAGATAAAAAATCTGGAACTCAAAATCTTGTGGAAGTGAATACTGAAAGCTAAAAACCAATTAGTCAATTAATTAATTAGGAAAAATAAATCCACACATTAATCAAAGCTGAAAAATATATGTTTTATTATGTCCATGTAGTTCAATACCTTTTAGCCAAGAGGCAGGAAACCTGCTTCACCATTAGGGCTCCAAAATCACAAGTGGTCAGAGTACTGCAGTCCTTAAATATTGTTCTCCTTTATAACATTGTGATCATTGTGCGAATTACTCTCATGGTTCTGCTAACTCTGATCTCTTATCAGTTCATATAAATTTCCTCAATATTCTGACAAAAAAAGACTTACATGAACTAAATGAGCAGAACCAGGAAAATACCGTACACAGTTTCAGCAACATTGTGTTGATGATCACCTACGAATGGTTCAAATCTTCTCAGCAACACAATGATCTAAGACAAGTACAAAGGACTCAGGAAGGTAAATGCTATCCATATTTAGATAATGGATCTATTATCCATTATCTCTGAATGCAGATTGAAGCATACTTTTTCACTTACTTTATTCTTTCTTATAGTTTCTAAAATATGTTTGTTCTTTCACAATTGTAATTAATATGCAATTTTTTTACTTGATAGCACATGTATAAATTATGTAAAACTGCCTACCATTTTCAGAAGAGATGAGAAAAAATTGGAACTCAAAATCTTGACAAAATGAATGTTAAAAATTTTCTTGACATGTAACTAGCAAAAATACTATAATAATTAAAAAAGTGGTAGAATCCCACATTTATTTTCTGTTAGGAATCCTTACTTTTATCTGTGTATACATATATATTTGTATGTATATATACATATGTGTATATATATATGTACATATATATTTAAATCGAAGTTAATTGGTGATTTCCTTTTTCATCCACATTGGTCTCTTGAGAGAAATTTCATTTCTCTTTATCACTGGAATCATTTCTCTTTGTACCTTCAGAATTTCATTCATTAGTATGTCATATATCCCCTGGTCTAAATTCTCCTGAATGATTTTAATCCATGAAATTTGACCTATCTTTCTTTTGAATACTTTGAAATCAACTTTCCCAAAATATAGAGTTCATACCATATTATTCCAGGGTTTCCTCTACTTTATCACAAACCCTAGGACAGAATAGCCATTTCCCCCTAAAGTTATTATAATTTCCACCCAAAAATTCAATTCCTCTATGTGAATGAGAATAATATTCAGTATAGAATTCTCCCGGTTTGGTTCTTCCAAGTCTTGAAGGATGAAATTATCACTGAGGCAAATCAATAATTTA
Organism: Notamacropus eugenii; assembly: GCF_028372415.1. Lineage (NCBI taxonomy): Eukaryota > Metazoa > Chordata > Mammalia > Diprotodontia > Macropodidae > Notamacropus > Notamacropus eugenii. The sequence goes on from NC_092874.1 coordinate 359,731,629, forward strand.
TAAATTGTTCTGTGTGTTTGTGTCTGTGTCTGTGTCTGTGTGTCTGTGCATGTGTGTGTGTGTGTGTGTGTGTGTGTGTGTGTGTGTGTGTGTGTAAGAAAGAGAGAGACAGACAGACAGAGAAAACTGGAGCAGATGTAGTGGGATAATGGAAGCCCCATCTCAACTATATCATGCTTCTGCTGGACTTTTAGCTGTTTCCTCATGCTTCTTCTTTCTGACCATGTGGTTTATAAAATACCCCAATGATAGAATCACTTCTCTTCCTCTCTTCTTTGTCCTTCACCCAAATACTCCGTATCATGCTTCCCCCATTGTTTCTTTCATGTTCAATGAATACTCCCCCTAGCAACATGACTTTTTTGTTTCTTTTGAATGAAGTATTCCCACTCAGTGCCAAAGTCCAGGTATAGGTTTCCTCCCACTAATTTCAGTAATTAGTACTTACAGATTGTTGAAAAAAAATTCCACTGCTAATTTTATAAACACCAAAGGTCATATATGCCTTTAAGAATGCAATATAAATTAAAAAGAAAAAGACATTCTATAGTGTCATTACGGAAAGCAGGTTGCATTACATATAGTGTCATTACAAAAACACAGGCTAAAATAACATCCATCGATAATATTGACATAAGAATAGTAATTAAAAGAAGTAGAAACAAAAGAAGGAGATGAATAATAGTGAATCCAAAAGCAAATCACATAAATGACAAAGAGTTATGTTAAAGAGAATGATAACAAGAAGAAAACACATAAAAAAAAAAAAAACTATGGGATCCTAAGACATAAGGCATGCTCAGAAAAAAAAATGTATGTCTTTGAAAACTTTTACGTTCAGTTGTTTCAGTCATGTAAGACTTATCATGATGTATTTTGGGGGACGTGGAGGGTCTTCTTATCAATGATGCAGTAATGCTTTACTATTTCCTTCTCCAGTCCATTTTAAAGGTGAGGAAACTGAGGTAAAAAGGAGTCAAATGACTTCCCCATGGTCACATGGCTAGTAAATGTCTGAAGTGAAATTTGAACTCAAATCTTCCTGACTCCAGGACTAGTGCTCTAACCACTGTGCCACCTAACTGCCTATATAATTAGAAGCTTTTCTGTTTAGTTGTTTTTCAGTCATGTCTAACTCTGCGACTCTTTTTGGGGTTTTCTTGGCAAAGATACTGAAGTGATTTGCTATTTCCTTTTCCAGCTTACTTTACAGATGAAGAACCTGAGACAAATTAAACTAAATGACTTGCTGAAGGTTATACAATTAGTAAGTGTCTGAAACCTGAATTGAACTTAGTTTCTTCTTTCTCAGACCAGCATTCTATCCACTAAACTACCTAGCTATCCTTCTGAAAACTTAGATGAACAAAATAGAAAGATAAGTCAATCAAATGAGTGTGCAATTAAAAAGTACAGGAAATATAACACAAATAAACCAAGACAAATGATAAACCTTGAAAAAACCTTCAAAGTTATTAGAGAAATGTATTGAAAAACTCTAAAATTGATAAAAACAAGAAATATTCTTAAAAGATGCAAAATGCTAATAATCTAATCAAAAAAGAGGAAGAGACTTCTCCATGGTACCTCTGTGACTAGGAGTCAAGATGCTATTCAAAAGCAAGAGGCACTTCCCAAATGTCCCTCTCTTTACCACCAAAAAATTAGGCACCTCCACTGAGAGCTTCACCTTGGCCTCCACCAAAAACATACTCTCTATCAGCAGGTCTACCTCCTGCTCTAACACCTATAACAGCCAAATTCGATGCTCCCAATAACTATCAGTACATCAAGGGAAACAGTTGACTCAACCAGTGGAAATATTCATTCATACCATTAATGGTGGCTTCAGTGTCAAGGCACTTCCATCATTTTGCATGACCAGTAGAGGAAGCCATTAGAAGAACAAGTATGGCCTCAAAATTATCTGAGGGATTCAGTGAGTTCTAAAGCAATGTGGGCTTGACAATAGATTAATCTAATTGAGATATTCAAAAAGAAGTAGAAAATCAATTCTTAAGATTTATTTATTCAAAATATAGTGAAATGATAAAGAAGGTTGTTGTTTTTATTATTATTGTTGGTGTGTATATGTCTGTGTGTGTTTGCCTGTTTGTCACTAGTAACCTTTTGTTTCAGAGATACCTGAGAGGAATGGTATTTCCATGATGGATATATGTGACATAATATAAAATGTTGGGACTAGACAAATGTGATCCCATCAAAATGAATGGTTGTGATGTTAACTCTTAGTAAAAAGAGCATCTTAAGTTATATCTGGTATTTCAAATAAAATTATTTCATCCTAGGGAAAAGAAAGGAAAATCAAATTATCAAATTATCAAAATAAAAAATGAATGAGGTGAATTTGCAACAAGCAGAGAGTAACTAAATAGAAATATAAAAACTACCATCAGAACAACGGACCAGAAAAACTGAGAATTCACCTGAAGTGAATGAATATCTGCGAAAATATAAAACAATAAAAAAGAGTAATAGAGGCAGAAACAGAGAGAGACAGAGAGACAGAGAGAGAAAAAGAGAGACAGACAGACGGAGAGAGAGAAAAAGAGAGAGAGAGACAGAAAGTCACAGAGACAGAGGCAGAGACACAGAGAGAGAAATCTTAGCCCAACTTCTGGGGGGAAAAAAAACTGAGCAATCCATAAACGAAGGTTAAAGGAATTATAACAAAATTCTATCAAAAAGTTAAAAAGCAGTTACATTAAAACTGGTTTAAAATAGAGAAAGAGTGCAGTCCATTAAACTCTTTTAAAGACATATATGGACCTGATACCCGAATTACAGATCAATTCAATTAATAAATCTTTTATGTAAAATAAATTCAAATAAAATTCTATCCTAGAGAGGACAGTAATATAAGAAAACAATCACTATGACAAAAGTATATTCATAGCAGGTACTTAGGGATTTAACAAAAGGAAAACACTTAACACAAATAATTACAACAGGACAAAACAAAAATGCATTTATTTTAATAGACTGGGAAAAAAACCTTTAATAATATATAGCACTCACTTATATTAGAAACTATAAAAAGCATAGATATAGCCTTCATCAATGAAATATGTCTGAAGCCTCTGATTCATCAGAGGCTGATCCTGGTAGATCTCATTAGTTTGGTCATTCTGAGCCGGTCAGACTAAAGTCAATTAGGTGTCCATGTTAATTATGGCACCAATATGGTGAACATGAGAATGGTCACAAAGCTACCTAAGAAGGAACAAACCAGCCTAGGTCAAAAAAAAAAAAAAGACATAATTGGTTAAATCTTCTGTGCACATCAGTAACGACTTTGAGACTGTGAGTAGCCACTACACATCCAACCTGGAAGAATTAAGGAGACTCAGTCTCAAAATAAACAAACAAACAAATAAATACATACATACATACATACATACATAAAAAGGCATAGCCATAGAAGGTCCCTTACTTAATATGATCAAAAGTACATTGTGTGTGTGTGTGTGTGTGTGCGTGTGTGTGTATTTACCTGTTTGTCACTAGTAATCTTTTGTTTCAGAAATACCTGAGAGAAATGGCATTTCCATGATGGAGATAATATAAAATGTTACACGCGCACACACACACACACACGCATGCACACACACCTTGCTTTCAATATAAAAAAATACAAGGTTTGGTTTTTTTTTTTATTCCACTCATAGTTATCATCTTACTCCAGAAATCCAAGCTTCCCTATTTCATTCAAGTCTCAGCTAGACTCACATATTCTGCAAAGAGCTTTCCCCAATCCTCCTTAAAAATAGTTTATCCTTCCTTCTGAGATTATCTCCAATTGATATGGTACATTTCTTGTTTATACCTAGTCATTTATATGCTATCTCGCTCTTTAGTGTGAGATCTTTGAGAGAAAATACTGGGTTTTTTTGTCTTTCTATGCATTCCCAGCACTTAGAATATTACCTTGCAAATAGCAAAGAAATGCTCGTGAAAATAATGTACAGATTTAGTACTATACCAATTAAATTATCAAGATAATACTTTCTAAAACTAAATAAAATGATAACGTAATACTCTTCAGAATATTTTTGGATAATATTTTGTGCCTGAGAAGAATATGATATAAAAGCTGGCCTCAGAACCAGAATGAATGAAACCATCAAGTATCCCAGAGTTGCCACCAATTTGGCTTTGATTTGGATGGTGCAGAGAGAATGCAGAGGAATTTTGCTCTTCAAACAATCTCTAGCTTTATTTCCTGGGCAGATAGCATGAATATTATCCCTGGACAATATATATTCCTTCTACTAACATCAGTGAAAGGCTAAGTAAAAGAAGGCAGCTTTGAATTAGAATAAACACAGCTTCTTCCACAATATTTTTTTTATTTTGAAGATTTAATTTTTTTTTTTTTATGTTTTCCCCACAAAACAGTGGCTTACATCAAGAATAAAATTGCAAGAATTCTTTGCACTTCTAAAGGTGACACCATCTCTGGAATCCATGTTCCAGCAGTCTATTTATTGGTAGATCAATAGTCAATTGATAAACCTGCTAGACTGTTCTGTGGAAATCTCACTTCCCAAGTTATTGAATATGAATTATTCATAGTTCTTACTCATTAAAAACCTCCTAATTGTTCTTTGGTATTCATGTGAATTTCAAAACTATAGATTTGTCTTGTTCTTAAAGAGTATTGTTAAATTGTATTTACAACTGATTATAATAAATTTAGACCTTTTGGGTGTTTCTAGCAAATTGTAGCCTCAATATTAGAAGAAGAAAGTCTTCCTGTTTCCATGACTGTTGGAATATATTTAAATTGCTTTCTTGGGGTTTTCTGATAGGTCCATGTTATGAAATACAGGAAACAGCACATTGAGAAAAATATAAATAAAATATAATTTAAAATTTGTGTGACTTTTTTAATAATACTCAAGTACTTACAATTATCTTAGTTCCATCTACATCATCCAAAAAGATACTTCCTCAAACCAAGAGCTAATGATAACTTACAATGAATATCCTTTTCCAAGCAAACTTAAGATCATAAGCTTATTAGAATTGGAAAAGATCATAGAGATGAGTTCATCCAATCACCTCATTTTAAGGAAATTGACACCCAGAGATTTTAAGTGCCTCAGTTACGTCATGTTGTTGTTGTTTGTCTTTCATATTCAAAGAAAATCTATGACATCATGGGTGATGACTTGTTCATGAAGTGGCTGTAATTGTGACAGTTTTACAGAGTTATCTGTCTCAGTCTCTCTTCCAAAGTCATTGAAGTAAGTGCAAGAAAAAAGTTAAGATGACTGGTGATGACTTGGGATGCAGTAGATGACTTTGACATCTTTGATATCTTACCAAGCTCTAAGTGCACCATAGTGCCTGCTTCAGCCACCTTCATGGCCATAGGAAGAAATTGTTCTCACCTACCCAGTCCCCTAGGGGAAATCTTCACATGCTATGGGTAGATACCCTCTAAATCAGTGACAAGTTTGAGGCTTGTTGGTTACCTTCAACACGATTTACCCCATATGTTGAGAGGACTTCCTAGGGTGTGGCTACTACGTATGCTATACCTTCTTGGAGCCACAAGTGAGAACTGAGTGAATCAAGTAGACACCACAGGTGGATGAGTAGCTCTGAAGAGGGTTCACCAAGCCCTCATACCAGAGGTGCTAGCCCTCCCTGAACACCCTCAAAGTCTGAGAATGAGTCCATGTCTTCTGATTCCAAGTCCAATGCTCCTTCCACTAAAAGAAAAATGAGAAAGCTGTTAGTACCAATCAGCATTCACCCTAGGAAAATTGACAAAACTATTTATAAAGACTGATTATCATTAATTATATGGAAAATGGAGCCCTAAAGAAAAAAAGATAATGAAGGTCGTCATTGACTTTTGCAATATTAAAATCCAAAGATAAACTAACACTTGTCTTCTTCAAACTTTTCACTTACTTTAGCATCATAAATAAAACTCTTGCTAGAATAATTCTTTAATGGACTACTGATCAATTCAGTCCCTCAATCACTTGATGAGATCCCATGGTATGTTCTTTTTTTAGACTCTAAAAGGCCATTTCACATGGAGTTGGACTTGTAGACTGGGTCATCCCTAAAAGTCATCCCTTTGGGATGGTACAGCAACTTCCAATGGATCCCATCTATTGCCATAAAGGAGGAATGTGTTGTAAAAGTTGATTGGAATGATCCAGGAAGAATTATTCACACTAAGGGTTATGAGATGAACTGAAAGACAAAAGCTATGCTTTTAGGAGTTCTCCTAAAATGCTTTCTTCTCCCTTAGACTGTAAGAAAGAGAGTAAAAAGGATTGAACTCCTTCTCCCCACTGGCAATTGTGTGTGCTTGTCTAGGTAAGCCTGAGCCTTTGCCACCTTCTTCCGTATTTTTTTTCTCTGAAATAGGTCAGTGACGACAAAAACCTAGAAATGAACATTTCTATTCTTTTTCATAATTATAAGTTCCACATGTTCTAGAATTGGATTCCAGATGACCAGAGGGAAGAAAAGAGAATTTGATGACAACCAAATCATGCAGCAACTGAAGGAGTCAAGAAATGCCCTTGGTATTCAGAAGATCAAGACCATATGGATTGCACAATCAGTTAAGATCTGATATGAATGCAAAAGCAAAAGGTCTACTGCCTAACTACATAAAGGTGTCTTTATGTCTTGAAAGAGCATAATGAGTGTGATAACCAACTTGAGATGTTTAAGGTTTTCTTATTTAATGTAAATACCTTTGAAAACTTTTTTTATCTTAAACATTTTCTGTAATGGGGAAATAAACCCTTATTTGTTACCCGATTCTCATATTGTATCCTGAGTATCTTTTCTAGGTGGGACATTATTGCCTATATTGGGCAGAAAACATAGAAATGAGATATAATTAAATTAGTTTTAAATATTTTGCTAGAGTCCTATGGCAGAAATTGGTGGGTATAACAAGTCAGAACAGGAGAAATCTGAACTGCTTGCCACTTCAGGGTACAGCCCCCTTTGGGTGAATCCAGTCAAAGGGATCTTAGAACCAGATTCCTTTTTAGGAGGGATCCCCTGCACTGCTAATCATATAATTTCCTTAGCTCCTTTTCAAAAATCACCAGTAGATAAATGATCAAAAAATATGAACAAACAACTCTGAGAGGAAGAATTGGATCAAGCAAGGAGTAGAAGAAAGTAGTATAACTTCGCTCTCTCCCACAACTATTCCACGAAGATGCAAAAAGAAAATGTACCAGATTAAATACTTGAACTTCCCTTTCATCTAAGCTGGTCAAAGAAGAGAAGAATATGATGTACAATTGGGAGTAGAAATACATTTCACTCAAGTGGGAAACAGAAGGGAAAAAAGGAGGACAAGATGAATGGTGGATTGAGGAAAAGATTAGCCCTAAGCAAAACCAATTCTAACTATATACAGAGGGTAGATTGCAAAGAGAATTATAAAATGAAAGAAAGGCTAAGAATCTGTTTGAGTTCTGGGTGAGGGAAAGAGAAGAATAAAGGAGCACTGATGTCAAGCACACCTCCACTCTCTCCACTTTCTTCATTTTTGTAGAAAGGGGGTAGAAAACTGATTAATGCAATGGTCAATCATGGTTCCAAAGGACTCAAAATAAACATGCTACCTAAGAGAAACAATGGAGTTAGGATATAGATGGAGACATTTATATTATTAGACATGGCTAACTGGATATTTATTATAAGAATTTTGTTTTTGTTTTATTTTTGGTTTGGGGGACAGAGAGAATGTGAATTCTTGTTAATTGAAAAAAATAAGTATTTTTTAAAATGAATTTATTTTTAGTTTTCAACATTCATTTCCACAAGATTTTGAGTTCCAAGTTTTCTCCCTCTCCCAACCCACCCCCACCTCAAGATGGCATGTAATTTAATATAGGTTCTATATATACATGCATATTGAACCTATTTTCACATTATTCATGTTGTAAAGAAAATTAGAGTCAATGGGAGAAACCACAAAAAAAGAAGAAACCAAAAAAAAAAAAAAAAACAAAAAGAAAGAGACTAAATATTTTGCTTCAATTTACATTCAGATTCCATGGTTCTTTTTCTGAATGCGGACAGCATTTTCTATCATAAGTCTTTTGGAGTTGTCTAAGATTCTTGCATTACTAAGAAGAGATAAGTCTATCAAAGTTAGTCATTGCACATTATGGCTGTTACTGTGTACATTGTTCTCCTGGTTCTGTTCATTTCACTCAGTATCAGTTCATTCAAGTCTTTCCAGGTTTTTCTGAAGTCTACCTGCTCATCATTTCTTATAGCACAATAGTATTCTATTCAATTCATAAACCTCAATTTTTTAGTCATTCCCAAACTGATTGGGATCCTCTCAATTTCCAATTCTTTACCTTCTTTACCACTACAAAAACGGCTGCCATAAATATTTTTGTACATGTGGCTCCTTTTCCCATTTGTATGATCTCTTTGGAATACAGACCTAACAGTGGTATTGTGAGGTCAAAGAGTATACTCATTTTTATAGCCCTTTGAGCATAGTTCTAAATAGTTCATCAGAATGGTTGTATCAGTTCACAACTCCACCAAAAATACATTTGTGTTTCAATTTTCCCACATCTTCTCCTGCATTTATAATTTTCCTGTTGTGTCATGTTAACCAATATGATAGATGTGATGTCATACCTCAGAGTTGTTTTGATTTGCATTTCTCTAATCAAGAACGGTTAGTACATTTTTTAATATGACTATAGAGAGCTTTAATTTATTCCTCTGAAAACAGCTTGCTTATATGCTTTGACCATTTATCAATTGGGGAATGACATATTCTTCTAAATTTGACTCATTACCTTATATATTTTAGAAATGAGACCTTTATCAGAGACACTTGCTGTAAAAATTCTTTCCCAGTTTTCTGCTTCCCCTAATCTTAGTTGCATTGGCTTTGTTTGTGCAAAAACTTCTCAATTTAATGTAACGAAAATTACCTATTTTGCATTTCATAATGTTCTCTATCTCTTGTTTGGTCATAAATTCTTCCATTCCCCATAAATCTGGCAGGTAAATTATTCCTTACTCTCCAACTTTGCTTATAGTATCAGTCTTTATTCTAAATTGTTTATCCATATTGACTTTATTTTAGTGTATAGTGTAAAATGGTGATTTATGCCTAGTTTCTTCCATACTGCTTTCCAGTTTTTCTAGTAGTTTTTGTCAAACAGCAAGTTTTTACCTCAGAAGCTAGAGTCTTTGTGATTATCAAACAGTAGATTACTATAATATTTGGCTACTGTGTCTTGTGTGCCTAACTTATTCCACTGATCCACCACTCTATTTTTTATCCAGTACCAAGTAATTTTGATGATTGCTTCATAATACATTTTAAGATCTGGTATGGCTAAAAATTAAATTTTCAAAAGGTTGTATGGTTTGATTGAAGCTAAGATTAAAAAGGCTGTAACTGGAAAAATATATTTCCAGTTAAGTTTTTTTTCTCAGTTGAGAGTCTCATTTCCAGAATACATAAATAAGTGCTTCAAATTTGGAAGAATAAGAGTCATTCCTCAAGTGATAAATGGTCAAAAGATATATGCTGGCAGTTTTCAAAGAAGCAACCCAAACTATTAATATTCACATACTATACTCAAAATCTATAATTATTAGACAAATGTACATGAAATGATCTCTGAGGTCTCATTACATACTCTCAGTGTAACAAAGTTGACAAAAATTGAAAATTACAATTTTGCAAAGACTGGAAAAACAGGCAAATTAGTAGTGGTATACACTGTTGCTAGAGCTATAAATTGGTATTGTCATTCTGGGGGGAACACATGTTTGTGGTTCAAAAGTTGTTCAGAAATGCCACTACTGTGTGTACTCCACAGGGAGATAATAGGAATCATATTCATCTATCTATCTATCCATATAGCAACTCTCTTTGTAGGGGAAAAGGACTAGAAACTAACAGTAATCCCATCAACTGAAAAATGGTTCAATAATTATGTTATATGAATGTAGTAGAATATCATTGTATCAGAAGAAATGACACAAGAGGTCCTTTCCAAGACATCTGGGAAGATGTGTATGACCTGATGCAGACTGAAGTAAGCAAAACCAACATATAAAGATCCACAATGATTTTAACAATAATGTAAATGGAAGCAACAACCACAAAACAAATAAAACAGAATGAATGGTGCAAAACAACCAAGAACATCTTTTTTTTTTCCTGAATTTCAGAATATATTTTCAAAATCCTTTGATGATTGGTTTTACTGATTGTCACTCTTCCTTCACTGTTTCCCTTTTTCCCCTTTAAAAAAATTGTTTTATGAAATGACTCTCTGGAAGCAGAGAAGGGAGAGAAGATGGAAGAAATGGAGGTGTTGTGAAAGTAAAAGATACCGATAAAATGCATTTAAAAATTTTTGTCAGTACTTTATATTACTTGCATTGCATTTGTAAAATTATATTTATTCTGAACTTAAGTACCTAATAAGTTGAGAATTTAAATACATGAAAACATAAAAGTTATACATGAAGCCACAAAGCTCTATTTCATAGTTTGTTTTTTCCATTAAGTATATAATCAATTGAGCTTCCCACGATCAAATATGGTGCTCTTCATAAAGCAAGAATTTGAGACCTATTTCTAACACCTCTCAGTTGAAAAATGAAATTCTTTGGGAGATAATTATTCTTTCCCAAGAAAGTACTGAGATTTCACTATGTGCAAAGTGTAACATAGGATACAAAGTGAGTTGGTATAATATTGTCTACATCTTCTAAGAACTTGCAATCTAGTTGGACAGATGTTTACAAATACATACAAACCTATATATGCCTCATTTCTTTTCTGCATAATTTTGCTCAAAAATTGAATGTGAACATTCTTGTCTTCTCTCAAGGAAAATCTTAGGAATGATCTTGTGCTCATTCATTAACAAATTTTAAGTCATTGTCAAATAACTGTTGCTTCCTAATTCATTTGATCTTTCCTATCTAGTAACCACTCTTATTTCCATATTCTATTTACTTCTTAGATGCCAGAGAAATTCTACCCTCATCAGTGTTGTACAGTCACTTACATCTATCTTCTTAAATTCTAAAATGATCAAGTCACCTATTTCCTGAACAGGGGTGGTTTCTTATCTCTATCTCCTGGTGACATTCAACTTATCATCATCTCCCTTTATGCAACACCCCACTATGCAGTTATATTCTCATTCTACTAATAAACTCTTTGGTGGTTTCACTTACAATACCAAGTGCAACATTGCCATTTTTAAACATTCCAAAATGGTAAATAGTCATTGGTTACTGATAAGTGAATTTGACAATGACAGTTACTTACTCTATTCCTGAGAATTGCTGGGTAGACAAATAGATACCCTCATTGTCTAGGGTCATGTGTTATGGCAAATGTGTGTTGTTGTTGTTTTTTTATAAACAATACATTTAATCTTGTTTAAATAATAGTACTTTTTTTCTAATGGTAAAATAGCCTGTATCTTGTAGGAAGTTTAATTTCCTCTTAACTAAAGAAAAAATTCACCAAATGTCTCAAACAGAGACACGTAATTAGATCAACATATCACTTCTTTGTAATGTTCTATCTTTAAACAACTTTGAAAAGTTTACCTTTTATTGAAAAAAATTTAATATCTAATACTAAGTTATTTTTGCAAAACTACAGGGAAAGAAAGGGTAGAGTAAACAAATCACTGTTAAAAGCATATTTTGACATTGCTACTTTTCATATTCTTGTATTTATATAATTACAGAGTTTTATTGTTATGAATTTGTTGATTACCTGAAGGAGTTCTTTTTCACCAGAGGAGTCAGACAGACAAACACAGCAGTGTGCAACGTAAAATAGTCATTTGACATGCACTCATCTTGTCATTGCTAAAGGCACTGAGTCCTGACAATGGCTGAAAGATAATGAAAACTGAATTCCAAGTTAGGAAAAATACCAAAACAAAGTCTTCATTAATAAGACTTCATTAATCAAGCTAAGTGGGAAAAAATCATGCACCTTCTTAGAAGGGAAATTCACATTCGGAGGGATAATCTTTTAATATCGTCTGGTTTCTATGACTATGCCCTGAAGTGATGAAAGGCATTTTCTTCTGAAGAATTCGCTATGATAAATGGTATTTTAAAAATTCTGAAGCTCAAGGACTATAGAGAATTTGGCAAATTAGTTTGATTTTTTTTTTTTGTCATCCTCTTCTACAGAGGCGACTTTATGTTTTATGCTGGGATGCTCTAGTTAAAATGACATTACATTTATGTTCCAAACAAAATGAAGCATTTTTTTTTGTTTTCTATATTCCTCTGAGGAGTCAACCTTAAAGGTCATTTTTTTCTCCCAGGGGATTTGGAAAGGATAACTCTAGGATGAAACTAGATTTGAAAGCTTTTATACTTAATGCTTGGGGGAAGATGGTATTGTGAATCAGAGCAGAGGAGTGGGAATGCTGAATTCCAAACCTAACTACACATATGATTTTCTGTGTGACCTTGAGCACAGCTTTTTTGCTTTGATTTCTCCTCAGTTAAAATCACAATAGGAAAGTCTAGATTGGAGAGAGATTTTTTTAAATCAATTTCTTAAATATCTAAATATTCTCAGGGGAATATATATCTATATGTATATAGCTATATACATCTATATCCATGTAGCTATCTATAAACATATCTATATCTATCTACAAATATGCAGTAAAGCATTAATATTATGACATCACATATCTTAAGAGCTCAACTTTGCTTTTCGATTCTTTGGTTCACTGCCATTTATTTCATTGCCATCATCAATAAATTAGAATGCTTACTATCTGCAAGACATTCTGCAAAACATTCAAATACATATACTGAAACTGGGGACAAATTCCTGTAGGATATATTTCCCTACATTGATTCCTTTACCTGATAGATTATCATACTGAAATCTGGTTTTATGAAAATTCTTACAAAGATACATTTTTTTGCCTTAAAAGTCATGATGTAAGCTACCTATTTCTCATTTTACTCACAAGATGATTATGAATAATGTCTTTCTGTCATTTGGAACCATTCAGTAAAGACAAGAAATTAATAAATGTGACTTTTGGAGTGGTGATAAGCTATTATAAATATCACATCCATAAAAAATTGCTAAATATCTCAAAGTAGCCCATGTGACTATTTTGGTGTGAAGAAAATATTTAATTTTTGGCTTTACATTTGATTTTTCAATAATCATAAAATTTAGAAAACTAGCACTTAAACCTTGTGGCATGCCTTAAAATTTATTCAACTGCATTGTTTTCCATATTTTCATACTGATCCAATTCAACAAGGCTAATCAAGCTTCGCAGTTAGTTAGAACCACTTATTTACTGGCCACTGTGATTAGTACTGAAGATATAAAGAGAATAACAAGACAGTCACTGTTCTCAAGGAGCATACATTCTTCTAGGCATGCTAACAGATAAATAAATGCAGGATATACCAAATAGCCAAATGGTGTTGTGACCTCATCATTATGAAGAAATCTCTGCAATTTATGTGGATTGAAACCCATCAATATTTGCCTATCCTGTGTGATTCTTGTCCATGATTAAGTTCATCATAAGGAGTTGACCTAAAGTACATTAGATGTTACTTGATTCCTCTTTCCACTACAAGGGTACACGAGGTACTCCAACTTTCCATCTATCATCTTTTCCCCTTGCCAGGTGACCAGCCTATATCTTCTCCCTATTATAAAATTCTTCAGCAGAATCTTTTTTTCCTGTTTTTTGTATTTCCTCATTGGTTTCATGTTATAAACTGCTCAGACCCACCATGCCCCTTTCTATTACCCCCATGTGATAGTTCATTTTTAATTCTTGATGGAATATTGCATGCAATGTCTCACAATTATATGCAAAAGAAGTAGAATGTTGATGATAAAAAAGATGGAAATTGAAATAATGGACTAGATTATCTTTTGGAACAAGAAATTATAACGATAGAAAGATAGATATGTGTGCATATGTACGTATATAGATATATGTCTATATGTGTACATACATATATATACATATGTATGCATATATATGGGTGTGTAAGGTCCCTCTTCCACTCCTCCACACATATATATTAAGGTCAATTCCCGTATTTGTGTGTAGACTATATTTTACGTGTGTATACATTATGTATATGTACATACATACCCAGAAGATACATATATAGATAGATATAAATGTCATGCATTTAAAAAGTCAGCTCTTTGCTTTCATGGGAAGCATAATGCCACTAATAGACATTTGTAATTTTCCTAAGGCAACCTAGACTATACCAACAGTATACAAGTTTTGCTTTATGATTGGGAAATATGGTATACAACATACTCTAAAGAATTAAAAATGAATTATCACATAGATTACAATGGATAGGGGAATGATGGGTATGAGCAACCTTTCACAGGTAATCAGGATGTCCAAACAGATAAATAATACATATGAATATATGTGTATGTTTGTGTGTGTGTCCATGTATGCATGCACGTGCATATATATGCAAGTGAGGAGACTAAAAAACAGAGGAATCTGGAAAAGATGGCTATAAAAGTGGCACTTGATTTGAACTTTGGATGGAATCAGGAGATTCAAGAGGCAGAGAGAGGGATGAAGAATATTACATATATAGCATACAAATTGTGCAAAGGTATGGAGGTGAGAGATGGAATGTCATGCATGAGAAGCAAGAAGTAGGCAGGTTTGACTGGAATATAGAACTTCTGAGGGAGGGTGGGGAATCGGCCTGCCATGGTAGGCTTTTAAATTATACACAGAAGGATTTCTATTTTATTCTAAAGGCTATGAAGATATTCAAGCTTCTCAAGTAATGGAGTAGCACTTCCAGATCTGTTCTTTCAGAATATCAATTTGGAAACTGGTTAGAAAATGAGTTGAAGAGCAATAATCCATGTGAGCAGAGAAAATGAACTCTTATGACCATATCAAAACACACACACACACACACACACACACACACACACACACACACACACACACAAAACACAAATGAGGGAAAAAATATAAAATTTCCAATGGTCCACATTTTTTGCTTTGTATTTTTATTATAAAACAAATAACTTCCTGGAGTACTATTAGAACTGATCAGATAGGCTTCCTCCCAAATATTTAGGAAATTATTGCATTTTATTAGTATTTAGAAACAATGCCTAGAGATATAAAAGTCTAAGTCAATTTTTTCTTCAATAAAATGATAAGACATGTTCCAAGTATTCACCCACCCTATTTTCACCAAACAGAAAATAAGCCTGTTTGACATGTATCTTTTTGTTGAAATCTAATACTGTATAAACTCTGATATAAGAATTGAATGTTTGAATTTTTTATTTTTTTTAAATTAAGGAATATAATGATACACTTGTTAAAAATCATCTTTTTAATAAAAATGTGGAGAAGGGAGGAGAGAGGAGAGGGAAGGGGAGGGGAGAAGAGGGGAGGGGAGGTGAGGGAAGGAGATGCTACTTACTCACAGGTTGTGTTTGTCCTTGTGCTTGAAAAGGACCATGACATCAAGATGATGACATGACTTGCAGTTGACTTTGCTTTGAGTGAGGGAGGAATGTGCAAGGTCATGAGACTCACTTTCTCCTCCAGAGTCAACTGGGTCTAGTGATAAGATATAGATCAGGACTATTGGAGAAAGAAGGGAAAGAAGAGAAAAAGAGGAAAAGGAGGTGAGGTACAGAGAGAAAGTATAAAAGGGCAAGTGCATCCTTCAGATAGGCAGTGTAAGCAACTTCTGAACTTCAGTCTAATTGTGTAATTTTATGGTACTTTACAGCAAAAATTACTCAGTAAATAACTTTCTTTCCCCCAAGAAAATTATTTCAAAATAATGGTTATTTACCCTTCTCATATCCTGTATCCAGATATTTGAAAATATCTTTCTCAGTTTAATCTTCAGTGACTCAGGGATCTTATAACATAATATTTAGATTGGCGTTTTTTAATGTCTCCTTTTTCTGACCTTGATACAGTGTGCTTTGAATGACTGCATGATTCTTCTTTTTATCTTATGAAACTATAAAGGTTCTGTTTTTTTTTTAGTTTAGTTTTTCTTTCTTCCTGAGAAATTAGACAAATCTAAATGTACTACAAAATTACTTAGAACATTCTCTCTCTCTCTCTCTCTCTCTCTCTCTCTCTCTCTCTCTCTCTCTCTCTCTCTCTCTCTCTCTCTCTGTCTCTCTCTCTCTTCTCTCTCTCACTCTTTCTGACTCTCTCTCCCTTTGTTTTTCTCTCTACCTTTCTCTTCTCTCCCTCTATTCCTCCTTTTTCTTTCTCTTGTGGTCCTAAATCTATGATCCTAAAATCACTGGTGGAAGAAGATAAATAGAGGTTACAATATGTTCCCTTACTGAAAAGATACTTAGACCCCTGGATTCCATAGGGTGATGAGATAAATAAATTTGTAATATAATATGAAATCACTTCATAAGACCAAAGTTTGATTCATTGAAAAAGCATTACCAATCAATTCCATTAGTGAAGCATTCATTTCAATGACATGAACACTTGTATAGGATACTGACTTTAAATCCTTGACAGTGAATCACCTAGAGGTGTTGAACAAACAATACAATGCAATTTTTGGCCATCTCATTTAATTCATATCTGCTTTTTCATAGATGAAACATTTAACTGAGGATTCTTTAGTATATTTGAGCAACTAGAATGAGGCAATTGGTGAAGTACTGACATTCTCATCTGTGGAGATGAAACAAGCGTGCTTTCAGAATTCCACTATCTTCAAGGGTCACAGAGGGAATAGAGACAAATTCACGACCTCTTTGTGTGTGGATTTTCTCAATTCTGTTGTTTTAAGAAAGGAAATAAAACAAATCAGGAAAATGGGTAAAATGGGAATTAAGGGGAGGAATTTAACTATTTACTTTTATTTTTTTACAAATCAGGTATATGAGTAAAAGAAAGGATGGAGAAAATGGACATTTCACTTCACTCAACTGAATTGAATAAGATAAACTCACACATATGCATGCACACACACACATACCCTAAGAGTCTGGTACTTAAACACATTTAATAGGGAAATAGGTGGGGAAGTGAAAAGGGAGAGGAGAATATAAGATGCAAAATAAAGCTCAGAAGGGAAAAGCCCCAAACAAAATATATTTCAGCTTTATAAGTTTGTTCATAAAAGGGGAGGACTAGAGAAAAAAAAAGAAAGTAAAAGTAAAAATGTAATTCTGTCCTTGGTTAAGAAACAATAGGTGAAGGAATGGGAAGAGAATGTATCAATTATAGATTTTCATTTGTGATCAGTTTCTCCTTCAGACCTTTTTCTGAGTTTAGCAGATGCTCAGTTAGCCAGCAGTGACCATCTCAGGAAGATATTTGTTGACTCAGAATTTAGGTGTATCATAGAAAAGGAACACACTCCCTGAATGTTTCCAGCTATGTAGTAATCCAACATTAAAAGGATTGAATGCTTTGGTCCAATCTTTTTCCTGCCCATGCTATCAACATGGAGAGAAGTTGTTGAGTCATTTAGAAAAAAAAAAGTTCTACGTTGATATCTTTGCTTCAAATTTCCCATGTGGCAGATCCATCTAAGAATCTGATTACATTTGATAAGAAGAGATTGTGAGGTGTGAAAACAATTTTTCTTAGCAATCATTATCTTGGAGATTCCCTTTTCTTCATAAGTTAGTTTCTTCTTTAGGAGGACAGTAAGATCTAATCAAAATGTGTCTATTCCTGCTCACTGTGTTGCCCTAACAGATCTGAGAAAATGTTGATTTCTCCCTATTGTTGAGACGGGGCATATGGAAATTGATGTCCTCTGAACCAGGTTTAAATGCCCTAAATCAAGTACCCCAAGACCCTCATTTGAATATAACACACCTTCCAGTGTATTGACAAATCAGAGATGATTGGCACCCCTTGGGAACACCTACTCTTCCAGGGCCATACAACTCTGTAGTCCCAACCCCAAATTGAGCCAGTTCTGGACTGTAATTCCCATGCAATACAAGATGCCAGTTTGTGAGAGAAATTAAAAACATGGGCACAACCTAACTGAATTTCTCTTTCCTTAGAACAAACTCTGTGGATGTTGACAGAGGAAAAGAGGAAAAAAATATGAGAATCTGATGGAAGAAAAATCAAGATCATAACTGTGACCATGAATGATAAGAACTCAAAAAGCAGAAAAGAATATCTTAATAGATTGGAAAATATAATCCAAGAAAATGTTGTTTAAAAGAAAAACATTGAAAAACATAAAAATTCACAGTGTTAAAATGAGGGAAAGGTATAGCATTTATTATGTTTCAGGCAAAAAATAAAGTGGCAACTATGATTTCAAAATAGTCATTAGTAAACATTTAAGTGGTCAAAAGTAATAAACAAGGAAAGTACATTATGTTAAATCCCTCACAGATAATGAAGTTATAATATTATGGGACTAAGTGATATCAAAATTCTCGAAGGAGAAGCTAATCAAATTATAAGAAAGATTGCACACCTATAATAGTGACAGACCTTATCAATGCCTTTTCAGACTCAGACAAATAGAACAAAAGTAAATGAGGTAGGTTAAGGACCTTAGTGAATTATAAGAAAGTTAAATAATAGATGGAAAGCAATGATTCAATAAGAATAGAAAATAATATACATATGCACCAGCTTTACATGACATCTTGCAAAAATTGACTATATGTCAACATAAAAGCCTCATAAACAAATAAAGCAAATAAGAAATATTAAGTACATATTCTACTCAATGCTACACAATAAAGATTATAACCAAGAAAGGACATGTAAAGGAAGTAATCAGACATGAGGACTTGATAATTTATTTCTAAAGAATTGCTGGCCCAAAATACAAATCAGAGAAAATACAAATGATTTTATCAAATAAAATGAAAACAATGTGACAACATACCAGAACTTTTGGGGCACAGCTAAAGAAGTATGTAGAGGAATTAAAATACTCTCTAATGCTTTTATCAACAAAAGAAAGAAAAATCAATGAATAAAGTATGCAATTAAAAAGAAAACACTAGAGAAGTAACAAGTGAAAAAACATATGAAAGAGAAATTAATCAGATTACAAAAATGGAGCAAATTAAAGCTTCTGCACTGATCAATATTGGAACCAGTGTCATGAGTTGCTGCTGTACTTCAACATGAGCTAGAGAACCAAATCTCAAAACAAAACAAAAGAAAAATCCTCTTGAATTTACTAATAGAATAAGACACTTAAAAAATGAAATAGTGGGGAAAATTATTACTCCATCTGACATAAAAACAAAAACTAAACTTTAAATATAAAAGTTGAAAAAAGGAGAAATGACAGTAGATAAAGAGGAAATTAAACTTACATCAGTTTCAGATCTCAAATCATATTACAAGCCAAGAATCATTGAAACAACTTTAAACTGGTTAAGAACAGTTAAACAAATGAGGTACATAAGATCCAGAAGCAATTAAACATTGCAACATAGTGCTGAATAAATACATGAACACAAATTTGGGGGGGTGGTAAAACTCACTCTTTGTCAAAAAACTGTTGGGAAAATTGGAAAAGAATCTGAGAAAAAATAAGGTTAGACCAATATTTCACACCATATGCTGGTGGTGGTGGTTGGTGGTGGGGTTGTTGTCCTTGGTCTTTGAAGAGGACCAAAATGACAGCACAAAGATAAGGTTAAATTTCACAGTGTCTGACTGTGGCTGATCAGACCAATACAAGCTCAGAATGCTCTACCACAGGTTGGGCACAGATAGTCCATGTGAATATTTGGGGTGGATATCCCAAATTTGGGCATCCTGTATTTACTTTGTGCTGTCACAATTTTGATTTCCTCATAGAACATGGCACCCTTTCTGATATGGGCATGCCATATGGAGCAATCTTGTGCCACTGTCTCCCATGCTGCACTCTCAAATCCAAAGTTCTCGAGAGACATCTTGAGAGTGCCCTTGTATCGTTTCTTCTGGCCACCATGTGATCGTCTGCCTCATGCAAGTTCTCCATAAAATAGGCTTTTTGATGAACACACATTTTCCGTTCAAACTCTGAAGCATAGTTTGAATACTTGGCAGTTCAGCTCAAGCAAGGACTTCAGTGCCTGGTACCTTATCCGAGCAAGTGATCCTCAGAATCTTCCTAAGACAGTTCAAATGGAAACTATTCAGTTTCCTGGCATGGCACTGATAGACTGTCCATGTTTCACAGGCATACAACGAGGTCAGCACAACAGCTCTGTAGACCTTCAGTCTGGTAGTCAGTCTAATATCTCTTCTCTCCCAAACTTTTCTTCAGAGCCTCCCAAACACTGAGCTAACTCTGGCAATGGGTGCATCAACTTCAGAGTCAATGTGTAAATCCCTGGAAAGTACATTACCAAGGTAAGTGAACTTATCCATAGCATTCAAAACTTCTCAAATGGTTCCACATATGGATGGTGTGGTGGTGGCTGATGGACCACTTGTGTTTTCTTGGTGTTAATTATTAGGCCAAAATTAGCACAGGCAGCAGAATTGATCCATACTTTGTTGCATCTCAGCTTCAGAGGCTGCATTGAGTGCACAATCATCTGCAAACAAAAAATCATGCACCAATACTCCCTCCACTTTGGTGTTGGTTTGTAGCCTTTTAAATTGAAGAACTTGTCATCAGTACAGTAGTTGACCTCAGTGTCGTATTCATCCTCACAGAAAGCAATTCATCATCATGGCTGAAAATATCATGTTAAAAAACATGGGAGCAAGCACACAGCCCTGTTTCATTTCCATTGGTGAGAGGGAAGGTATACGACCTTTGTCCATTATCCGGAATCCAAGCAAACATGCCATCATGAAATTGATGTACAATATTGATGAACTTCTCCAGGCAACCAAATTTTGACATAACTTTCCATAAGTCCTTACGACTAACAGTATCAAAGACCTTGGTCAGATCTGCAAACATCGTGTACAGACCTCTCTTCTGCTCCTGGCATTTCTCCTGGAGTTGTTGGGTAGAAAACACCATATTGACTATTCCTTGGCCCTTTCTGAAGCCACATTGGCTCTCAGGTATATGACCATCTTCCAAGTAAAGGATCAGTCTGTTAACGAGAACTCTAGCAAGAACTTTGCCAGCAATGACTAAGAGAGAGATCCCTCTGTGATTGTCACAAGACAATATATTCCCTTTACCTTTATCGAGATGGACAATGGAAGTGTCCTTGAACTCCTGGAGGATAACCTCCTCTTGCCATATAACCTGGAATATTTCAGTCAGCTTTTGTAGGAGCAATGGTCCCTGTACCTTGTAAATCTCAGCTGGAATACAATCAATACCAGGTGCTTTGCCATATGAAATGAGCCTAATGGCCCTCCAAACCTCTTCTTCACTTATAGGTTCAGCTAAGGAGGGATTAACTTCAACCTGAGGTCAATCGCCTCAGCATTGATTGATGATGGTCTGTTGAGAACACTATGGAAGTGTTCAGCCCATCTCTCTAGGATCATGTCCTTACCACTAATCAATGTGGCTCCATCAGCACTGAGTAGTTGTCATGCACCATATGTTCCATAATAGCTTTCAGGGAATCACAAAAGCACTAAAGCACTTCGGATTGTTACTATCAACATAAAACTGAATTTCATCTGCCTTCTTACTGAGCCAGGAATCCTGCATCTCTCTAAGCTTTGCTTGTACTTTGCTTTTGATGGAATTAAATGCTGCTTTCTTAGAGGTGAATGAACTACCCTGATGGAAAATCCTGTGGAGTTCTTGCTTTTCATTTAGCAGCTTCTGAATTTCTCCATCCTTTTCATCAAACCAGTCTTGGTGTTAGTGAGTGTTCTGACTCAGATGAGCAGATGCAGTGCTGTACACCAAATCTCTGAAAGCTGCCCACTCATTTTTTGCTCCACTGTTGCCAACTGTGTGTTGGCTCAACTTTCCCTCTAAGTCAGCAACAAACTGTTCACACTCAGAGAAGAGCTCTGGTAGTCTTAATTCTTCTGGTAGTCATTTTGCTTTAGAGGTGGCACTTTTGATGAATGCAAATATTTAGCTTGGAAAGCATAAATCTATAACCAGTCCAGCACTCTGCACCACACATTGCCTTTGTCACTCTCACATCTTGTCTGCCTCTTCTCCTTACGATCACATAGAATCACACCATATGCTACATTAAGCCCAAATGAATATATGCTCTATACATATAAAGTTATACCATAAACAAATTAGATGAGAATAAAGGTGATTTTTGTTTTGTTGAGTCATTTTTTGGTCCTGTCTATTTCTTCTGATCCTTTTTGGAGTTTTCTTGGCAAAGTTACTAGTGTGGTTTGTCATTTCCTTCTCTTCTTCATCTTACAGATGAGAAAACTGAGGGAAACAGGGTGAAGAGTCTTGCCCAGAGTCACATAACTTGTAAATGTCTGAAGTCAGATTTGAACTCAGGCCTTCCTGAGTCCAGGCCCAGCACTCTCTTCACTGTGCTCCCTAGTTGCCCAGAAAGAATGGTGATACCTTTCACAACAATGGAAAGGGGAAGAGATATTGAGCAAAATAAAGGACAGAAGCTATCACAGGAGTATTAGGTTGTGCAAACTGATTTCACTGGTACAGCCCTAGCTACCCTAGGATGCATACATGTCAAGATTAATAAATCCAGAGACTGGACATTGGACATCAGCCCCTTGCTGTATTGCACACAGTTTGAGTTGTTTCCTATATCTTTGTCACCCATTCCTCACTCTTTGTTGAACAATTAGGAAAATAGCCTTTCTTTAATGGTCCTATAAATAACAGACAATCTTACTTTGGTATCATACTGGCTCTTTATCTAAAACTCTGTATATGTTTGAATTCTGAGAAGCTCTGTACCTTTGACTGGAGAATACAATTCATTTTTCTATCATTGTACATTGATATGTTCATGTTTATTGATAATTTTCTCAGTCACATATTTTATTCATATATGGATTTAAATTTTTTGCTAGGTCATTATTTTTAATGCTTTTAATTCCATGTAGTCTGGAGATTATAACCATAATGACCATTATCATCGATTAAAATATTAAAAATATTAAATTAAAATTTAAATTAAAAAATATTGAAAAGCTACAAAAATAACTAGTTCATATATGCAATATTTGAACTTGAACACAGTATTAACTGGTTAAGGGTATTGAAAAAGATAAATGGAGACTGGAATATGGAAGATAAAAGCATATCCAAAATGAATGTTAATTATTAGCCCAAACACTTCATAACGATACATGAATTACTTGTAAAATACTTTTTACCAGATACTTCTCTGATCCTATCTCTCATCCTGTCCCTTAAAAGAAAACATTATCTATTTATTATCAAAAGACGAGCCTACCAATGACACCTCCAAATATAGGTGAAATACAGGTTTACATGCTTTTTGCAAAGTATTCATACCTTGTATCAATTAATGAATTAAGTACTTATCAGAAAATATATTATAGTATATATTAGGAAAGAAGCAAAAAGGAATGGCATAAAAGGCTCATGGTTATATTATTAATTCAGTAATTTTTAACAAGTACCATTAAAATACCATGAGATTTTAGCATATTTACAAATTATTTATTAAAAAGCCTTTTGCTTAGTTCTGCAGTAATGGCTTATTTATGTAGAGAAAATAAATAAAATCAATCCAAACCTAATGTATTTGATTTCCCTGTGGGAACCTGTTTTCCATTTAACAGATGCCACCAACAAAGCAAAACAAAAAAAGTTTTAATAGATATTATATTAGAAGATTATAATCCCCAAAATATATGAAATGAAAAGAATTTAACAGTGATGACCTATTGGAAGAATTTAAATACATTTGTGAATAGAATGAGGTATATGCCATCTGTCATTCTAACTCTACTGTAGATCTTCTACAGATGCTTTCAGTAAATAACAAAAGATAAATTTAGATTCCAATACTCCTATTCAGTTATGTTTGCCATGTGTTACTTGATTCTGTATTTCATATTGTTAAGTATTCAATGCATATTTGTTGAATTGTGTTAACCTCTTAACTAATCAAATGAGGTTATTGCCCTAGTACTTTATCATTGTATTTTCTGATGATGCTATATAGGTTTGGGTTATAGATTGTCTAGAATACAAATAAGTTGTGGAAAAAGTCAGTGGAGAACTCCATGGGTAGGCATGAGCAAAGTGCAAAATATTCCAATAAAAATTGCATAACAGAAATAGTATACAAGAAGGCATGTGAGAAGTGGTTATGCAGCAAAATGGATACATATACGGAGTCAGAGAGACTTAAGTCCAAATTCTACCTAAGATCATTGCCAGCTATGTGACCCTGGTTAACCTCTATGCACCACAGTTTTCTCATTTATAAAATAAAGGAAATGTCTTTGATGGTTTTCCAGATACCTTCTAACTATCTATTCATGATCTAATGAGTCTATGAAATGTATGGACAGAAAAGGAAGTTGGATGGTCACATAGTGACAGCGATGAACTCTTTATGTTCAGTTGATAACCATACAATGTCAATAGAGGTAGAAGAAAATGCTCATCCACTTGAGGGAACTTCATTTGCTAGATTTGTGAGAGGACAAGGACAAGAGTCACAGAGGGTAAGAAGGAATAGAAAAATTGTCATTCACAACACTGGAAAAATGTAATTAAAATACATATTAGGGAAACATCTGGTGACATATCATTGAATATTAATGAGTAAGCCCTCCCAGGGGATTTCATAGAATTTAGACATGTGTGGGACCTGAGGTCTGAAGGTTAAGTGATTTATCCAAGGTCCGAGAAATGTTAAGTAGTATAGTGTGAATATCCAGACTCAGTTTCTTTATTTCTAAGCCCTATTCCTTGATTCCTCTGCTCAGTGGGATATGAACACACATGAGAAAGAAATGTCTGATTGCAGTGAAAAAAGTTATTAAGTTCCCTTTTCCCTCCAGTCTTTAGAAACAATAAGTAAACGGAGCTGTGTTATCTGTTCTCTTATTGGCATTTAAGATATTTTCAGTCTTGGACTTGGGAAATGGATGCTCTCAGATTCCTATATCTGAGGGAGCCAAGGAAAAGACTTTTCAACCGGCAAGCTGGATTTTACCTGTTTTTGAGAGACTAACTTATCTATTTTAAAAAATTCTAGAGAATGGAAGGGGCCTTATGAGTACTGTTCACTGTAATCAGCTATAGAAGAATTAGTTGGACTTTCTAATGAATAGATGAAGATCATGATGGCTTTTCACCTAAGTAACATTTGAGGAAAAGAAACTATCTACTAGATGTACAAAGCTATAGAAAGATTTTTTGACCTGAGAAATGGGAGCTGAAAGTGATGTATCCAGTGAAGGAAACTGTGTATTATTACAAGGAAGGAAGCTATAGGCAACTCCTTTCCTGCCCAAAACTGCTACCAAGACTCCTAGGAGCAAGACCATGATGATAGTCAACCTAGCTTAGATGTAGACACATACATCTATAATGATTCTTAAAGCCAGCCCATAGCAACTACCTATTCTGGTATAGCAGCAGATACATCAATCAGTAACAAGAAAACTAGGCCTATTAGATCAGTTGCTAGTCTAAGTCAGGATGCTACAGGTAAATCTGAAGATAACATGATGACAAATCTGAAGACACACATGTATCAAGGTGACAATACTAGAGAGAGTCCATGTAAAATGTGTCTTGAATATAATTAAAGTTGTTTCAATATTTTTTTTTATTTTGATAGTATATTCATTTGACTGTGATTTGGGTTACTTTCATCCTGTAGCAATGTTTGCTTGT
The DNA here is from genome assembly GCF_028372415.1 of Notamacropus eugenii. Taxonomy (NCBI): domain Eukaryota; kingdom Metazoa; phylum Chordata; class Mammalia; order Diprotodontia; family Macropodidae; genus Notamacropus; species Notamacropus eugenii. Next base: position 359,757,474 of record NC_092874.1, read on the forward strand.
AAACTGTTTTGTATGCATACTGTTTACAATTAAACCATGTGTAGGCCTATTGATAGCATTACTGCTACAGCTAGCTAACAAACTTTAGCAAACTTTATAACAAACCTCTATATAATGCCATGTGTACTGTATGTACAGTTAATGGGCATTTGTCTTATTTTAGTTTCAATGCTCCTAAAAGCTAGTTACCTGGGATCCCAGGGGAAAAATCTTGTTGTTTCAAAGCTCTGATTTTTGTGACTGTATTATATAGTTACAGGTTTTGGACCTGCCCCACCTGATCTTTGTAAAGGACTACAAAGACTTTCTTCTCAAGGAAGAAATATAACTGGAACCCCAAAGTCCGTTGGTATGAGACTCTCCTCATTGGTGAAAATCAATTCCCCATATCTATAGGAAGGACAGGGTAGAAATAACAAGAAATAAGAAATCCAGTTTCTTCACTCTTTTCAGGCTTTTCCATCTCTTCAGATGCTTCTGGTCTCTAGTTTTGAGAGGAAAAAATAAATGATGCCAACCAGACTTCAGTTTGCTGCAAAAAAAAAAAACTCTATAAAGAAGCTGACATAAGAAGATGTTGTATCCCTAAGCCAACTGGTTACACTAGAGACTTTGGGGAATTTTCCATTTGAGTAAGATTTAGAACCATCTTCTTAGCTGAGCTGAATTGTCCCTCTTTTAATGGAAGAACTCTTTCAAAAGGTATAGACTGGTACATATTCTTAAACTTTCTCTAATTTCTATTTTTCTATCAATATGAATGAGTTTCTTTGTTTTAAAAAATGAGGGAATTACTTGAATTCAACAGACACTGATGAATTTAAACCCCTTGCTCTTATGTGAAAATTTAGTACTAATACGTATTGTTTTTACTGGGGCTGGGGGATGAGGTGGATAGATCTACACTGGAATTCCTTTCTTGAATGCATGCATATACTGTAGCCACAAGTTTTTCTTTTTTCCTGTTCTCCTTTAAATTCTCTAAAAAGTAGTCATTTTAATTCACAGTTTACTGTTCTTTTGTAATCAGTAGCTGAATGTATACTTTTTTTGTCTTTAGAGCAATCAGTATAACAAAATGGTGTACTTGGCATTTGCGCCCTGGGGATAGATTGGAAATGCAGGTTAAAGACAATAGACTTTGATTCTTATATATACATACATACACATGCATATATACATATGTGTGTAATATATATGCATGTATGCATACTCAAATAGAACAAAAGACTAGTAATGTGTTTTATCTCAACATTGATCGTTGCAAAACAATAAAATAATTAAGAAGAAATATGACAACATATATTAGTAGAATGGCACATTTTGTTACCATTAAATATTACATAGAGGTAAGAAACACATGCTAATTTTAAAATTCCTGCAAACTCTGGCAATTAAAGCTAATAGCACTGAAATGGGAGAAGTTGTAGGGGTTGAGGAAAGGTTGGAGAAACTACTAAAATAAGATTTCATGCAATGTTACTACCTGTGAAATATTGGTCTTATCACAGTCACCATAGTTAGAAATTAGATATTTTGTTGATATTTCAGTTCCAAACTTTTTTTAGTATTTTCAGACTTTCACCTTCACCTTGTCATCCTTTTGCTGTTCTCACTGATGATGTTATAGGAAGTAGTATTTATTTATTTAATGTTAATTGATGAGTCCTTTTACAGCAAGGCTGGCTATCATGAAGCAGTGATTCTGCTTTATATGGTTTGAATAAAGCGCAGGATAAATGAACAGAGTTGTTTTGAAAATATTTATCTTCCTAATTACAAAGTCAAAAAGGTGCTGGATCTTTCTATCCCTTTGATTTTCTAAACAAAGGCTTTTTTAAGTCTTAAGCACAGCACATCATAATGTTGCTTCCATTACATCACTTCAATAATAATAAAAAATTAGACCACCAGAGCTCTTCAGAGCCTAGAGAGCTTGAACAGAGCCTGAAGTAAACAACACACTGTCAATGGTACGTTGCAGAAATAGAATAATTGGTCATTAACAATGATTTACGTTAGTTGAAAATGTAATATATCTTCACCCATTTCTCTTGAAGAGAAAAGGGATTAATCTCTTTCACCTGTCACTCTCTCTAAACCTTTGCCATTTCAGGCAGTTGCCACTTACTTGATTTTTAAAGATAACCTTTCACCTTTATGCTATCGCCCGTGACAGGCCCTCATAACACTTAATAAGTTCGAGTCACTAGTGTGTGCACCATCCTGGATTGTGGCATGTTTGTCCATTTTCTGAGAACTTCACTCATTCATGCATTCATGTGCTTTGCTTTCAAAGATAGTTTCATGTGGTAGCAATGTAGCAAAACATTCAGAGAAATGTGATGTTTCTTGATAATGCCTTTTAAGCCAATATACGATTATCAGTCCTTGAACTAGTTTATTTCAAAGGTTCCTCATCTTTTGAAAGTATTTCTACCAATACTTGGCAGAAATTCTTGAAAAATTTAAAATGCTTTCTATATGGGCTTATGGAGAATTTTCCTTAGGTCTACTAATGAAATAGAGTACTACAAAGTTTTCCTAATTGTGGGATACATATACTACAAGAACCACAAGTACACAAAGACCTCTAGAGAAAACTAAAAGGAAAGCTTAGATTATTGGATAATTTTATGTGCAATTCATATAAATATAAGTTATTGTATTTTCCATGAAAATACAATTTAAATCCAAGACAATAAAATGTTACTAATACAAAGAATTTAATCTATTTCACAATATATTTAGTACAACAATTATGGAATTTGGTATGTATAAATAAGGTCAAATTTAACATATATATAATTTCAACACAGGAGCAATCTGTCCCCATTACCATTACTATACATGTACTCATGACACATATGATATACATCACCCTCCTTCTTGGTACATGTAACATGAAGTGTGCAAATTCAAAGTTAAATAAGTAATCATTATGTAGACACTAAAATATAATATTTTAATATTTTAAATTATTTTGGTAAGAACAATATAAAAAGGTACTTTCCAAAATAGCCATGCCTTCAAAAAATTAATATAACCTCAAAATTGTAAAGATTATAATAAATATTTTCAAAAATAAATTTTTTCTTAGATTTTGTTGTATCCATTTTTAAAAATTGAAATATCACTGTGTAATGGGTAGATATATATGGCCACAATTTACAAAGAAAATATACTGGAGCAACTAAAATTAGTACAAACAAGGACACCAGGCATAATTTAAGTAGCAGAAACAAAAAGTAAAAAGCCCAAATTTAGAAAATATGATTCACTATGGTTATCACTAAGATTCACATATTCCATTATTGGTGGAGAAGAAAAATTGATTAAAATGCCATCTCAATGTTTACATGTAGCATTCATTGGCAACTGGCAAGCCATTTTTCCCAAGAAAGCAAAATGTGTTTAGAATGCAAAATGAATTTTTTTCCCCCAAAAATGATGGCTATGGCATAAAAAAGCTTTCTTGCATTTATCCAGCTTGTTTACAGACTACCTGTGTAATAATAATAATAGTAAAAATTTTATTTGAAAGGAAAAGAATTCAGATATCTTATGGTGTAAATGAAGGTTGATAAATCACATGCAAAGTAACTTTAAATGGCTCCATTTTCAGATAATATGATGGGAAAGCAAATGACCCACAAATCTGAATATTCTTGTGATTAGTTCATTGAAAAACAAACAAAAAATTCCCTAATTTCCATTGCAAATGGATGAAACAACATGTTAAGTCAAATAGATTACCTATGTGTGTGTGTGTGTGTGTGTGTGTGTGTGTGTGTGTGTGTGTAGATATAACTGATGATAGGATTTGCTATTAGCAAGCCTTTCAATGATATGCCAAGAGAAATTGTCAATGTAATTGAAAATTACTTAATGGAAATGAGATGTGGGATGATTATTTGAATTCATAGTGATAGAGCTTAATCACAGTCAGGATGAAGTGAAAATCTAAACTACTGGCCAACAAGTAAACAAGTGTTTATCAAATGCCTATTATGTGTCAGATATTTTGTAAAGTTTTGGGATACAAAGGTGAATACAGTGCAACTCTCAAAAAACCCATAATTTTTCTGTTCCTAGTTTAAAGTATGGTACCTTATACAATTTGCTCACATTGTATGTTGTACAATCAATTGTATATATAAATAAGAATTAAGAGCTATATTTCTTTCTAAGTTGTTAAGACAAATAAACTTTATTAAAAAGTTAACTAAAAGGAAGGTTCTTTCTGTGATTACATGTAGGTGGAAGATATGACACTTCTATATTATTGATATCACATAGGCTTTACTATTGCATTTCACTCTGAAGGATGCTTGAGGTAAAAGAAGAAATTGCCATTTTTCTTCCTGATGACAAAAATGAAGAACATTAATTTTATTTTTTTCTCCTTACAGTTTAATAGCTACATTTTGTACCAACTGCTCTTACTATACTGCCTTACTAAATACCTTTTTCTAAAATAGGTAACTGAGTTTGGTTATTTGATAGTGACAAACAATCATGGAGGAAAGGTAATTAGCATATAGCATTTTTAAACTAATTCTCAAAAACCACAGGACTACCCCTAAAACACTAACAGAAATCCATCAGATTTGCTCTGGAAAAATGATTAGCCATGTAAGTTGGAGTTGAGAACTTAGGTTTGGTGCTGATGCCACAAATGAAGAACAAATCTATTTTCTACAGACAAATATGATATACTTGGTCTTGTTTCATCTGAAAAAGGAAGTTCAATAGGCTTATCTTATAAGAGTATGATGAAACAAGGTTTTTAAACCTAAAAAATTATATTTTAGTAACACATTTTAGTACCATTACTACAAAATTCAATGGAAAATGCAATGTAAATGATCCAGAAGAAAAAAAGGAAAATATTAGACTGTAATTATAAGGTACTCATTAAGGTCAAACTGCTTACTTATTAAATATATAAAAATGGTATCAAGTACTATTTAAACTGTTATAGTTGCTAAGGTAGCTTGAAAGAAAGGTTGGGGCTGAATTGGGTGATTCTAAAAAACAAAATTGCATAGGAAAAGGAAAAATAAGAGCAATTATATTGTAAAAATGGAGTTTGAAAGGAAGAATTACCATAGCAGAAGCAGGTGAGAGTGGGGGACTGGTAATGTTGGAAACTTACTGTCATCTGGCTGGAAGAGGAAACAATGTGTGCATCTGCAAGGGTATAGAAGATTTCTGAAACTATAGACAGATGAGAAAACATGGACAGGATGAAGGAAGAACGTTCAATGGGGTGTATAAATTTGGGAAGAGGGGTGGGGGACTTTTGAAGGTGTGTGTGCATTGAGACAGGGAGGAGAAGGGACACTTGGAGGGGTGGGTGAAGTAGGGACAGGGGAAAGGATGGGATTGGTTAAAAAGAAAGATTGAGAAAAAAAATATTGAGTAAAAATAAAATGGTTGGAAATTCACAAATGGTAATTAGAATTCTGAATGTGAATGAAACGTTTATGTTTATGTTTATGTTTTCTCCTTGTGTTAGCAAAGAACTGGAAATTGCAGGGATCCTCATCAATTGAGGAATGACTGAAGAAGTGATATATAGTCATAATGGAATACTACTTTGCTATAAGAAATGATGAGGTCAATGATCATAGAAGGGCATAGAAAGACTTGCACAAAATGATGAAGCATTAAGCAAGCAGAACCAAGAGAACTTTGTGTACAGTGACAGCAACATTGTTTTAAGAATGACTTTGAGCAGAGGCAGAGCCAAGATGGTAGAGTAGAAGGACTGACCTGTAGAACCTTTCTCTCCACAGTTCATAAAATACATACAAAAAATGACTCTAAACAAATTTTAGAACAGCAGAAACTACAAAATGAAAGAGTGTGATTGTGCCACCTTGGAGGAAGTGAGAACTTAGATGTCCATAGAGTATACCCTCCACTTGACAAAGGACTCAAAAGTCAGGTAACTGGCTGGGAAAATAGCCAAAAAAGGGAAAAAATAAGACTAGAAAAGGTTACTTTCTTGGTGAACAGGTATTTTCTTCCATCTTTTTGGATGAGAAAAAACCATGCATACCGTCAGAGGAAGACATAGAAGTCAAGGCTTCTGCATCCAAAACCTCCAAAATAAATGGTCTCAGGCCATGAAACAACTCAAAAAGAATTTTGAAAATCAATCAGAAGAGGTGGACAAAAAATTAGGAAGAGAAATGAGAGCATTCCAAGAGAATCAAGAAAAGCAAGTCAACAACTTGCTAAAGGACACCCAAAAAATGCTGAAGAAAGTAACACCTTTAAAAATAAACTCAAATAGCAAAAGATATCCAAAATGCCAGTGAGGAAAAGAATGCTTTAAAAAGCAGAATTAGCCAAATGGAAAAGTAGGTTCAAAAGCTCACTGAAGAAAATAGTTTTCTTTTTTTTTTTCAAACTAGAATGGAACAAATGGAAGCTAATGACTTTATGAGAAACCAAGAAATTACAAAACAAAACCAAATGAATGAAAAAATTAAAGACAATGTGAAATAGACAATTTAAAAAGTATGGGACTACCTGAAAGCCATGATCAAAAAAAGATCCTAGACATCATCTTTCATGAAATTATAAAGGAAAACTGTCCTGATATTCTAGAATCAGAGAGTAAAATAAATATTGAAAGAATCCACCGATCATCTCCTGAAAGATATTGGAAAAGAAAAATTCCTAGGAATATTATAGCCAAATTCCAGAGTTCCCAGGTCAAGGAGAAAATATTACAAGCAGTCAGAAAGAAACATTTTGAGTACTGTGGAAATACAATGAAGATAACACAAGATCTAGCAGCTTCTACACTGAGGGATTGAGGGCTTGAAATATGATATTCCAGAAGTCAAAGGAACTAGGATTAAAACAAAGAATCACCTACCCAGTAAAACTAAGTATAATGCTTCAGGGGAAAAATGATCATTCAATGAAATAGAGGACTTTCAAGCATTCTTGATGAAAAGACGAGTTGAATAGAAAATTTGACTTTCAAACACAAGAATCAAGAGAAATATGAAAAAGTTAAACAGGAAACAGAAATCATAAGGTACTTACTAAAGTTGAACTGTTTGTATTCTACAAGGGAAGATAATATTTGTAACTCTTGAAACTTTTCTCAGTATTTGGGTAATTGGAGGGATTTTATACACACACACATACGCATACATACACACGGAGGGCATAGGGTGAGTTGAATAGGAAGGGGTGATATCTTAAAAAATAAAATTAAGGCATGAGAGAGGAATATATTGGGAGGAGAAAGATAGAAATGGAATGGGACAAATTATCTGTCTTAAAAGAGGCAAGAAAATGTTTTTTCAATGGAGGGAAAAGTGGGGGAGGTGAGAGGGAAAAAGTGAAGTTTACTCTCATCACTTTTGGCTTAAGGAGGGAATAACATGCACACTCAATTTGGAATGAAAATCTATGTTACACTACAGGAAAGTGGGGGAGAAGGGGATAAGTGAGTTGGGTGGAATGACTGAAGGGAAGGCAAATGGGAGGAGGGAGTAATTAGAAGTAAACACTTTAGGGGAGGGACAAGGTCAAAAGAGAGTATAGAATAAATGGGGGCAGGATAGGATGGAGGGAAATATAGTTAGTCTTTCAAAACATGACTATTATGGAAGCTTTTTGCAAAATTACACATATATAGCCTGTATTGAATTGTTTTCCTTCTCAGTGGGGATGAGTGGCAAAGGATGATGGGAGAGAAGTTGGAACTCAAAGTTTTGGGAATGAATGTTAAGAATTTTTTTTGCATGCAGCTGGGAAATACAGGTGTTGGGGTATAGAAATCTATCTTGCCTGTCAAGGAAAGAGAGAAGATGGGGATAAGGGAAGGGAGGGTTGTGGTAGAAGGGCGGGCAGATAGGGGGAAGCAGTAATCAGAATGCAGAGTTTTTTGGGTGGTGAGAGGGGAGAGATGAGGAGAAAACTTGGAACTCAAAATCTTGTGGAAATGAATGCTGAAAACAACAATAAATAAATTTCAAAAAATAAAATAAACAAATTTTTTTAAAAAAGAATGATGTTGAGTAACTAAGTGATTTTGATTATTATAAATACTTAAATTAAAACTAAAAGACAGATGAAGAAAGATCTTACCTGCTTCCAGAGAAAGAACTGATAAACAGAAGTATGTACATTGCAATTTTAAGATATACACATATACATACACACAAATACCTGCATGTATATGTGTGTGTATGTATGTGTGTATATATGTATGTGTATGTGAATGTGTATGTGTGTGTGTGTCTAATGGTAGGCATCTCTAGGATAGGGGAAAGGGTAAAAAAAGAAAAAAGAAATTTAAGTGATAAATTTGGTGTGTATTTGAAGGGAATAGCATGTTGTACATGGTAGATTTGCAGGTTCAAATGCAATCATCTTTTTTATTGTACTTTATTATGGAAATGCCTGTTTTGTTCTGTGAACTGAAAAGAAAACAAATTAAAAAGAAAAAGAAAACATATTGATCTTGATTAGCTATTGAAAAAAAATTGAGTATGAGTATAATTATTTATATTATTATTATATTATTATTTATAATAAAAATATAAATATTATAATTATAATATTGATGGTATACTTTAAGGAACTTTGCATTGAAAGACATGTTCTCTCATCATGAATTATATTAGAATACCATTATGACTATTACATGTTCTAATATGAACTTTTATAAAATTTTATCAGTAAATAATTCTGTAGAATTTTTACAATTTTAAAATGTATTTCTCTGTTGCTATAAGATTATAAAGAAATTTTATTTGTATTTCTTAATGTTCTAACATTATTTATGTAGATTGTTTTACAAAAAGTATGAACAAGGTGGACAATTTTTTTCAGAAAGAAACTACTATCTAAATTTTGGGAAATACTAGAGTAACATGTATGCATTTACATGCAAACATATAACACAATCCCAGCTTACCTTAGAAGATGAAAAACTGTTTTGATATTATATATTTATACTTTAGTAGGAATGACTTTTTTTAATATGTGCCACTTCTTTGGAATAATTTCATTTTAATTCCATGCTAATATCTGGGAATACATAAAGCATAAAGAAAGTTGGGTTTTGCTCTCAAGTAGCATACATTGTAATAGAAGGAGATAACACATAAAAGGAAGCTTTAGGCTCTGGAGAAGACGAAGGTGCTGGGATTGAAGGCATTATAGAGAAAGTCAAAGTAAGAGCCAAATGTGCAGCCTGAGGTGAAATGAAAATATAACATAGCTGACTTGGATATTCCCCTTAAAATAAAGACTCTGAGAAGAACCAGCCAATCACACAGAAAGGTCAAAGGGGTAGGAGATGCTTCCAATATGTAAAGTCCAGGGCTGGTGTGAGCTTGCAGGATGAAGAGATTTTAGGTTTCTAGGGCACAGTAAAGAAGTCAAGGAAGAGAATGACCAATGCAACATGAAGACGAAGAAGGATATCAATCTAGTTTTCCTAGATGAGGGAGTTAAGATTCAAAAGAGTTTTTCAAAGGACAGAGCACTTGACCTTTCTAATATTCCTAATAAGATGAAAGTCATTAGGACAATTATTAAGTCCTGTGCCTGGGTGCAAAATATCAGTTTCACAAGTACAAGACAAGAGAGGCATGCTAAGAAAACAGTTTGAGAAGATTTGAGAGTTCTTACTTGAGTGTGTGATGAGTCTTCATATTCCAAACTCCAAGTCAGATTCCTGACTCCAGCAGGTTGGCACAATTATACAATTAATATAATTATTTCCATTAATCTCATTTTCTAATGTGCTACCATCCTTTCATGATTGCTTTATATATTTTCTTCAGATTATTACATAGAAAGGTAAATTGAGCATTTTTTGCTTTAAAATTATTGCAATATAAAGCAATTTTATGTACTAAAGGCATCCTAAAGACAGATCCAGTAACACACAAAAGGAAAGAATGATATATGCCTTATCTTGTTCCTATATGATTTTGCTTTCTTCAAGTAGGTTTCTGTATTTTTAAAACTTTCTTTTTCCCATGAAATTCAGTGATTTTGAATATTTGCCAAGGAAGTATCTACTAAAAACATTATTTTTCACTTTTTTTGTCTTTTTTATGATTCAATATTATGTTACAGAACATGTCTGTAGTATCACAGTCTGTGATAATGGTCCAATGACAGGATAGTTTTCTTTTTTAACTATGAGTTTTGTATTTATAACTTGAGGATATCATCTATTACTTTATGAAAAAAAAAAGAATGAGTCTGATTCTAGCCACCAGGTCATTTCTTGCCAGATATTTGGTAGATGGCATGTGGCATGGTGATATGTGGCATAATTTCTATTATACTTCTTGACTTAACTTGTGTAATTTGCACAATTTAAAACCATAGTCTTTAATGATAATCTATAATTGCTGTTGCAGATGATCTGGTTCTGAATTACTATCAAAATTCTTCAGTTTCTATAAACAAATTTACATGAGTTGACCATTTGCTAGACACAGAATTTTAAACATATAGTTAGGTGAGTTCTATTGAATGTTATACACAAAGGACCTTTGGATTCACTCTTAGAAATTAAGCATTTTATGAACTCCATCTGGAAGTAACCAATTTTTGGTTACTATCTTCAAATATAATGCCTTCTACACCTTTACTATAACTGGGTAAAGCAATACCAAGTAGTTTCAAATAGTTTTTCTAAGTTCTTAATGTTTTTATTTTGTTTTTTGAGAAAATCACTCAGACCTCTTTCATTTTTTTTACAAGAAAGTATAAAGCTTTTCACAGCTGCCACAGAGTAATAAACCTTATATGGAATATATTTGGATACTTTCCAAACATGCATATTCTATTGCACTGTTTCAAAAGTACATCTTAATATGAATATTGTATGGCTGTTAATTGTTTTAAATGTATTTTTTATATTGGGCTTTGAATTTAAGAAATCAGTAAGTTTCTTGACATACAATCACAGCTTTCTCTTTGATAGTTTAATGCTTGATTTGTAATTCCCAGAGAAAATTAAGTTGTTTGTAAGTACTAAGTTATGCAATGGTTCAATTTATCGTCTGAATTAGAACTTGAAGTCTTCACTCTTATTATCATGCACATTAAAACATTTTACAATCGAGTTATATAATTTGGAAAAAAGATTCCATAAGATAGAAAAGCTATTAAACATTTTTGATGGAGCCACAAAGCGTGATGCTATCCATTTGTGTTGATGGTCAGTAAGATGCTCTGGTACAACTGCATCTTTAACTTGAAAGTCATACTTTGCTCAATGTAGAAGAGATCAAAATGAGTTTAAGGCTAGGAATAAATCTATAATGGACTTAAACACTGTCTTTAGAAAGTACTATATTATATAAATTGTTCTAGATGATATTGTCCTGTTGACATCATCTAAGTAACAAAATTTTCTAAATATACCAGTGTTGTCACTGTCTTTGTAACTTTTCCATATAGTTGCAGTACATAAATAAGCTCTGAGTCAACCAAGGCAGAACTTAGTCAGCAAAGGAAGGCAAATTGCTATAGTGTTTTAGACATGCTATTCAATAAATGGCCTGTATGTTAATGTATTTTTTTTTGCTTAATTTGAAGATCTTTCCCATCCATTAGTAGACCCATGTGCCCTGTTTAAATCACATGGAAGCCAAAGTCACACGTGGCTGGAGGAGCTTGCTGAATGGATGGAATAAGAAGGGGTAGAACAGGAAGGGTGGAACAAGAAGAGGCAGAACTGGAGCAGAGCTGAGAAGAAATTGGTCTGACTAGTCAGATCTGGGAGAGAGAGAGGAAGCAGTTATAATCTAGTAATAGTAGGCAAGTTTGTTCCAACTTTCATTTTTGTGATGTTGGACTATTTTCAAACATAAATGACCCGTATGTTAATGCATTTTTTTTTTTTTGCAGATCTTTCCCATCCATTAGTAGACCCATGTGCCCTGCTTAAATCACTTGGAAGCCAAGGTCACATGTGGTTGGAGGAGCTTGCTGAATAGGTGGAATAAGAAGGGGTAGAACAGGAAGGGTGGAACAAGAAGAGGCGGACCTGGAGCAGAGCTGAGAGGAAATTGGTCTGACTAGTCAGATCTGGGAGAGAGAGAGGAAGCAAGCAGATAACTGTGGGTGACAGCAGGGCATTTTTCTTGAGGGTGTTCATTTGTGGGAAGGCCTGATAATATGAATATACTTTTTGGTTACTATGACGGGTTTCTTTGTTACTATGATGGATTTGGTTTTCTGGTGTTGGAATGTGGCTTTTTGGTGTCTGAATAAATGCTTTTCTTCTGCCTTCTATATGCAGAGTCTGTTATACTTTGTGATTCAGACCTACACTGACATATTCACAGTCACCATTGATGTTGTAAATATTGCCTTAGTGATATATTTGGCATCATGAACAGGAATTCAGGGTATAAAATCTCTATTTGGAGGCAGAAAGGCTTTAGAGGATGAAATGGATATCCCATGATGGGAGGATTTATTTTATTCCTCCCTAGCAAGAGAATGGGTTAAAAGCACTGGACCCTGTGAAAACTGGAAAGTGAGTTTACAGGAGGGGGAACCTAGAGATTTGGAAAGGTGTTTGCAAGGAATACAAATAAAACCAGGGAAAGAACTGGCATGGGTATGTAGGAGAGGCTGGATTTTGTTAACAGGTTACCGAATTATGTGTAAAAGCAGAGATGTGTTACTGAAGGAAAAAAATTCAGAGGGAAAAAAACGTTAGCTAGTTTGCATGGGAATTCAGAGCATTTGAGTTGTTCTCTAAAAGAGCAAACTGGAGGATCTCAGAGAGTAGGGAGAAAAGCTGTTCTTTTAACTCAGAAGAAGAGAAAAACTGGCAGAAGAAGTGTGCATATAACCTTAGTACAGAGCCAACCTAGTTGTCACAGCTATGACTGCCAAGAAAGTGTGTGGGAGAAAAATGTAACAAATTCAGAGTAGGAAAATGAAACAGTGTTAGAGGGAGAAGCTTCTCAGGAGTGCCACATGCTAAGATAATATTTTAGTAATATAACCATAGGACATGATGTTTACTTTTGGTTTTACATAGTTTTTTAAATGATATTTTTTAAAAGTTCCTTAATGTATGTGCTTTGTAGGCTTTTTAGTCTAAATACACTTTATACTACATATAAAAAACTTTTTATACATTTATTAAGATAATTATGTATTTTGGATTATTTTGTTTTTAATATAAAAAATATGTAGATTATATCCTTGACTCCATGATATAAATCCAACTAAAGTACACTTGCTATATTCTGTTTGGAAGGATCTCATTTAAAATCTTTCAATCAGTATTCATTAATGATAATAATCTATATTTCTACTTCTTTAAGTGTTTCTTTATTTAGGTCCTAGGGCTATCTTTGCCTCATGAAAAGAATCAAGTAGAATGCTTTCTTTTTGTCAGTTTTAAGAATAATTTTTAAAAGCATTTATATTAATTGTTCTTTAGAAGTTTAGTAGATATCTCCTATGAATCTACTAGGACTGGGAGTTTTTGTTTTCCTTTAATAGTTTCTTTACATCTAATACTACTTCTGTTTTGTGATTGTATTTTTTTAGGATCTCCATTTAGTCTTTGTTAGTACAAGTATTCTATATTTTTAAAGTATTACTTTACTTTCTGTTCTCAGTTTTACTTTAAAAATCTACACAAAGAAGGTTCTTATAATCTTTTTTTTTTAATTTCTCTGGTTTTGTTGTGATTTTATCTTATACATATGCTATTTTGTTTGTTTTTCTCGTCTGCTTTTTGAATCATGTTGGTGATAAGTCTATCATTTCTAAAGACTTTTCAAAATACAGGTTTTTTTTAAAAAGCATTTCCACAGACTTTTGGGGCTTCCAGTTTATGTATTCCTCATTTAGTTTTCAATATCTTATTTTTTTGCTTATTTTGGACTTGTTTATTTCTTGAATTTTTAATTGCATATTGAGTTTATTATTCCTCTTTTTTCTACTTTATTAAAGCATATGTTTAGAAATATAATTTCCCCAAATTATAGGGAGGATTGACATCTATATTCCAGAAATTTTGGTACATTGTTTCATCATTAATTTCATTTGCCATATCTTGTTCTTTGACTTATTACTTAGTATTATATTTTTTAGTCTCTGCTATTTTGTTTGTTCTTGCACTGATTACTATTTTTATTGTATTATGGTATGAAAATGGTGTATTTCCTATCACTGCCATTTTACATCTATTTGCAATATTTAAGAAACTAATGTGGTGCTGATATATTTTTTCTTCTGTACTTGCCTTTACTTTGTGGGGGGGGGGGGAGAGGGGAAGTGTTTGTAAGCAACAGATTATGAGATTTTGTTTTCTCATCCCATCTGTCATTCTCTTTTAATTGGATTGTTTAAATCACTCACAGGTTTATATTTTCCATCATTTATCGCCAATATTTCTTCTGAATTAGAATTTTCTTTTTCTCTTCTTTTTTTGTCAGGACTGTCTTTTCAGTTATTTTTGTTAATCTTCTTTAACCCAACTGTATTTCCACAAGTTCTTTTTGTATCACCCAAAAAATCCTCCTTTCCCAATATAACACCATTTTCCTTAGTTGTGTAGTTCTATTTAAAAATTCTCTTTTCTTCAATTTATATAGTTATTTAACTCTCCACCTCTTTTCCCTCTTACTTAAGTAGTTATAAATCTATCACTAAATTGAATTCCTTCGGTGTTATTTCCATATATGCAGATCTTGCTTCCTATCCCTTTTGTTGTCATTGTTTTTCTCACTCTTAGAAGTGCTGATTACTTTTGGAGAAGAAGATAGAAACATCACCCTTTGGTAAAAATCTTTCCTGGCCCCTGGTCATGCAGACCATTTTTATAATTTGTTCCCTACTCATGGTCATTTTTTTCCCATTTGCCAGGAAATCTCCTTTCTGTATCCATGCCCTTCTGGCCTTCTGGATATTTGTGGAGAATAGGAGCTTGGATTTCCCCTCTCCTCAGGCAAGATGCTGTCCTTGGAGGGCCAATACACATTAAGATGTCTCTCCGAGGACTAAATTTCATCAAATTGTACTCATTGAAGGTCCTCATCTCTCTTCAAAGACTATCTCTCTCCCCACAATGAAAATATTCTTCAGTAGGACACATTTCCACTAGTCTCCCTTTTCTTTCTTCATTTTTCAAATTTTCTCTTTGTCACCTCACGCATTCTTCCATAACTCTTCTTCTTCCTAAGAGAGGAGAGACATTGTTTACCTTTCATTTTCTACCATTGACTTGATTAAGGCACACCACAGATTCTTGTCAATCTCCTTCTTCCCTTGTATGTGCTCTTTTACTCTGCATTTTATACTGTCAACCATTACTAAGCTCGTTTGCAGAAAGACAAACCAAATAAATCTGAATATGAGTGTTTATTTCTCTCAAAGCTTGCAGAACATGAACATAGAGATACATAATGGAGCTTATCATAAGACAATTAACTCAAAGATGGATGGACAAAGCAGACCTTATATCTTCAAAGCAGTTCCCTCTCACCCCTCCTTCTCTTCCTGACTCAGGATGCTGATGTCAGATTATAGTCTCTATATGGTTAGCCAGGATATGAGAAAGGAATTTCTTAAGTGAATAGGTTGCAAATACAATAAGACAAAGCAATTGACAAAGTGTCAATTGAAATTACAATCCCAGGATATCTGTTTTTCCTTTACCATTAATATGACATTACATAGTATACACCCATAAATAATTAAGATATGAAAAGTCTCATTATTCAAAGTAGTGTCTGGTCAAGTTGCCTTGTCATTGGTAGTCATTTACAGAAGAATTCTCTGGTTAGCTTCATCTGGCCTTGTAGTGCTGACACAGTAAGTGGCATTCTGAGTTCACCTGAAAAATAAGGCATGCTTATTATGCCAGAAAATGCATAGTATTATGGTAGATTAAACTTAGAGAGGACCACAATGTGTCTCCTGATTAATCAATCCATGTTTTAGGCCTTTCTCAGATCTTGGTGGATCAAAATGGTTTGGGGATGGGTAGACAATACACACGCACACACATTCTCTCTCTTGCTCTTTCTTGTTCTCTCTCTCTCTCCCTCTCTCTCTCTCTCTCTCTCTCTCTCTCTCTCTCTCTCTCTCTCTCTCTCTCTCTCTTTCTCTATCACATACACACACACATGCACACACACACATACATACATGATTCTTCATGTTGTGTCATGATGTTGTGAGGGTTAGCCCCCATATTATTTCAGGTCTGTCACTGTAACATCACTCTGTTGATTGAAACTCTACTTTTATCTTTTTTACCTATGTACTTATAGATAGAAATTTTTAATAGTCTTTCCGTTATGTTGCTTTTAACCTCAAAGGCATTCTTTTCTTCCTAAATTTTCTTAGTGTAATTTCTTTAATTACTTGTGCTTTCCTTGATTGCAGCATTTATTTGTCTTTTTGTGTGTTTCTATTATCTGGGGTGTTTGCAAAACAAAAGATCTTGTCAAGTCTGTTTTCTTCTGCAAAAATTCTTCAAATGTCTCTATTTCATACAATATCTTTTTTTTTTTCTTCTGACATTGACAATTAGGCTTCAGTTTGCAGATTATATCACCCTGGATTCCATCTTGATCTCCTTTGCTTTTTGGGACACTTCCCTCTTTCTTTAATTTTGGGATTCCTGAACATGCTTAAATTGGATTTATCTTCAAGATCAACATAGTTACTAAAATGAACATTATGTGTTCTTTTAATGTTAATACTTTTTGTTTCTCATATTCCAGTTTTTTCTTCATTTCTGTTTAAATATGCATTCTCAATCAGTTGTTCTCTCAAGCATTTCTTTGGAAAGACTTCTTTTGATCTTTTTTTTCTATTTTTCCACCTATTTATTCCATGCGGGCCATAAATTCTTACATTCACTCTTATTTTTCTCTGCAACCATTTGAGATCACCAGCTGTGGTTCCATGCTCTCTTGAGAATGTATAACATCTTCTTCCTCCCTCATCAGGTATTGGTTCAACTTCCTTTACATGACAACATTAATTCAAAGATTTTTAAACTCAATTAGATGTCCTGGTGGTCCTCCTTCCTTCTGTTTTAATAGCTTCTTCATTTATCTGCTTGTGCTCAGAAATTTTCACCAAATTTTCTTCCAACTTAGTTATTAATAATATGAGTCTTTTCCCTTATATTCCTCTATCACTCACTTTTTTATTCCTCCTTCTTTGATGGCAGATCAGCTGAAGACTAGACCTCAAAGCTGTTTCAATCTCTTTCTATGTTGGGAATTCACTTTTATCTGACTTCTTGGGGGACAGAACTAGATCCACCTGGGTCCTAGACCCTTTCCTTAAGGCCTCATGCAGCTCTAAACTGCATAGGAACATGTGTTAGAACCTTGTGTCAATTCCCTTTCTTCTTTAGTTTTCTGGTTAGGCATTGCTGCAGCATTTTGTCAACCCAAACAGAGCACATTTCTACTTTTCTATATTTCTACCTCCTCAGGTGTGTGTGCGTGAGTGTGTGTGTGTGTGTGTGTGTGTGTGTGCATGTGTGTGCATGTGTATGTCTGTGTGTGCAGAGTTGAAGTCTGTTGCTTGTTGCTACAGAATGATGGAATGAGGGCAGGTGCATGATGTGTAGCAGAAGCAAGTAAACTGCTGAGTAAATCCCACAGCACAAACCTCTTATCCTTCCCTGTCAGAACTCAGAAGCTAATGGGAGAAATGGTGCTGAGCAGGCTCATTAGGCAATAGAGATTAGCATTCTCTGGGGTTAATTCATTGGTTGTTAACTCATTCGATTTCTTGATGCCCTGGTCTGTGATGAAAGCTACAATTACTTTACCTCCTGCACATAATTGTTTTGGGGGGAAGGGGCTTTGAGAGTTCATGAATATTGGAGAAAACTTCTGGTCCTCCCAGTCTTGTTAGTCATATGACCCAGAATTGTAAGAGCTTAGATTCCAACAAGAGAAGACAATACATAAAGGAGTTCTGGAAAGGGTGGTATACTGTTAAGCTAGATAAGAAGTGATTTGGAGGCTTGGGTTGAGGCAAGATGACTAGAAATTCTACCAATCAAGGTTAATAGACTCAAGAGAGGAGTCAAAGATTTCAGTGAGGGGTGGAAGTTAGGGAGATGATAATGGCAAGGGGAGTTCATAGCATAGTGAAGAAATTACCAGCAATCATTTTCATCACAGTGACCAGATGCTAACTCAATTAGAGCTGTTGCCAGAATTTAGCTCATAAGCATTTCAGGGACCTGATAATTCTATATAGCTCAGTCTGAGTAGAGAGCATCCCAACTATACATCACCCTAGCTGTGATTCCCCTCCTTTTTCACTGCCTTCTTCTTAACATGGATAAAGGATTAGAATTTTAGGAGGTTATTAATATTACTAATTTTAGATGTTGCTTAAATCAGCTGATACCGGGTTTCCAGCACTACTTTTCCAAATACCATTACTTGCCAGGGACAATTCATCAACTACATATCCCATTAGATAAAATGATAGATAGGGTTTGGATGGAAGGTAGGAGCATGAAGACCAGGGAGATCAGTTAGGAAGCTATTGCAGCTGTCCAGGTGTGTAGTGTGTCCAGAAGGAATGAAAAGGGAGGGAGAGACCCAAGTGATGGAATGAATTAATTAAACTTCAGAGATTGAATAGATATAGAGACTTAGGGAAAGGAAATCAAAGATGAATTAAAATAATTAATCTTCTTAAGTCGGTAAATGTTGGTTTCATTAACAGGAATAAGGTAAGAGAGGGAATAGGTCATTTTGAAAAGTAATTAGGTAGGATAGTGAATAAAATGCTAGACCTTGAGTCAAGAAGACCTGAATTCAAATTTTTTTTATTGTTTTTAAATTTATTTTAAAATTAAATACAAATAAGAAAAGAAAAAAATGGCCATGTAGGCAGCAGAACATATGAGAAGATTCAATATAAAGCAATGCATTTCCATTTCAAGAAAACCAATATAATAAATACTATACATTATTTTCAAAACTGTCCATCTTTTCTTTGTTCCCTTGTAAATTTTCTTTTGTCCTCTTCTGTGCGCTTTTTATTTTATTTCCCTTCCCCCCAAAGAAGACTACAATTAAAGCATGTATATGTATATGTATATATATATATATACATTTGTATGTATATATGTATTTGTGTACATACATAGATACACACAAATATAAATGCATATATCCACATTTATACATACATATACATAGATATCCATAAATATACACACATATGCACTCAAGCATGTATATGTAAGACTGTATCATGAGTATTTCCACCTGCCATCTGTTTTTCTGAAGGTGAATACCATCTTCCTTCATAAGTCTGAGTCTTCCAATATTTTTTGAAAGCAAGCAACTCATCATTTCCTATGCCACAACAATATTCTGATCCAATCATATTTTATCTGAGAGATTATCTATGAGGTTATTTTCCCCAATTTTCTGCATTTCTTCTATTCTTGGCTGTATATGTTTTATGTATACAGGAAAATTTTAATTTATAATAATCAAAATTATCCATTTTACACTTCAACACTGCTCTCACAATATATGATTTAAGGTCTGATACTACTGAATCTAGTCCCTTCATAACTTTTTTTCCCTGGTTTCCCTGAAGTACTTGACCCTATGCTCTTCCAAATGAACTCAGTTATTATTTTTCTGACTCAGTAAAATAATTTTTAGCAATTTAATCTGTAGGGTATTATATAAAAAGATTAATTAAGAAATACTGCCATTTCTCATTATATTATTATCTTATTATATTAACTTTACTTACCCATGAACCTTATATTGCTTCAATTATTTATAAATGGTGTTTTGTGTTTATATATGTATAACTTCAGTGTCTGTTTTGGCAGGTATATTCTTGTATTTTAAAATATTGCCTAGTTACAGTATCTGATCTAAACTATTGATTAATATGGCTGACACAGCATAGATTCCCTCTTTTTCTCTTTTGATTAAATCTATAATGACTTCAAATATACCCTCAGAAACTTACTAGGTGTATAACATGAACAAGTCACTTAATCTCTATCTACCTCAATTCCTTCATCTATAAAATGAGGATAATTATAACACCCACTTCCCAGGGGTATTGTGAGACATGAACAAGATAACATACAATAAAATACCATAACGATTTTATAAACCTTAAAGCATAAGATAAATGTTAGCTATTTAATGTTTGTTTTGGGCTACCTTGAGTGTAAGGAACAGGAAGATGAATTAGGAGATTATCATGGTATCTGATAATGTTTTACCTTGCTAGATGATTACTTATGTAACCTAACAGCTCCCTCAAATGTTCACAATCTCTCTTAAAATCTCAACTATAAAAATTCCCCTAAGAAAGTGTTATATGAACAAAAAGAAATACAGTTAGCTCAATTCTCCATGGATGAGATGATGAGAAGTAGAAATTAATTAAATGCACAGATGTCTTCAAACTGCATTTTAGTCATTAGTTTCACTAGGGCTTTAGTTAGAGGTGCTAACAAGTTTTTTCTTTAATTAAATTATTTGAATTTTGCTTATTTCTCCTTTCCATCCACTAGTGAAAGTGGCAATGCACAGTCTGTTACCCCAAAGGTAGGAAGAGGAGAAAGAATGCTGAGCAATTAATAAACCATATTATTAGCCTTGAGTAATTATGATCTAGCACTCATATATCAACTTCACCCCATTACTTCCAGCATATGAGCAAGCAAGAGAACAATAAAGCATGAACGGAAGTGAGCAAGAGAGAAAAAAAACAACTGAAGGAAAGAGACAGAATTCTAAATTTCAACTAATGGGGGGAGGTAACTATATCATATGTACCTTAATGGCACATTACCAAAGAAGTCATTAAATTCAATTCATTCAGGAGAATATGTCACATTATCATTGATAATATTTCTAAGAGAGTTCTTTCCATCTAACAACAAAGGCTTTTCACTTTTCTCCCTCTAACAAAAGATACTCCTGGTATTTGAAAGCTTCCCAAAAGATTGAGTAATTAAGCAAGTATTATTTCCAATAAGAAAATATGTTCCATTACTAGTCATAGTTACTACATTTTGATTCATAAATCCACATTTTAAATAGGAAAAATAATGAAATGAATGTTTCATAAATAATTTAGAAGTTCATAACAAATCTTGATATTCTTGTCTTCCACAAAATAGAAAAGGTTAAAGGGTATGCTAGGCTTGGAGTCAGGAAGACTCATCTTGTTGAGTTCAAATCTGACCTCAGATATTTACTAGCTGTGTGACCCTGGGATAGTTACTTAACTCTGTTTGTCTCAGTTTTCTCATCTGTAAAATGAGCTGAAGAAGGAAATGGCAAAATTCTCCAATATATTTGCCAAGAAAACCCCAAATGGGCTCACAAAAAGTTGGACACAACTCAACAATATTAAAAAAAACAATAATTCCATATGCTATCTCTTCAAAGAAAAGAAAAAACAAGCTCACTACCCTGTTCTGAACTCATTATTTAGTAATAACATGCAGTTCTTCATAAAGAAAGATGACACAACTAAAATCTGACGATTTCAGAGCATGACTTAAAAGAGCTTACCAAATCCTAGTGCTTTGCCAAAACTTCAACAAAGATTTAAAATAAAATCACAAAAAAAGCAATGATAAATAACACCAAAGGGAAACTTCAGTAAGTTTCTCCATTGAATCCATGACTGTATCACAAGAATCTGTAGGGGACCTAATAATGTCATTATCAGGAAATAATCCCCAGCAAATGTACTGAAGCCAGTGGGATCTTGGACCTTACCTGCCTGAGCTGCCATAGAGAATGAAGCCTGCTCTTGGACAGAGCACTGTGTAAGGAAAGATATATAGTAGACAAATGATGGCTGAATGCCACACACACACACACACACACACACACACACACACACACACACACACTAGTTTGATTATAGAAATATACTAAGTTCAAAAGAGAACTAAGCATGGATAGGGAAAAGACAGTTGGGGAAGGAATAGTACTGTAGTCCCAATAACACAAAGTAACTTCAGAGATTGAATCATGAAAGGGGTAATTAAAAGAAGAAAAATAAAAAGTAAAAACCAGAATTCAGAATCCTATCTAGGGAAAAGAGTAGAGGCAGAGGAAATCAGGACATTTCAAGTATATATTACTAGTATTGATCGCATTCTTTTTTTTTTCTCCATTTTTTTAACGAAGAGAAGATAAGGCAAAAAAATAACCTTTAAATGGATATAATTTTTAAAAGCATAATTGATAACCAGAGCCATGAGTTTAAATGGAAAGAACTTATCCAAAAAATGGAGGAAGGAAGAAGAATGAATCAAGAAAGTAGAATTTAAAAATAGGTTGGTTTCAAGAAATACATGTGAAACATAAATATTCATACAGTTAGAAAAAGGGTAGGGAACAAAATTTATTATGTCTCAAACTGAAAAAAGCATATGTGATAATCAAGATCTCAGGCAGGGCAAGAATAAAAGAAAAGATTATTAAATTGTATAAGCAAGGAAACTATGCTATGCTTAAAGACAAAATAGATTATGAACTGTTATTGATAGCTAATATATAGTGAATACATAATGATATATATGTACTTAGATGACATGCTTCTTGAATACAGAAATGTATATCTGTATTCAAATTTAAAGACTTTTAAAATTTGAAGTATAAGGAGAAATACAAAACAAGGCTATTGAAGACCCCAATGTTCCCCTTTCAGTCCTAGACAAATCTAACCAAAGAATTAAGAAATAAAATTAAGAGTCTGAATAAAATTTTAGAAGAGTTACATATGAAAGAGTTCTGGTTTTTACTGAATTAGAATAGGTATATGTGGTTTATTTACAAAAAAGCATATTTAAAACTATTTTAATAAAATCCCATTCAACAAATGAAAAGAAGCAGAAATATTAAGCATATATTTTATTTACCACTACTCAGTAAAAAAATTAACATATAAAGGTTCTTTGAAGAAAAGATTCAGACTTAAATGACTGTACAAAGAACAAATCATAGAAACAATAGATATGAACATGGATTTATTTAGTAGAAAGATCACATTATCTGGGGTGAGTATATATCTGTTATGCAATTACCAGGAAACATATCAAATGAAACTACTAATCTATTTTAAAAGATTTGAAATCGAAATGAGCATTAATTTATTTTCAATAACAGCATTATTTTATTCATTTCCTACCAATGATGATTTTTCAGTCAACTCTCTCATTCTTTGGACAGAAAAGACATCACAGGGGAGTAAAATAGTGTATACACTTAATCATCATCAAACATATAAGGCAATTTTGATGTTTATAATTGTTTAGATTTATTTTCTGAGACTTATTTCAATATATTCTTTTAAAATATTTCTTCATCAATCCAAAAGAAATCATAGCATCAACTGCATCTTCCATGAGAAAGAATATGAGAGACATCAGTTAGAGGTGGAGAAGTCAGGAAAAGGGTGCTACAAGAGAGGAAGGTGGAATGTGGGGAACGGCATGACCACCCAGTGACCCAATGGAGTTTTTTTCTTATTAATGGAGCAATAAATCTGAAAGTCTTTATTAGTCTCTTACTATGTAATAAGTGCTGAGGGTATAAAAATAAAAATGATAATTCCATTTTCCAAATATATTCCATTGAAGAAGACAAGATATACAAATGTTATTCAGTCATTCCAGTCATGTTCAACATTTTATGACTCCATTTGAAGTTTCCTTGGCAAAGATACTAGAATGGTTTGTCATTTGCTTCCCAAACTCATTTTGCAGATGAGGAAATTGAGGCAAATAGGGTTAACAGACTGGCCCAGAGTTACTCAGCTAGTAAGTGTTTGAAGCTGGATTTGAACTGATATCTTCCTGATTCCAAGTCCAGCTCTCTATCCACTGTGCCTGCTAGCTGCCCACAAGAATTTATTAAGTGCCAAGCCCTGTGCTAGATACTGAAGGTACAAATTCTAGAATGAAATCATTCCTATCTTCAGGAAGCTTACATTCTCCTAAACAATTCTCACTTTATTGTTGCTAATTTGTTTACAATCGTATCCAACTCTTTGTGACCCCATTTGGAGTTTTCTTGGCAAACATACTGGAGTGGTTTGCCATTTCCTTCTCTATCTCATTTTACAGATAAAGAGACTGAGACAAACAGGATTAAGTGACTAGACCAGGATCACATAGCTAGTTAGTGTCTGAGAACAGATTTGAACTCAGGAAGAGGAATCTTCCTTACTTCAAGTTAGCCACTCCATCCACCAAACCATGTAGCTGCCCTACACAATAAGTATGTGTAAAAAGGATAATGGATAGTGATAGGATCTGTGATCTAATCTCCAGATGAGGATGCTCTTTCTACCAATTCAGGTCAACAATTTGCAACGTTCAGTATTAGAGAGTTTCCTAGAATTTTGAGAGATTAAGTGTCTACCCATGTCCCATTTCCTCAAGTCTCTCTCCATTCCAGCACAGACTCCACTTAGCTGTGTTAGCAAGCTTCCTAAAGCTCAGGTCTCCTCCCTCTTATTCAATAAACTCTCATAGCTCCCTATCACCTTCAAGATCAAATATAAAATCCCCTGTTGTGCATGAAAACCTTTTATAACCAGGTATCCTTCTACCTTTCCAGTCTTTCATTATTTACTGCCATTATACAATATTCATCATATACTGCATCAATCAGTGCCACTGGATGCCATGATAATCCTCACAAAGGATTCTCACAAAGAAATCCTCACAAAGACAATCTGTCTCCTGACTTCAGGCATATTCACTATTTCCAGTGCCTAGAATTATCTTCCCTCCTCATCTCTGGTTCCTGACTTCCCTAGCTTCCTTCAAGTCCCAGCTAAAATATCATCTTCTAAAAGATACTTTACTTAATTCCCCTTAATGCTATTGTCTTCCCTCTGTTGATTATCTTCAATTTAACCTGTGTAAATCTTGTTTGTACATAGGATTTGCATGTTGTCTCCTCCACTAGACTGTTTGCTTCTTGGAAAAGGGGCTATGTTTTGCCTTTCTTTTTATCCTCAACACTTATCACAGTGTCTGATACATAATAGATGATTGACAAATGTTTGTTGACTTGTCTGTATGAAATGAAAATTTAGAGTCAGAGAAATCTGAGGGAAAGTGTGGGCTGATGCAGAGTTAAGTGAGCAAAACTAGGAGAATAATTTGTATTATAAAATCAACTGTGGAAGAACAACCAGTTTTGAAATATTAAGAATTCTGATCAGTAAAATGATCCATCCTGACTCCAAAGGGCAGATGAAATAGAATCGCACCCACATCCTAAAAGAAAATCTATGGACTAACTAATATGCAGGATGAACATTTAAAGACATGGCAAATTTGAGCATTTATGATTTTTGACTATGCTTTTTTACAAGGATATTGGGGCGGGGGGAGATGAGATAAAAATGTTTAGTAAGCAAAGTGAGATAGATAGATATAGATACATAATTTTAAAAGCTATTTGTAATAGCTAAAATCTCAAAAAAAAGGTCAATAGAATGCATCAGATGAAGAATAAGAAATAACTGAAGTCAGTAACCAAGTGCTTTTTAAACCAAGAATACAAATCATTTGAGAAAGACTTCTGTTTGAAAAGAATTATTAGAAAAAGAGGAAACCATGCTGGCAGAAAATAGGATTATACCATCATCTTACCAGATGTCTAAAATTGAACTTAAAATGAATATGCAACATGAATATTAAATGTATATGAGAGAGACATCCAATAAGAATTTGATATTCAAGCTGTTTAGAGAGTTAATGACTGCATATAACACTTCTTAGAGTGACAGTCCAAAAATATTCACCATCTCTGAAATCTCTTCATGTTCTAGAAACATAACTCTATTATACCCTTAACTTCACAAGAAGGAGAGGAGGAAAGGGAAGAAGAGGAGAATGAGGAGGAGGAAAAAGAAGAGAAACTAAAGGAAGAAGGAGGAGAAAGAGGAAGAGGGGAAAGAGGAAGAGAAGAAAGAGGAAGAAAAGAAAAATAGGAGGAAGAAAAGGAGAGGAAGAATAGAAGAGGAAAAAGAAGAGGAAAAGGAGGAGAACTAGAAGAATAGGAAGAAGAACAAGATCTAACATTTATATAGTGTTTACTATGTTCTAGGCACTGTATACAGATGCACAAATTAGAATAATTAAGAAGGAGTAAAGATTTCAATTTAAAAAAGCAAATTCAACCTCATATGTACTTCTGAGACCTGATGGGGTGAGGCTTATAATTGAAGTATAGGTCAGAAAAAGCATATCTTATTCAAAGAGAGTAAAATTGACTTTAAAAAGGTTTGACAGAAACACTATAAAAAGCAATGAATGCATGTAAGGAAATATATGAACTGGAGAGAGGAAACAGGCTAAAGAGCATTTGAGTGAGAATTAGTGGAGAAAGAAGAAGCAGATGAGAACTTTGGGAAAAGTACAAAATATGGCTTGGGGAAATGATATAATAGCGATAGGGGACTTCCAATGGTCTACACATCTGCTGAAGCTCTCTCTGTGCAAAAAGCAGAGCAGCTCTTGAATGCTTGACTTGCCTTAATGATAATTCCATTTTTTAAAAAGTGGAAGAAGTTATGAAGAGAACTCATATTCTGGACCTTATTCTGAATAGCTGGTTGCTAAAGTAAAAATATTGTGAAACTTGGGAAATTTAGGCAACCTACCAGATTTTGCAGAATTCATTAAAAAATATAGCCAAAACAGGTATCATTATCTTCTCTCCAAAACCCATTGCCCTTCCAAATGTCCTTATTTCTATTTTTCCACTCTTCCAGGTTCATGGTCTTGATATTTTCTTTGACTTCTCACTCTTTCTCACTTTATATATCCAATTAGTTTTCAATAACTCTCCTCACTCCCCAAGGCTTTAAAATCTATTGAAGTTTGGCTCCAGGGGTACGAAAATTTCTGAAGAATGAAATTTAAACGACAGAATAACTCTCTCTCTCTGGGATCACTCCAGCAACTTGCATTGGGACTGACTGGTTGGATCCCAAGAGGAGTGTAGTATTTTCAAGGATTCTAGGGACAATCGTTAGAGACTTGAGTTCTTAGTAAAATCACTTGCAAGACCTCACTCATATGTATAAAAAGCAGCTATTAGATAAGTCACTTTTAGCAAAGATTTATTAAAATTGTATAGTAAAAAGAGTTGGTACAAAACATTTCTCTCAAAAACCTGGGGCACACTCTCCCTAAATACAACAATTCCAGTGGGCAGAGAGGGCTAAAATTTGAAGAAAATGGTAAAAAAGAAAACATGTAGGATACTAGTATGACAAAGGAGTAGCACAACTCATTGAATTTTTATGTCTAAAAGTCTTTTCTTGAGGTCATAACCAGCAATCTTCTCTGGTACAAGGGATCATGTTCCTTAAAGCTGCTTCTTCTTTGCCTACTACATTAAGAAACTAATTTCCATGTCTTCATAGCATGTCTTTCTGCTCCTCGTTAAGTATATTGTCTCCTATTGATCCAGTTTCTATAGTGAATGCATGGGGGAATGGTGATGAGAAAGAAAGAGGGCAACTCTCTATCGCCCTGTAAAAGGAATTTCATCTTGGGAATATGGCTCCAACTCTTAAATTAGTATCTTCATTTCCCAAACCTAAAATTCTAGAGCAGAAGTGGGGAAAATGATTGAAAGTTGTAGGAGGGCAGATCCATTGACTTCCCTGGCTCCAACCTTTCTCCTCTAATCCATCCTCCACACAGTTGTCAAATTGATATTTCTAAATCATGACTCTGCCCATTCACTTCTCAAAAACAATCTTCAGTGTTTCCCCTATTACCTCCAGGAAAAATATGAACTCCTTAGACTGAAACTTAAAGCATTCTACAATCTGGGTCTTATCTACCTTTCCAGGTGTATTTCATACTATTTCAGTTTATCCATACTCTAATCTAATCGTACTGACCTGTTTATCATACATGATATTACATCTCCTGTCTGTGCATTTGCACATGTAGTCCCAGATATCATTAATAAATACGATGTTCACCTTCACCTTACAGAATCTCTAGCTTCCTACAAAGCACAGTCCTATTGTTAACCTCCTTCACTAGATGTTTCTTAATCCCCCTCCTGTACCCTCAGCTACTAGAATTATCTCCCTCATGAAATTACATTGCTTTATGCTGTACTTTTACATACACTTCATTGTCTTTATATTATATCCCCTACAATAGAATATCACCACCTTGAAAACAAGTATTTATATTTGTCTTTTCATGCCCCACACTAAAACAGCCTGTGTCTGTATACGTATGTATGTGTATGTGTATGTATGTATGTATGTATGTATGTATATATAATGTATGTTATGTTTTCAAAATTAAAATTAATTGGATTGAAATTTAGGTTCAATGTAAAGTACAGATGGACAAACTCTTAACAATTAAAGCTACTCTCAAGTAGAAAAGCAGAATGGATCACCTTAGAAAAAGATAGGAGAGAAAGAGACTAGACAACCTCTATTGTAAGATGCTGCAGAGTAGATTCCTACTAAAGTTGCTCATTGGACTAGATGACCACTGAAGTCTCTTCCAATATTTAAATTCTGGGTTGGAAAAGACTGGACTTGGACTCAAACGACCTGGATTCAAAGTCCAAATTATCACTTACTATTATAGATCTTGGACATATCATTTGACATTTATGGATCTCAAGTTCATCAGAACCATTGCCTTCACATTCCTGCTCTACTGCTGACTTGTATGTCTTCAGGAAAATCATTTGACTTTATAACCTTAATTCCTTGCTCTGTAAAATGAGCATAAAGTGAATGATACTATCTCACAATGTTGTTTGTGAGGATCAGATGAAGTAATGTATATAAAACATCTTGTAACCCAAGTAAGTTATTAGAATTATTGGTTTTGTAATTTTTATATTTCATTCATAGTTTATACTTCAAGATTATAAATGTTATTACAACACCAGTATGAATGCCTAGTTTGTTCTTTAACTAGTCTGTTCTATATAATTTGTATTTGTTCAATTTGATCAGTACTTCGCTAGAATATTTTGTTTTTACAAGTAGGGGGAAAAACCCCCACCTCTTCAGCCTGACACCAATCCCCCCCCAAAAAAAAATACTAAGAAATTCAAAAGTTAAACTTTCTAAGTCTAAACTATAAAGTATGAATATAACGTTTAGCTGTTCATATGAAATGGAAGATAAAGAAGAGGGAGGAATTTCACTTACCTGTTAGCTATGCTCCATGAAACACATGTGCATGATTAAAATCTTGAATTGTGGTAAGCACATGTAAAAACATATGGATCAAGTCTATACTTGTTATTTAAATAAATCCTAACCTCAATGGGATAAGACATAGGAATTGTCTGAGTGTATACTGATTTTTGCAAATCACCCATAGAAATATCGATTTACAGGGAGGAAGAAATCCACCACATCAATTTTATGTTGCACAGTAAAAATTAATTAACCACAGAAGTCACAGTATTCTAAACTGCATAATTGTGGATAGCAATACAGCCAATTTTTTTGGAAAAAGTGATTATTCTTATGCTTGTTAAAGTAATTTCTCCTTTTTCCAAGAGACACAATTAATAAGAAAAAGAAATAGTGGTCAACACTGGTATTGAAAGGTAACAATGGAAGGTTAGCAGTGAGCTATATTCCTTAGTTTTTAATTGTGTCAGATCAATTGCAAAATTAAGGTGTTGTGTGCAAATTAATGCTTGGCTTTGAAATATCTGGTGAGTCTTTCTCCATTTCTTCCAAAAGTAAAGCATCACTTTTTTCCAATTCAAATATCTGACTTCCCCCGGATACATTTTAAATTGAGCCATTGCTGACAGTTTTATTACAAATATGCTGCACTTGTAATTTTTACACTAAATGAAGTGATTGAAAAAATTTACAAAGCTACACAATTGGACTCCAGCTCTGTGGAAATCAAAGAAACAAATGATAGCTTTAAAAAATAATATCATCAGAGATATATACAAAAAGAGTAAGGAATTTAAGTTGCACTTATTGTTCACTTTGGATATAACACTTTTTGTTTTAGAAAAAGCTTGAAATTATTCCTCTTTCTGAGAGAATTGACAAATCACCTCTCATAGATTTATTCCCCATATCTTTACTGTTGCAGATCATAAAAATTATCTGAATGGTATACACAGAGTTGCTAGTTTAACATCTCCCACCACACTATTCAAATGCCAGTCTGACCAATCTGTCTCTAGGGCTTTCATGAAGCAGCTTTCCTAAAGGTTACAGGTGATATTATGTTTTCTAAGAATGTCAGGTCTCTTGAAATCACCCATGATGTCAAAATGTATGATATGAAAAACTGAAGGTAAATATATTCATTCCTATGGGGAGATAAGGATAGATCTGTTTTTATGCTTACAAGTGCATAATAACACAAATATTTTGTAATATAACATGAGCTACCTCATGTTATCTCATTAATAGAGGCTCTGGCTTTTATTCTGGCTCTCATTAGGGATTCCTCTAAGACCCTGATGACCAAGGTTATGAAACCTTTGATGTGAAACAACACTCAGGCCCATCTAACTAACCAAGGATCTGTCTAACTCTTCGTTAGAAGCTTCCATTTGCAAAAGGCAAATGTGTAAATTGTATATAAATACCCACTAATGGCTAAAAGAAATTTAGTTTTGTAACATTTAAAAATACAATTCTAGGAACCGAAGGAATGTATTATAAACTTTGGTGTACATCTTAGGTATAAATAAAATACTTTTTTATTGTTGCAATTTTGAGAGCGCAATATGTGGCGTCATTAGCCTGTTATAGGAACTAATTGCTTTGCCTGTTTTTGAACAAGGGAACAAAACTTCATAGAGATCCAGTTTTATTATAAATCAAAATTCTAATGTCTCTACATTGAAAATTTTCTCCCCTGGGTATTTTCAAAGCTTCAGATTTTATGTTTGTGAGACATGCCACAAGCTAGGTAAAAAAGAGAACAAAATAGGCACCACATCCTTCCTACCCCATCCTGCCCTTTAAGGTTGGAAGATCACTCAATTATAAAATAGTTTTGAATAGCTGCACTGAATTAATGTTCTTGGCACCAAGCAAGTTGTGATATTTTGACATTGCCAACCAAGGACAATTTTTAATATAAGATACTCATAAAACTATAACAAGGAGACATTGAGTAAATGCGGGAAGTGTATGATGGAAACTTTGGCAAGAGGATAATATAGTTCTGAGTAGGGGATGTTATTTTAAAGCTTACAAGTAAACTAGTAAACCTTTCCTATGATTACATTACTAAATTCCATTAGGAAAAAAAAACAAAGCTTGGCATGACAAGAAATAACAGAGACTGAAAAGCAAACATTGTATCAGGGTTTTGGAGATTTGGCAAGGCTATAATTGAAATAAAAACATTACAAGATCCCCTTCTATCTGTTCCCTTTTGTGCAGCTGATGTCATGTGCCACTGCCAGGGTTTAGTTCTCCTACTTGATGCTGACAGTGTGCAACAATTTCAGCACTAGCAAATCATTTACTTTGGAAGATTGAGCAAACTTTAGTTCCTGAGTGGTAACAGTAACTACCACTGAAAAGAATTCACCAAAATAATCTACTACAAAAATTTGATGCAAATTTCCTGAGAACTTTTATGTGTCTATTTGTAGGAAACACTTTTTGAAGATTCAATAGAAGTTGTTTGAGGTACAGGACTCAAATTATGTACATGATACAAAGGATATTGCTCTGGAAGTCAGAAAACTATATTCTCATTCCAATTTGTCCCCTACCCCCACCCCCCACACTTAGCTGTGAGATTTAAGGTGAATAATATATAACTTAACTGAGACTCAGCTTCCCTCAGTAAATAAGAAGATTGGGTTAACTGATCTCTATGGTCCTTTCCAGCTGTCACATTCCATGATTCTAAGACACATACACAATGTTAAATGGATAGGTTGCTTCACTGCTTAAACTTATTTTCCTGAAGTGTTAGTTTCCAAGATCTCAAGATCTACATAGTCTAGAAATCTTTAATAAATTGAATTTAATTTTAAGAATGCTTATATAAATTCACCTTCTAGTGTATTTATTTGTTTTATTTTCTGAAAAGGATAAATCTAAAGAAATTAATGGATTGTAACAACAGACCAAGAGACAGTATATGTGGGTGAAATCATTCATTAATTCATTCCATATATGTTTATCAAGCATTTACTTTTTAAAAAATAAACATCCCTGGGCCAAGTTGTAGGCCATAGAAAGATTTTCAAAGAAAGACAAAAGTATAGCACAGGAACTGGCACATAGTAGACACGTAAATATAATAGGCACTTAAAACATGTTTATTCATCGAAAATCTAAAATTTAATTTTAAAATGAATATTATTTCCCTAATTGCAGCATATATACATTCATAGAATATTTAGCTATAGGAATTCAGAGAGATAATAATAATGTAGTTGGGCATAAATATCTGACTCTGACCAGAATCTGCAATTCTTCTTGATTTAAAAATATGTGGTCACAGTTATTGAGCCAAGAACAAAATCTAAAGTTCCAATCTGACAATGTCTCCAAAGCCAATGTTTTTCCCAAGGGCTTCTCTGAGGTGGTTAGTTTAATTGATTAGACAATGGTAGTAATGAAGCCAAGTTTTAAGTTTAAGTTTTATCCCCACATGGAACACTGAGCAAAACACTTTTCCACGGACAGAGGCTGCAAGCCAAACCAGATGTTTCACAAATTCATGCCTTTGTTGAAAAGGGAAATAGACAAGAGAGTGTAAATTATTTAGAGCAAACTGATCATTACTTGGCAAAATTATATAAAATATATGCCCTACAGATGGAGGTAAGGGAAAGAGATGTCAAATCTATTTTCTGCTCCTTTAATGAAAGAACTATACCCAAATTACTTTCTAAATGTTCCTATAAAATGAAATTAGAGGTGAAAATAGAATTTCATTCCAAATGAACAGATTATTAAAAGGGAAAAAAGAACAGTCTGATATATTTTAGTCTCAAAGTCAGGAGATGCAAAGAAGATATAACTATTTATTGACAATATTTTTCGGGGCTCTGAAAAGTTTGCAAAGTTTCCATTTGCAAAGATCCCAAATGGTTATCCTGAGGTTCAGCAGTGAAAATAAAACCTGAGTATTTATAGGCCTCTCACACTGTCAGATTCAGAAACACAGGATGTTAAACAGACTACCATTCACTAGAGAAACATTTCCAGCCATCTCAGTTTTGTTTATTACAATATACAAAGGAGAATCATAGCTCATAGATCATCCATGTTATAAAATGGAGACAGCTCCTTTCCAAGGGCATATTTAGAGCTCTGAATGATGAACAGTTTGCTGACCACATACCACCACCCACCAAAAAGACAGGTGTTTGTTATGGTCATAACAATTAGACTTGTCACATATTTTGTACAACTACATATAAAATAGAAACAGAATTGTGTGGATCGAACTAGATATGAATGGTAAACTTCAGAATAAATAATCTCTACAGGGACAAGTGTCCAACCTAAAGCAGTTAACTAGGCTAGAAATGAAGTGCACAATTATTGCATTTATTGACCAATTGTACCTAGTAATAGCAGAATATATCCTCCCCCCCACCCCAGACTAAGACCATTATGTTATGGTTCAAATATGTTTAAGCAGACTTGAATGAAATGTTAATTTAGGCTTTGTGATATCGAGATTTGGGAAATAGGTGAAAATAGGTAAAATGCACCTAGAAATCCAAAAACATAATATTTCTAGCTGTGTCTCTCATAATGTGACCTCTGTTCAGCTATTACTCAGTCATGTCTGACGTTTTGTGACACCATTTGGGATTGTCTTGGCAAGGATATTGGAGTGCTTTGCCATTTCCTTCTCGAACTCATTCTACAGATGAGAAAACTGAGACAAACAAGGTAAGTGACTTGCTCAGGGTCATACAGCTAGTAAGCATCTAAGGCTGGATTTTAACTAAGAAATATAAACCTTCCTGACTTTGCCTATCACTCTAGGCACTTCACCACCTAGCTGACCTCAGAAAATTAATTTAATATTCTTCCAGTACAAGTTTACAATCTTCCTCCAGAAAGATGCTTTAAGGGGGAAATAATGGGAAAAAAAGAGAAGTAAATACATCTAAAGTTAGAGTCAGGATAATTTTTTTTTTCTTTTCAGGAGGACCAAAAGGTGACAGTCTAGATGAAGAGGCAAAAGGAAACTAAAACTCTGAAAAGATTTATGAATTGATGGATTTGATGTTTCAAAAGAAGTAAATCAAATATACAATAGAGGAGAATGAATTTAGGTGAATGATATAAAGTATATATGTATAGAAACACATATTCATATACATATTAATACAAATATATGAAGTATGAATACGCACATGTGTATGAATGAATATGTGTGCATATTTACAATTTATATGACCTTTGGTAAGTTACTTAATCTTTCCTGGCCTCAGTTTCCTCATCTTTAAAATGAGAGTTTATTTTAGATGACCTCTAAATTTCTTTCCAATTTTATATCTATGACCCTAATAATAATGTATATTTATATAATTAAATGAATTTCTATATTACCATGTATATAACAAGAGGATGCATGATGTAATAAATGGGGACTGGCCCCAGGGTCAAGAAGATCTGGGCTGTGGGTCCTGCCTGTTCTCTGATGACACATGATTTGGATGACCATGGGCAAGTCCCTTGATTTCTTAATGCCTTAGGAAACAACCTAATTCTATAAATTACAAAGGAGTTTCCCCAATAGAAGTTCCCTCCTCTGATGAAATCAGAGATCTGGATGCATTCCTCCAAACCCAATACCCACAGATGCACACATACATATGTAAATATGTAAAGAGGAAACGTTTGAAGTTAGGTCCACTCCAAATCAGGTCCTATGTCTCTAAGTTTAGGGCTCTTCCTCATGCAACACTGACTTCACATTTCATGTTATTAAAGTACAATGCTAGATGTTCAGGATTTATATCTCTATGAATGTCTGAGGGAATGACCAAAGACTGAGATAGGGAGATATCTGATATTACTTAATGTAAAAAAGTTCAGTCATTTTTTTTTTTCACTTAGCAAAGTCCTCTTAGGATCTCTCTGCCTCCTCTTTTAGAATCTCTGATCCATTTTTAACACTCTTTAGTTCAGGAGTCCAATGTTCTTTTGTTTTCCCATGGCTCTCCAAGGCTAATCTCCTAAGGCAGCATGTCTTGCTCCAAACTTAATTATCCTCCCCTTCTTGTGCACCCCTCTTTGATCCCCTCATCAAACAACAACTTGCTATTCTGGGACTTTACCACAGTGAGCACTTACACACTTCACTGTTAGAAGCTTCTCTCTCCACCACATTCTGTGCACACCTGGAAAAGTATGTCCATATTCTTTGGGTGTGCTGGTTGCACCCTGAAAGTTGCCTTTAGATTGTTCAGTCTGGAAAGAAACCTGGTGAAAACTGTGATCTACTAGAAATTTTATAAAACTCTTTCCAAATGTGATCTATAGAATCTATTGATCTAGATTCTTTAACAAGTGAAACTTTCTTTTAATATCAAATAGGAAATCATTATCAATAAGCCAGAGACACATCTGCGATGTTCATTGTGTATATAGCTTTTTCATAGCTGTTACAAAGGAGATCATAGGGCAAGCAGGCAGTCTGTGAAGTTCTGACACAATGCTGTCCTTTGGGGCTACAGACCTGTGAGCTATTCATGCAGTTACCTTTGAAGTAAAACAGGAAAAAACACTGGAACCCTAGATTGAAAGGATGGGATTCTTTTCTACTGGTGACCCAGAAAGATACTATCTGTTCACTAACCTATGGGCAAATAGATGGAAAAGAGGAGTTGATAGCTGGGGGTGTCAGAGATTCTGAGGCAGCCAGCTGGAAAGGACACCACAGTCTAAAGTAGTAATGGGCAATGATTCCAGTGCTAAGAGGCTTGGTCTAGGAAATAAGGGCTACAGCACCGGAAAAATAATGGGGTTAATCTACTCTAACAAAACCACTGGAGATGGACTTAGCAAAGCACTATTTTTCTTATTGCCTGAATAAGGAAAAAGGACTTCTGACAACCAATTACTATATGTAAGCAATCATAAAAGACACAATTACCTGTGATTATTCATGTATGACAAATAGGTGCTTTGATCAAAGGCCTGGTCCACATTATCTCAATTAACTTACTGATGTGTTCCCTTCTCTAGCTGTGGGGAATACAGTGTCTTAGTCCTTGTTCTTGAGAATCTTCCAATTTAATCTTCCTCAAATGGCACAATGCCTTAAGTTATTCACTCTAATTCTTTTCACATCCAGTAATCAAGGCTCAGCACTACCTGGTTCCTTACCCACTCAGGACCTGTATATATCATTTCGCCAACAGTATTTCAGCTAGAAGAGGAATTAAAAATATATGTTCATTTTCCTTTCTGCCTGCCCTTGGGATCTGACCCTGAGAATGCTCCAAGACTGTGGTGAGACATCCATCCTGCTCTCTCGGATTTCCTCAGTCAGTTCTCCACAGTGTGTGGTCTACTCTGAGTCTACCAGCTTAAGCTAAGAATGTAGAACATGTCTATAAGTGCACATCCATTGCCAGTTTTTATACCATCATCTTCCCCTATGTTATGCAAGCTCTTGCCTTTATGCTCTCATTGCCTTTCCTTCTGCTACCACAGCTGGTTACTGTCCTTCAGTCTCACTTCCCCCGACTGACAAAAATACAGGATTTATTCTAGCAGTAGGAAGAATTTAATTGGTGAGCCGCAGACAGAGTTGGGCCCTTATATTCACATTCTCAAATAGCATTTTTAAAAAATGGAGTCTTTAACATTGATTCTAAACAATTACCTATCCATCTTTGCCAAGCATTGAATACTCAGTAAAGTTTGATTATTATTTGGAAAGACTCAAGAGGAACTCTCTGTCTCTGTCTCTCTCTCATACACACACACACACACACACACACACACACACACACACACATGTTGTATTTCAAATTTATGCAGAAGAGGCAAAATTTTTCCATTTGTGTTAACTTCTATTATGGCAAACATACGTTTAAGTAACATCCAAATTAAAGTATTTTGAAAGATTTTTTCTCCTATATAATTCACTAAAATTCTAACTATGCTAATGTCATTGAGACAATGACTGCTAGTCAGCTGTAAAGACATAAGAGCAGGATAAAATTAGCAAAAGTATAAAATAAAAAAATTTAATACTATCTAAATTGTGTGTTATCAATGACCTCAATGATTCAGGATAAATAACCTAGTGGAGGACACTAAATGGAACTGACTTTCATAAATGTAAATCCATAGCAGGAACTAAACTGTCAGAAGTCACAGGCCTGCCTAGTTTTGCAACTTTATTGTGCATTTCTATTTCCTATACTGCAAGTGCTAGCCAGTCTGAATTATTCACTATTCCACTAAAAAATCCCATCTTTCTCACCACTACTTATGCCATTTTACATACCTAAAATTCTCCATATTTTTACTTACTGAAATTCTGCACATCCTTCAAGAATTAACCCAAATAGCATGAAGATGATAACCCTTTCATGAAGATATTCTTGACCCCCAAAAAAGGTTACTTTCTTTCTGAATCATTTCTATGGTACCATATTTGGATTTCTCTGATGCATTTATTGTGCTTTATTATCTCCTCTTGAAGGTTCCTTAAAAATCAGAACCTTGACTTATTTCTCTTGGTCTCTCTTCAGCAGGAAATTCTATATCAATTAACACTTTTAAATGTTGCCTGAAATGAATACATTTCTTCAGAAGGAATGCTTATCAAATTTGCAGGTGACAAAAAGTTGAGAATAAAGAGTTAATAATACTGGAGGGTAGAATCAGGACTCAGGAAGATCTGATTAAACTGTCACAAGATGGAATTCAACAAATTGTGTTTTATAAAACACAACAAATACTGCATTTTCTTTCAAAGCATCAGTCACACAAGTACAAAATGAATAGACCTGAAGGAATGCATAGAGGGGGGAAAACTGAGAATTTTAGTTGAGTACCCAAGTCAACAGTGTGCCAGGGCAGCTAAAAAGCCAAAACACTAAAATAACAGCAACTTAGGCCACTTTAGCAGAAATCTATTATCTAAATCAAGAAATGACAGCTCTGGTAGAACTGGTTAGACCACATGTTAATAGAAACACTGATACATATATGGCCTGGGATGCAGTGCATAACTTTGCCATATTTGATGTCTAACTAAACTCTAAACACTTTACAGTTCCTGCATCAGTCACCTTCATAGGCACTGGAACAAACTGTCCTTGTCTGCCCATTGGGGAAGTCTTCACATGCTTGGGGGTAGACATCCACCAATGAATCTGAGACCTGTCTGTTATGCTCAAACTGGTGTAGACAATCTGCTGAGAAAATTTTGCCCAGGTGTTGGCACTACCATGCTTCATGGAGCCACAAGAGAAAGTTGAGTATAAGCAAACACCAAAAATGGATAAGCAACCCTGAAAAGGGCTAAGCAAACCCTCATGCTAGAGGGGCTAGTCTTCTCTTTATACCCCACATATCCAATCTATTATGTATATGTTATATATGAATGTATAAAGACATATAGAAATGTGAAGTTTGAATGTACTTATGGATTAATTCAATATGCTACCCAAACAACCAACAGTATGTCATAATTTGTGAAAATTCTTCATTCTTTTTATTTTTCCTATGAGGAAATTAGATAGTTATGCTAGTCTCTATAAATATCCATAGATTTTATCCGTGAAGACTTATAATATTATAAGGTTTAAAGTCAATAGCAAAGTGCAGTCTCTAAGGAGGAGTTCAAAGAGAGTTTTCAAGGACCCCACCATTTATGAAAATTTCCTCTTCTATTTAGACTCTATACAAAGAATATTCCACAACAATGCAAGACACCTTGACAAACATATTATTCCCTGTTTATTCCTTGATTAATATTTATATTCTGAGAATCATGGAAAATAATATATATTTGAATTTTAGATTTTTGTGGAGGAGATCTTTTAAGTTTGTGTTATGCTATACTAAAACAAATATCTTTTGCTAGCAGGAAATAATATACCCAAAGGTATCATGCACAGTCTATACCTTTCAGTGAATTGTTTGACAATTAAGTTGACAGAATTTATTAAGCATCTCCTATTTGTCAGGCACTGGGCTAAATACTGAGGATACAAAGAAAGGCAAAAGACAGCTTCTGATCTCAAGGAGCTTACTATTTAATGTGGGAGACAACATGTAAATAACTATATAAACAAGATTTATGTATGATAAATTGGAGACAGTCTCAGAGGAAAAGCATTGGTTGTAAGTAATAGTGAGAAAGACTTCTTTCAGAAAGGGTAATTTTAGCTAAGACTTGAAGGAAATCAGGGAAGGAGGTAGAGATGAGGAGAGAGACATTTCCAGGTAAATGCAGGAGTTAGGAGATGTAGTAGTTCCTAGGAGGAACAAGCAGGGTAATTTCACTGGATCATAAAGTACATAGAGAGGAGTAAAATGTAAGAATTGAGAACACAGGGAAAGGACAGGTTGTGAAAGGGTGTAAGATCCAAATAGAGAATTTTATAGATGACCCTGGAGGCAATGGGGATCCACTCGATTTTATTGAATAAGAAAGTGATATGATCAGATCTTAACTTTAGAAGGATTACCTTAATAGTTGAGGAGAGGACTAAATAGACTTGTAATTCAAGAGAGAGAGAACAACAGCCTATTGCAGTAGTCCACAACTGAATTGATAAGGGTCTGTACTAGAGTGATGGG
Source organism: Notamacropus eugenii (assembly GCF_028372415.1). Taxonomy (NCBI): domain Eukaryota; kingdom Metazoa; phylum Chordata; class Mammalia; order Diprotodontia; family Macropodidae; genus Notamacropus; species Notamacropus eugenii. The sequence continues at coordinate 359,797,323 of NC_092874.1, forward strand.
AGTAAGAAAGGGCCATATATAAGAAATGGCATGAAGGTAGGATCAACAGTACTTAGCAACTGATTAGATATGGGGATGAAAGAGAATGATGAGTCAAGAAAATCATCTATGTTTCAAACTCCTATGACTTGGGGATAATAGGGAAGTTGGGAGGAGAGGAGGGTTTGGGAGGAAAGAGAATGCTTTCAGTTTTTTACATATCAAGTTTGAAGTGTCTTAGAACATCCAGTTATAAATGACTAATAGGCAGTTGACGATGGGAAACTAGAAATCCAAGGAGAGATAAAGGCTGGATAACTAGATCTGAAAGTGATCTACAAGAATAACTCAATCTATAGAAGTCAATAAGATAATCAAGTAGAATAGTATAGAAGAGGAAGAGAAAGGACAGTGCTTAATATAAAAGTTATCTTCTTCCCTTTTCACATTTTCATGAAGAGGATCCTTCACATTGTGTAGGTCACTCTTATAAAGATTTTATTTTTTAATGAAATTTTATTTATGTTTTCTTACATTTTAAGTTCTGAACAGTTTTCCTCCCTCACTTCCCACCCCACACTGGAGAATGGCACCATTTAACATATGTGTGCAAGTGTACACTCACAAACATGTGCACATACATATATATATATATATATGTACATGTCTATATATGTGCATATATGTTAAACTACCGTACTGTATTCAAACAAATATTATTTCTTTTATTCAAATCTTCTTGCACAGAATGACTAATATGGAAATGTTTATATGATTCCATAATGTATAATCTATATCTTATTGCTTATAGTCTCTGGGAGGGGGAAAGAAAGGCAGGAGGGATAGAATTTGGAGCTCAAAATTTTTTTTAAATGTTAAAATTGTTTTAACATGTATTTGTGGAAAAATAAAATATGTATAAAAATAAAGCAGTAATCATTAAACGCTAACAATAACAAAAATATATTACATTTACTGCTATTTATCCATTCGTTCTCTGGAGGTGAATTGCATCTTAACTATCATCTTCTTTCATAGGTCCTTTGATCTGAACATTTATTATATTCAGAATAGCTTAGCTGTTCACAGTTATTCTTTAAACAATATTGCTGTTACTGTAAACAATGTTCTCTTGATTGAGCTCATTTCAGTTTTCATTATTTCAAAAAAGTCTTTCTGTTTTTCAAATATCAATCTGCTGTTTATTTATTACAGCACAGTAGTAAACCATCACAATCACATACCACAATTTGTTTAACCATTACCTGATTGATGGGCATCCCCTCAATTTCCAGTTCTTTGCCATCACAAAAAGAACTACTATAAATATCTTAGAATATATAGATTTCTTTCTTTTTTCCTGATAACCTTGGGAAACAGACCTAATAGTGGTGTTAGCTAGGGAAATTCACAGTTTTATAACTCTTTGAGCATAATTCATTCTTCATTTCATTCTTCAAAATTCATTCTTCAAAATGATCAGATCAGCTAATAGTTCCACCAACAATATATTAATATCCCAACTTTTTGCACATCCCTTTCAACATTTGCCATTTTCCCTTTCTATCATTTTAGCCAATCTGGTAGGTATCAGATGATATCTCAAAGTTGTTTTAATTTGTCTTTCTCTAATCAATATTTATTTAGAACATTCTCATGACTATATGTAGCTTTTATTTCTTCATCCAAAATTTTCCTGTTCATATTCTTTGTCGATTTCTTAATTGGGGGATGACTCATAAATTTAACCAAGTTCTCTATATATCAGGTTGATATATAATCTTTGTGAGATATTGTTGTGGTCTCCTAGATAGCTATTTTATTTGGGATTTTAAAAATCCATATTCTTTACTAAAATTGGTGCGTGGTTGTGTTTCTGATTTAGCTCTTCCTGGTTTAGATACTAGTACCATATTTGTTTCATAAAAACAGTTTGGTAGGACTTTTTCTTTGTCTGTTCTTCCAAATAATTTTGGAATTAGTTGATCCCTAAAGGTTTGGAAGTGGGGTTTTTTTCATAAAATCAACTCTCAGTTCTATATATTAATTCAAAGGTTTTCTTACATTCAATTTTATGAATTTCACCATTAATTTTTAGGAATTTAATTTGGTGTTTAATGGAGTATTTTTAATTTGTTGTTTTTCTAGCTACTTTAATTAAATACCCAATGCATTAATCTTCTCTTTTTTCAATTGCTTAGGTTTTACTTTAATTTTTTTAATTTATTTTGAACTTAAATACAAAATAAGAAAAAAAAGTTTTGCCTTGTATGCAGCAGAACATGAGAGGAGTCAATATAAAGCAATAAATTTCTATTTCAAGAAAATAAATATAATATTTTCTTTGCTTCCTTATATGTTTTCTTTTGTTCTCTTAGTGCATTTTACACTTTTATCCTCCTTTCTCCTCCCCCCCTCACCAAGAAGGCTACAATTAAGTGTGAATACACACACACACAAACTGAGACATACATGTATGCATAGCTATCCACAAACATATACATATGTACACACATACACACACACAAATGCATCTATGAAAGACTGCATAGTTATTTCCATTTGTCATTTGTTTCTCTGGAGGTGGACAGCACCTTCCTTCCTAAGTTCATATCTTTCCATATTTTTCTAAATCTACCAGCTCATCATTTCCCCTTACCACAATACTCTAACTCAATCACATTCTATCTGAGAGAATGTCTATGGGAGGTTTTTTTCCTCCAGTTTCTGCATTCCTTCTATTTTGGGCTACAAAGATTGTATTTATACAGGAAATTTTTAATTTAAAATAATCAAAAATTTCAATTTTACACTTCAGTACTCCTCTCACCTTATAATACAGTTTAAGGTCTGATACTACTGAATCTATTTCCATCACATCTTTTTCCCCAGATTTTCTTGAAATTTTTGATCCTCTGTTCTTCCAAATGAACCTAGTTGTTATTTTTTGTTAGTATAATACATTTTTAAAGCAATTTAATTGTGATGGCATTACATAAATGGATTAGGGAAAACTGGCATTTTAAAAATTACATTAGCTTTACATACCCATGCACAATAAATATTACTTCAAATGTTTAGAGCTAATTTTCTATGAAAGATATTTTGTGTTTATATTCATACAATTCCTGTATCTGTTTTGGCAAACATACTGAGATATATATATATATATATATATATATATATATATATATATATATATATATATATATATATATATATATATATATATATATATATATATATATATATATATATATATATATATATATATATATACTTTCAAGTTATTTTACATGAGATATATATATATACATATATATACTTTCAAGTTATTTTATATGAGATATGTGTGTGTGTGTGTGTATATACTTTCAAGTTATTTTATATGATCCAAAGCTATTGAGTAATATGACTGACAATACATTTTCTCTATTTTTCTCTTTTGACTAAATCTGATTTTGGCTTTAACTTTGAGATCATGATTACTATCCCTGCTTTTGTACATTATAAATTCTATTCCTGATCTCTATTTTACATTTGTGAGTATCTGTCATTTTTATAACATTTCCTGAAAGCAACATATTGTTGAATTCAATTTTTTTAATCTGCACCTTTCATTTTATAGATAAATTTCATCCCATTCACATTCTAAACTATAATTACTTGTTGTATATTTTCCCCCTTCCTATTGTCCTCACTGTTCTATTCACTCTATTGTTATCCCTCCTCACTACTCTACTTCTACCAATCAACTTATCCTCCTATTCTTTAATATACCTTCTCTTCCAAGAATCCCTCCCTTACCCTCTCCTTCCACCCTACCCCCTTACCCTCTTGTTCCATTCTGAATTTAGAATATTTTTGTATTCTTCCAAATGTTATTCACTCTTTATCCCATTCTCATTAATCTACACATGCTTCTATACTCCCCTTTACCCCATTCTTTTGCCCTCCTTTATACTTTCCCCCCTCTCTATTCCCTTATCCTCTTATTTTTCTTTATGAGTTTAGATGACTTTTATACCCTTCTAGATATAGATATGTGTATGTGTGTGTGTGTGTGTGTGTGTGTGTGTGCATTGTTTCCTCTTTAACACAGTCCTGATAAGAGTAAAGGCCCAGAATTACTACCCTTTTTCCCCTCATATAATTCTTCTGTATCAGTTCTTCCTTTTTCACCGCATTTTTATGAGATAATTACCCCTATTACCTTTTACTTAATCATTTTGCCTTTTAGAATCATATCCTAATTAGCTCTACCCCTCTTTTTCTTTCAAACTACCTAACTATTAATGACAACCTTAGAAGTACAGTTTACATTTCTACTTACTAAAAGGAAACAATTTGTCCTTATTGAGTACCTTGTAATTAGTTTTTAATGTTTCCTTATATTTCTTCTGATCTTGGATGCTAAATTTCCTAGTAAGTTCTGGATTTTTCAATAAAATCCTGAAAGTCTGCTAATTCATTGAATGTCTATTTTTTTTCCCATTCAAGATCGTACTTAACTTTGCTTGGTATGATTATTTTCCGCCTTAATTTCAGTTCTTTTGCACTTTGATATTTAGTGTTCCACGACCTGTGATCTTTTAGTGTAATCACTGCTAAGTATTACATAATTCTAACTGTTGCTTTGACATATTTGAATTTTTTTTCTTGTTGCTTGTAATATTTTCTCTTTAATAAGAGGGTTTCAGATTTTGGCTATTATATTCCTGCAGGTATGCCTTGTAGGATATCTTTCAGGTGGTAATTGGTGGACTTTTTTCTATTTTTACTGTCCCCTCTTCTTCTAACACTTCAAGACAGTTTTCTTTAATTATTGCTTATATTATGGTATCAAGATTGTTTTTCTTTATTCTAGCTTTCAAGTACCTCTACTATTCTTATGTTTTCTCTTCTTAATCTGTTCTCCAGATCAGTTTTTCTTGTGTTTCAGTTTCTCTTTTTCATTCTTCATATTTTCTTTTATTATTTCTTGGTCTCTTAAAACTTCACTGGCTTCCCCTTGCCCAATTCTAATTTTCAAAGAGTCACTTTTTTAAAAAAGATTCTTGATCTACTTTTCCTGATGGTTGGTTTTCTTTTCATAATTTGTTTTTTCTTGTATTGTTCTTATTGTAAAAAAAAATTCCTCAGGTGCCAAGCCAAGATGGCAGAGTAGAAATAGAGACCTGCTAGAGCTCTCCACCCAAACACATCAAAAAACCCGGAAAAATTACTCTAAACATATTCAAGAGCAGCAGAATCCACAAAATAACAGAATGAAACAAATTTCTAACCCAAGGGAATCTGGAAAGTCAACAGTGTTTGTCACACTGGGCTGGGAGCAGAATGCAGTTCAGAGTGGGCCACAACAGTACCAATGATGCTGTGGCAGACCTTAGGGGACTGAATCTCTGGCAGTGGCTGCAGTTTCCAGAATTCTCAACCCAGAAGCACTATACAGTTTGGAACATCAGTGGGAAGGATCTCTCACTTGCCTGAGGGAGAATGTGATCTTGCCCCAGCCCCAGCCCCAGTCCCAGCCTCGACCACAGCTCCAGGGTAACGGCAGCCACTGATGTAGCAGAGGCTGCTTCTGGAGCTTCTCACTTAATAAAGAGCTCAAAGATCAAATAATTGGCTAGGGAAAATGAGCAAGCATGGAAAAAGAAACAAATTATAGATTCTTACTTTCTCAATGAAGAGGCATTTTCTTGCATCATTGGTGACAAAATAAAAACATAAAACCAGAAGAAGACAAAAAAGTCAAAGCTCCTGCATCCAAAGCCTCCAAGAAAAATATGAATTGGTCATAGATCATGGAAGAGCTCAAAAAAGATTTTGAAAATCAATTAAGAGTAGTAGAGGAAAAATTGAGAAGCAAAATGAGAGTGATGGAAGAAAATCATGAAAAAGGAGTCAACAGCTTGCTAAAGGAAATCCAAAATATGATGAAGAAAATAACACCTTTAACCTTAGATTAATCCAAATGGCAAAGGAGATTCAAAAAGCCATTGAGGACAAGTACCCCTTAAAAAACAGAATTGGCCAAATGGAAAAAGATGTCCAAAGTGAAGAAAATAATTCCTTCAAAATTAAAATGGAGCAAATGGAAACTAATGGCTTAACAAGAAATCAGGAAATTATAAAACAAAACCAAAAGAATGAAAAAAGAGGGGACAATGTGAAATATCTCACTGGAAAATCAACTAACCCAGAAAATGGATCCAGGAGGGATAATTTAAAAAATTATTGGACTATCTGAAAGGCATGATCAAAAATGAGTCTAGATATCATCTTTTAAGAAATTATGAAAGAAAACTGCCCTGATATTCTAGAACCAGAGGGTAAAATAGAAATGGAAAAAATCCACTGATCACATACTGAAAGAGATCCCAAAAGGAAAACTCCTAGGAATATTGCAGCTAAATTCCAGAGCTCCCAGGTCAAGGAGAAAATACTGTAAGCAGCCAGAAAGAAACAATTCAAATACTGTGGAAATACAATCAGGATAACACAAGATATAGCAGCTTCTACAGTAAGGGATTGAGGGGCTTGAAATACGGTATTCTACAGGTCAAAGGAGCTAGGATTAAAACCAAGAACCACCTATCTGGCAAACCTGAGTACAATACATCAGGGGGGGAAATGGAACTTCAATGAAATAGAGGACTTCCAAGCATTCTTGTTGAAGAGACCAGAGCTAAATAGAAAATTTGATTTTCAAGAATCAAGAGAAGCATGAAAAGGTCAACAGGAAAGAGAAACCTTAACGGATTTTTTAAAGTTGAACTGTTTACATTTCTGCATGGAAAAATGATACTTGTAACTCATGAAATTTTTTTTAGTATTATGATAGTTGGAGGGAATATGTATGTGTGTGTCCGTGTGTGTATGCATATGTACATATATAGAGAAGGGGGGCACAGAGTGAGTTGGGTATGAAGGGATGATAACTAAGAAAGAAAATTGTGTTGAGAGGAAAATACTAAGAGAAAGAGAAAGGGAGAAGTAGAACATAGTAAATCATCTTACATAAAAGAGGCAAGAAAGAGCTTTTAACAATGAATGGGAAGAAGAGAAAGATAAGAGGGAATAAGTAAGCCTTCCTTTCATCAGATTTGGCTTCAGGAAGGAATAACATACACACTCAATTGGGTATAGAAATTTATCTTACCTCTCAGGATAGCAAGGAGGAAAGGGATGGTAGATTAGGGGAAGGGGAAATCAGAAGCAAGAACTTTGGTAGAGGGACAGGTCAAAGGAGAGAATACAACAGAAAGCAGGACAAGATAGGAAGAAATAGTCTTTCACAACATGAATGTTATGGAAATATTTGGCACATCTACACATGCATAACCTAAATCAAATCCCTTGCTTTTGCAATGAAGGAGGGTGGGGAGGAGGGAAGGGAGAGAATGTGTAACTCAAAGGTTTAAAGGTGAATGTTAAAAATTGTTTTTACATGCAACTATGAAATAAGATACATACACAATGGGATATAGAAATCTATCTTGCCCTATAGGAAAATAGAAGTGAAAGAGAAGGTGAGGTGGGATGACAGAAGGGAGAGCAGATTGGAGGAAAGGAAAATCAAAACACATGCTGTCCTGGGGTGGGGATAGGGTGTAGATGGGGAGAAAATTTGAAATTACAAATTAGATGGAAGTGAATGCTAAAAACTGAAAATAAATATTTTTTTTTAAATCCTCAGTCTCTCTTATTTGATTTTAGAAATCTTTTTTTTTTAAAGTTCATGTGTGAATTCTTCCTGTAAAGGTTATCATTTCACATTACTTTCTGTGACAGAAGAGGCTTATTTTTGCTTCACTATTGTCCTGTAAAGTTAACTATATTAATGAGAGTTAAAGATCTTCCCAGTAATAGGCCTGCCCATTAAGGAAAGTTTGATTGAGGTAGATTTGTTTTGTAGGAAGGCTCACACCTTTTGTTAATTTCTAATAGGGCATTGGTTCTCAAGGACTATGATGTCCTTTGGCTCTGAAAAGTGTATATGTAAACTGAGGTGAGATTTTTCTTTGGGCCTTAGTCATTGGAAGTGTTTGTTTGGTCAGAGAAGATTCTAGGCAGCTGTTAAGGAGACCTCTTGCTTTGAAAATGCAGATGTTGATGCTTCTCTCTCTGGTAACTACATATGTAATATGCAATGGTCTGGCAGTTGGATCTGTCTGTTGATCTGTGATGTATGCATTGCTTATGGTCAGACAGTTGGAAATCTTGTCAGTTGGTCTTTATTTCTCTGCTTGCAATTTCTCTGAAGTTCATGGTACTGAAATTTTCCCTTGAACTAAGTGAATGATAAATATGCTTGATTAAAGCAGATTGTTGACCCCTCAAAAGTTGCTTTCCTTTTAGAAAAGCAGATCTAAGAACCTGTGCAGCAGGCCCTCCTGTATATGTCGAAGTCTTTGCTGTTACACCTCCTCTGAAGATGAATCCTACTCTCCTCTATTCTTGTAGTAACTGTCTTTTATTGATTTCATCTCCTTTGCCTGTTCTTTTTTATTTTTAGCAGCTTGTTAACATAATGACCTCTAATTCTGGGGTCTGGGGGTGCCTCTGGCCTCAGGTTCTTTTGCTATTATTTTTTGAGCTTTGTCCTGGGCTCAACCTCTGTACTCCTTCTCCCCTCCAAGCTAGGGCCCTGGCACACTATGCTGGAAATGCTCTTGCTTCCTGAGAACCTTCCAGTGGCTGTGACCTTCAGTTCTCCCCCCTGCCCTGGAATTGCAAACAAGAAATCAGCTCTCCTGCATGTGCTCCCAGTCAGCAGTGTCTCCACATCACTGCTTCTGCTCTCATCAAGCATGTGCTGCTTCCTTCCTGCCCAGAAATGCCTCTCAGCAATACAGCTGAGCCCAGCATCTTTTGTCATCAGAGGCCCCTTCAGTCTTCCCCTGCTCAGATGCCCAAATTCCTACACTATCTGGAAGGCAAAAATTCCTGTGGCTGAGATCAAGGCTACCTCCCAATCCAGCTGCCCCCAAGGCTCACCACCTGCTATTTCAGCAAAGTTGGCATGGAGGTGTTTACACTTCACTCAGGCTGAACCTCTGTCCTGGAATCTTTCTTTCAATATTCTCTGATTGTCCTAGGAGGACCAGTGTTCTCTCCCAAATATTGCTTATTTCTGGCATTCTATATTCACCTTGAGGCACTTTTTTGTCTTTTTTGGGAGGAAATGAGGACAGCTTGGAATTTTCCAGTCTACTCCATCAACCCAGTTTCCTCATGCTGGTCTTCTCTTTTTCTAAGTTATTGATATAAGTATTTAGAGACATAAATTTTACTACTTTGTTTGCATGCCATAGATTTTGGTATGTTGTCTCATTATTATCTTTATCATTAATAAAATTATTTATTGTTTATGTAACCTGTTCTTTAACCCATTGATTCTTTAAGATGAGGTTGTTTAGTCTTTAATTAATTTTCATCTATGCTTTCATTGTCTCTTATTAAATATATTTCTTGCATTATGACAAAGATGTATTTAAAATGTCTGACTCTATGCATTTTACTATAAGGTTTTTGTGCCCTAATATATGGTCAATTTTTGTAAAGGTACCATCTTTCTACTAAGAAAAAAATTATATTTCTCTCTATTTCCATTCAATTCTCTCCAGATATCATATCCATCTAATCAAAGATTCTGTTCATCTCTTTGACTTCTTTCTTACTTATTTTTGGTTAGCTTTATCTAATCTGAAAGAAGATTGTATAAAGAAGAAAAAGTGGATATAATTTCAGAGTTTCCAATGTGTATTTGGGTTTGTTTTAACTCTTGTTTTTGGTAATTAATATCATCCCATGTGTAATTTCTCCATTCATTTGGTTAATTCCCTCTTTTTCACATATCTTTTTTCAATCACCAGCAGTTTCAAATTTTTCTCACCTCTTGTCTCTTTTTCTTATAATCAATTACATACATTCTTTGTGACTTCATTTCCATCAATGCCACATCCATATATAGGACTTTGAGCACTGAAAGATAAGAACAAAAAAGAACTAGAAAACTGATGTTTCACTATACCATGGAATATAGAGACTGGGTTTTTTAAGGCAACAGAGTGTAATTTCTGTTAAGTTCTACAAATTCTTCAGATAAGGTACTAGCAAAAGATATTATCTGTTTTCCAGTCTAATTAAATATGAAGAGGCTCACGATCCATTCTCCAGATACATGGTGATCAATTCTTTAACTATATCAACCCATGAAACAAAGGAAAATACAAAACAGTATTTGGTTCTGAGCTTCCAGAATGTCAGTTTCAGAATGGTGAAAAGGTACACTGAGAATCACAGAGGCACATTAACCTTATTTTAAATACTAGTCCAACAAATGTAATTTCCTTTTAAGAGAACAAAAATGGACACAATATCAGATGGTTTGAATTATATCAGTACTAATGTTCTTGAAATAAATGAAACTACAAGACAAAAGAAAGTTGCAGATGAATTAAAGCTCCCAAGTTCTCCTTTAACAAGATAGAGAGACAGAGAGACACAGAGAGGAAGAGACTGAGACAGAGAAGAAAAAGAATTGAGGTAGGTCATTTTGCTGCTATTCCAAAGGCTCAAGAGGCATCACATCATGGGACACAATCACTTCCTGTAATAGTGATCACTATAATCATTTCCTGAGATCCAGAAAACATCCCCAACCATCAAACAGTTGTTCTCCTTGAAAAGGAAGGAAAGAATTTCATCAAGGGTAACAAAAGTCTAAAATAGGAACTGGATTGCAAAATTTTCAGTCAAGATTTTATCAAGATCACAGAGTGATAGGGTGTTCCATTTATATGGGATATGCTGGAGATAAACATAGGAGCTCTGAATTCATAATGTTCAATCTCTGTTCTACTTTGTAATGACCAAGACTTAACGCCAGCAAATCTGTGAAACTTCCATATTTGTAATAGTCATCTAGAAGCCCACTAAGACCACATAGGGGTGGTACTAATTTAAAAAAAAAAAAGATCCAGGGGGAGGAGGCAAGATGGCAGAGTAGAAAGGCACACATATGCTAGCTCCGAAACCCACAGCCCATAAAATATCTGTAACGAAGAACTCTCAACAAATTTGGGAGCAGCAGAAGCCACAGAACAATGGAGTGGAGGAGACTGCTGTTCCAGAGAGACCTGAAAAACTGACTCAAAAGGTCCGTCATGCACTGGACCAGTAGCAGAGCCCAGCCCTGCCTTGGCTGCAGCACCAAGAGGAGCAGATCTGAGCAGGCTTCAGGGACAGAATCTCCAGAGGCCACGCAGGTCCCTCCACCCACAGGTACGGAAGGTTGGTGAGAGGGCCTCTTTGGCTGGTCGAGAGGGGTGTGGGATGTCCCCATAACTCAGGCCCCCTTGGGAGGCAGCAGCAGAGGCAGCAGCGGAGCCAGCAGAGGACTAGGGCTCCCAAAGCAGGCAGGAGATTGGATCCATTGTTGAAGGTCTCTTCATAAACCCCCTGAGGGAACTGAGTCCCCTGTGGCTGCGTTGCCCCCACCTGAGCACCTGAACTTAATCTCACACTGAATAGCAGCCCTGCCTGTGCCCAAAGCCCTGAGGCTGGGAAGCAGCATTTGAATCTCAGACCCCAAGCTCTGGCTGGGCAGATCTGGAGGCAAGGTGGGTGTGGAGAGGACACTCAGAAGTCAAGTAACTGGCTGGGAAAATGCCCAGAAAAGGGGGAAAAAATAAGACCATAGAAGGTTACTTTCTTGGTGAACATATATTTCCTCCCTTCCTTTCTGATGAGGAAGAACAATCAGGGAAAGACATAGAAATCAAGGCTTCTGTATCCCAAACATCCAAAATAAATATTCAATGGACTCAGGCCAAGGAAGAGATCAAAAAGGATTTTGAAAATCAAGTTAGAGAGGTGGAGGAAAAACTGGGAAGAGAAATGAGAGAGATGCAACAAAAGCATGAAAAACAGGTCAACACCTTGCTAAAGGAGACCCAAAAATATGCTGAAGAAAATAACACTTTGAAAAATAGGCTAACTCAATTGGCAAAAGAGGTTCAAAAAGCCAATGAGAAGAAGAATGCTTTCAAAAGCAGAATTAGCCAAATGGAAAAGGAAGTTCAAAAGCTCACTGAAAAAAATAGTTCTTTTAAAATTAGAATGGAACAGATGGAGGCTACTGACTTTATGAGAAACCAAGAAATCACAAAACAAAACCAAAAGAATGAAAAAATGGAAAATAATGTGAAATATCTCATGGGAAAAACAACTGACCTGAAAAATAGATCCAGGAGAGACAATTTAAAAATTATGCGACTACCTGAAAGCCATGATCAAAAAAAGAGCCTCAAAATCATCTTTCATGAAATTATCAAGGAAAACTGCCCTGAGATTCTAGAACCAGAGGGCAAAATAAGTATTCAAAGAATCCACCAATCACCTCCTGAAAGAGATCCAAAAAGAGAAACTCCTAGGAACATTGTGGTCAAATTCCAGAGTTCGCTGGTCAAGGAGAAAATATTGCAAGTAGCTAGAAAGAAACAATTCAAGTATTGTGGAAATACAATCAGGATAACACAAGATCTAGCAGCTTCTACATTAAGGGATCGAAGGGTATGGAATAGGATATTCCAGAAGTCAAAGGAACTAGGACTAAAACCAAGAATCACCTACCCAGCAAAACTGAGTATAATACTTCAGGGGAAAAAATGGTCATTCAATGAAATAGAGGACTTTCAAGCATTCTTGATGAAAAGACCAGAGCTGAAAAGAAAATTTGACTTTCAAACACAAGAATGAAGAGAAACATGAAAAGATAAACAGCAAAGAGAAGTCATAAGGGACTTTACTAAAGTTGAACTGTTTACATTCCTACATGGAAAGAAAATATTTGTAACTCTTGAAACTTTTCAGTATCTGGGTAGTGGATGGGATTACACACACACACACACACACACACACACACACACAGACATACACAGACACACGCACACACAGAGACAAAGAGCACAGAGTGAATTGAATAGGATAGGATCGTATCTTACAAAAATGAAATTAAGCAGTGAGAGAGAAATATATTGGGAGGAGAAAGGGAGAAATGGAATGGGGCAAATTATCTCTCATAAAAGAGGAAGGCAAAAGACTTTTTGGTGGAAGGGAAAAAAGGGGAGGTGAGAGAAAAACATGAAGTTTACTCTCATCACGCTTGACTCAAGGAAGGAACAAAATACACACTCATTTTGGTATGAAAACCTATCTTACAATACAGGAAAGTGGGGGAGAAGGGGATAAGCAGGGTGGGGGGGATGATGGAAGGGAGGGCAATGGGAGGAGGGAGCAATCTGAAGTCAACACTTGGGGAGGGACAGATCAAAAGACAGAATAGAAGCAATGGGGGGCAGTATAGGATGGAGGGAATTATAGTTAGTCTTACACAACATGACTATTATGGAAGTCATTTGCAAAACTACACAGATATGGCCTATATTGAATTGCTTGCCTTCCCAAAGAGAATGGGTGGGGAGGGAGGGATGAAGAGAAGTTGGAACTCAAAGTATTAGGAAGAACTGTCAAGTACTGTTCTTGCTGCTAGGAAATAAGAAATACAGGTAATGAAGTACAGAAAGTTATCTGACCCTACAGGACAAAAGAGAAGATGGGAACAAGGGAAGGGAGGGATGATAGAAGAGAGGGCAGATTGGTGATAGGGGCAATCAGAATGCTCGGTGTTTTGGGGTGGGGGGAGGGGACAAATGGGGAGAAAATTTGGAACCCAAAATTTTGTGAAAATGAATTTTAAAAGTTAAATAAATAAATTTTAAAAAATAAAATGAAAAAAAGATCCTAATTAGGCTAGTGGAAGGTTCTCTTCATGTCAAACAAATGATGTTGGACAGTTCCTCTATAAATTACCAATTTCATAGGGTGTCCACCAAGATTTTCCCCTGCTATTGGAAATAGGAACTTATTCCTGTTCTATAAAAATTCTTTCTGCTACTTTACTGTGTTTCCCACTGTCCTGGTACTCCCATGATTTGAAAACAGGTTCCTGGGGGGGGGGTACACATAATGGGGCACCCAAAACAAGGCCATATTCTGAAGAAAAAGAGAGGAGGAGAGAAAGATTCTCAATAAATTAAGGAAGAGAAAATGATATCAAGTAGCTATTTAGTCATAGAGTCTTTCTGTTTATCAGTAGAGAACCTTTACCTGCCCAGATAAAACCATGCTGTTGTGTGGCCAAACTAGAAGAAACTGTTATCACTCCCCTCTCTCAAGCAATAGTAATATAGGATTCAGTCTGGGAAAATGAGATCATACAGCATTTAAAGCAAAAAGGGATCTAGAATATGTCTTGCTAACTTCATTCCTTTATTGAATGAGTTTTTGCTTCATGAAAAGACAGAGGGTACATTTCCTTAAATAATATTAGCCTCCCTCTCTTCAAATAAAAACTAGAAGAAATGGAAGGTGTCTTCCCACCAAGCAAGAAAACAGAACAATACGGGAAGCAAGTCAAGAAATGGAAGTCAGATAGAGCTACAGAAAGTAGAGGTTCTAGAACTGTCCCTATTTGCTGTGTTTAACTGTGCATAACTGTGTACTTGCCATGCCTGAAGGAAGCTATAGAAAGAGATTAAGATGCTGAAGAATTAATAAATGAAGACATGGTAGAAAATGCCACCAGAAAAGCTGAGCAGTGGGAAGGTGAAGAAGATGAAGGGTTGTCTATAAAAGCACAGGGCTCATTACAGCTTTTCCTTGTGGCATCACAACCATATAAAATTATACAAAGGCCAAAACATATTTGTCATAGTTGCAAATTGGAGCTGAGATTTGCTACTTTTAGCTCGAGAGGAAATAGTAAAACCAGGGGAACTAGAAAACTTTTGTGATAGCACTTTTAGAGTAACCTCGTCAATGAGTATCTGTTTTTTCTGTATTTGCTGAGTGCTCTCTAAAAATCCCCAGCTGGGCTAGAACTGGGACAATGGAAAGCTGCTCTACTTATCTGGGGAGAGACCTCCCTATTTATTTCCCTCTCATCAGGTTATCCTTCTTAATCCTGAAAATGGTTAATGCAATGGCAGACTGATTCAGGCCATGCTTGAAGAGATACCCTGCAGGATCAGTTTTAGAGGCTATCCTACAAAATCACCATCTGTTCTTGGAACTTAACTGAATACAAAATTCTCCTCCTTGTCTTAGCATATGTAAATGTCTACCCTAAAATCTCATTCTAGGGAACTGAAAACTTATGAGTATTTTTATTCAAGGGGTAGACCATTATAAAAGGAAATTTTCAAAAGACTTTATAAGAAAAGGGTAAACAAAAGGACTCTTTCTTGGTTTATAATGATCAGCATCTGCTCAGCAAGATGTGTTGAGTGAATGGTGTTGAGCCCAGCAGGCCTACAGAATCACGTTATTTGTAGTAACTGCTGGAGCCCTATATGACTCTATATTGCATACCCCAGGATTTTCTATGTAAAAGTATCACACTAATTGGTGAATTGGAAGCTTCTATGTTGCTCAAGTGATACCAGATGATTCACCTACAGACAAGAGTCTCCAGTTCTTCTAGAAATAAACGTGCGTGTGTGTGTGTGTGTGTGTGTGTGTGTGTATGTGAGAGAGAGAGAGAGAGAGAGAGAGAGAAAGAGAGAGACAGACAGACAGAGAGAGACAGAGAGAGACAGAGAGACAGAGAGACAGAGAGAGACAGAGAGAGACAGAGAGAGACAGAGAGACAGAGTTTGTTTTTTAACCACAATGTATTAATGCCTCCATAATTCAAAATCACACCTTATATGGATTACAGGTCCCTCTATCCCATTGCACTATTGCCACCTGAAACCCTCATTGATTTGTCAAATAAAATAATAAAAATGGCAACAAAGGAACAAAATTATGTAAGTCACTGAAGGACTAAGCTGTTAGTTTGCCATTCTTAGCTTCATCTAGTACTACCCCATGTAGATGCTTCAGTAGATAGAGTGTTATACCAGAAGTCATGAACACCCATGTTCAAATCCAGCTTCAGACAGCTGTGTGAACCTGGGGACATCACTCAACTTCTATCTACTTCAGTTTCTTATCTGTAATATAAAGATAACTTTACCACCTACCTCTTAGAGTCATGTGAAAAAAATAGATATTTGTGAAGGACTTTGAGAACCTTAAATTTTAATAATTACAAGTGATATCTATTTGATATAATATGGAAGGGAAGGAAAATCTAGCTGTGGATTCTACTGAAAGTCACACTTCAGAAGTATCTTAACCAACCACCTCCACCTCCACCTAATGGAGGGAGATCATAGATTTGGCATACATAACTCTAGTACTCTGAAATGGTGGGAATAAAAGTCTTGATAGGGGAAAGAAACTAACAATACTGGGCCTCCATTAATTCTTTCTAGGAGACATTAGAAAGTTTAATGGGGATAAGGCTGAAAATAAAGTTATCATGGGAATAACCAATAGATAAACTGACAAAGAGAAATAAGAAATCTAAAAAGGAGTTAATATCGTGAGTAAGTTCTATAGAAGTATAGATAGAGAATTATAGATAAAAATAGATAGATATGCAAATACAGGTTAATATACTATGTGTCCATGTGTATATGTATGTATTCATGTGTGTATGAATATACAAAGAGAGAATTACATAGGAAAATTACTCAGAAGCATCAAAAACAATGAGCAAAGAACTGCTCGCTATAATCCACAAGACATCAACAAAGAGAAGTCCTATCTTTAATTCACCCAAAACTATTATGGTCAAACTTCAGAAGTATGGTATTAAACACCAAATAATATTGTAGACTAGCAAGAGTATATCCTTCATTTTTCAAGAAAAAAATTAGTCAGAATTATGAAAGAACATGCTTTATTTATAGGATATTAGTGAATAGTGTAACATGAGACTTCAAAAAGCAAAAGAGATTGGTTTGTGTCCCAATAATAAAATACATTACAAAACTTAGCTTAATCATCAGTAAAAAAAATAAATATACTTTGAGTAAAAGGGGCAAATTCAAGTTATTCCTTCAAAAGAAACTGGAGACAGGGCACTTTACTCACTAAACAAAGGAAACATAGCACCAAATACATACATGCACACACACACATATATGTATATATATACACACATACACATACACATATATACATACATATAGATGCACAAACAGAGATAATGGACACAATAAAGAAGGAATGTAAAAACAAAGCCTATGAATGAGAAAGTGTGTATTAGAGCATCTTAGAAAATTAATGAGTGGTTAAATTATTTCTTCAAAAGGAATGATAGAGAACTATAGAGAGACTTAGCAACTGATTACATACATAGGAGGTGACTACAAATGAGGAATTGAGGATAATACTAAGATTATCAACGTGAATAATTGGAAAGACTGTGATTCCAACAGAAATGGAGAGACAGAAATTCAAAGAGATAAGTTCCTGAGAAAAGATAATTACTATTCATCTCCCTAAAACACAAAACTTGCTGAAATGAGGAAGTAATCTAGGGGTCAAATGATTGGGATGGGGAAAGGGAATTGACACAGCTGCTGAACCAGAAAGGAGTTAGATTATAACTGCTTGGAAAGACTGATGCCAAAAGCAGAAAGAGGAAGAAAGGAAGCCTGAAGGAAGAGGAGTGGCCAAAGAGAATTAAGAAGCATTGACTGAAATGGCTGAAAGGCAGATGTCGTTTTGGAGACAAAAGACATGATTGGCAACAATGGGGAGAGCAACATATACCCCATCTTTCCAAACTCTAATTTATTAATAAAATGTACTATGGGGTCATTCCACAGACACAATTTCAGAGACCACTACCCTAATTAATAATCCAAAAAAAGAACATATTATATTTAATCAAATTACCTAACATCATCTTTCTTACTTTATACTTCAACATAGTTTGTCATTTCATTATTATCTCTCTCATCCTTCTCTGCATTCCTTCTCTTGCTTATGATCTTTTTTCCTTATTCAAACAGTTTTTGGTACTTTCTAGCAGTTTTTTGCTACTTTCAGAATATTAACAACTAATATTGCACCCTAACCCATAGCAGATGTCTCATTCTCCATATCACCACGCCCAGGGGAGGTGAGTATAAGGGCAATATGCATAGTGCTGGATGAGTGACCTCATTGGTTAGCACATTCCCAACTAATTCTAATAGTGAGAACTGAAATTCAGGAAATAACATAAGCAACATAGTTATTTCCCTAAAGGTATTGCTAAAAATGACTGTTACCGGAGAAAGAAGCATATTTTAATTTTGTACCTTTAGCTCTCAAAATCTTTATAAAAAATGCATGTACAATTATACAGGCATTTGTTTTGTTTTGTTTTTTTCATTACACCTTTTGCATATATCACTTCAGGGTACAAGTATAATAAGTTAAAGCCAATTTTAAGGTATAAAATAACTGGAACAGATAATGAATTAGCATTTGAAATACTAGAGTAAGCTGCTAGTTGATTGGTAAAGTTTATTTTGGGAGAAAAATTGTTTCTCATCATGCCCACAAGATCACTGTCTTCCTTTTCCAGAAGAGACAGGTAGAACATTTAAGAGGTTTGGGTCTAAAAGAAAATGTAATCTGTCCCCAATTTTGTGAGTCATGAATTTTAAAAGGGTAACTAATAGCATATGAACTCATTTCAACATTTGTGAGGAGGGAGAAAAAAAAAAGGCCAGTTCCAAGATAACAAGAGCCTAAACCATAACAAGGTATACAATATTCTTCATTTTTTAAGATTAGAAATTGCCAAAATAAAAAGAGAGAAACCTGAAAAATATTTAAGGGAGTGGCTAAGTAAAGAAAATATTATCACAGAGAGAAGCATAACTGAGTGAAGAAAATAAAAGAAAGAATACCCCTCCAAGAAAACGATTGTGCCCGAAACTGTGTTCTGATTAGCTTACTATCAGTCTTAGTATCATCTATTTCCTTCAAATGTGAAAAAAACATCCACCTCTCTGCAAAGCCAATTAGAAAAAAATGCCCCCTGTGAAAGAATGGTCTCAATAACAATGTTTTATCCATCAAGAACTATGTGGAAAGGGAAGAGTGTTAATGAGTAAGATCAGCCTCAAGTGCCAAACTGCTTGGAAAAGATATTGTTTTAAAGGGCTTGCTAGTAAGCGCATAGCTCCATCTCTGAAGGCTATAAGAGCTTTCACTTCTACTCCATTTCTGCCCATTATATACTGAAATTAGAACAGTCCCTCTAAGCTATTGCCAGCATCTGCCGAATCAAAACTGAAAAACAAAAGGAAAAAGTACTTAAACAGGAGAGAAAATTCTATTTGCACATGGTCATTGCTTCTGGGATAATGATTTCATGGACATGCCCATGTTTAAGTGCATCTGTTTAATTTTATTTGCTGTTGTCAGGCAGAGAGACAGTAATGTGACATCATATCTAGGACAACTGAAAAGAAAATATCAATTTAGTTATAATGGTTGTATTTTAATCCTGAGGTATGAAGGTCATGGGTAGCTAGGCAGCACAGTAGCTCAAATACCATTCTTGGAGTCAGGAAGACATGAGTTCAAATGTGAGCTCAGACTAGCTACATAACCCGGGCAAACCACTAAACCTTGCCTACCTCACTTGTTTCATGTGTAAAATGAGCTGGAGAAGGAAATGACAAAGCACTCCAGTATCTTTTTTTGAATATTAATGTTGTTTAAACTTTATTTTTCTTTTTGTAATAACTATTTTATTTTTAGTTTTCAACATTCACTTCCACAAGATTTTGAGTTCCAAATTTTCTCCCCTTCTCTACCCTCTTCTCACCCCAAGACATCATGTATTCAGACTACCCTTTCCCCCCATCAGCCCCTTCTATCACACCCCTCCTTATTGCATCCCCTTCCCTTCTCTATTTTGTAGGACAAGATGTATTTCTATACTCTATTGCCCATATATCTTATTTCTTACTTGCATGTAAAAACAATTTTTGACATTCGTTTTTTAAAACTTTGAGTTATACGTGTGTAGTCATGCAAAACACCTCCATAACGGTCATGTTGTGGAAGACTATATTTCCTTCCATCCTATCTTGCCTCCATTTATTCTATTCTCTCTTTTGACTCTATCCTGCCTCAAAAGTGTTTATTTCTAACTACTCTCTCCTTCTATTTGCCTTCCTATCTGTCATCCCACCCAGACACCCACTTATTCTCTTCCCCTCTACTTTCCTGTAGGGTAAGAAATATTTTCATACAAAATTGAGTGTGCATGTTATTCTCTCCTTAAGCCAAATCCAATGAGAGTAAGGTTCACTCTAGGTATCTCACCTACCCCCTCTTTCCCTCCATTGAAAAAGCTTTTTCCTGAGTCTTTTATGTGAGAGATAATTTGGTCTATTCTATTTCTCCCTTTCTCTTTCTCCCAATATATTCCTCTCTCACCCCTTAATTTTACTTTTCTAGATATCATCCCTTCAAGTTCAACTCACCCTAGGTCCTCTGTTTATATGTATATAATTCCTCTAACTAATACTTAGTATTAATATTGAGAAAACTCTCGAGGCAAAAATATTACATTTCCATGTAGGAATGTAAACAATTCAAGTTTAGTAAGTGTCTTATGATTTTTCTTTCCTGTTTACCTTTTCATACTTCTCTTGACTCAGGTTAGAAAATCAAAATTTGTATTCAGCTCTGGTCTTTTCATCAAGAATGTTTGAAAATGCTCTATTTCATTGAATGACCTTTTTTCTCTGAAATATTATACTCAGTTTTGCTGGGTAGGTGACTCTTGGTTTTAATCCTAGCTCCTTTAACTTCTGGAATATCGTGTTCTAAGCTCTTTGATGCCTTAATGTAGAAGCTGATGTGTTATCTTGATTGTGTTTCCACAATACTGAAATTGTTTCTTTCTGTCTGCTTGTAATATTTTTTCCTTGACCTGGGAACTCTTGGATTTGGCTACAATATTTCTAGGAGTTTCCTTTTGGGATCTCTTTCAGGAGATGATCAATGGATTCATTAAATATCTATTTTATTTTCCGGTTCTAGAATATCAGAGAAGTTTTCTTCAATAATTTCTTGAAAGATGATGTCTAGGCTTTTTTTCCATCATGGCTTTCAGCCAATCCAATAATTTTTAATTGTCTCTCCTGGATTTACTTTCTAATGAGATATTTCACATTGTCTGCTATTTTTTCATTCTTTTGGATTTGTTTTATAATTTTTTTCATTTTTCTTAGTCATTAGCTTTCCTTTTAATCTTTAAGGAATTATTTTCTTCACTGACCTTTTGGACCTCCTTTTCCATCTGGCCAATTCTGCACTTTAAGGCATTCTTCTCCTCATTGACTTTTTGGATCTCTTTTGCCATTTGGGGTAGTCTAATTTTAAGATGTTATTTTGTTCAGCATTTTTGAGATCTTTTAGCAAGCAATTGACTCAGTTTTCATGATTTTCTTGCATCATTCTCATTTCCCTTCCCAATTTTTCCTCTATTTCTCTTACTTGATTTTCAAAATCCTTTTTGAGTTCTTCCATGGTCTAAGACCAATTCATAATTATCTTAGAGGCTTTGGATGTGGGAGCTTTGACTTTGTTGTCTTTTTCTGTTTATATATTTTGGTCTTCCTTTTTACTAAAGTAAGATTCTATACTCTAATTCTTTTTCCAGCTTTTGCTCATTTCCCCAGCCATTTACTTGACTTTTTAGCTCTTTGTCAGGGTACCTCTCTGTTTCCAGTGGGAGTAGGGAGTATACTGTCAGCCACTTGATCCCCCACAGTCTGTGAACATAGAGCTCCAGAAGCAGCTGCTGCTGTTGCTTCTGCTGATGCTGGTGTGGGCTCTTCCCTATAGGCTCCTCCACCCACTCTGCTGCCCTGGGGCTGGGGCCAGACTACTCTACTCTCTTATACAGGTCTGACAGGTTTTTTCCACTGACCTTCCAATTTGTTGTCAGTGTTTTGGGGTCCTGAAGTCTGGAAACCACCACACTTGCCAGAGATTCATAACCCCTTGAGCCCTGCTCAGGTCCCATCTGTGCTGGCCCTGCCCATGTAGGACTGTGCTCTGCTCCCACTGAGGCACAAGTAGATGCTTCTTATCGACCTTCCAGGCTGGAGATTTGTTGCACTGTCATTCCATAGGTTCTACAGCTCCAGAATTTGTCTTGAGTCATTTTTTACAGGTATTTGTCTGGGCTTGGAAGGAGAGCTCTAGCAAGTTTCTGCTTCTGCTCCACCATCTTGACTCTGCCTTAGCACTCCAGTATCTTGGAAGAATTGGACATGACTACAAATGACTAAACAATAGCTTGAAGGTCAACAGTTCCCAAAGTTGGACTTAAGGCTTTCATTTACATTCTCTCTATAGCTTATGCTTACTATATATAAATCTAAAACCCTACTTGAAGGTAAACGTCACATTCAATTTAACAAATATTTAAGTGCCTGCTTTGTGCTACATATTATACTAGGTAACAAAGTTACAAAGACATGAACAGAAAACAGTCTCTACCTTCAAAGAATTTACAGTAGTCTGATGTGTACCGTACATCAGGGAAGTAGAAAGACAACATGTTCATAAGTAGGCATACACAAAACAGATATAAGGAGATTTTGAGAGGAAAACAAGTAGCAAGTAGAAGGTCATTTTTGAGCTGAGCCTTAAAGGAAAACAGAGATTGTGAAAGACAAAAATTAGGGAAAGGGTACCTGCTATGCATGAGGAATAGCCAGTGCAAAGGCATGATGGAAAAAATATGTCCCAATAGTTATAAAGAATAACAAGATCAAATTGACTGGACAACAGTGTGTGTTTGGGGGTCCAATGTGAAATAAGGTTAGAAACATGATTCAGTATCCATGTACATAAATAAGTAAGCACACACCAATGTAAAGCAATTTCAAAAGTTAGAAAGCATTCACAAGTGAGGAATGACCAAAAGTTTCATGTAAGAGAAGACATTTGACCCCTCCTAAGGAAAATACGGACTCTAAGAGGCAGCATCAAGGATTATATTCTGGATATAATTACACCAAAACTCTTTGATGCTGCCTCTCAGAATCTCTATTTTCATTTAAGGCAAAGCTCAGGTACATATACACCTGTGTATGTACAGGTATACATACACATATATATATATATGTAATATATATATGTGTGTGTGTGTGTGTGTGTGTGTGTGTTTGTAAGTAAACCATAATATTGACATTCTATATTGTAAAACCAATTTTTTAACTTGTCATACATTCTCACAGTCCTCTTTATATAGTGTTATACACAGGCACAGGCAACTCGGCGATTTAGTGGATAGAGGACTGGACCTAAAGTCAGGAAGACCTGAGTTCAAATCCAGCCCGAAACTCTCACTAACTATGTAATCCTGGGCAAGTCACTTAACAACGCTTTGCCTAAATTCACTGGAAAAGAAAATGGCAATCTATTCTTGTATTTTCTCCAAGAAAACCTCATTTGCAATCATGAAGAGTTGGAAATGACTCAACAGCAACAACTATTGGGGCATACCAGGATGCTTAAAAGAAACAAAACAATACTGCATTCTTTTGTTGTCAGATAATCTTCCATTTCTCCCTACCAATCTACCTACTAGATAATATTCCTTTTTTCCTTCAAGCAACAAGTCAGTAAATATTTATAAAGTGCCTACTGCTACTGCGTAGCACTTATGCATTGTGCTAAGAACTAGGGAATATAAACAGGACTGCCTTGAGGGCATAGTAAGGCACAATAGCAGCCAATAGCAGCAGTAATAGTAATAGTAGAAGAGTGGTGGTGATGTTGGTGGGGGTGGTGGCAAAAATAGGAATTAGATCTGTGAATCCATTAGTATAGAGATCTTAGAGATGAAGAAAGATTCCCTATCCATGCAGCCTGGCATCTTCTCCACGACATATGATCTTAGAGAGTGGTTTGCTTAGGAAGGCCCTTAAGGAGTTAACTTATAGGGGGTCACAAAGCCAATAGGTGTTGGAGTTGGATCTTGAATATAAATCTTTCTGACTATGAGACCAGCTCTCTTTCCACTAGAAAATACTACCTCACGTCATGTGGATGACAAGAAGTCATGAATGTGTCTCAAGCTATTGCAGAAATTTGGGCACACTTAGTTTGGAATTTCAAAAAGTCCTTTCTATATTGCTTTTCAAAACTTAGATAGATCTATCTTCAAAGAAAATCTGTTATTTGAGGGTTCTAGGGCAATAGTGTCAAACTCAAATGGAAACCAAGGCCACTAATTCATAAAGAAGGATCACTGCAGACTGCATTATTTATATTTTATTATTTTTTACTTATTTTATTAAATACGTACCAATTCTATTTTAATCTGCTTTGGGCCACAGTCAGGAATGTTGTGGGCCAGCTGCCTTCTTTGACACTTCTGATATAGAGTGTACCCTGTGGTCCCACTCTTCAAAAAATAGAGATCGCATATCCCTACCACATGCTTTTCATTAAAAATCAGTTAGTAGACTCAACTAGCCCCTAACAAAGTCATTTATTCAAATGCCATGACAAGAATAGCAATTAAAACTCCCTCTCCATAAATCTTCACTCTCTCAGAGTGAAAAGCCATCATCATGTGAAAATAAGTCAAAAACAAAGTACAACGGTAGCAAACAACTATTAATACTCCACAAATGCAGAAACTCAATATCCTTTTTCTCTTCCTAATGTCACAAAATATTCTATTGTGCTGGATGAGCAGCTTGTTTGAACTTGACTCTCACTAGAGCCAGGCATCACTAGTGTATAGTTCAAATATTGGCCTCCGGAGGCTTGCTCCCCATTGGGTAGCTACCACATACAATAGAATCTTTGGTGAGAGTATGGCCACCATCCAACTTTTGTAATACCATAATTTTATTTCAGAAAGTGCAGAGACCCTTACCTTAGGACTAGTAGAAGACTCTTCTATTCTACATTGGAAGATTACATCAATGTAGTTATAGGTAGCAAAATTTTAAAGTCATAACCACAACCTAATTAAAGGCAACAAGATAGAATTATAAGAAATAGAATGCCAAAACAAAAGTATATCAGATAGATGGTCAAAAAATATGAATAAGAAATTTTCAGACAAACAAATCAAAGCTACCTCTAGTCAACTGAAAAAAATGCTCTAAATCACAATTAGAGAAATACAAATTAAAACAACTCTGAGATACCACCTCATATATATCAGATCAGCTAATATGACAAAAAAATAAAAATGATAAATGGTAGAGGGGATTTGGAAAAACTGGAAGTTAATATACTGTCGGTGAAGTTGCAAATTGATTCAAAAATTCTGGAGAACAATTTGGAACTATGCCCAAAGGGCTATAAAATTGTGTTGGACCTTTTTGGTCCAACAATACCACTGCTAGCTACATATTCCCAAAAGATTTTTAAAAGGAGGAAAATCAGTTTTTTTTGTGGTAGCATAGAATTGGACATCAAGGGGATGCCCATCAATTGATGAATGACTGAAAAAATTGTGGTATATGAGTGTGATGAAAAATTATTGTGCTATAAGAAATGACAAGCAGGATGATTTCAGAAAAACCCAGAAGAACGTGCATGAACTGATGTAAAGTAAAGTGAGCAGAACCAGGAGAACATGATACACAATAACAGAAATATTGTACGATGAAGAACTGTGAATGACTTAAGTGTCCTCAGCAATACCATGATTCAAGGCAACCCCAATGGATCATACTGAAAAATCCTATCCATCTCTGGGGGTGGGGGAGAGAGAAACTGTTGTCTGAATACATACTGAAGCACACTGTTTCTTTTTTCTTTCCTTCTCCTCCTTTCTTGTTAAAATCTTCTTGACTAATTGACTAACAGGACAAAAGAATTAATATGGAAAAGTTTTACAATTGCCATGTATAACCTACATCAGATCGCTTCCAGTCTCAGGAATTAGGGAGGGGAGGGAGAGAGGGATAGAATTTGGAACTCAAAATTGTATTTTAAAAAATAATGAATATTACAAATGGTTTTTATATGTAATTGGGAGAAAGAAAATTATTTAAAAAGTATATCAGAAAGGATTGATTCCTTTATTCAGCAATTGAAAGCAAAATTCAGAAGGTTGAAGAATATAAGTAGTCAAAGCAGCACTCACACACAGATACACACACAGATACACACACAGACACACACACAGATACACATACACGCAGATCCACACACACAGATCCACACACATAAATACACATACACACAGATACACACACACAGATACACACACACAAATTCAACGTCAATCAAAAACTATTATAGCATCCAAAAGAGGAAAGAAAATAGAGAAGACAACCCTGAAAGAAAGAAGATAAGAAAAAATTCTGTCAGTATCCAAAGTAGGGGCTGCATACCTCAGGAGGTACAAGTGTATGATAATCTATGGGAATGTGTAAGAAAATATGGGAAAATATTAATTCCCTGGTGCACAGGACCACCCAACAACCAGCTAGACTGGGTTTTGGAAGAGGCTTCTTTATCTAGTAGCTTCTCAAGTGCTGGGGGAGTAGGTTACCAGGTCTCACCTACCTCCTCATCTCCTTCAAAGAGATTGTCAGTGGAGGCACTGAGGATAGCATACTAAATGACTGATTTGGGAATCCATATGTGGTAGCTCCTACCCTGGACCAGCACTCCAGGATTCCTACTTTGAAATAAGTCAGCAGTTGTGAGAACTAGTGGTTATGAATCTTGAGGAAGCACATCAAAGAAGATTAGGGCTAAGGCAGGATGGATGATGAGGAAAAGCGCATGATATCCACTGGGAAAGCAAGTGGCTGCTTCTTCCTTCCGATCTCCTTCTAAGAGAGGGAGAGGACCAAACAAGTGATAGATAAATGGTTGTCATGCAGATCATTTATGGGAATGGAGGTATTGATGATGGCATTTCAAGATCAAGTGGCCAGTCCTGTCAGAGACAATAGATAGGTCACCTAAAACAAGATTGGTCTTGATGACTTAAGAAGGAAATTATAGAAAAAGTTTAGCACCTACCAATACCTAACAAGGCACAACCTTATAACTGAAATTATATATCAAAAGTTTGGAGTGTTTCAAGGACTGAGCAGTTGGTAAATCTCTACACTACATTAGACACCTCGATATAGCCAGTAGAAGTTAACAAAGAAACTCTACTGGAAATAGACTGTTATTACAGGTCAAACTGTTACTCACAATTATTCAGACATAATGGTACCACATAAACTTGAGCATATTTTTAGCAGTTGTCACCATATTCATATTGCTAAAAGTAGGGATAATTAAAAGATTTCCTAAGTATGGGGACCTAGTGGAGAAATCAAAGTCCTGTGGGAACAGGATAAGGTACAGTCATCGTCATTGTTCTATTACTGGAATTGTTCCAAAGATGCTTTCAGTGGGTCTAGAGATGATTGCCTTATACCTTAATGGTTTAGTACATTGACTGGCACATTGTAGGCACTTAATAAAGTTTATTGTTTGATTTAATATTCAACTATAAAAAGCAATTTTTGTTCATCTGTGAAATAGTCTATGGAACATTAAAGAATATTATCAGGATGGTGAATATTCACAGAAATATTTATACCTGAGCCTCCTCAAGTGAGATGAGAACTTTTTTTCTAAAATAACAATAATTGCAATAAGAATAGTTAAAATTGATATAGGACTTTGAAGGTTAGAAAGCACTCCACATTAATTATTTCATTTGAACCTCAAGAGCCCTGCAAAGTAATCACTATAAATATCTTTGCCTCCATTTTGCATGAGGAAACGGAGTCTCAGAAAAGTCAGATGATTTGCCATTAGTCACAAATCTAGCCAATCTATTCAAATATCACAAGAGAAATATAGGTGTATACCACGAAAGAGAACTAATTAGTTTCACAAACAAATTAATAAGCATTCATTAAAAACTTACTATGTTCTACTATTTTCAATAGGAGATATATGTAAAGACAAAAATAAAGCAACTCGTCTTCAGGAAACTTACTCCACTTGAGGTAAGAGGAAACATATTCATACAGATAAAACACAAAGGCATGAAAAGTTTTAGGTGACAATTTTGGTGAAAAATTACTATGGAAGGAGTTAGTTCTCTAAGAACAACTCGAACTGAAGTTAAAGCTACTTCTGCATGGACCCTAACAATGAAAACTCTTAGAATATTCTTATTTGTAAGTATTAGCCATTGACATCAAATTAAAACCACAGACTCTTACTCAGCGTCTACTACTATATGTAAAGCATTGATCAGAGAAGATCCTGAGAACAAGATATAAAAAGTCATTTTTTTTACATAAAGAAAGAGCACTAGACTAAAATGATCGATGTGTCAGATGTAGATCCGTCATTTACTACATGAGCTTGGGAAAACCAATTAATCTCCTCAAACCTGCTTTTTTGCAAGTGAAGGATGAATATAGCTAAGGTCCCTTCCAAATATTTTTTTTTTTTTAGTCTTCTCAAAGTACACATATTTTCAAGAGGAAGTTTCTGTGGTGTTCTTTGTATAACACATATTCTAAAGCTATCCTTTTCCTTATTTGCACTGGTGGGCTTGATCCCCAAAAGGCATTTGACTACTTGACCCTCTAATGAATTTAAGGATAGTCCAAATAGGTAGAAGAGGTCTATATCAAATAAGCCCCCACTGGTGTATTTCACCTATAATTATTCAATGGCATCAATGAGCAAGCCAGGATGAATTACCTTTTAGAAATGGATATTTTTTATGGTTCTATATGTGGTATAAAGTATTACCTCAAAAGCCTATGACATGCTCTCTCGGCAGTATGCATTGAATTCAGAGGAATGTGGGCTCAAGTTTAAAACGAATGTGATGAAGGCAGTAACTCAATTTCTGGAATTCCTTTTGGGGATATCTTCTTTTTTTTTAATTCCCACTTTTGTTCAGTTGTTTTGGTAGTGTCTGATTCTTTGTGACCCCATTTTGGGCTTTTTTGGTGAAGATACTGGCATGGTTTGTCATTTTCTTCTCCAGCTCATTGTATAAATGAGAAACAGAGAGGAACAAAGTTAAGTGACTTGGCTAAGGTCACACAGCTAGTAAGTATCTGAGGTCAAATTGGAACTCATGAAGATGAGTCTTACTGATTTTAAGCTCAGTGTTTTATCCACTGTACCACCTAACAATGGGCTTCATATTAATTTTCTCCTGGGCTCCTTAGAGCCTTGAATGTGTCTTTCCTTATTATGTCCAACCTGTACTCATTTCCCCATATTAAAACTGCCACCAATTGCAACTGTCCTTGGAACAATGTTAGGGGGTAAATTAAAGAAAAATCCAAGTCTTCAGGTTCTCTAAAGTTCATGATATCAAGAATGCAGTAAAGAATGAGGTAGGGGAAAATGCCAGACTGATGCTCAGGTACTCTTCTTTTCCTTCCCTTTTCTGTCCTCCAAGTGAGTCTTCAGGGGCTTGGTTGTAGAATTTCCCAATCCTAAACTAGCTTTATAATTATATACAAACTCAAGAAGCTATAAGCAAGTTCTTCAAGCAACATGAACACATTTCCTGCTGCACCTAGCTGAAACATTTTACTTGAATGACTGACAATGTCCAGAATTTGTTCATACCCAGTTTAAACCTCCAGTTAATGGAGTCAACTGAGATGTATTTCTCACTTGGGAAATTTATGAGAGCATGGCATCTTATTTTAAAGGGAGGGTGTGACTTTATGGATTGGCTCAACCAACCTTAAACTTGGAATGGTAGACTGTTTAAAAGTTTGTCTTTCTGGCACATAATTTCTCCATGACCAGCTTCCAATATCTATACCTTATATAGGATATAAAGCAAGTACCTACCAACTCATGAGTAGTTTCATTCTCTTTAAAATATGGGTTCCGTATTTAGTAACTGAAAAACAGTCATTAATGGAATTAAAAATCTAATTTTCATATAACTTATTGGATTTTTCATTTTGAAAAGATCATCTCAAATAGGTATAGGAAGTGAAATGTACAAATACATTAGGGAGGAATGTCACAGAAATAAGTTGCATCAAAATCTCAAATACATATGAATTTTTTAAAAAGTTTAATTGGAACTCCAAGACTACTAAAGAAGTCTAAGTGCCAAAATTTCCATGGAGAGTAATGCTGCTGCCACCATCATGGAAAGTATCCAACTACTGGAAAGTAAAGCTGATCTCACACAGCTGAGCATAAAAGCTTACATGGATGCCAGAGAAACAAGGCACCGAAAATTGTGTGAATTCCATATAGCACTGACTCTCTGTTAAACCCAATATCAACATCTGTAGTCTGTATTCCACATACCACCACCACATTTCTTCATTTATTCCTCAAATTCTGCTAGTTCCAAATGCTGACCTCCACTACTAGTCTTGATTTTGCCTTCTACCTCAAAACCCATAGCTCAGACCCCACTGGTCCTATATTGTCAAACAGATACCTCTGACTCTTCCTCTAAGTAAAAGAGTCTTATAGCTATAGCCTATTTTTTCCCTTTCCCCACCACAGTCTTCAGGCAGCATTTTGGAAGATGCATTTGCAGGCTATCATGGGAATGGAAGACAAGCTTTTAAATAAAATGAAAAGCATTTCTCTTTGAATTAGAAAATAATTTTAAAAGGAAAATATCAAAATTGTTAGACTGTATGTACAGAATGAAGCTAACTAGAAGTCCATGCAAATTAAACTTCCTTAAAAGTGAGAAAGGTATTTATACAGCTGACTAGAATTGATCTTGAAGTTCTTCACATATTCGCAGATACTGCCCTCTCCCTACACACATATACATATATATGTACATGTATATATTTATGTATGTATAAAACTATAAGCAATCAATTGTTCAATTCCTAATTACACAAAGTAAATGCATTAGATTTTCTATAGCTTTATTTTTCCAAGATATGATAGTAGCATTTATTTTTTTCATCATCTAGTACTACATAAAACAGGGGGAAATACACATTTTTATAAAGCACTTTAAATGACCATAAAAACATGTAAAAGAAAAATTAGAGCCTAATGAAGAGAACTCTATACCAAGAAACACAAGAAATGCTCGGGAGTTCAACACCAGAAAGGGAATGTTTTAGTGACTTCTACAATGGCAGATGACCCACAGAGGCAAAAGCATTCATGCTTTTTGTTCAAATTCTGTTATGAAATTACCTTCTCTGCATCATCTGTTGCTGCCAATGTGGTCCTAGGAAATAAGTTCCAGGAGGCATATTTTGTAGCAAGATTGGCAACTGCACAACTACAGCTGCACGTGGCAAGCACGTTTAGTGATACAGAGAGTATTTACAGGGAGACATGCTAGCAGCCAGCTTTGTTAAAGAGGGAGAATCACCCGCAGATGCTCACAGCAAGAGAGGCTACAAAAGTCCAAAAAAGAGAGGAAAGTTTTATTTACTGTGAATCAATTGAGTGCCATTGGCATTCATATTAGCTACATCCTGTTCAATGCAGAGAATTCAATGTGTAATCTATAATCTTTTGCAGATGCACCTTTATTAATTGAAAATAATGGATATTGAATGTACTAAAAGGACCCTTTGGATTAACACAAGACCAATGTGGAGGTGCTTCAAATAATGAGCAGAAAAGTACTAGTACCATCAACTTATCTTCCTATATTTTCCAGAGGAAGAGGAAGTAAAGTCTGGCCTTTAAAATAATAAATATATAAAAACACTACTTAAAATATTTTCCAAAAAACTATGCAATGCACTAAGAAAGAAACCCAGGAGTTGTCTTGATTGGATCATTTATTATTGTGACTTGAGCAGGTCATTTAACTATTGCAGGGTTTTTTCTTATTGTTAACTATAGAATGATTGTAAAATGCAAAGTCATTTTTATGTAAGGCATTTTGATGATAGGGCAATAGTTAATGTAAATTTTGTTCATTACAAAGTTAATGGCCATCAGGATGCTCATTACTAATCAGCACATGGGCTCCTAAAAACTCCCAAAGTACTCTCCTAAGTGCCACAATATGTAGGACTTCACACAGTCTCAAGGGAGAAGCACTTTTCCTGCTCTCAGTTTTATGGAGAGCAAGATGAATTCTGAAAATTATACTGTCATCTCAAAATGAACAGAATTACAACACACTTCCACCTCTCTCTAAATGCCACCTCTGTTTAAAGTTATTTTCTCTCTGACTTCATTTCTTGCCCTTCTTTTAGGCAGACTCTCAAAGTAGCATCTTCAATAAGGAATATCTCAACAGTTAAAAGAGAAGCAATAGTCCAACTATTTGGCCATGATGTATGAATACCCCAGTTAGTGCCCATAGAACACATATATGAACAATAAAATCAATCACCTTGTAAAACACTTGCAACATGTCAGAACTGTACAAGAAGGAATACAAAAAAGTGCATAGTTCCTGTCCTCAAGGACCTTATATTGCATTGGAGGAAACAACATATACACATTCTTTTGCCTATCTGAGAGCTCACCCAACTCGTACCCTCTACCCTCTTCTAAATAATTATGTCCCAGCTGGTATTGTAATTTCTTCACCTTCTCTTCTGTCTAATTCAGCTCCTAAACTTGCTAAAATAACTCTGGCCTTTTCTTCTCATGTTGGATTCCACTTCCCAGAGGAAGGTTGCAATTAGTGTCAGTAGCAGAGTTGATGCAGTAGTTGTGTCAACCAATCAATCAACAAACACTTCTCAGGTGCCTACTGCCACTCCTGAATTCATTAAACAGTTAATGGATTAGACCTATTGCTGATTTTGTTCAATTTAACTTTTCTCTTCATTTGGTTCTTCTTTTTCTTTGACAATTCTTTTTTTTCCCTTTTTCTTCGTCATACTTATGCACATTTTACAAAGATCTAATGCCTCTACCTTTTCTGTGCTAGTATATCTACAATCTTACATGAACAGCTTGGTGTTTTTTAGGTGGTGGGAAGATAATAGGGGTGAGGATAGTCATGGGGTGATTATCTCTCTACTGTAATATGTATAATGGCAAACACATATGACTCAAAAGAATACAAGCTGAGAAATATTGACCTTGATCATTTTCCTCCTAGTATTCCTTTTAGGCATATGCATGAGTAATTTTTCAAATCTCACTAGGCTACATTAGGTCTTAAATGACACATGATATATCAATTTTAGGCCTCCAGTGTTAGAACTCAATCAACATTCAGCTAGTAGAGTATTTGGACAACTATTTAAGTTTCCAGGGATGTAATTCAGTTTTATAAGTTGTTTTTGGAAATCATTACCCCTGTAAAAAATCATTCATATCATAAAATGAACACTGAGTTGACATACATATAACTTTCCCCACCTGGGATTCCCCCCTTCTTGTTCTTTTATACTTCCAGAATTAGCAAGGTAAGTGAAGTGAAGAGGATTTGCCTGATGAAGATATACTCACATGTATCCTATGAACCAATTCTCATGAGAATCAAACAAGAAGGAAAAGACAGGCTGTATTTCTCAAGTTTCTTTAGGACTCACTGCCTGATTTTCACGGGACCTATTGCCTGATTTCTTTTAGGTCACTGACATGGAGTGTGAGCTATTGTTTAATTTCATGGTTGCCTTACTTTGTAAACCAAGTAGAGATTGGATTGTATGAATCTGTGAGCACAGATTCAGATTCAGTGAAATACTTCAGTAAGAATGTTTTTTCTATGAGAATTTCATTATTGTCCTCAAAGACTTAATCAATACTGACAGAATTCAATGAATCATCCCATTTTAATTTTATTTAGCATTTTAGGTACAATTTATACCATAAACACACTATGAATACATTTCTTTTTTTTTTTTAATGATCCCAGTAATCATAGAGAAATCAAGGGCTTTTGCCAAATAATTAAGACAACGACTAATCAATCAATCAATGAAATATTTGCTAGACATTTGCAATGTGATTAAATGATAGAAATACAACAAGGAAGAGCCAGATGGACCATGCACTGAAGGAGCTCATATTCTAATTGAGGGTGTGAAAATGCAGAAAATAGTTCAGCAACATAAAAGAGTGAAAGGCCCAAGAGTTCTAATTATGAAGTGAAGAAGGAGATGGCAAGGTCCACTGATCCTTAGGTTGTATTAGTAGGTCTGATAACTTGGTGATTCCCATCACATCCAAGGTATGAGAGGAGTAAAGTATTCCAAATGAGTTCTGGGCAACCTTGACCCAGGGAAGGAGTGAGAGGAGCAGGCAAGGGGGCAAAGGAACATACAAGAAATGGGTAGAAAGACTCATAGAATGTTGGGAGGAAAAGGGAGAAATGGAATGGGGCAAATTTTCTCCCAAAAAAGAGGCAAGAAAAATCTTTTTCAATGGAGGAGGAAAGGGAGGAGTTGAGAGGGAAAAAGTAAAGCTTACTCTCATCTCATTTGACTTAAGGAGGGAATAACATGCACACTCAATTTGGTGTGAAAATCTATCTTACACTACAGGAAAGTGGGGGATAAGGGGACAAATGGGATGGGAGGGTAACAGGAGGGAGTAATTAGAAGTAAACACTTCTGGGGAGGGACAAGGTCAAAAGAGAGAATAGAATAAATGGGGGGCAGGATAGGATGGAAGGAAACATAGTTAGTTTTAAACAACATGAGTATTATGAAAGTCTTGCAAAACTATACATGTATAGTCTATGTTGAATTGCTTGCCTTCTCAGTGGGGATGGGTGGGGAGGGAGGGTAGGGAGGTAAGTTGGAACTCAAAGTTTTAGGAACGAATGTTGAGAATTGTTTTTGCATACAAGTAGGAAATAAGAAATATAGGTAATGGGGTATAGAAATCTATCTTGCCCTACAAGAAAAGAGAGAAGATGGAAATAAAGAAAGGGAGGGGTGTGATAGAAGTGAGGGCACATTGAGGGAAAGGGTAATCAGAATGCAAGACGTTATGGGGCAGGGGGAGAGGAGAGATGGGGAGAAAATTTGGAACTTAAAATTTTGTGGAAATGGATGTTGAAAACTAAAAATAAATAAATAAACACTAAAGAAAAAGGAAAGACTCAGAGGGAAAGAATATCATACCACCAAGTGAAACAAAATTCCATTCTCAGGACTCACAGATACCAACAAAAGAAAAACTCCACCTTTTTTATACCATGGTATATAATGATTAAATTTTGCAGTTTCAATACCAAAGAATTTTGAAAAAAGTAAAAAAAAAAAAGATATCAACAGCAAAGGAATATTAACCCAGGATTACTAGATGGCCATGACAAATCAGGGTGGGAGGTTGGAGGAAAAGATATTAAAAAAACAAAGAAACTCATGATACAATTCAAAATAATGTACCTTGCAAAGCTGAGACTAATTGTTCATGAAAATAAAATGAGCCTCAAATAGGAAAGGTATTTCAGGAAGTCTTGTGGGAAAAAAAGAAGTGAGCCAAACATTTAACTTATAAATATACCAAAAAAAAAAAAAAAGAGTTATCAAGAAACAAATCATTGAAACAATTTCTCTCATGATTGTAGACTATCTTGTTTTGTTTTGTTTTGTTTATAAAAAAGGAATTGCATTGAGAGATGAACAAGAAAAATCAATGAGGGACAAAAGTGATTACATGGGCTATGGACTTAAGGAATTCTTAAAGTGTCAGAAGAAGGTAAGGAGGAAGAACTGAATTATTATTCAACAGACTAAATACCTTGTTCCCTTTAAACTGTTCAATATCTTTTTTGAGGGAAAAAATAACATGGTGGCAAGATACTTATATGGGATAAAGTGAATGTATGGGACAGGGAGGAACTAGAGATGTACTCTTACCCAGTCCAGAAGTGAGCAGAGAATGGATTTATTAGTCCCTTAATAAGAAAAAATAACTTCTGTTGATGGATTAAAATGGGGGTCTTGCCCTAGAAGAGGAAACAAATGAGTGCCATGAAAGAACATTCATTTGCTGGGGATAAATGTCTATAGTGAATAACAAGGGATTTTCTCTGAACGAGTTTTATTTGAAGGGAATGAGAATTATAAAAGACTACATCCTTTGAGAAAAAGCTTTATCATTGTCAGAGGAGAGTGCAAGACAGGCACATTAATGCAGTGTTGATGGAACTGTGAATTAGTCTAAGCAATCTGGAAAGGCAATTTAATATGATGTGAGAGATGTGATTAAAATATTCTTGTCCTTTGATCCAGAGACAGCACTACTAGAAAAATGTCCCAAGAAGGTCTAAAGCAGAAATAAAGGTCCCATTTTGTAAATATATCAAGCAAGCAGCAAGCATTTATTAACTGATTCTTCTGTGCTAGGCATTCTGCTAAGTACTACAAGGAAAAACAAAAACTATTCCTTCCTTCAAGGAACTCACATTCTAATAGGGGAGACAACATTTAAATTAGTATGTCCAAACACAGTAAATCTGAGGTAATCTAAAAGGGCAGAGACTAGCCTTCTGAGGGGACTGGAAAAGGTTTCTTTAGGAAGGTCAGATTTTAACGAAGACTTGAAGAAAACCAGGGGATCCAGGAGGTAGGGTTTAGGAAAGAGAGCATTCTAGGCATGAGAGTCAGTCAGTGGTAAGGGCAGGGGACAGAGTGATGTGTGGTTAGAACAGCAAGAAGACCATTGTCACTAGATTGAAGAATTTAGGGAAATTTTGGAAATTTATGATGAAGTAGGAAGGGGTCAGGTTACAAAGGGTTTTAAAATCTCAAGGATTATATTAAAGGTGATACAGAATCTCTGGATTAGGAAGAGTGTCATGGTCAGCCTGTGTCTTAGGAAAATCAATTTAACAAATGAGTAGAGGATGGACCAAAGTGGGGAGAGACTTAAGATAGGGAAAACAAATAGTAGGCTTTTGGAATAATTCAAAAGTGATGTGACAAGAGCCTGTACTAGGTAGACAACTGTGTCAGAGAAGATGATATGAAGGCAGAACTGCCAGAACTTGGGAATAGATTGGATATGTAGGAATGAGAAAAGTGTGGAATGAAGGGTGACAACTAAGTTCTGATTCTGCATGAGTGGGTGCCCTCAAGAGTAACCAGGAAGTTAGGAAAAGGGAGGCCTTTGAAGGAAGGGAGAAGATCACAAGTTCAGTTTTGGAACATGTTGAGTTTAAGATATCTGTTGTACATGCAACTGAAGATGCCCAATAAATAGTTTGAGATGTATAGAGATAAGGAGAAAGATTACAACCTAATAAATGTAATTGCCTATGTATAGATAATAATTGAATCCATCTTAACTGATGAGATCACAAAGAGAGATAGGACAGAGGGAGAAGGGAAGAGGAATCAGTACACATCCTTGGAAGACATAGTGAGCAGGCAAAGCCTATATGAAGGTCCAGCAAGAGACTGTTAAGGAGAAGCTCGATAGAGGAAGAACAAGAGATCACAAAGTCATGAAAACAGAGCGAGAAAAAGAGACTATCAAGAAGACAGTGATGAATAGTTTGAAAGGTTACATAGAGGTCAAGAAGGATGAGAACTCAAAAAGAAGTCATTATATTTGGCAAATAGATCACTGGTACCTTTGAAAAGAGTAGTACAAAAATATTCATTATGACATACTTTGTATATTCACTACCAAAATATTCATTACACTGCATGTTATAATAGCAAGGAATTCAAGATATCATGACCAACCAATAATTGGAAAATGCCCAAACAAATACAACTTGCAATAGTCATTATGAGGGATTCAGAGAAGTATTAGAAGAGATATGAAGCAAGGAAACTAATCATAACCAGGAAAATAATACATACAATGACTATGACCTTATAATTGAAAAAAAACTGTAAAATGAAACTGACCATTCTTTAGTTATAATCAACAATCTTGCCTCTGGAGAAGAGATGAGAAAATTCACCACTTTCCTTGGATTAGAGATGTGGAAGACTATGGATATGAAATATTGCATATGCTTTCAAGTATGATTGATGTATATATTATTTTTCTAAACTTTAAAAAAATTAATACAAGAGAAGGCTAGATGGACAATTAGGAGGGCAAAAGTTTGCTCAGAAATGAATGAGATACAAAAAAAAGGCAACAAAACATTTTTACATTTTTAATGGTAAAAGAAAGCAGAGCTCAGTAATTTATGTGCTCCTGAACACAGTACTTGTGACAACTGGAGGACTAGAAACAAATATCCTATAAAAACTGGAGTATATGAGGTAATATATGATTACTCAGTAAATTAGAGGAAAATAATCTGAGAAATCAATACTCAGAGTGATGTAATCTTTTAAATGGATGAAAAAAGGCTACCAATCAAAAATGAGAGCTACATCAGATACCTTTTACTATTATGCATAGGAGATAGATTGTGAAACAAATAAGAGATAGAAGGAATCACAAAAGATAAAAAAGATAATTTTGAAATTGGAAAGAATGTATATGAATAAAATAAAAGCAACCAAGTTAGGAAGAAAAACAGCCAAACGGAAAAAAAAAATCCTTGTATAAAATATCTCTGATAAGGATCTGATAGCTAATGTAAAGAGGCAACTATCAGAAAAAACATAAGCCTTCAAACCATAACCTAAAAAATAAGTGACAAAGTAACATGAATAGTGTTCAAAAGAGCTGAAAATGACTAATAACCATATGAAACTTTGTTTCAAATCAGTATGAGAAATACCAATTAAACAACCCTGAGCTTTCACCTCATACCCAGCAAGTTACCCAAGAAAATAAAAGATGAGAATAAGGGGGAGGAGCCAAGATGGCGGAGTAGAAATGTACACATATGCTAGCTCCAAACCCACAGCCCATAAAATACCTGTAAAGAAGAACTCCCAACAAATTCTGGAGCAGCAGAAGCCATAGAACAGTGAGTGGAGGAGATTTCTGCTCCAGAGGGTCCTGAAAAACCAACACCAAAGGTCTGTCGTGCACCAGACCCAGAGCAGAGCCTAGCCCTGCCATGGCCATGCGGCACCAAGGGGAGCAGATGCAAGCAGGCTTCAGGGACAGAATCTCCAGCAGCTGCGCAGGTCAGTCCACCCACAGGTGCTAAAGGTCAGTGAGAAAATCATTTTGGCTTGTCAAGGGGAGTGGGGTGTCCCCATAACTCAGGCCACCTCAGAAGGCAGCAGCAGAGGCAGCAGTGAACAAGGGCTCCCAAAGCAGGTAGGAGCTCGGATCCATTGTTGAAGGTCTCTGCACAAACTCCCTGAGGAAACTGAGTCCCCTGTGGCTGCCCTGCCCCCACCTGAGCACCTAAACTTAATCTCACACTGAATAGCAGCCCTGCCCCCGTCAAAAGCCCTGAAGCTGGGAAGCAGAATTTGAATCTCAGACCCCAAGCACTGGCTGGGAAGATCTGAGGCAATGTGGGGGTGGAGAGGACATGCAGAAGTCAAGTCACTGGCTGGGAAAATGCCCAGAAAAGGGAAAAAAATAAGACCCAGTTGCAATGATACCACTGCAACAAAAAGGGCTTTATAAGACCCTAGAAGGTTACTTTCTTGGTGAGCAGATATCTCCTCCCATCCTTTCAGATGAGGAAGAACAAGGCTTACCATCAGGGAAAGACACAGAAGTCAAGGCTTCTGTATCCCAAACATCCAGAATAAATATTCAATGGGCTCAGGCCATGGAAGAGCTCAAAAAGGATTTTGAAAATCAAGTAAGAGAGGTGGAGGAAAAGCTGGGAAGAGAAATGAGAGAGATGCAAAAAAAAAGCATGAAAAGCAGGTCAACACTTTGCTAAAGGAGACCCAAACATATGCTGAAGAAAATAACACCTTGAAAAATAGCCTAACTCAATTGGCAAAAGAGAGTCAAAAAGCCAATGAAGACAAAAATGCTTTCAAAAGCAGAATTAGCCAAATGGAAAAGGAAGTTCAAAAGCTCACTGAAGAAAACAGTTCTTTCAAAATTACAATGGAACAGATGGAGGCTAATGACTTTATGAGAAACC
Source organism: Notamacropus eugenii (assembly GCF_028372415.1). Classification (NCBI taxonomy): domain Eukaryota; kingdom Metazoa; phylum Chordata; class Mammalia; order Diprotodontia; family Macropodidae; genus Notamacropus; species Notamacropus eugenii. Next base: position 359,837,170 of record NC_092874.1, read on the forward strand.
AAGAAATCACCAAACAAAACCAAAAGAATGAAAAAATGGAAGATAATGTGAAATATCTCATGGGAAAAACAACTCACCTGGAAAATAGATCCAGGAGAGACAATTTAAAAATTATGCGACTACCTGAAAGCCATGATCAAAAAAAGACACTGGACATCATCTTTCATGAAATTATCAAGGAAAACTGCCCTGAGATTCTAGAACCAGAGGGCAAAATAAGTATTCAAGGAATCCACAGATCACCGCCTGAAAGAGATCCAAAAAGAGAAACTCCTAGGAACATTGTGGCCAAATTCCAGAATTCCCAGGTGAAAGAGAAAATATTGCAAGCAGCTAGAAAGAAACAATTCAAGTATTGTGGAAATACAATCAGGATAACACAAGATCTAGCACCCTCTACCTTAAGGGATCGAAGGGAATGGAATAGGATATTCCAGAAGTCAAAGGAACTAGGACTAAAACCAAGAATCACCTACCCAGCAAAACTGAGTATAATACTTCAGGGGAAAAAAGGGTCTTTCAATGAAATAGAGGACTTTCAAGCATTCTTGATGAAAAGACCAGAGCTGAAAAGAAAATTTGACTTTCAAACACAAGAATGACGAGAAGCATGAAAAGGTGAACAGCAAAGAGAAGTCATAAGGGACTTACTAAAGTTGAACTGTTTACATTCCTACATGGAAAGACAATATTTGTAACTGCTGAAACTTTTCAGTATCTGGGTAGTGGGTGGGATTACACACACACACACACACACACACACACACACACACACACACACACACATGCACACACGCACACAGAGAGAGAGAGACATACACACACGGACAGAGACAAAGAGCACAGAGTGAATTGAATAGGATAGGATCATATCTTAAAAAAATGAAATTAAGCGGTGAGAGAGAAACATATTTGGAGTAGAAAGGGAGAAATGGAATGGGGCAAATTATCTTTCATAAAAGAGGCAAGGAAAAGACTTATTAGAGGAGGGAAGAAGAGGGGAGGTGAGAGAAAAACATGAAGTTTACTCTCATCATATTCCACTAAAGGAAGGAATAAAATGCACACTCATTTTGTATGAAAACCTATCTTACAATATAGAAAAGTGGGGGAGAAGGGGATAAGCAGGGTGGGGGGGATGATGGAAGGGAGGGCAATGGGAGGAGGGAGCAATCTGAAGTCAATACTCTTGGGGAGGGATAGGATCAAAAGAGAGAACAGAAGCAATGGGGGGCAGGATAGGATGGAGGGAAATATAGGTAGTCTTAAACAACGTGACTATTATGGAAGCCATTTGCAAAACTACACAGATATGGCCTATATTGAATTGCTTGCCTTCCCAAAGGGAATGGGTGGGGAGGGAGGGATGAAGAGAAGTTGGAACTCAAAGTTTTAGGAATAACTATCAAGTACTGTTCTTGCTACTAGGAAATAAGAAATACAGGTAATGGGGTAGAGAAAGTTATCTGGCCCTACAGGACAAAAGAGAAGATAGGGACGAGGGACGGGAGGGATGATGGAAGAGAGGGCAGATTGGTGATAGGGGCAATTATCAGTTCAGTGTTTTGGGGTGGAGGGTGGAGATAAATGCAGAGAAAATTTGGAACCCAAAATTTTGTGAAAATGAATGTTAAAAGTTAAATAAATAAATAAATAAATAAGATGAGAATAATCAATATTAGAGGAATTGTGGGAAAATAAGCACACTAATGAATTATTGTTGAAATTGTGAATCAGTGTCATCATTCTGGAAAGCAATCTGGAGTCATGCTATGAATGAGACTAAAATGTCTATATTCTTTGCCCCAGAGATCTCCCTGTTAGATATGTGCCCTATGGATGTCAGTAATTAAAAAAAATAAAAGTTCCATCCAGATGTATTAAAATATTTATAGCAATATTTTTTATGTATCAAAAAGAAAAACATTGACTCTATACCCCAGGTGGAAAGCAGTCCTTCTCTAGCTGAACTTTTTTAACTAAAGAAGAGGTTATGAATAGTATCAGTCTCCTTTCATGTGGAAAAGTGCCTGATACTAATTTTTTTCCAGCAAAAATTTATAAAATTTATAAAATACAAAAGTTGACTGAAGTCTTCCAATTTATATGAGTAGAGAAGGCTATCCTTTAAGATTTCAAGGATACCTTCATTGTTCATCTCTATAAAGGTAAAATAAATACTTTGTCCTGTGATATCTTTCACCTGGAAGATGATTATCTACTCAAGAGTCAATGTGTCTTTAGAAAAAATTGATGAACAGTTAATATGTTATTTTCTGTTCAACAACTCCAGAGAAAATGAGAGGAGCAGAATAGAGATCTATATATAATGTTCATTTATCTGATGAAGACCTTTGATACTATCAGTCATGAAGGCTTGTGGACAATCATGACAACATTTGGTTGCCTCAAGAAGGTAATCAGTATTATGTATCAGTTTCATGATAGCATGCTTGAATGAGTTCTGGATAATAGGTGATGCTCTTATGCTTTCCCAGTCACCAATGAAGTAAACCAGGGATGTGTGCTTGCTCTCATGTTGTTTAGCAAAATATTTTTGGTTATGTTGTCACACATAAGGACAAAAACAAATTAAGGCCAGCAACCACACCAACAATAAATTATTTAACTTGAAAAGACTACAAGCCAAACCACCAAAAAATTACTCTACAGAGCTAAAACAAAAATAACAAAACTCATCTGGAAGAACAAAAGTCGAGAATACCAAGGTAAGTACTGAAAAGAAACACGAGGGAAGGTGTCCTAGCCATACCAAATCTTTAATTGTATTATGAAACAGCAATCATCAAAACCACTTGGTACAGGCTAAGCAATAGAGGAGTAGATCAGTGGAATAGGTTAGGTACACAAGACACAGTAGCCAATGACTATAGTAGTCTACTGTTGAATAAACCCAAGGACCCCAGCTTCTAGAATAAGAACTCACCTGCAAAAACTTCTTGGGAAACTGGAAAATAGTGCAGCAGAAACTGAGCTTAGACCAAGGTGTGACAATGTGTACTAGAATAAAGTCCAAAAGGGTACACAATCTAGGTATAAAGGCTGATACTATAAACAAATTAGGGAGGCAAGGAATAGTTTATTTGTCAAATTTATGGAGAATGGAGAATTTTATGACCAAACAAGAGATAGAGAACATTATGAAATGCAAAATGAATAATTGATTATATTGAATTGAAAAGGTTTTGCATAAACAAACCCAATGCAACCAAGATTAAGAGGGAAGGAGAAAACTGGGAAAGAATTTTTATAACTAGTGTCTGTGATAAAGGACTCATTTCTAAAATATATAGAGAACTGAGTCAAATTTACAAAAATACAAGTCATCCCTCAGTAGATAAATTGTCAAAGGATACGAACAGGCTGTTTTCTGAAGAAGAAATTTAAGCTATGTATAGTCATATGAAAAAATGCTCTAAATCACTATTGATCAGAGAGATGCAAATCAGAACAAATCTGAGGTACTATATCACACCTATCATATTTTTTAACATGCCAAAACAGGAAAATAATAAATGTTGGAGAAGATGTGGGAGAATTGGAACACTAATTTATTGTTGGTGGAGCTGTGAACTGATCCAACCTTTCTGGAGATCAATTTGGATCTATGCCCAAAGGGCTATAACAATGTGCATACCCTTTGACCCAGCAATGCCTAAGTCTATATCCAAATAGCTCATAAAAATGGGAAAAGGAGCCACATGTACAAAAATATTTATAGCACCTCTTTTTGTGGTGATCAAGAGCTGGAAATCGAGCAGATGTCCATCAGTTAGGGAATGACTGAACAAGTTGTGATATATGAATGCAATGGAATACTATTGTGCTATAAGGAATAGCAAACAGGTGGACTTCAGAAAAATCTGAAAAGACTTATATGAAATGATGCTGAGTGAAGTGAGCAGAACCAGGAGAGAAAATGTGGAATTTATTTAAGTGATTTTTGAAAACTGAAAACAAATTAATAATTTTATTGGGGGGGGGGAACTTCAGTTCAATTTAAAAAAAAAATTAAAGACCACAAACCACGCTAAAGTGGAGGGACAGTTGGTACATGATTGTTCACAGATGATTGTGGATTCAATGAAGCTTCTGAGGCTGAGATGGAACAGATGTGCATCAATTCTCTGCTACTTGTTCTAATTTTGGCCTCATAATTAATACCAAGGAAACAAGAGTTCTCCACCAGCCAGCATCATACCATCCATACATGGAACCTTCAATTACAGCAAATGGAGAATGAATGCTATGGATAAGTTCACTTACCTTGACAGTATGCTTTCCAGTGTAGTGATTAAAAAAGGTTTGAGAGACAGTTTCTGGGTAATTTAAGCATTTTATTCACAAGGCTATCACATTTATTAATAAAAGGATGATCATTTATCCATCTCTCTTAGACCAAAAACAATCATGGCTCTGGGGGCTTAAGGGCTGAGAGTGACATCATGTCATCCATGAAAAAAGAGAGTATCTCTATCCCATACCACCCTCAGCCTTAGGCAATCTATTTAAAGAATTTATGCCTCACTCAAGCCTTAGAAGAATACAATACCTACTCCACATTGGGGGGGGGGGGTTTAGAACAAGAAAATTAATCCAATCCATTATCAGCAATGTCCTTCAAGAGACTAAATTTTTTTTTTTTAAATCAGGACTTTGGAAAAGGGAGAGAACTCAGAATCTCCCCAAATCATTAGTTATTAATAATAATTTCTTCTCACCAGGAATGTATATATATATAGAGGATGAATTAATGCACACATTGACAGAGGTAGCTCAGTGTTTAAGAGACTCCAAAAAAAAAGAAATGTGAGGGAGAAAAGCTATTAGGCTGCTACCAAACTAAAGGTCTACAGAGTTGCTATGCTGACATCATTGTTGTATGCCTGTGAAACCTGGACAGTACATAGCACCATGCCAGGTAACTGAATTGCTTCCACTTTAACTATCTTTGGAAGATTCTGAAGGTCACCTTACAAGATAAAGTACTGAACACTGAGTGCCTTCTCAAGCTGAATAGAAAAGCATTCAAATTCTACTGCAAAGAGTACAACTCAGATTGACTGGTCACATTATTTAAATGTCAAATGTATATTGTTTTGTGGAGAACTCACACAAGGCAAGTGTTCACATGGAGTCAGAAGAAGCAATATAAGGAAACTCTTAATATCTCTCTGAAGAACTTTGGAATTGACTACGAGACGCTGGAGACACTGGCAAAGGATCACCCAGCAGAGAATGCTGGCATCAAAGAAGGTGATGTGCTCTTTGAGCAAAGCAGAATTACAGTAGCTCGAAAGAAATATGAGATGTACAAATGTAGAGACAGGTCCACTCCAAATGTTCATATGATCTGTTTGTGCCCAATCCATGGTGAAGCCTTCCAACACCACATCCATCTGGCCAGGCACAATCAGATATACTATAGTTGACCCCAACATAGTGATGGCATTTTGGTCTTCTTCAAATATGAGGGACAGCAACCAACAAGCAAAGAACTGGAAACAAAGTAAATATCCATCAATTTGGGAGCAGCTAAATAAGTTGTGGCATAGGAATGAATTGGGATATTGATACACTATAAAACAATAAATATGAAGAATACAAAGTAGGAGGGGAAAACTTATATGAACTCTAAAAAAGTAAACAGAAAAAGTAAAACAAAATACATGAACACCACAACAAAGTAAGTGGAAAGCATAACAAAACAGTCAAAACTGAATGCAGTGGAATTACACTGAAAAAATTTGAGTAAAAAAAGTATTTTAAGCAGGCATACACTTTCTTGATATGTTGGTTAGTTTTATTTAACTCTTTTCTTTTTATCTTTCATTTTTAAATAAGTTATGATTCTCTGGGAGGAGGAAAGGGAACAAAAGAAATAAAAGCAAAAGAAATTTGAGGGACCTAAAGTCATAAAACATGTTAAAGAATATCACCAGCTACAACTGAAATCTATGAAGATTTTTATTGGATAGATAGAAATGAGTTAGATTTACTTACATGTGAGAGAGAGGGCAATCTTTAGAGAGCTAGGTCTTGAAAAAATTTAAAACAGTAAAATATTTCAATATATTTCAAGCTTGTGTGACACCATAGCACCAGCACCATCACAAGGATCTTGGACTATGGTGATGGGGAATTTAGCAGAATTTGCTGAAGTCCATTCTTCTTGAGAATCTATTTCCACCTTGGAAGGGATGACATTATCATTAACCTTTCCTGCTCTCTTCTCTGTACATCACTGTATACAGGTGTTTCAAAATACATGGCAAGTGGAAACATATTTAAGCATAAACTGGGATATGGTAAGGCTCTGACAACAATCTTGTTTATATATATATATTTGGGGAAAGTAGCTTAGTTTTACTAATAGTGATAAGAATTAACAAGGTTAAGAGACTACAAAATTTGGGCTGCATGGACATGGACATGCATTTTACTGCTTACAGGGGTGTTTTCTAATATAAAGGAGAACCATTCTGCTACCTCTGCTATACCATCTGGTGAAGATACAAGGCAATGAAAAATTTTACAAAGCATAGGAGAAATAAAATGAATTACTGGTCATGTAGATTACTTTGTACTTTTAGCACTCTGGGAAAGTGGTTCTTTTCGCTTCAGCCATAACCAGGTAAAATTTGTGCTGCTGAAAAAATAAAACAACCTGTGGGTGAGTTACGTGGTAAAGTTCCCCCTTACAGATGAGATAAATGTGACAATGTAACTGGACCAAAGAAGTTAAATGAGCTTGTTTAATTCAGAGTTAGCTAATGTGATATTCAAGACTCAAGTCCAGGTTTTTTAAATCACTTGAGTGTTCATTTCACGATGTTATATATTTCATTGCTTGTCATCTTTATGGATTAATATCCTAATAGATAGGTACTTAAGAATCACAAAATCATAAGATTTTAGAGCTGAAAGAGAACACAGAGAGCATATGATTCAGGCCTCTCCTCTTCTAAATGTAGAAATTGATGCCATGACTTATTCAATGCTGGAAAGCTAACAAATGGCAGAGCTAGGATGTCCCAGATGCATACATAGATCTTTCCCTTAAAGATTTTATATAAATGGAAAATTGAGCATATAAGGTCAGTAGTTGCTAACTTTGTCAACTTTTCTTGGAAACACTACTACTTATTAACTTTTCCATTCTTTTGGAATCTTCCCCCTGTCCTACAGTGTAAAATCCTTTGAAGTCTAGAGCTGTTTTGTTTAGTGTTTTTGTGTTGTCAGATCAATGCATTTAATAGATATTTGTTAAATGTGGAATCAAATAGATTAGTTGACATATAACAAATCTGGAAAAGATCCTATGGATTATCTAGTTCAACATCCTTATTTTTACAGATGGAGAAAATAAGTCCCAGAGAAGTTAAGGGATTTTACCAATATAAAAAGGTAGAAATAATGCATTAGAAAGACCATGGAATTTAGAGACAAATGACAGGTTCTAACCACGTCATAGTGTGTCTTGACAAGTTAACCATTTTGTGCATTTCTCTTCAAATGTAAAATGTAAGAGTTGAGCTACATTTTCTCTAAGGTAACTTCTAGCTCTAAATCTATAATCCTAAACAGTAAAGACTTCTCTGATATATCTTGAAAGATGATTCCCCAATGCCTTTTAAATAATGTTGCCTCCAGCACAGATTTCTTTGGCATGTACTTGGAAATGTCCATTCTCACTTTATCTTTTAAAGTGTCAGGAACATTTTCAAGCAAAACGCATAAGGAGGGGGTAAAAATAAAAGTAGATCATTAAAAAAGATACTGGGATATTTGTTCCATTTTGTTTCTATTTACTTTTTGTCCTTTTTAGCTCCATCTCCTGCCCTGCTTGTGATTTTGGACTTCAAAATGATGTCTCTGCCTCTATCTGGAATTCTCAGAGTTGATAGCCTCCTTTCCCTGGAACATTCCCCATCTCTGTGGCCTTCTCAATCTAAATTATCCCTCCAAAAGGTTTGTCCTATTTTTCCTTTGGTAAGTTCTTCCTGGGTCCCCTATTTTGGGGAAGAGTCCAATCCTTCATTCCCTTCCCAGATCTGTTCCTGACTTCTGGAATTCAAAACCATACTCTGTCCTGACAAGATTCAATGTTGGAAAGTGAAGCTGGGATGTCCTAGATGCTATGCTATAATCTCTACCTCACTCTTGTTTTTCATAAATTGTCTTCATTCATTAGAATGCAAACTCCTTGGAGACAAAGATTATCTTTCTTTTTTATTGTATTTGTATCCCACTACTGAGCATAGTACCCAGGACATAAGTGCTTAATAAATATTTGTCTCCTTCCTTCTTTCCACTTATGAATACTCTCAAGCTGGATTTTATACAAAGCTTTCTGATGTTAAGTCTCTCTTCAATTACTTTGAACATTTTATGAAGTGATAATGTTTTTAATCTTCGATAATTCTCTCAAAACATATATATTAAGTATATTTAATTCATTTTGATCATGTGTTTTAAGAAATAACAAGCTTTTCATAATATTATACCCAAATGGTTTATACCTAAAAATATCTCCACATGATATCAGCTTTTCAAGGGTACAAACTGTGCCTTACATGGTACATATTAAGGGTTCGATAAATACTTCTAGAACTAATTATCTTATTAGGATTTATAAATACAATTTACACAATCTCCTCCCACTTCTATCAAATATTTTATTATGCATGGAATTGAAGGGGGAGGAAACATTACTAGGATAAATAGTTTGAAGCTGGAAAAATATCAGAAGACACAATTCTCACTCTTGTTTCCCTACTTTGGCCACTTAAAAAGACATTTTTCTTTAATAATTAAGTACTGTTAACAGTTATTTTAATAATTCTTACTTTTTTAAAGTGGTGATTTATTTCCTTTATCAGGGGTCATTGTGGAAGAGATACCCGTTCAGATGTGGATTTGTTTTTTTCTAAGATTTTGTACTTAGGAATCGATTGGTATTTAGGAAATAATGACAGTAAATGTCATGCGAAGATTAATAAGAGGATATGTTCAACCAAATAAATATACTTTATACTGAATGATGCTCTCATTTTAGAACAAAAAAAAAGTTCAAGGACAGTGAGCAACAACAAATGGTAGCCATTATTAAAACAATAACAAAATTTAAATGGTAGAGTCAATGAATATCCATGAAACAGACAGTTCCAAGATTCAATAATGTAAAAACTTTTAAAAACAAATCAAGATAATCTCTTATATTGGAAATGTCACACAGAGGCATGACATCCCAAGTGAACAGGAATAATGCAGAATTCATATGGCAGCTGATTCTTCTACCTTCAGTTGTTCGGTAGAACAGCTCTGCGAGAATTTATAAACAACTATACATAATTCTATTCTCCTGAATAGATATTAAATTATACATGAATTGCTGCATGTAAATACACTGAAGTCATCACCATGGCATGTGCGTTTGTGCCAAAAATTCTACAAGTTCCATGGCAGCCAAAGCTGTGCAGAGTCCCTCTTGTCATTTTTAAATATTTATGTTAAAGTTCTTCAGTAGGAAATATCAGGCTTAATCTAAATGAACAATATTGTAAGAAAATAATTCGCTCACTTGTTGGAGCTGTTGGGCAATTGACTTTATATCAAGCACGCTGCCAAGAAAGCACAGGTGTATACCATATGAGGAGGTGGTTATAAGAACAATAATATTGTAATGTTATCTTTGTATCCAAAACATAGTCATCTCCATATGAGTATCTACATCTCTTCTATGCCACAAAAATCATGACTAGAAAATAGGAAGACCTAAACTTTCATAGAACCTTACAAAACTACTGGAATTGAAACTAAAACATGGTTTGTCAGCTCAGAATTTGATTTGCCAGAACAAGTTGCCCTGGAAATCATGTGTCTTCCAGTGTTTCCAATTCACCTGAGGCTGAATGACTGAAAATCCTCATTTAAAAATTTTTGAGCTGCTTTGCTTTCTCAGTGTTGGAAATATTTGCTTAAGATGATTTGCTTGAGTCATTTTCCTACTTTGGTTCTCACTTGCTCTCCTTCTTGAATTCTTCATCTTCTGTCCCCACTCTTCTCTTTCCTCCTCAAGACTTTCTGCTCAAATATTTCTCCTTCTCTTTGAACTCTTCTCTTTTAGGAAACTCTTTGAATTGTCCCTCAAGGAAGCAATTTGATTTAGGGTTTTCTGTGCAAGTTTTAGTAGTTTTAAAATGAGGAGGCTAGATAAGTTTCTCCTAGCCATTCTCTCTCCTACATTTGGTGGGAAATACTTCACCAAAGAAGTCAGTGGATAGTATCCTGGAATCCATAGTAGAGACAGTGGAAAAAACATTTATGAGTCAGAGTTTCAAATGAGATTCATGAATTTGTGAAGAGAGAGAGAGAGAGAGAGAGAGAGAGAGAGAGAGAGAGGAGAAGTAAATTCCACTGCACTCTATCAATACAAAAACGTAAAAATTAAATTCTTGTCCTGGATAATAGTATTTATTCAAAATTGTCATCAAACATATGAGTACTGGATTCTGAAGGAAAGATAGTTATTCACAGATCTGAATGTACCCTGAACTTAGGTCATAGGAGTTTCCAAAATCTATTAATAGTTTCTAGAACTCATATTCCAATCTAAACAACAAATGGTACACTGGAGTTTTGTAGGTTTATACTGGAACTGAATGGGTTAATGAGGTACATATTAAATAAATCTGTATGGATCCGATTGGATTTAAAGCATTATGCTGAGTCCTTTTAATATAGTCTCTATTGCAAACCTATGAACAAAAATGACAAAGTTAAAACAAAGTTTTGTGTGACCAGCCAAGACATAACTGGGGCCAGAGATAGGATTGTGGTGTTAAAATCTTTCATATCTGCATTTTCTGTGGTATACTTCAGCTCCCAAGATAATTTATTGGAAAATTCTCATCTCTAAAATATGCTAGACACACTTGTTCCCTTTGAGGAGATTTGTAATGGTGGCTAGAGGGGAAAAAAGAATTATCTGTTATTTCAGCTGCCAGATTTATAATTCTGGATCTGTGAGAGCTGTAATTTGTTGAGAGGAATGAGAGACATTGACTTAGAATGTTCTAGAACACACAAAAAAAGGAGGATATGAAGGATTATACATATGACTCTAGATTCTGTGGTATTATTTGAACCCAATGTGGACCTATATACTAGGTTATAACTGGGGAGATAAAGATCTTTCAGATGACTTTATAGGTAAAAGCAAATAACAGTTATTTATATGGGAAGGGGAAAAGAAATTAATGGCTACTTATATCCCCAAAGGAAGAAAAATAACATTTGAGATACACAATAATTAAATGGAGACCAGACCCAAGAAATAACCCAGAAGTAAAACGCATGTCCTCAAATGCCTATGCACAGATTAAAGATAAGGAGGAAATAAATTAGAGATCTTGCAAAGAAACAAATTTGATTTCACAGGCAATGCTAAGACCTAGTGGAATAAAATTCATAAATGGAATATAGTTCTAATTAGGTATACTTTACTCAGAAGATATAGAGTAGTAAATGATAAGAGACTGGGATACCATATATTAAAACAATATAGTTATGTGAGGAAATCTATGAACCAGAGAAAGGGAGCAGCATGGCAAATATTTGAGTAAATGTCAAAAGAGGCAGAATTAGAAGTGATTTTTGTAGTTAGAATATATTCCTGACAATCTAGGTCAAAAATAAGAAATGGTTTTGGTGAACAGATCATAAGTGTGGATTTCAATTATCCTTAAATCTACTTGAGCTCTGTTGTTCCACCAAAAACAAAGTTTACTTGCCTTAGTAAAATGTCATCCTTCAAAAGGTAAAAGAACCAATAAGAAGAAATTTTGCATTTCATTCATTAATAGGGAGGAACTAGATGCAATGATAGAACTGTTGGGACCCTTAGATTGGGGGAAGTGACCACTGCTTATTAAAGTTTGTGACAGAAAAGAGGGAAATCTGAACATAATCATGAGTACATCCAAGACTTAGGGAATGGAGATTTAAAAGCGTTTAACTGATATATAGATGGGATCCCACGGAATAAAATGCTACAGGACAAGCTAAACTAGGAAGAGTAGAAGATGCTTAACAATGAAATTCTGCAGACACAAAAAGTAGCATTTCCAAAGAGGAGGAATATTGTTATTTATCTTAAGACACTTATTTGTTCAAAGTGGATACACAAAAAAGTCACCCATCAACTTAGATTTTAAAACTAAATGTATCAAAAATGAAAGTGAGATCAGGTGACAGAAGATGGATACATGGTCCAGTAACAATGTTTTCCAGAATTCTAAAGCCCAGAATGAGTTGAGATTGGCAAAACAAGCTGAGGACGACAAAATGGGGTTTAGATGGCTACATCTCGAGGACATGGAGTATCAACACAAGCTTAGGGTCTTTGTTTTAACTGGGAGAGATGATGCTAATAGACAACAGGAAAAAAAGGCAGGACTATTCAATTCTGATATTTGACTACTGTTCTTCTGTTAACCCTTTACTGGATATGATAGAATAAAAACAACTAACATGGAGTTGATAACAGAGTAAGAAGATACTAAGAGAGTACCTATTTGGCCTTGATGAATTCAAGCCATATGACCCAGATGGACTACATCCTTCAGTGAAAATAAACAGTAGTCATGATTACTGAGCCACCATCAGTGCTATTTAGAATATCATGAACCCTAGAAGTGCTAAAAATTAAAGAAAGAAAAAATGTCTTGATTTCCAAAAAAAAGAACAGGTTCTGCAAACTACAGGCCAATGAGCTTATCTTTGATTCCTGGGAAGATTTTATACTGAATCAGTAAAAAGATGATGGACAAACATTTACAGTGTCAAGGGAAGCAGCAATTAAAAGAACCACCATAACTTCATCAAGAATAAGGAATGATAGACTTGAACTTCTGGGAACCAAGATAGCAGAGTGCACTGTAGTTACTCTCACCCTCCTCTTGTTGACCTTAAAACATCCAGAGAATATTTCCTCAGGAAAAATTCTAAACAAGTGGAATCAGCAGAAGGGTGACTGCAGTTTTTCAGTTCCAGAGACTAGGGAGATCATCAAGATGAGTCCCTCTTGCTGTGGCTGAAGGGGACCAGGTGTCCCACATTAGCCCCACCTCAGTGGACCAGGAGAAGATCCTGAGCCCAAGGGGGTTGGAGCCCATAAGTGCCAACACCAGGACCCTGGGGATGCCATAGCACATCCAGGGGAATTGGGTAGAAACTAGCACAGATTGGGGTTCACCAGCCGCTGAGCCTGCCTGTGCTCTAGTTCAGCCCTAGAGGAGGAGTAGAACTGCAGCCAGACCACCCCTCCCCCACACCTCACACTGTAAATTTCAGTGTAACCCCAGGGAAACTCAGAAAGACTTCACCTGGCCTCGGTCTTAGTAGATATCAGCCAGCTCAGCACTAGGTAAGCTACAGCATTATACAGCTTCAAGGTGAAAGAACCAGAGGCCATAACACACAAAGCCAGTAACCAGGCCTCAAGTTCTCAGCACATGGAATGGGGGACAGAGTCCGTTGCACCCTAGAAACAGAGATCCACTTTAAAAGTGAGGAAAAAGGCATTCACCATGAGCAAGAAGCAAATCAGAAAGACAAAGACCATAGAATCTTACTATGGGGACAGAGAAGACCAAAATATGAATTCAGAAGAGGACAGCACTGACAGTATACCCACATCTGAAACCTCAAAAGGGAATAAGAACTGGTCTCAAGCCCAAAAACTATTCTTTGAAGAGCTCAAGAAAGATTTTAAAAGACAAGTTAGAGAGGTAGAAGAAAAATTGGCCAATGATTTTAAAAATACAATAGCTAGAATGAGAAAAAAAAGAATTAACTGAAGAGAACAGCTCCTTAAAGAGAAAAAATGACCAAATGGATAAGGAAGCACAAAACCTAACTGGGAATATTGGACAAATGGAAAAGGAAGTACAAAAGGTAACTGAAAAACCAATTCATTAAAAATTAGAATTTGGCAAATAGAAACTGACTCTATAAGACATCAAGAATAAATCAAACAAAATCTAAAGAATTAAAAAATAGAAGATAATTTAAAATATTTAATTGAAAAAACAACAGACCTGGAAAATAGATCCAGGAAAGAAGATCTAAGAATTATTGGTCTGCTGGAAAGCCATGATGAAAAAAAAAGAGCCTGGACAATATCTTCCAAGAAATCATCAAGGAAAACTGCCCTGAGGTCCTTGATCCAGAAGATAAAAGAGCAATCAAAAGAATCCACCAATCACCTTCTGAAAGAAATCCCAAATTTAAAATGCCAAGGAAAATTTTTGCCAAATTCCAGAACTATTAGGTTAAGGAGAAAATTTTGCAAGCAGCCAGAAAGAAACAATTCAAATATCAAGGAACTACAATCAGGATCACACAGGACCTTGCAGCTTCTACATTAAAAGATTGAAGGGACTGGATTATGATACTTCATGATGTAAAGGACCTTAGACTACAACAAAGGATCAAATACCCAGCAAAACTGTGTATAATCTTTCAAGCAAGGAGATGGGCATTCAATGAAATAAGGGATTTCCAGACCTTCCTGATAAAAAGTCCAGAGATCATTAGAAAATTAGATCTTCAAATACAAGACTGAAGAGAGACTTAAAAAGGTAAACAGGGAAAAAATACTTGTTATTCAATATGGGCAAACTGTTTACATCCTTATATGGGAGGAAGATACTTGTTTATCTTTATAATTGTATATTTGTTATGACATTTTAAAGGGATATACATAGATAGAGTGAGTATAAATTAACTGCTTTTATGACAAAAACATAATTATATGGTGCAAAGGGATTGTAATGGAGATGAGAAAAGGAGGGGGCAGAAAGGCAAATTACATCGCAGGAAGAGGCATAAAAACATATTATAGTAAAGGGAAAGAGCGGAGGGAAATGAACATTGTTCGAGCTTTACTATCATCTGATTTGGTTCAAAGAGAGAACAACACACTGAGTTAATTACAGAAATCTAACTTGCCCTACAGGCAGTAGGAGGGGAAAGGGGAAAGAAAAGGGATGGAAAGGGGAGGTTAAAGGGAGGAAAGAAGTAGTAAGGGAAAAGGGAAATAAAAGGGAGGGGGGCTGATAGAAGGGAGGGAAGATTGAGGGAGGCAGTGATCAAAACTAAAACTGCATTGAGGAGAGTAAGGGAGGAGGGAGAAATAAAAGCACAAATAGGGGAAATATGATGGAAAAACACAGATAGTAATCATAGATGTGAATAGGATGAACTGTCCCATAAAATGGAGACAGATAGCAGAATGGATTAAAAACCATAAATTCTACAAAATGTTATTTTTTTTTTTGTTTGACTTCAAATGGCAGGAGAAAGAACAACGGATAGAAACTATAGGAAAAAAGTTAAATTTGCTTTAAGGAAAACAATGATGGTGAATTACCTCCAGGGATGCTGAGATTCCCTTCCTTGGAGGCTGAATGATGACTTCTCAGGTATACTAGATGTTGTTGAGAACATTTCTGCCTCTAGAATTCTAATATGCTTTTAGTCTTTTCAAGTAATTCAATGCTTAAATTGACTGGTCATTTACAGAAAGATGACAATGGACCATTGTCCCAAGTGAAGACCAAAAGTCTTTTAATGGAGATCATTATAGCTTTTCCTCTGGAATTCTACTTGCAAATGTGAATTTAGATTCTGTAATGGAGGAAAGAATAAACTTGCAAAATATAAATATCCTAACATGTTATTAATCATAGAAGTACAAACCAGACGATGAAATGAATGTAAGCAGTCATAGTCTGATAACCTACAATAACGCTTCAAAGAGAATATCCTGAGATAGGAAAATTGAGCAAGGGACTTATGCTCAAGAAATAAGACACTTTCTTTTATATTAGTGAAAAGCAAATATAACTAAAATTTACTGAAAACATTTCAGCAAAAACATGGTGAAAATATTTTGTCATCTTTCTAGTACTTCCATACATTTTTCCTTCCTGAATCTGCCCTCTGCTTATTATGATTTCCCCATTTATTACTTTCATTCTAGCTTGATTTCCCTCTCTTCCTAGTCTTGATTCCATCAGTCATTCCAGTGGTAGCAAAATCTTGTAAAATCAAATCCATAACTTTGTTAAATTTCGGAGGTTCTTGAGCTAGTAATCTTCTACTCCAAATAACATATTTGGTTTTTTTCCCCCTTATTTGTGAGTTGTGGAATGCTTCTAGAAGCCATGAAACCTTGCTTTCAGGTTTACTATAAATTTGTAGCACCTGACTGTGATGACAATCAAAATGGGATCTTTTGCTGTTTGTGTTTTAGTATGATCAAGTGCCTCTGATTGAATCTTTCCTTTATCAATCAAAAGTCTTTACAAGGAGTACAGCACAGAAACAAGAGTTTCTTTAACTAGAAACAGTGTATGTATTTGTATTGTTAATTATTTTAATGTGATTAAAGATCTGTCCCACCCACTGATAGGCCTACCCATTGTGGGAAGATTGATTAGGGGAGCTGTTTTGTAGGTAGGTCCCAAGACGTTTTGTTTTTTCTATTGAGGCACTGGGTCAAAGGGTTGTGATGCCCTCTGGTACTAAAACATGGTAAAAAATACTCTGAGGGTGAGGTTTCACTTTAGGGCTTAGTTTTTGGTAAGAAGGTTTGAGTGTCAGATGAGGACTCTGGGAAGTCATTAAGGAGCCCACACCCCCACACCCCCCCACCAGCTTTGAGAACCCAGATGTTATGCTTCTCTCTCTGGTAACAATGGTCAGGCAGTTGGATCCCAACTGTGTGTTGAATTCAGATAGAGGAAGCCATGTGTGTTGATCCTTTGATTTCTCAGTATTTTCTTTGAGATTCAGGGTGCTGACTCCCTGAGCTAACTGAATGAAATATGTACTTGGTTAATGGAATGATACTTTGCTTGATTAAATTGATTGTTAACCCCTTGAAAATTGCTTTCGTTTTATGAATGCAGATCTAAGCACCTGTGATAGCAGCCCCCCAGTGTATGTTGGGATGTTTACTGTTACACTTATTAATCAGTCAGGATTCATTAAGTGAGCACCTACTACATGCTGCACAAATAGGAAGCACTGAGTAATGAGTAGAGAACTGCCTCAGAATCAAGAAGGACTGGGTTGAAATATCACCTCTGACACATACTTATGGTGATGCAAGCAAATCATTGACCTCTCAGGACTCTAGAAAACTCTATGAGGCTAGAAAGTATAGATAAGATCCTAACTTCATATCAGTAGAGGAGATCTTTTTTAACAGAAAAATAACAGATTTAGTAGTTAACATTATCCTTGTTACTTTATGTGCTTGGCACTGTACCAGATATTGGAGATACAAAGACAAAAATAAAAAAGTTCTTCCTCTGAATAAATTACATTGTTCTGAGGGAGACAACATGGTAAATATGCATGTAATATGTATTATATATGTGTATGTTTTGCAAACATGTAATATGTTTATATGTAAAATGTATATGGTTATATGTAAAATATGTATATGTGTGTGTGTATACTACACCTTGTATCTATATGTATATACTTGTCTGTGTATAATTTACTTTAAATCCTCCATGAAAAAATTTAAAAGTCTCTAGAGGAGGGTTGCTTATTTGGTAAGAGGAAAGTAATTAGAAGACAAGTTTGAGGGGTGAATTATTGTGGATTGACATGATAGTTTTATTCAAGGCCATAGTAGCAGCAAGCACCCTGACACATAAAGGATGATCTGTTTGCACAGATTCTTAGATCTGATTTTCTAAAAGGAAAGCAACTTTTGAGGGGTCAACAATCTTCTTTAATTACTTCACCAACAGAGTAAATATAAGCAGAGAAATAAAGATCAAACTACAGGACTTCTGTCTGACCATAAGCAATACATACATCATTGATCAACAAAAAGGTCCAACTGTCTGACCTCTACATACATACGTAGTTACCAGATAGAGAAGCACCAATATCTGGGTTTTCAAAGCTGGGGGACTCTTTAACAGCTACTCTGAGTCTCTTCTGGCACATGAACCTTCTTCCAAGCTCCCAAAACAAAACCTCACCTCAGAGTATATATACATTGTTCAGAACCAGAGTGCAGGACCCTCATAACCCAGTGCCTCATTAGCAATGAACAAAACATGTGAACCTTCCTACAAAACAAACCTCCCCTAACTGAGCTTCCCTTAATGGACTCAACTGAGACCTATTAATGTGCTGGGAAAATCCAAATCTCATTAACATTACAAAGGTCCAAAAAGAGTCTACTCTAAAGAACTTACTCTAACTCTGTAGAATATGAAATTTTGGGATGAAATCAAGGACCTTGTACTATAAAAATCCAATGAAAAAATTCTTATTTCCTCTAGGATAATTGTCTTCCATTAATCCAATTAATTAATTGGGGTCTTCTTCTTGGGAAAGTAAGTAACAACATCTAAAAAGCAGACAGATAAATATACTTACATAGTGAAATTAATTTAGTAATATTATAATTATTTATAACATACACACTATATGTATGTATATTATATATATGTATGTTATACATATATAATGCACACATATACACAATGTAATAGTGGAGCAAAACTCACAAAGGTGGATAGATTGGACATGGCCTCTTGAGGAGATGGCACTGAAGGTGAATTGAAGAAGGAAGCAAGGGATTGTGAGAAGCAGGAAAGAGGAAGGCATGCATTACAAATGTGAGGTTTAGTCCTTGTACAGACACAGAGATTGAAGATGCAATGAATGAGAAGGAGTAGAAAGACTAGGGTGAGGTAGAATGGGGTAAATTATCTCATATAGAAGAGGTATGAAAGAGCCTTTACAGTGGAAGGGACGATGGGATGGTGGAGCAGAGCATTTGAGACTTACTCTCAGTGGAATTGACTCAAAGAGAGAATAATATACACACTCAAATGGGTACAGAAATCTATCTTACCCTACAGAAAAGTAGGAGGGGAAAGAGATAATAAAAGGAGGAGGCTGATAGAAAGGTAAGTGAATTGGGGGAGGCTGTATTCAGAAGCAAGATGCTTTTGAGGACAGACAAGGTGAAAGGAGACAGAGAGTAGGATAAACAACGGGATACATAGGATGGAGGGAAATACACAGTAATTATGTTAAAAAAAAAAACATTTACAGCAAGTTGCTCTCAAAAAGGCCTCATTTCTTATAGATAACTGAATCAAATTTATAAAAAATAAGAGCCATTCTCCAACTGATAAAAGGATTTGAACAGGCAGTTTTGAGATGAAGTAATCAGTTATTTATAGTCACATTTTAAAATGCTCTAAATAACTAACGACTAGAAAAATGCAAATTGAAAAAACTCTGAGGTTCTACCCTAAACTTATCAGATTGACTAATATGATAGAAAAGCAAAATGACAAATACTGGAGGGAATGTGGGAAAATTAAAACATTAATGCATTATTGGTGGATTTGTGAACTGATTCAAGTATTATGAAGAGCAACTTGGAACTATGTTCCAAAGGCTATAAAACCATGCATCTCCTTTGACCCAGACATGCCACTACTAGGTCTGTATCCTAAAGACATAAAAGTCAAAAAGGAAAAGGCCCTATATGTACAAAAATATGGTAGTTCTTTTTCTGGTGGCCAAGAATTGAAAATTGAAGGTATATCCATCAATTGGGGAATGGCTGAACAAGTTATTGTACATGATTCCAAAGAAATTAGCAAAGCAGGGTGATTTCAGAAAAAAACAAAAGGAAGTATTACATGAACTGATGCAAAGTGAAATAAGCAGAAATAGGAGAATATTCTACACAGTAACAACAATACTGTTATGTGGTTATTATCAATAATGACAAACTGTGAATAACAGTCTCTTTCAGTAATATAATAATCCAGTACAATACTGAAGGATTTATGATGAAAAACACAATCCACCTCCAGAGGAAGAACTGATGTAGTCTGAATGGAGAATGAAGCATACTTTCTTTTAGGTTCCTTTAATTTTCTTTTTTTTTTTTTTGTGGGGCAGGGGTCTGCTTTTATTCACAATATGACTAATATGGAAATATGTTTTGCATGACTCTGAATATACAACCTGTATCAAGTTACTTGCCTTCTCAATGAGGGGAGACAGGGAGGAAGAGAATTTGGAGCTCAACGGAGAAAAAAATGAATGTTAAAAAATTTTGCCATGTAATTGGAAAAAAATAAATAAAAATAGACTAAAAAAGATATTCGCACAATACATTTTTAAGTTTGATCTGTATATTAACATTTTATTTATCATTTTCCTAATTCTAGACAATAAGAAACAATAAATCAAGTCCTGATTTGTAGCATTTGCCAATTTCTAAGGTATACATGCTAACCCTGAAAATTTAACAATTTAGTTGGTGCAGACTGATTCCAGGGCATCCATGCATTAATTAATCACAAAATCACCCATTTGTTGCTAAATATAGGGATTAAAAAGAGTGTATGATCCCAACTGTGGTAATTGAATTCTTTCTTTCAGTAAGTTTGCAATAATTTTCCTTGATCTACAGGATCTATAGTTTGACTATAGCATTTTTCAGAATTTCACTTTGGGGATTTCTTTTAAGAAGCGATCCATAGAAGGCATTATTTTCACTTTGCCTTCTAATAGTACTAATAGATCTAGGCAGTTTTATTTTATGGTTTATTTAAATATAGTATACAGGAAACTACATAATATTTAAATGTACCATAGAGGGAGGGAGAAGGAAGGGAAGAGAACTCTATGATATACTCTTTCCAAGTGTTCACCTGAGATCATGATGGATTTCCTAGAAAGACATTTTTCTTCTTTCTTTTTTTTTAGAGGAGAAAGGGAAGGAAACCATGGTTAACTGACTTGTCAAGGTCACACAGTTAATAGGTGTCAGCTATCTGAGACTGGACTTGAACTCAGGTCCTGCTAATTCTAAGGACAGTGCTCTATTCACTGCACCACCTAGCTGCCCATCCTATGAGGCTATTTCTTTATGTGCAATACTTCTCTGGAAGAAGGAACGTAATTATGATTGCCTTATGATTTCTTCACCAATTTTCAGTCTGGTGCTCTTATTAGTTCATCATTGGAATATGTGTGAAAGTGCTGGTTAGACTCCTGGGTTCCCTTTTATTCTACCATCTTAACTGGAGTTCCTTGAATTAAATTTTGATTAAAATTCCATTCTAACTACCAATTTATATGAAAACCATCTTTCTCATACACTATATGCCCTTTGAGGTCCAGAATTACAAACATTTCCATCATCATATCTCCAGTATCTATCTCTATATTTTACACATAGTCTAATTAATGAATAAGAAAATAAGAATAAGAAAAAATAAGAATAAAAAAAATAAAAATCATAGTCATTCAAGGCAAAACTATCCCAAAAGTAAGACTGCTATTGCAAGAGACTTTGAAACAATAGAAGAATTATTTATTTCATTTTTGTTGCTGCTGCTATTATTATCATTTAGCAAATGCATTTCATTTCTCAAATACCTATACTTAGGAACAGATTTAAGTCAAAAGTTGTACAGTAAAGGATATAGGGTTATTTGAATCATATCAGGTCAAAAGAAGTAATGATTAGAGAAAGTTCATAGAGTAACTGTATATATTTGACCTAAAGCCTTTGGGGTCCCATTTATACACAGGGGGCTTTCAAGAATTGCTATATATGTAAATTCATATTTCCTTCCAGAGACTTGTCTCAAAGGACACATTATGGAATGAAACAAAGCAAAGAGGAAAAGTGAACTTTTTAACGGTCCCTGGATTAATCCAGGCTTTCAATTCCAAAATGAGATATTAAGAAAGTAACTGAAATTATAAATATATAAATGCTACAGAAAACAATTATTGGTAATAAAGGTCATTATGTACTCAGTAGATAAAGCCTTAATTTTTTTTCAGAAAAAGAACATATGAATAAAACATTGCAGATGCAATACATTCTGATTCTAATAAAACATTTGCTACAGTGTCACAATAAATGTTACTCAAAATTACTTTAAATTGTCTGCAATATAAGCATTATCTTATCAAAAGAAAAGTTTTAGGGACTATACCCAAAAGACAGTGAAAAATGACAATAACTCACACTTGAGAAATGACTAAAGGAGAGATGAAGGGTCCGTATTATTTATCGTCATTAATAATGATCTCGAAGAAAGAATGTACCATATGTTAATGAAATACTCAGTTCATTCTAAATTGGATAGAATTTTCAATATCAGTGAGAACAGAACAGTTATAAAAGACCAAGAGATAGAAAAGAAATGAGTTAGAAATCAAATGAGATTCACAGAATTTTAGAGTTAGGGTAAATCAGAACCAGTATTACACATGAATCAATCAATTGATCCTTGAAAATCATTTACTAAGGGATAGCTATGTGGTACAGTGAATAGAGCACTGGTTCTGGAGTCAGGAGGACCTCAGTTCAAATCTAGCCTCAGATACTCGATACTTACTAGCTGTGCGATCCCAAGGTCATATTTAATTTTTGTTGTTGTTATTATTACTTATTTCTTAATCCCAATTGCCTTGCCTGTCCCACCCCTTCCAAAAAGAAAAAGCATTTACCAAGCACTTACTATACACTAATTATTGTATTAGGTGCTAGGGATAAAAATACAAGGAGTCAGACCTTACTTCAAAAAGCTTATATTCTAATGGGAGAGACAACAAATCTAAGGAAAAGTGGGTAGTGACTGGACAGGAGACCCTGTAGTGACCTAGGAAATCAAGGTATGATGAATAAAACCACAAGAAAATGAATATACACACTCATTCCAGAAGCAGTGATATCAATTAATCAAAAAGTATTTATTGAAGCATGTTATGTTCCAGGTAACATATAGTGATTTGATTACTGTTCTAAGAACAATGTATAGAGAATCAATCAAAAATAGAAATTAGTTGTAAAAAATAGGGGAGAAAATAAACTTTCAGGGATGAAGGTGATAAGAGCTACAAAAATAAAATTTAGGGAGCAAAGCAAAGATGGCAGAGTAGAAGCAAGGACTAGCTAGAGCTCTCCCCCCAAATCCCTCAATAAACCTGTAAAAAATTACTCTAACCAAATTCTTGAACAGCATAATCCACAAAAGGATAGACGGAAGCAAATTTCCAGCCCAAGAGAATCAGGAAGACTGAATCACTGGCAGCTGCTGTGTTTTCCAGATTTCTCAACCCACAAACACCAAAGGCAGCTTTAAAGGTCAGTGGGAAGATTATCTCACCTGACTGAGAGGGGATCATGTTCCAGTCCCATCCCCAGCCTTAGCCCTAGGTGATAAGCTAAACCTTAGGGCAACATTAGCCACTGCTAAAGCACAGGCTGCTTCTGGAGCACTCTACTTACTATAGAGCTCAAAAGTTGAGTAATTGGCTGAGAAAATGAGCAAACAGAAGAAAAAGAAACATACTATGGGTTCTTACTTTCTCAGTGAAGAAGTACCTTTTTACATCATTGCTGACAAGGAAGATGAAAATATACAACCAGAAGAAAACAAGAAAGCCAAAGCTTGTGCATCCAAAGCCTCCAAGAAAAATATGAATTGGTCTCAGGCATGGAAAAGTTCAAAAAGGATTTTGCAAATCAAGTAAGAGAAGTAGAGGAAAAATTGGGAAGAAAAGTGAGAATGATGCAAGAAAATCATGAAAAATGAGTCAACAGCTTGCTAAAGGAAGTAAAAAAAAAAATGATGAAGAAATTAACAGTTTTAAAATTAGACTAACCCAAATGGCAAAGAGGTCCAAAAAGTGAATGAAGAGAAGAATGCCTTAAAAAATAGAATGGGCCAAATAGAAAAAAGATCCAAAGTCTTACTGAAGAAAATAATTCCTTAAAAATTAAAATAGAACAAATGGAAGCTAATAAATTTACAAGAAATTATAAAAATAAAAAAAAAGAATGAAACAAATAGAAGACAATGTGAAGTATCTCACTAGAAAAACAACTGACCTTGAAAATGGATCCAGGAGAGATTATTTAAAAGTTATTGGACTACCTGAAAGGCATGATCAGAAAAAGAGACTAGAAGTTATCTTTCAAGAAATTTTCAAAGAAAACTGCCTTGATATTCTAGAAGCAGAGGGTAAAATAGAAATGAAAGAATCCACTGATCACCTCCTGAAAGAGATCCCAAAATGAAAACTACTAGTAATATTGTAGCCAAATTCCAGAGCTCCCAGTTCAAGGAGAAAATATTGCAAGCAGCCAGACAGAAACAATTCAAGTATTGGTGGAAACACAATCAGAATAATACAAGAAATTTAACTTTCAAAAACAAGATTCAAGAGAAGCATGTAAAGGCAAACAGGAAAGAGAAAATACAAGGGAATTATTAATATTTGAAACTCATGAGACCTTTCTCGGTATTAGGATAGTTGGAAGGGATATTTATATGCATTTGTGTGTGTGTGTGTGTGTGTGTGTGTGTGTGTGTGTGTGTGTGTGTGTAATGGAGGGGAAAACTGCGAAGATGAGAGGGAATAAATGAGCCTTCCTTTCATCATTCAGGAGGAATACATTCTCACTCAGTTGGGTATAGAAGTTTATCTTGCTCTACAGGAAAGCAGGGAGTAAAGGAATAAGAGGAGGAGGATAATAGATGGGATGGCAGATTGGGGAAAAGGGCAATTCAAAGCAAACACTTTGGTAAACGGACAGGTCAAAGAAGAGAAGAGAATAAGTGGAGAGCAGGACAGGATAGAGGGAAATATAGTTAGTCTTTCACACCATGACTATTATACACTGTGCATAACCTTTATCAAATTGCTTGCCTTCCTAATGAGTATGGATGTGTAGGGGGAAAGGGAGAGAATGTGGCACTCAAAGTTTTAAAAATGAATATTAAAAATTGTTTTCATAGTCAACTAGGAAACAAGATACATAGGCAACAGGGTATTGAAATGTATCTTGCCCTACAGGAAAATAGAAGGGAAGGAGGTGAGGGGTGGGTGGAGTGATAGAAGAGAAGGCAGATTGGAGGAAAAGGTAATCAGAAAACATGCTGTCCTGGGGTGGGGAAGGGGGGAGATGGGAAGAAAATCTGAATTTCAAAATTCTGTGAAAGTGAGTGTTGAAAACTGAAAATAAATAAAGATAAGAAAAAATTAAATAACATGTGGCCAGTCAGAAGTGAATGCGATTTGGAATTCATAGACTTGACAGGTTTAAGTATTTTATTTTTTCCAGTCAATTGTTTCAAGTTAAGCTCCAACAAATCCTGTTATTCCAAATTTTAAAAATTTGTATATTGAAAATAATAAAGTATATAACACATTCTCATGTGCCAGAAAATCAAATTGCATGTTCCTCCTTCTCCATTTGTTATTATTGAAATCCCAAAAACTTATCAAACCAGGAGGTTCTTAAAGAAAGCATACATACTATACATATATTGAGATATACATGCTTACATGCATATGTGTATTATATAGAGAAATATAGATAAGTCAATCATGAATATGAATATTCCAGATTTTTCAAATTATAAGACAGAGAGCTCTTTTAAAATATCTGCTTAATGACTATCAAGTGAACGAGTATCTATTATGCACCTGTTTAGAGTTAACAACAAAAAGAGGAATTTTAAAGTCTTATGTGGGAAATAAGAAAAACATAGCTTAAACATGGTATGACAATATAATAAAAAGATTAAGCTGTGTAATACACAATATAAGTGCAAATATGGGTTGTCAGTGTAAAAGATGAAGGTGAGATAAAATCCAACGGATGACTGAATGACTTATTCTAAGTGAGTATGATTGATCATGTTTTTTATTGTTTCATTATTAATGAACTTCAAAAAGAAGAACTGCAATTGGTCTTGTTACATAAACTAAAATGAAACACGAGTAAACTGATTGCTATTAAGGGCTAGAGAATAATATGATGGAGAATGATATTGACTAATTATTTTCTAAAAGTATAGAAAGTAGGTCTGGGACTTGTAAGAAGCTAGGCTGGTGAGTCAGGCTTCCTTCCCTACGCAATCAGAGAAAACTATTTGTAGGGATGGTGTCAAGACCAGTAACTGAAAAGTAGATCATGTCTGATAAGAGGAAAAGGAGGATGTCTGGACCCACACTCCAAGTCTGGAGGCCAGAAACAGGCTTGAGTGCTTCTCTGATTAATTTATTCCTTTAAACTTCAACCTTAATACCCAGACAAAATGAAGGCCAAATAGGATGTTCTTCCATATACGTGCTTATGTATGCATACATATGGATGTATGCATATGTAAGGGCATATTCAAATGTACATGTTTGTCTACGCATAAGTTTTATGGTACATGTGTATGCGTATGTGTATATATACTATAAGCATATGTATATGTAGTATGTGTATTTCAGCATTTATTTTTTAATACTCATTTTTTAAATTTTGAGTTCCAAATTTTTTTCCTCCATCTAGCCCCTCACCCACTGAGAAGGAAAGCAATGAAATAACAATTACACATAAGAAATCATGCAAGATATATATCATACTACAAACAAAAAAGCACAAAAAAGAAAAGTGAAAAACAATATGTTTTAATCTGCACCCAGAGTTCACCAGTTCTTCATGAGATATAATTTTAAACTTTCATTATTTTTATTTTACACTTTGTAAGCTCAGATTCAATTTAAATTATTTCCTTTCTCTTGCTTCTCTTAAGGCAGAATTTCCTGCAATGTTGCTGCTGCTTGAGTTAGAGATCCAAAAAAGCTATATTTTTTAAAATTTCACTTTTATGCTTTACGTAACTTCTCTCTTCATTTTAACTTTAAAGTTTAATTTAGTTCACCATTTTACTATGTTGAGTAAATTTTCTAATTTGAATTTTATTTGTTAGATTTTTAAATTTTTGATCATAATGTTATTCCTTTTTGATATACATATTTTATTTCTTTTAAACTATTTCATTTTTTCTTCTCTCATTGAAATAGCAAGATTGGCTTTGGGTTTGAATGCTACTTCTAGTTTTGGATCTCATTTAATTTGGAATCATTTTGTATTTATTTTTCTCTCTGTATATCTACTTTCACTGTGCCTTTTCTACTCTGCCCCCCATTTTGGATATGCATACAAATGCAGTGTTATTTAATAGTTGACACTGTGAACACTAACGGTTATTGACATGTTCAGTGTGCATATGGAATGTTGTTTGCTGTCATTGGTTATTGGGATATTTGCCTTACTGATACATGTTACATTAAATCGTTGCTTATTAGCATCTATTTAAGATGGAGCAGTTAGTATGAACTTTCTTCAATTATAGGTTGAATATTGGCATCAGAGTTCAATATAGTGAAATATGAGTTTAGTACTTGCAGATCAATTTTATTGACGTTGGTCATTAGAGATTATTGATATTTAGGTAGACATAATGTTCATAAACCAAAATATTCCAAAAATCTTGAAGGAGAAAGTTAATGAAGGAGACTATAGAATAGCTACTACTGAGACAAGATGAGAATACAATAAGGATGAGTTCTGTGAACTACCTGTCCCAGCTACCCAGTCAAAAATACCTGACAAAATTCAGATAGCCATGGTAACTGGAAACTGGATCTCAATATTCTCTCAGAAGTGAAAAAAGGAACTAAAGATTGAAAGAGGCTAAGGGGAAGAGAAAATGCATTACTAAAATGGAAGACCAGCTCTTGTAAAGCACAAAGTGTAAAATGGAATGATGTATAAAATATGTCAAAAAAAATACCAGAAAACTATCCAGTCCAGTTGAAGTTGAGTAGGAGTAACGGGTAACAAGCTTGAAACATCAGACTAGAGTCTGTTTGTGAGATTTCAGTGTTAAGTAGGGGAGAAACAGAAATAAAAGGAAAGTAAATATGGGAGTGACATGGTCAGACATGTACTTGAAGGATACCAGTTTGGCAGCTGCATGGGAGATAGGTCACAGAAGGGAGGAAGAAAGAACACGTAGGAGGCTACTGCAGTTGGATTTGGGAAAGTTAAGTAGAAGGAGAACTAGGCTGATTCTTAGGTGAAAGAGGAAAAGGGAACAATTTCAAGAAGTATTTTTTAATTAAAATCAACAAGACCCTCTAACTGGATATATAGGATGAGATTAGATATGTGAGGAGTTCAGCATAAATTATGCTGAACTAAATTACTAGACTAGTGGTAGCTGACATTCTTTAATTTCCACCAGGCAATCAAAAATGTACTTCTGTATAACAGACATTAATATATTTGCTCTACACCAAAATAAATTGAAATTATTATAAGATTTTCTTCTAAAAATTATCAAGAAGCTACCATAATTATCAAGCAGAAGTTAATATAAGAATTCCTTTTAAAAATTGTCAAGCCCTAGAGTCAGGAGGAACTAAGTTCAAATTCAGTCTCAGACACTTATTGGTTGTGTGACCCTTGGCAAAAATCTTTTAACCCTAATTGCCTCTTTAAAAACAAAAAAAAAAATTAGCCCCAGGAGGAGCCAAGATGGCAGAGTAGAAAGACACACATAAGCTAGCTCCAAACCCACAGCCCATAAAATATCTGTAAAGAACTCCCAACAATTTCAGGAGCAGCATAAGCCACAGAACAGAGCAGATGAGATTTCTATTCCAGAAAGACCTGAAAACCTGACGTGAAAGATCCATCAAGAACCAGACACTGAGCAGAGCCCAGCCCTGCCTTGGCCACACAGCACCAAGGGGAGCAGATCTGAGCAGGCTTCAGGGACAGAATCTCCAGCAGCTGCACAGGTCCCTCCACCCACAGGTGACAAGGATTGGTGAGAGAGTCTTTTTGGGTGGCCGACAGGGGAGTGGGGTGTCCCCATGGCTCGGACCCTTCAGGAGGCAGCAGCGAGGGCAGCAGCAGAGAGGGGCTCCCAAAGCAGGCAAGAGCTTGAATCCATTGTTGAAGGTCTCTGCATAAACCCTCTGAGGGAACTGAGGCCCGTGTGGCTGCCCTGCCCCCAACTGAGCACCTGAACTTAATCTCACACTGAATAGCAGCCCTGCCCCCGCCCAAAGCCCTGAGGCTGGGAAGCAGCATTTGAATCTCAGACCCCAAGCACTGACTGGGCAGATCTGGAGGCAAGATGAGGGTGGAAAGAAAGCACAGAAGTCAAGTCACTGGCTGGGAAAATGCCCAGAAAAGAGAAAAAAAAATAAGACTATAGAAGGTTCCTTTCTTGGTGAACAGGAATTTCCTCCTTTCCTTTCTGATGAGGAAGAACAATGCTTACCATCAGGGAAAGACACAGAATTCAAGGCTTCTGTATCCCATATATCCAAAATAAATATACTATGGGCTCAGGCCATGGAAGAGCTCAAAAAGGATTTTGAAAATCAAGTTAGAGAGGTGGAGGAAAAACTGGGAAGGGAAATGAGAGAGATGAAAGAAAAGCATGAAAAGCAGGTCAACACCTTGCTAAAGGAGACCCCAAAAAATGCTGAAGAAAATAACACCTTGAAAAATAGGCTAACTCAATTGGCAAAAGAGAGTCAAAAAGCCAATGAGGAGAAGAATGTTTCAAAAGGAGAATTAGCCAAATGGAAAAGGAGGTTCAAAAACTCACTGAAGAAAACAGTTCTTTCAAAATTAGAATAGAACAGATGGAGGCTAATGACTTTATGAAAAACCAAGAAATCACAAAACAAAACCAAAAGAATGAAAAAATGGAAGGTAATGTGAAATATATCATTGGAAAAACAACTAACCTGCAAAACAGATCCAGGAGAGACAACTAAAAAATTATGGGACTACCTGAAAGCCAGGATCAAAAAAAGAGCCTAGACATCATCTTTCATGAAATTATCAAGGAAAACTGCCCTGAGATTCTAGAACCAGAGGGCAAAATAAGTATTCAAGGAATCCACCAATCACTGCTTGAAAGAGATCCAAAAAAGAGAAAATCCTAGGAACACTGTGGCCAAATTCCAGAGTTCCCAGGTCAAGGAGAAAATACTGCAAGCAGCTAGAAAGAAACAATTCAAGTATTGTGGAAATACAATCAGGATAACACAAGATCTAGCAGCTTCTACATTAAGGGATGGAAGGGAATGGAATATGATATTCCAGAAGTCAAAGGAACTAGGACTAAAACCAAGAATCACCTACCCAGCAAAACTGAGTATAATACTTCAGAGGAAACAGGGTCTTTCAATGAAATAGAGGACTTTCAAGCATTCTTGATGAAAAGACCAGAGCTGAAAAGAAAATTTGACTTTCAAACACAAGAATGAAGAGAAGCGTGAAAAGGTAAACAGCAAAGAGAAGTCATAAGGGACTTACTAAAGTTGAACTGTTTACATTCCTACATGGAAAGAAGATATTTGTAACTCTTGAAACTTTTCAGTATCTGGGTAGTGGGTGGGATTACACACATACACACACTCACACAGAGAGAGAGAGAGAGACAGAGAGCACAGAGTGAATTGAATAGGATGGGATCATATCTTAAAAAAATGAAATTAAGCAGTGAGAGAGAAATATATTGGGAGGAGAAAGGGAGAAATGGAATGGGGCAAATTATCTTTCATAAAAGAGGCAAGGAAAAGACTTATTAGAGGAGGGATAAAGAGGGGAGGTGAGAGAAAAACATGAAGTTTACTCTCATCACATTCCACTAAAGGAAGGAATAAAATGCACACTCATTTTGGTATGAAAACCTATCTTACAATACAGGAAAGTGGGGGAGAAGGGGATAAGCAGGGTGGGGGGGATGATGGAAGGGAGGGCAATGGGAGGAGGGAGCAATCTGAAGTCAACACTTGGGGAGGGACAGATCAAAAGAGAGAATAGAAGCAATGGGGGGCAGGATAGGATGGAGGGAAATATAGTTAGTCTTACACAACACAACTATTATAGAAAACATTTGCAAAACTACACAGATATGGCCTATATTGAATTGCTTGCCTTCCCAAAGTGAATGGGTGGGGAGGGAGGGATGAAGAGACGTTGAAACTCAAAGTATTAGGAAGAATTGTCGAGTACTGTTCTTGCTACCAGGAAATAAGAAATACAGGTAAATGGGTATAGAAAGTTACCTGGCCCTACAGGACAAAAGAGAAGATGGGGACAAGGGAAGGGAGGGAAGACAGAAGAGAGGGCAGATTGGTGATAGGGGCAATTAGAATGCTCGGTGTTTTGAGGTAGGGGTAGGGGACAAATGGGGAGAAAATTTGGAACCCAAAATTTTGTGAAAATGAATGTTAAAAGTTAAATAAATTAATTTTAAAAAATCAAAGAAAAAATTTTCTTTTTAGCAAAAATCGTGCTTTAAAAATTTATGTTCTTTTTCTTTCCCCTTTCCAATCCCAGGCTCTCCACTGGTATACTTCTACCCATCATTCAAGGGCCAATTTAAATACCACCACCTCCACGAATTCTTCTTGACCTGGAGGTTCTTTTTCTCAACTCAAGTCCCACATAATTAATATTATAATTCCACTTTCTACTTTGTATTATGATCATTCAGGTATGTGTGTATCTGGAATATATGTTCCATGAGAGCAGGAGTCATATCTTATTTTTGTTTTTATCTCCCACAGAAATTAGAACTTTGCTGACTCTCCCTCCATAGGTATTTAACTGCCTCCTCCCATATTCCTTACAGTTTACTCATATCGGTTATCCTACTTTCTTTTTATATTACAATTCATTTACCTCTCAACCTCAAACACTTTCACTTTTTCCTTTCCTTGTCCAGGTAAGACTATAATTGAAACTCTCTTGACCTACCTCCCCTTCACCCTGTCATTCATCAGGCCAACCTCTTAACTTCCTTAGTGTTCATCTGTTCCAACTTACCAAAATATTAATTTTTTTTTATTTAACTTTTAACATTTATTTTCAAAAAATTTTGGGTTACAAATTTTCTCCCCTTTTATCCCCTCCCCCCCCAAACCCAAGCTTTCTAATTGCCCCTGTGACCAATCTGCTCTCTCTTCTATCCTCCCTCTCTGCCCTTGTCTCTGTCTTCTCATTTGTCCTGTAGGGCCAGATAGCTTTCTTTACCCCTTAACCTGTATTTCTTATTTCCTAGTGGTAAGAACATTACAATTGATCCTAACACTTTGAGTTCCAACTTCTTTAGCTCCCTCCCTCTCCACCCCTTCCCTTTGGAAGACAAGCAATTCAATATAGGCCAAATCTGTGTAGTTTTGCAAATGATTTCC
Source organism: Notamacropus eugenii (assembly GCF_028372415.1). Lineage (NCBI taxonomy): Eukaryota > Metazoa > Chordata > Mammalia > Diprotodontia > Macropodidae > Notamacropus > Notamacropus eugenii. The sequence goes on from NC_092874.1 coordinate 359,869,351, forward strand.
ATACTAGTTGTGTTGTATAGGACTAACTATATTTCCCTCCATCCTATCCTGTCCCCCATTACTTCTATTCTCTTATGATCCTTTCCCTCCCCATGAGTGTCGACCTCGGATTGCATTCTCCTCCCCATACCCTCCCGTCTATCCTTCCCCCCCCACCCTGCTTATGCCCTTGTCCCCCACTCTCCTGTACTGTGAGATAGGTTTTCCTATCAAAATGAGTGTGCATTTTATTCTTTCCTTTAGTGGAATGTGATGAGAGTAGACCTCATGTTTTTCTCTCACCTCCCCTCTTTATCCCTCCACTAATAAGTCTTTTGCTTACCTCTTTTATGAGAGATAATTTGCCCCATTCCATTTCTCCCTTTCTCCTCCCAATATTTCTCTCTCACCGCTTGATTTCATTTTTTTTTTAAGATATGATCCTATCCTCTTCAATTCACTCTGTGCACTGTGTCTCTATGTATGTGTGCGTGTGTGCATGTGTGTGTATATACTCCCACCCAGTACCCAGATACTGAAATGTTTCAAGAGTTACAAATATTGTCTTTCCATGTAGGAATGTAAACAGTTCAACTTTAGTAAGTCCCTTATGACTTCTCTTTGCTGTTCACCTTTTCATGCTTCTCGTCATTCTTGTGTTTGAAAGTCAAATTTTCTTTTCAGCTCTGGTCTTTTCATCAAGAAAATTTGAAAATCCCCTATTTCATTGAAAGACCCTTTTTTCCCCTGAAGTATTATACTCAGTTTTGCTGGGTAGGTGATTCTTGGTTTTAGTCCTAGTTCCTTTGACTTCTGGAATATCCTATTCCATTCCCTTCGATCCCTTAAGGTAGAGGGTGCTAGATCTTGTGTTATCCTGATTGTATTTCCACAATACTTGAATTGTTTCTTTCTAGCTGCTTGCAATATTTTCTCTTTCACCTGGGAATTCTGGAATTTGGCCACAATGTTCCTAGGAGTTTCTCTTTTGGATCTCTTTCAAGCGGTGTTCTGTGGATTCCTTGAATACTTATTTTGCCCTCTGGTTCTAGAATCTCAGGGCAGTTTTCCTTGATTATTTCATGGAAGATGATGTCTAGGCTCTTCTTTTGATCATGGTTTTCAGGTAGTCCCAGAATTTTTACATTGTCTCTCCTGAATCTATTTTCCAGGTCAGTTGTTTTCCAATAAGATATTTCACATTATCTTCCATTTTTCCAATCTTCTCGCTATGTTCTGTGATATCTGTCTTTCTCACAAAGTCCTTAGCATCCATCTGTGCCATTCTAGTTTTGAAAGAACTATTTTCTTCAGTGAGCTTTTGAATCTCCTTTTCCATTTGGCTAATTCTGCTTTTGAAAGCATTCTTCTCCTCATTGGCTTTTTGAACCTCTTTTGCCAATTGAGTTAGGCTAGTTTTCAAGGTGTTAATTTCTTCAACATTTTTTTGGTTCTCCTTTAGCAGGGAGCTGATCTGCTTTTCATGCTTCTCTTTCATCCCTCTCATTTATCTTCCCAGTTTTTCCTCCACCTCTCTAACTTGATTTTCAAAATTCTTTTTGAGCTCTTCCATGGCCTTAGCCCATTGGGTGGGCTGGGACACAGAATCCTTGATTTCTGTGTCTTTGCCTGATGGTAAGCATTGTTCTTCCTCATCAGAAAGGAAGGGAGGAAATGTCTGTTCTCCAAGAAAGTAGCCTTCAATAGTTTTATTTCTTTTCCCTTTTCTGGGCATTCTCCCCAGCCAGTGACTTGACCTCTGAATATTCTCCTCACACCCACCTCGCCTCCTGGTCCTCCCAGCCAGTGTTTGGGGACTGAGATTCAAATGCTGCTTCCCGCCTTAGGGCTTTTGGCGGGGGCAGGGCTGCTATTCAGTGTGAGAATTAAGTTCAGGTGGTCAGGTCGGGGCAGGGCCGCCTCTCAGGCTCAGTTCCCTCAGGGGGTTTATGTACAGACCTTCCACAATGGATCCAGGCTCCCGCCCGCTTGGGGAGCCCCTGTCTGCAGCCGCCTCTCAGCTTCTATCTCCCGGGGGGGGGGGGGGCCCGATCCATGGGGGCACCCCACTCCCCTCTCAACCCGCCAAAGAGACTCTCTCACCGACCCCTGTCATCTGTGGGTGGAGGGGCTTGTGCCACTGCTGGAGATCCCGTCCCTGAAGCCTGCTCGGATCTGTACCTCTGGGAGCTGCGGCCGCCACAGGTCTGGGCTGGGCTCCACATCTGCAGCGCGACGGACCTTTTGTGAGAGGTTTGCAGGTCCCTCTGTGGGTGGAGGGACCCACGTGGCCACTGGAGATCCCATCCCCGTAGCCCGCTCGGATCTTTTCCTCACGGTGTCGCAGCCACTGCAGGGCTGCCCTCTGCTCCCAGTCCCCACGCCCAGTCCGCAGCGCGAAGGACCCCCCGCGAGAGGTTTGCAGGTCTCTCTGGAACAGAAATCTCCCTAGCTCCAATATTCCGTGGCCTCTGGGTGCAGAATTCACCATGAGTTGGTCCCCTCTAGCCATTCTGTGGGTTGTGGGTTCGGAGCTATGTGTATGTGCGTCTTTCTACTCCGCCATCTTGGCTCTGCCCCCCAAAATATTAATTTTTTGACCTTTCGTTATTTGTATACCTATCAAGAATACGTTATTCCTTTCATGCACTCTAAGATCCACCTAAATTGGCCTTCTTCGGGTTTTGTTTTCTTATGTTTAAAACATTGCTATTTCATATAACACTCTTGCTACAGGCTGCCCCCATTCCCATCCCTGCTTTGCCCTCTCCTTATCTCTACATTATAAATTCCCTAACTTTCTTCAAAGCTCAAATCAAGCACCACTGACTAAATGAGATGCTGCAGTTAGCTTCTAGTTCCTTCCCCACAAAAATTAATTCACTTTCTTTCATATATATTTTGTATGTAATTAAATGTGTACATTTATATAAGTTGCTTGGCAGTAAAGATTTGCATTTTTTTATGTTTATCTTACCTATTTCAGTACCTGATACAAAGCAGACATTTAATAAATAGTTTTTTGATTTGCTTATGGATTGTCTGACTTATACTGAGTTGCTATCTTAAGGGTACAGGATGGAATCCCCTTCTTCCACAACTTAAAACACAAGTCTGTCTGTTTATTTGCACTCCATGTGGCATAAGGCTAAGTGCGGGCTTCAGGCAGTTTACCTATTGACTGTTTCAGAGGGTTTCATATAAATTTCATATCATTTAGCGATATTTCTGTCTTCTCACCATGCTCCTTTTTTAATTCAAAAAGTTCGGGTATTTTTTTATTTTGTAAGGTAGGGGTGTTAGTCTAAGAACACTTATGCTGACATATTGATGATCGCCTTACTGCCAGAGAACCATGTTTTGAACACAGACTTTGCTAGTCCAAATCCATTACTCTTTTCACTATATCTTGCTTCTGTTTAAAAAAGTGGCAGAGATTGGGAAAAGGTTCACACCAGACATTCTCAAGAAATGAGAAGGGGCCTAATGGGAAGAAAGGTCTGGATTTCAAGCTGTAAGGAGACAAGAAACAAAAAAGTGGTCCAATTAAACAAGAGATGTGAATATAATTTTTCATCCTCAACGGATGTACAACATTGGCATTTTAAGCCCAGTCACATGTTTGCCAACCAGTTGTGTTCTCCCTACTCACCTCAAACTCTGTCAGTTTGGAAGCTCCTTGAATTCTATTTATCAGCTTCCACAGAGACTACAGGGTGGCAGGAGTCAGGCTTCTGCACAGCCCTGATTTCTAGAAGTCTCTATACATTTCTCCTGCTGTCCTTTTCTTTATCCTTCATTCAATTTTCAATGCTGTAAATATCTTCTTTTTCCTTTTCTCCTTTCCCCTGAGAGGTGGATAGCATGAGTGCCAACTGCTATAAAACATTTACAGATAACAGGACAGACATGAAAAACCTCATGGATTAAGTAAATAAATAGAAGGATGTTAGCACTTTATATAAGTAAAGGGGAAAATTAATATCATGAAGTAGCAGAGGGAGAGTAAATCATGAAATTGTATTTTATAAAAGGTGAAGCCTCATAAAGAATTTCAGCACCCCCTTCTTTGATTAGGAATGTCTTCATCAAAAGATTTCAGGAGAAAGTGCTAACAAACCGACAGCTCAAACATACAACTCAACATAGTCATCTGGTTCCCCATTCACTCTCTGGTTTGGCATTTTTTTGTCTTTGCAGATATGTGTGTGTGTGTGTGTGTGTGTGTGTGTGTGTGTGTGTGTGTGTATCTTGTTACTACTTCCTATATTCCAAAGTTCAACATTTGCCCTGAACTTCTAAAGTCAGGAGAAAGTATCCCATTGCCTTCAAGTTATAGCACACTGGTAAAAATAAACTGCTTAAAAAACTATAAGCATATCATTAATTGTTTCCTGCTTTTTATTTGGTCATCAGGAACACAATATAAAATATATAGATGTGTTATTGCAATTGGAAGCTTTGGATCTGACCTACAGTCAGATTCACACTGGCTAAAATGAATGCCATGCCTTGGAGCAGCAGCCAAATCATTACCACGTAAGCTGTAATTTTGACTCAATTTTGCTCTTATTTAATTTAGTCAAAGCTTTAAAATAGTTTGTCACTGTTGAGTTATGTTTTTTAGTTTTCTTTAGATTTTGCTTGTAGGTAGGAAATTTATGGTTTTACTTGATTAAATATGATCATTTGGAATGATCAATCATGTATATTCTTCTGGCCTACTCACTCCAGGGAAACCAGGCCCCTGAGACTTAATGACCATGATCCAAACCATGATGAACTAAGGTAATTTCACTTTTGTTGACCATTGCTTTGGGTCATTGTAATTTAATGAGTGGTAATCCCATTTAAAATATGTTACAGGCAGCAGGATGCCTGCTGGGAGAATGCAGCTATGCATGGACAGATCAATATGCATTGTGTGCTTTCAACCATTCAATAATCGATTCACCCTTGTTATGAGAAAATAAGTGCAGAGGTCCCCAAAGTTAATTTCTAAGGTAAGTTTTTACAAAGCTATAAGATTATTAAAAGTTTTTATGGATTATCTTCTGTTTATTTATTTGTTCTTGAAATCTCCACGCCTCATCTAGAAACATCCTATTCAAAAATATCAAGACAATCCTCACAGTAAATGCTCCTAGGTAAATTAACTTTGTTTCCTTTACCACTGCCAAAGTGCTGAAGGTTTACTTGGACTCAAGCATGTTCACAGCTCCACTGTTTCTCCTTGTTTCTATATTAAGCACATCTGATTAAGCCTTATGTAATACATTCAGCAGGTTTTAGAAATAAGGTGTCACATCTTCTACTGGATGTATTATTTAGTAGTTTTCAATTCCTCCAATATGTACTTTAAAAAGAAGTGAAGCATCTTTTTTAGCCCAGTCAGAATTTTCAAAGGGCTTAGTTACATTTTCTGGGCTTTCAGCATTCCCTGTTGCCATAGAAATGGGTTTGTAAAGGACAAAATCTGTATAGAATAATCAAAACCATTAAATCAGCATATAAAAGCACTCCCGCTTCTTTAGTGTCTGTGGTAATAGTTTCACTGCCTTTATAGAAGCATCTTATAGTATATAATTTATTCAGGCAAGTTCAAAAACCACCTTTCACTGAATGGTATTTCAGAGGATATCCCAGACATTGTATACCCTCTTCTGATAGCTGGTCTGGGCTTTCCACTCACCATACTGCTGTTCTAATTTGTTCTGAAAAATAGAAATCGAACCATGAAACTACACACATCAGGGCCCAGAATGTAGTGCATGAGTCTTACTCATTTGGCTTCAATTAGAAAGATAATGTGAATGGTAAATGAGATTCATTTCCTTGGATCCAAATCACGTTGCTATTTAACAGAAATGGATTAACATTTCACCTCAGTGACTAAATTGCCTTAGTCACCACAGTGACTAAGCCTCATTTCCTCAAATTCCTTTCCATAGAAGACTTTATCAGAGAGCATTAAGTGCTATAGACTCTTTATTTAAAGTTTAGCTTGCTTGAGATTTTTACAGATTAATAACTCAAATTTACTCAACCATGGTACCAATTCAAAAATTGTACTAGTCGACCAAGTAACTTCAAAAAAAGTCATATTCTAGCATTTATTCATCTGCTGTAAAGTTTAATCAGGATTCCCAAACCTATTTTAACAATGCAAGACTTTGATTCTGACTCCCTCTAGATCAAGGAAGCAGATGTTCTCTCCCCCTATGTTTCCAAATTGAAGTTAATTAGATTCTTTCTTGTAACTAAAAGCAGCAAGAATCTAAAATTAACAGCTACTTTAACTCTGCTGTGTGTCATCTTTCACTGTAATCTGCTTTCAGAACAGACTCTGTTCAGCAACCTTTCACTCCATCATAGAAGGCTTATTTCATTAGTGGTGATGTCAGTGCTACTTGCATTCTTATAAAAGTCAAGTCCCTATCACAACCCTCAAAGGAGATACTAAACTCCCCATCCCAACCAGGAAAAAATGGCGTCCAACTCCATTAGTCAAAATGATCAGGTATAACAATTTATAGTCTTCCTACCTCAGTTAAATCAGGGTATTCAAGGAAAAAATAAGCAGAAGACAAAGTTCTTCAGATCCTCCCCTACTGAACTTTGTTACCTCTGCCATCAGACTTGGGAAGGTCATGAAAATGTCAATCATTATTAATGGTACAGAAGAGGAAAAAGGGAGCTAATTTTCTTCCACAGAAAAAGTCTGCTGGAAACATCTTACTCTCCATCCCTTAATCTTGCAAAGTTACCCAGCAGCACATTGAAAAAAATTTGGAGCAACTTGGAAGCAATGAACTAACAGTAAACTAGGTTCTAATATTTAAAAAGCATTTTACGCAAGTTATCTAACTTTATCCTCACATCACTCCTGAGAGTTAGGTACTGTTATTGTCCCCATTTTGAAGATAATGAAACTGAGGCTAATAGAGCTTAAGTAACTTGTGATGGTAGCACAGCCAGTATACCAAACCTATTTCTGATCCAAAAAAATAAAACCTCTTATTTCTGCTAGGAAAATTAGGGCTGTCATATATGAAAAAGTGCTGTCTGTGATAATCCTTGCAAAAAAAATTACAAGATTATAAAATATTTCTGTGAAATTATTAATAAAATAATTAAAGTGGCAAATTTCTGATTAAAAATGTATGCATGGCATAGTAGATAGAGAGATCATCTTGTAGTGGGAAAACAGTGAATTCAATTATACCCTAGTAAAGTCACTTAATCTCTAAGTATCTTCAAGAAAACCTCAGAGATAGTAAGTTAAAGAGAAGCCTTATTCATCAGGAACTCCCTATATCAATAAAATTAGAGATTTGTTCTCCCAAAACATATTCTTTAAACCAGTAAGCAGTGCCTAAAGTTTTAGTTATGGAGTCTTAGCATTTAAACTGAAGGATAACATAGAAACTAATTTTTTGAATTGTGAACTTAATAATAATCAATAAAATAAAATGTTTTCATATACAAAGAATAAGAAAATGAATTTCTCTAATATAGCTTATTTTAAGATATCTACATATTTCTATATCTATATATTAAACACACATGAGCTATGTGTCAGAGTAGTATATTAGCAATCACATTAGCATACAGGGTGGGCTGCTAGCATAGGTTCTTTGATCAGTTTTTCTAAAGGAAAGACATCTTCAAAGTGGTCTTACTTTAGCTAAATCTTACTTTAACTAAACAATACAGACAGAAAGAAGTGAGTATCCAAGAAAGAATTTAATAAACAGGGCTCCAAGTGTCTAAACAGAGTAATAGATACCTAATCACTAGAACAGTGAGCACCAACATCTGGGTTTGTAAAGCCAAGGGGCCCCTTAATAACAGCTACCCAGAGTCTCATCTGACCAAATCACAGACATTTTTCTCATATAGTTTTCAAACAAAGAAAAGCTTCAAAATCTATGTGCTTCAGCACTTACTTGGATCCACATGGCCCAGAGTCTAACTGGCTCTGCATCAGGGCTCTATGTGATTCAGGATGTGTCACAGCTGTGAATTGAGTCAAAGTTCAAAGCAGCATATCTGTGATTGAAACATCTGGGTACCTTTAGACCTAGGAACACAGCACTTGTTCCATGGGAAAAGGGGATACATGTGGTCACATAGTAGTATTAATGGACAGGGAAAATCTTATATTCCATTAACTCTACAAGTAGATAGAGTTTCAGGAGTAGAATTGGGAAGACTCATCTTCCTGAGTTCAAATCTGGCCCAACACACTTACTAGCAGTGTACTCCTGGGTGTCATTGTTTACCTCAGTTTTCTCATTTGCAAACTGTATTGAAAAAGGAAGTGGCAAACCACTCCAGTATATTTGCCAAGAAAACCTAAGCAGGTCATAAAGAGTTGCAGAAAACCTAAAACTTATTGAACAACATATAGAGATACACATACATACATATGTGTACATATATACATATATATAATTTCACAGTAAATTAACAATAGTGCGCTATTTGAATCCTCTTTTGCACTTTTTTAGTTTTTTGTGGAGGAAGGGGTTTAAATGTTTTATGTGTATGTTATGTGTGTATACAATACATATACATGTGCATATATATGTATGTGTACACACACACACGCGTATATAGATACATATTTGTCAATACGTACCAAACCCTCCCTCTAAATAGAAGTCCTTCCATTTAGCAGTTAAATAGAGTGGAAACGCAGAGCCAAGATAGAGGAGTAGAAAAGCACCCAGTTAAATTTTTCCAAATCCCTCTCCAAACAACTCTAAAATAACACCTCAAATCAAATTCTGAATCAGAAGAGCCAATAAAAAGTCAAAGTGAAACAACTTTCCAGACCAAGACAATTTAGGAGTTCAGTAGGAGAGGTCTATCTTACCAGGGTGATGGTCTGACTAGACAATGACTTCTTAAATGTTTTGCACTCACAACTCTTTCAACATTTCTTGAACTTTGGGTTGTGATGCACAGCAGTGCAAATCATGACAGCACAGGCCACACCACAGCACTAGCAAAAGGCATTAGAGGTAACTGCATTGGCAACAGAAGTAGCCTTCGGAGTTCCCAGCCCACAGAAGGAGGAGGGATGTTACCACTGATCAATTGAAGATTGTGTGAGGCCCTGTGTTGGCACTGGATTCAAGACCCTATTGCATTGCACATAATCATTTCTAAGTCATAGTCCCAGGACCAAAAGGATCACTCACACCTGTGGATACAGGGGAACAAAGACCCTTCTTAGGTAAAGACTAGAGTACAGGCCAGGAGAGAAGTGACCACACCTCTCCTTAGATCATAGCACCTTAGAAGCACCAAAAACTTACAGAATCTCATAACTAGCTCTGAAGACAGCAGCATGAAAACCTTAAGCTTGGGACACTGCCCCCTCCATCCTGGAATGACAGTCCACTATTAATATAAAATTAAAAGTCAAGAAATAACAAATGAGCAACAACAACAACAAAAGAACATTGCCATAAAACTTTACTGGTTTGACAAGGAAGATAGAAGAGTAACTTAAAAGAAGACAGTGCTGTCAAAAGAGCAAAAATAAAACTTCAAAGAAAAAATGCAAACTGTACACAAGTCCAAAAAGAATTCCTGCAGGAGCTCAAAAAGGATTTTTAAAATCAAATAAAATAAAGGAGGTAGAGAGAAAACTGAGGAGTGAGATTTATAGTGATGCAAGAAAATTATAAAAGGAGAATTGACAGGTTGGTAAAAGAGGTATAAGTATATAAACATACATACACACATATTATATATACATATGTGCATGTGTATGTATATATATGTGTGCGCATCTATGTGTGTATTTATGTATGTATCTGTGTGTGTGTATGTGTGTACATGAAGAAAACAACACCTTAAAAACAGAATTGGTCAAATGGTAAATGAAGCAAAAAAATATGCTGGACAGAACTCCTTAAAAAGCAGACTTGGCCAAAAGGAAAGAGAGGTACAAAAGCCTATAGAAGAAAATAATTCCTTAAATATTAGAATTGGGTAAATGGAAGCTAATGATTCCATGGGATATCAAGAAATAAAAAAAAAATCAAAAGAATGAAAAAAGGAAGAAATATGAAATATTTAATTTTTTAAAATGAACAGGAAAAATAGATCAAGGACAGATAATCAAAGATTTGTTGGATTAACTGAAAAGCCATGATCAAAGAAAAAGCCTAGAAATCTATATTTTAAGAATTGTCAAGGAAATTTACCCCAATATCCATAATTTTACTAGAAGGTAAAATAGAAATTGAAAGAATTCACCAACTACTTCCTATAAGAGATCCAAAAATAAAAATGTCCAAGAATATTTTAGCCAAATTACAGAATCACCAGGTCAAGGAGAAAATATTGCAAATAACAAGAAAGAAATAATTGAAATAATCATGGAATCATAATTAGGATCACACAGGATTTACAACTTTCACATTAAAGGATTGGAGGACTTAGAATAGATATTTTGGAAAGCAAAGGAGTTGGGACTGCAACCAAGAATAATCTATCTAGCAAAAGTGAGCATAATCTTTCTGGAGGAAAATGAGTATTTAATGGGGAAAAAAAAGACTTTTAAGCATTTCTGATTAAAAGACCAGAGCTGAACAGAAAATATGATTTTTGAATATAAGACTCAAGAGAAGCATAAAAAGGTAAGCATAAAAGAGATTAGAAGAGAATTAATGTCTAAAATGTTTACATTTTTATATGGAAAGATGGTAGTTGTAACTCCTAAGAACTTTAGAATCACTATTACAGTTAGAAAGAGCATATGTACTTCGAACAAATTGTTCTTATTCTCCCATTCTACTGGGAGACATCTTCACATGCTTGTAGTTTACATCCTTCTAACTTTTCTGAATTGAGATTGCTTGGTTACCCTCAACCTGGTTTAGCACAGCCACTGAAACAATTTACCTGTTTGTGGCTGCTGTAGAACTTACAGCTTCTTGGAGCCACAGATGAGAGGTAGGTGAATCTGGTGGACACTAGTGGTAGAAAGCATTCCTAAAAAAGAGCTTGGCAGCAATCATACCAGATGAACTAGTCTTCTCTGCACACATTCTAAACCCCAGTCAGCTACCACACTGATGATAAATAATTTTATTTGAAAATGTTATAAGACCAAAGATGGAGACTTGTGCACAGATGACTATACACTCAATGCAGCTTCTGAAGCTATGCAACAAAGCACGGGTCAATGCTCTGTTGTGTGTGCCAACTTGGACTTAACAACAACAAAAAAACCAGAGGTTCTCCACCAACCATTGCTACATCATCCATACATGAAACCACTGATTACAAATATGGAGAAGTTTTGATAACTGTAAGTTCATTTAACCTGGCAGTACTTTCCAGGGAAGCACATAGAGATGAAGAGGTTTACACATGCATTGCCAGAGCTAACTCATTGCTTGGGAGGCTCTGAAGGAAAGTATAAGAGAGAAGAAGTTGCCTACAAAATTAAAAGTCTGCAGAGCCATTGTGCTGGCCTCATTGTTGCATGCCTATGAAACTTGAACAGTACCCCAGTGCCATGCCAGGAAATTGTTTCCATTTGAATTATCTTAGGAAGACTCTGAAGATCATCTGGAAAGATAAAGTACTGGACACTGAGGCCCTTTCTCCAAGTAAGTTACCAAGCATTCAGGATCTACCACAGAGAGTGCAACTCTGATGAGCTGGCGACATTGTTCAAAAGCCAAATACTGATTTGCCTAAAAGTCTATTTTATAGAGAACTCACTCACATGATAGTCAAAAGAAGTGATACAAGGACACCCTCAAGGTCTCTCTGAAGAACTTTAGAATTGATTGCATGATATGAGAGATACTGGCACAGAACTACCCAGTATGTCCTGCCCACATGAAGGAAGGCACTGTGCTCTATGAGTGAAGCAAAATTGCAGTAGTAAGAAAGAAATGTGAGATGCACAAATTTAGAGATATCTCTAGTCCAAATGTTCATAGGGACTATATGTACCCAAGCCATGGTAGAACTTTTTGAACTCATTTTGGTCTGATCAGCTGCAGTCAGAAACACTGTATCTTGACTCAAACATAGTGATGTCATTTTGGTCCTCTTCAAGATGAAGGACAAAAACAACATCAGAGGGCATGGGTGAAAAGTGACTATGATAGCATGATTTTTTAAAAATGAAATTAAAGGATAAACAAGAAGAATGTGCTGGGAGAAGGGGAAAGAGGAAGGGAAAATTATCTCACATAAAACGTGCAAAAGAAAGAGCCGCTGCAATGGTGGGGAACATGATGAGGAGGTGGGCAATGCTTTAACCATATATACTCAGTTGGGTACAGAAATCTATCCTATCCTTTAAGCAAGTGGGAGGAGAAGGAAATAAGAGGAGGGAAGAGGCATTAACAGGGGGAGGAGAAATTAAGGAAGGCAACGGAAAGAGACACAACTGACTTTTTGGAAGAGAGAGTGAAAAGAGAAAGAGAATGATAAACTGGGAAAAACAGGGTAGAGGAAGATACATAGCAATTATATATATATACATATATATATATATATATGTATATGTATCAATTAAAACTGTGAAAGGGATGAACTCACCCATAAAACAGAAGTGGGTAACAGAATAAATTAAAGAACAGAATCCACAAAATATGTTATTTACAAGAAACACTTGAAATAGAGAGACACAGAGTTAAAATAAAAATTCTGGAGCAGAATCTATTATACTTCAGCTGAGATTAAAAGAAAACTTGGGTAGCAATCATGATCTCAGATAAACCAAAAGCAAAAATCTACCTAATTTTAAAAGGTGAGGAAGGAAATTATATCTTTCTAAAAGGTTACATAGAAAATGAAGTAATATTAATACAAATACATATATATATATATATATATATATATATATATATATATATATATATATATATATATATATATATATATATATATATATATATATATATATATATGTCAAATGGCATAGCATCCAGTTCCTTAATGGAAAAGTTAAATGATTTCCAGGATGAAATAGAGAGTAAAATTATCCTAGTGATAGACCTCATCCCTAACCCCTCCCAGAACTAAATCTAACAATAAAAAAACATAAGAAATTAGGGAATTGAATAGAATTCTTTTTTTAATTATATATGGTAAACCTCTGGAGAAATTTGTACAGGAATGGAATGGAGTATATTTTTTCTCAGCTGTATGTGGGCTACACAAAAATTGATGATATATTAGGGCATCCACACAGCATTTCTTAAACTGTCAATCATGACCCCATAGGGATACGAAAAATTTGACAACAGTAAAAGTTTCTGAATGAGCAACAAACAAAAAATTAATTAAAAATCAAAAGTGTAATGTATCTAAGGTGTTTCTGGCAGTGTTTGCCCATGTTACATCATGCAACTTCACCCATCCATGGCAGCCTTAGTTCTGAACACAGAGCATGTACACTTTGCAGTGAACATATCTTCAGGTCACACAATGTTTACTCATGCTGTTGCTGCTGAAACGTGAAAAGGGGTCACAAGTGGAAAATGTTTAAGAAATACTGTTTAGGGAATAGAAACCTTATTGGTAATATATAGAAATGTTGATTATTTATATGTGTTTATTTCACATCTTGAAACTTTGATGAAACTAACAACTATTTCAACTAGTTTATAGTTGATTCTCTAGGATTGCCTAAGTATACAATTACATTGCCTGGAAAATAATTCTATTTCTTAATGCCTATTTTAATTCCTTCAATTTCTTTTTCTTCCCTTCCTTTTGTAGCTACCATTTCTAAAACAATATTAAATTATGGTGGTGATAAAGGACATCCTTGATTTACCCCTGATCTTAATTGGAAAGGTTTCTAGCTTATCTCCATAACAGATATTGCCTATTGATGGTTTTAAATAGATACTACTTTTCATTTTAGGGAAAGTTCCATTTAGTCCTCTGCTTTTTGTGTTTTTGGTAGGAATAATTGTTTTATTTTATCAGAGGCTTGGTTGGCATCTTTTGAGATAAAAGGATGTCCTTTATTACCACCATAATCTGATGTGATGGCAATCAAATTATGATCTTTTGTTGTTTTTGTTTTTCTAAAAGTGTCTCTGATTAAATAATGTGATCAAGGAAGATCTTTCCCATCCATTGATGGACCTGCTCATTGTGGGAAGCTTGATTAGGGGAGTTGTTTTGTAGGGGAGGAGGTCCCAAGTACCTTTTGTTTTTTTCTGTTTAGGTGCTGGGTCAGAAGTTTATGCCCTCTGGTTCTAAAAAATGGATAAATATTCTGAGGTTTTATTTTGGGGCTTAGTTTTTATAAGAAGGTTTGAGCGTAAGATGAGGACTCTGGGAAGTTACTTTAAGGACCCCTCTGACTTTGAAAACCCAGAAGTTGTGCTTCCCTCTCTGGTAACTATGGTCAGACAGTTGGACCTCTCTGTTGAATTATGGTCAGGCAGAGAAGCCATGTTTGTTGACTTTTTGATTTCTCTGTATTTTTTTTGAAGTTCAGGGTGCTGACTCCCCTGAATTAGGTGAATGATATATGCGCTTGGTTAAAGGAATGATACATGTGCTGATTAAAGTGATTATTAACCTCTCAGAAGTTGCCTTTCCTTTTATGAAGGCATATCTAAGAACCTGTGATAGCAGGCCTCCCTCTATATGTTGGGGTGCTTACTGTTACATCACATCTGCCTGCCAAGATAAACACAGGAACTATTTAAACACAATTATGAAATACTTTTCACACAAATAAAGTCATATTTGAACAAATGGAGAAATATTAACTGCTTGTGGGTAGACCAAGACAATATAATGAAAATGATAGTTCTACTTCAATTAATTTTCTTATTCTATATCATACCAATCAAACTATCAAAACATTATTTTATAAAGTTATTAAAATGGCAAAATTAATCTAGAAGAATGAATGTACATAATATCAAGGTAATCAATGGGAAAATAATGTAAAAAAAAGGTGTACCATATTTCAAACTATAGTTTGAATAGTGAGCTGTGAAAGACTTAGCTATTCTTAGCAATGCAATAATCCAAGACAATTCTGAAAGATTTATGATAAAAAATGCTATCCACCTCCAGAGAAAGACATAATGGAGATTAAATGCAGAATGAAGTATTTTGACTTCATTCTTTTTGGTTTCTTTGGTCTGTGTTTTCTTCTGCAACATGGCATATAAGGAAATGTTTTGTACAACTTCACATGGATAATCAATATCAAATTGCTTATATTCTGTGAAAGGACAGACTGGAGAGAGAATTTAGAACTCCAGATTTAAAAAAAATAATGTTAAAATTTTTATTTACATATAATTGAGAAAAAATTAAATGTAAAACAATACCTAAATATATAGAGTGAAACAAGACAAAGATTTCAGATAGAGACATCTAAAGATGAATCTAAGCTGATCCATTTTTTTCTTCCAGGAGACCTACTTAATAATGGGAGTAAGGAGAACCAAAAGGATACCATCCCATAAGATCATAGCTTTTAAGCTGGAAAGACCCTTAACAGTCCTCTAATATAACCTCCTTCTTTAACAAAGTAGAAAAGTGAGGCTATGTGGCTCACTGTCCATTAGAAAGGCAATAATGAAGGATCTTGGATTCAAGTTTTTCTGACTCAAAATCTATCACTTTTTCTACTTCATATTACTGCTAATAAGTTTATTCAGGACCTACGAATCACCTTTTGCTAGGAGATACAGAAGAAGCAAATCTGAACCAAAAAGGTTGCTGCCTTCATCATATTTTCTGCAAGTGTTTGGCTGAGACTCCCTCTTCTTCCCTTTATGCTTCTTATTTTTAGTAATTTCAGTAATTTACTGGGAACGGTCTCTGTACAAAAAGATCTCTGACTTCCTCAACTTCTCACCTTTCAATGGAGAATGATCTGATTTCTTCCTATATTCTTAAGAGAACATAGTTGCAGCAGTGCATTTGCAAAAGAAAATTAGTATAATCATTACAAATAGGTTTGAGGACTCATTTCTTTCACATCACAAAGGTGTGGCATGTTTTCTCTGCATCACCTCCACCACTACCACAATGAATTCCTATCTTTTCCTTTGGGAATTTTACTACCTTCCTGGTTTGACTGATCATATTATTTCAGACCACAGCTATTGTTTTCTCATACTTTTGACCTTTCCACCTCTTTGAATATCAAAGAACACTTCTTCACTAATCAGCATCTTTAATCTCATTTTTAGATAAACCAATAACACTTTAGAGTACTGTGCATCATGAAGACAACTGGATATCCCTATGTCCCACTGTCAAGTTAACTTTAGTTGTCTTTTATTATGGATATTAATTATGAATTTAATAAGCAAACATGACCATCTCAAATTCAAAATGTCCAAAATGAAATTCACCATATTTCCCCCAAAACACTCCTCATTTGGGGGAAAAAGTTCTAAAATGATTTCCAGAATGGTTGGACTACTTCATAGGTCTACAAACAGTACAGTAGTATACCTGTCCTCCCACAATCCTTCACCAACTGCCATTTTAGCTTTGTCATTTTTGACAATCTAATGTTTTTGAGATAAAACTGCAGTGTTGTTTTAATTTGCATTTCTTTGATTACTAATGATCTGATGTGGTTGTTAATGACTTGCCTTTCTTTTGAGAACTGTTTCACATTCTATTGACAATAGTTGTTGATTTTCTACTTTTGTATCTTAGGTAATAAATCTTTATGAGAAAAAATTTTTAGCAAATATTTTTCCCCAGACCACTATTTCCCTTCTAATTTTAAATGCATTGATTTTTTGTGCAAAATCTTTTCAATTTTATGTAACCAAAATTTTCATTTTATTTCCTATTAATGTGGATACAAAGGTACCCTAAGTGTTAATATTAAGGGTTGCTTTTTCAATAACTTGTGAGGCCCCTCCTGAGCTTGAGGGCTTCCTGGAGTCTTTTCGTCTTATCTTGAAATACTGTAAAACTTCTCCCTTATTCTGGACCATAAAATTCCTTGTTTCACCCCATCCTGGGTCATAAGATTCCCTTGTCTCCCTTATCTTGTGTCATTCATCATCCTCATCCTGTGTCCTTATCTTGCAAGACTTATCCTGTCCCTAAATCTCCAATCCCATAAGAAACCCGACAATCATTCTACAGGCTTCAGAGCTTTCTGCCTATGCAAGTCTGGTTCTTCTCCTATATCAATGCTTTTGTTTAGCTCCTTGGTAAATCTCAGGCCCACTACTTTTGCATCAATAAAGCTCTCAATGACTACAGAGAAAGTCTAAGTGAATTCTTGCAAATCTGAACCAGCTCTCCCACCTCTGAGTTCAACAATATGTTCCCTTATCTCTTATTTGGTCCAGAAGTTTTATCTATCCATAACTGTGTAAGATATCTCCTTTCTTGCTTCTCTGATGGTTTTATGATATGACATTTTATATCTAAGTCTTGCACCTACTTGCAGCTTATGGAAGTATATAGTATGAGATGTTGGTCTAAACCAAATGTATTCAGAGCTGCTGTTCAATATTTCAATATTCAATATTTCCAGCAATTTTTGATAAGCACTGAGTTCTTATCCCAATACTTACACGAGTAGGGCTGACTGACCACTATACTACTTTATTGGGCAGCCAGGTGGTACAGTAGATAGAAAGTGTCAGACCTGAAGTCAGGGAGACTCATCTTCCTGGGTTCGGTTCTGTCCTCAGACACTTACCGGATGAGTGGCTGTAGTGCCAATGAACCTATGGTAGCTATGAATATGCACAATATATAACAAAATCACAAAATATAACAAACTCTCCATATGGAATACAGAACCAAAACATTTATTCAAACACCAGAAAACTAAATCCCAACATCAGAAAACCAAATCCATCATAGTAACCAAGAAATCTATACACATTATCAGGCCTTCCTACAAACAAACACTCACAATCTTGACTGCCTGCTTTCTCTGTCCTTCCCAGCTCTGACTAGTCTGACCAATTTCCTCTCAGCTCAGTTAAAGCTCTTCCTCTTCTTGTTACAGCCTTCCTGCTCTACCCTATCTGTTCCATCCTTTCAGCAAGCTTCTTCCACTATAGGCTTCATGTAATTCAAAGTCATGTGAGTTAGGCTTCCATGTGATTTAAGCTGGTCACATAGGCCTATTAACAGATGGGAAAGAACTTCCCATTCTATCAAAAATACATTAATTCCATTAAAAATACATTAACAGTACAGTGGCCCTGGGCAAGTCACTTAACTCTGCCTCAGTTCCTTATCTGTACAATTAGCTAGAGAAGGAAATAGCAAACCACTCCAGTATCTCTACTAAGAAAAACCCAAATGAGGTCACAAAGAGTAAGACACTACTGAGGAAAAACAATGATGATACTTTATCAGATTATTTCTGAATCTGGTATGCCTCATCTGTTCCATTGATCAACTCTTTTCTTTTTTAATCATTACCATAAAGTTTTGAAGATTATTACTTTATGTCTATAGTTTTAGACCTAATTCTATTAGATTCCCTTCCTTCTCACTTTTATTATTTTCCTTCAGATTTTTGACATTTTGTTCTTCTAGACTACTTTCTTAATATGTTTTTCTAGTTCTATAAAGTAACTCTGTTATTTTAATTGATAAATTACTAACTTTATAAATCAGTTTAGTCAGAATTGTTATTTGTATTAAATCAACATGACTTAACCATAATAAATTAACATCTCTCCAGTTATTTGAGTTTATCTTAATTTGTATAAAGAGTCTTTTGTTTATGTATTCATATTATTCCTCTCTACGTATTTGTAGTTGGACTCCTAGATATTTTGTAGTTTTTTATTAAATCATTTTTTCATATATATTTCATAATAGAAAAAGTTGTTCCATGAAATATATTAAGTACACAAGGCCCTGAAGAAAGTGATTAAACCAATTATACTATACTATGTGAACAGGATATAAAATTGTTGCACAACAAGGAATTATGAAAGTGGCATAACTATATTTGCCTATAAAGAGACAGCAATTTTAGTAGTTTTTTTGGATAGTTCTGAGAATTAGGAGGAAAATAGGGGTTAGCGATACTAAAAAGGAAGAAAAAATAAAAAGCAAAGATCATCACCAGCATAAACAGAAGAGACCAGAAGAAAATTCAAAAGGAGGAAACAGACAAGAGGACAATATTGGAACTAACATGTTCAATATGAAATATACATAAATATACACACATGTATGTTTATTTTAAATGTATGTAAGGAAATGTTCATAATCTCATATAAAAGTCTCTTCTTTGTCTAGGGAAATGCTTATTTTTTTCAGATTCATAATAATAAAAAACAAACTCCAAAACTTTTAAATGAGGTATGAATTAGTGGTAGGGAAAGGCAGGCACTAGTTTTAGATCCTATAGAAGTCTGACTGTGAAAGGTAGGTAAGAGATGGAATAGTAGCTCAGAAGAATAAAAGGGTTGACAGAACTTGAAGTTTGTTGTTGTTTGAAACTGGAGAGACAAGGATGTGTATAGATAGAAGTAGATAGAGGGGAAGAAATGAATGGAGAGACACTAAAGATGCCCATTAATCAGTCAACTTTATTGTCTATCAATGTGTGAGAAACACGCTCACTTTAAACAAAAAACAAGACTTGTGAAATTAGAAAAGCCTTTGTTAATTTTTATGTTCATTCCCCTGCCCCTAAATGAATGGGCACTTCCAAATGGACTGCTACAATTGTTCAGACCAAATGCAAGCCTTTAATGCCCTGCTTTCAATTCGAATTTCCCACTTTGCTCTTCATTGGCTAGATGCAACCTCCTAAACTCTCACTTTATGTTCTCGTCTCTGATAGGCTGCCCCTCAAACAGCTCTTCAAGCATGCACACAAGTTTCTGACCTTTTACCTGATCAGGATCCTGTTTCTGCTAGGTGACAACTGTGATTAGCTGCTATCACTCAAAGCTGGGAGAAGTTTTAATCCTGTGGAAATGAAATTCCTTCTTTTGTTTCCCATAAATGTGATAAGTTCATATTGTGTCTTAATGTCCTGACAGAGGAAAGAGAAAGACATTTTAAACCATGCGTATGGGAACACTTGTCTTGCATAAATAGAGCTAATCTCAATCTGACCCCACTTAGAAAAGTAAAGCCCTTATACTGAATTCAAATGAAGCAATTTGAACCAGTATATTAGGTATACTACTCCCCACCGGCACAAAAAATTGTTACCTCCCCAGAACATACATATTAATCTAGTATAAAAGACCATTACCTTCATTAAGCATCCCCTGAAGAACACTTTGAAGCCACAAAATCTTACTGTAGTAAGACTGCCAAAAATTTTCAAGTTAGTTAACAGCATAATTCAGTCAAATGGACAAAATGTCATGAAATAGAATAAAACTCTTTTATGTGATTGCATTCCTTCTAAATGTGATTAAAGCTTTTGTTCATCTTCTTTCCAGTGGAAGTATACTTTTAGAATGACAAAGAAGCTGAAATCTAGAAAATCTCTAAAAGATCAAGATATATTTCCTGAACTGTGCTATCAATTATTTTTATTATTTAGTAAGAGGTCAGTTAGAGAAAGATTTGGTTGATATTCATCAGTTTCACCAGGATGTTCCTGCTATATGTGCAAAACTCAGAGCAAAAAAAAAAAAAAACAACATAATCATATAACTGTAATAAAACATTCAATGTGCTTTCATTTATTTGCATAAATTCAAGGTTTGGAGAAGGGGAAATTTCATGGATTCTAGGTGAGTCCACATGATTCACGGTTCCTTTAATTGGGCATCTGATTTTTATCTAGACAATTAAAATGAACCATTAAGTATTATTAGAATGGAAGTCAAATCAGTGAATGATAGAAAAGTAACCAATGAATTACTGGCATCCAAGAAAAAGTAGAAATTGAAAATACATATGAATCTAACAAATATATTTAGATGAAAACAAGATAATAACCATTATGTTATCCACTATTCTATTTGTTGTTGTTTGGTCATTTCATTCCTCTCCAACTATCTATGATGGCATTTGAGAATTTTTTTGGCAGAGATACTAGAGTGGTTTACCATTTCCTTCTCCAGGTCATTTTATACATGAGGCAACTGAGGCAAACAGGGCTTAGTGATGCTTAGTGACTTACACAGAGTTGAATAGCAATTATGTGCTGGAGGTCAAATTTGAACTCAACTCTTCCTGACTCCAGGCCCAATGCTCTACTCACTGTACCACCTAACTATAGCACAGAGCAAATATAGGGTTTTAGACTGAGATAAGTTTAAACATGTTAATTTTATGTATTAAGATGATGAGGTTATTTAGTAAATTGTTTTTCAAAAGAAGTAATATGATGAAGCATGCATACTCTTTTAAAAGATCTTCTGGATGAGCAAAATGACACATCTTTGAAACAGAAGATCAGTGCAGAGATGCAGCTAATTGAATTTTGGTACACCTGTTCATTACAGTGACAACTCCAAATCACTCTGGCTCTCACAGATTGACCAGCAATAGGTTCCAGGCCAAGCCCTATTTGGTCACTGTTTGCGCACAGGTTTTCTCAGAATGAATGCAAATAACAATTGTTTTTATTTTGGTCAGAAACCCTGAGGGTCTTCCCCTCTCAAATTGATTTTTTTAGAGGTCATTCTCTGGCTCATTTCCTATTAAACCTTAATCACTGAATGAGCATTAACTCAGTGAAACTGAGACCTGTTCAAAAACCTTAGCTCGAAAAGACCAAGCCCTTGCAACCTGGGTCATCGCCAATTGTTCTGATCTGTATCTGGCCACTGGACTCTGATAGCTCTGGAGGTGAAAGTAAGGGTGGTGACTTTGCACAGCCCTCCTTTGCTTAAATCCAATTCACTCTCATGTCTTGGCATCATCTCCCTGAAGTAATTGTCCTCTTCCAGAACAAAGGACAAACAATCGAAGCAGGCAACTCTGACAAATATGTTGGCTGACACTCCTCTCACTAAACTCTCTCTCTCTCTCTCTCTCTCTCTCTCTCTCTCTCTCTCTCTCTCTCTCTCTCTCTCTCTCTCTCTCTCTCACATATATACACACATACATACAAGCAAACACAGAGCCCTTCTTTGTAACAAGAAAGTTACAATCATACAAAAACATTCACACACTGGTCATCAGATACATAATCTAAGGTTATCATTGATTTCTTTATTAGTTAACTAGTGCACTTTCTTAATCTTTTTCCTTCTTGATCTCTTTGTGGCATTCAATAATATTGATCAACTTCTTCCTCCTAAATACTCTTTCCTCCCCATATTTTTGTTACAGTATTTTCTCCTGATTCTTTTCCTCCTATCTATATCAAAGCTCCTTCTCAGTTTCTTTTGCTGGATCAACTTTGTCCTACTCCCAACCAAGGATATCTGTCAAGGTCCTACCCAAGATTATAACTTTGTATAACCTTTCTCTTGGTAATCTCATCAACTTCTATCAGTTGTGCTACCATTTTATGTAGCTGATGCCTAGATCTTTATATCTAACCCAACTCTCCTCTGAGCTCCATTCTCTCATTTTCAACTAGCTGTTATATATTTCCAAGTGAATATCCCATTGGCATTTCAAATCCAACATAATCAAATTTTTAAAAATTCCTTTTAACTAAATCTCTCCTTTAAACTTTCCAATTTTTGTTGAGAACATCACTATTCTACTAATCACCTATATTTACAAGCTCAGTCTTTCCATTCTTATCCTTTCTTATATATATTATTAAAATAGCTTCTAATTGGACTCCCAACTTCCAATGTCTCCCCTCTCAAATCCCTTTCACACTTGACAGTCAAAATAATCTTGATGTTTCACAAATCTAACCATGTCACTCCCTGCCCAAGAATGTAAGTGGCTCTCTGTTGTCTCTAGGAAAAAATACAAACTTAGCTTGACATGTAAAACCCTTTACCATCCAGCTCTTTTCTACTTATGCCAGTAAGTTCCTCCTTTTATACACTCTATACTAGCCAAATTTACTATTCCCTGAACCCAATTTCTTTCTGAGCTTGGACCACAAGATAGTTCTTGTCACTCTCACCTTCCTGAAATTACTATGTTCATATGTCTGTTTCCATGTTATATTCATCTCCCACCCCCACCTCTTCTCTCTTGACCTCAGAGGAGTCAGGATTTTGAGGGGTTTTTGTTTTGTTTTTTGGCTTTGTATGCCCAGGGTCATGTAGCAGATACTTAATAATTAGTATTAGTAGACATTAATAATAATATAGTGGTATTACTAGTAGATACGTAATAATTGTGGAATTGGGTTAGATATATTCTAACCACTTAAACCTATTGGCTGCTCTCTTCAGTTTCTGAAATTCAAATAAATGTCATTGCATCTATATACATAATAATGGCAGTACAGAGTTATCTGCAGTTTGAAAAGGACCAGGACTTTTCTTCTACTCTGAAAATTATGCCACTGGTGACAGAATTCATGATTATGTTAACAACTATTTTTTCCAGAGCTATCATTTTCAGAAAATCTCCAAGTATATGAAAACCAATTACCTATCTCAATTTAATATCTTTAACATGAGACAATTGAGGTAGTTAGGTGGTACAGTTGACAGAGGCCAGGCTTGGAGTCAGGAAGACCCATTTCCCTGAATTCAAATCTAACCTCAGACACCAACTAGCTGTGTGACCCTGGGAAAGTCACTTCATACTGTTTGTCTCAGTTTCCTTATCTGTAAAATGAGCTGTAGAAGGAAATGCCAAATCACTCCAGTACCTTTGTCAAGAAAATCCCAAGTGGGATTAAGAAAAGTCAGACACAACGGAAATCAAGTGAACAAGTCCATTGCTATTTATTAACCCTAGCCTAAACAGAATCATCAAATATTGATTTCCAGAGAATTGTCTACACCCCACTTCTGCTGCCATGGGGATAAAATGTTCCTTTTCCCTTCTTGGGGCTCATGTTGCTATTTTTTTTCAAATGACATTTTACACATACAAGCCATTATAGATTTGTGGTTAGGTATTCATTTTTCTAATATTCTAAGTCCTTGTCTACTTTGTCTTCCCTTTTTCCTCCAATTTCCTTTTTAAGACAAACAAATAAGGTACATTATTGTCCATTAAGCATAGATGGATAATGCCCCTATGACCAAGTCAAACAAATAGACATGAAGAAAGAAATCTGATTTTGTTCTCTTCCAAAATAAAAGCTGTAAAACTGTATGTGAATATAGAGATACATACATGTAGATTGTGAAACCAAATATCCTTAGAGCATTGGTTCAAAATCATAATAGAGTTCTATTTTTCTGGCAGGGAAAATAGACAAATGACAAAGCAATTTTCACAGTTTTTAATGAGATCCCAAGGTACTTGTGTTTTTCTCAAAAGCAAAATCGTTGAACAGCTGATTGAAAGTAAAGCAGCTTCCCTTGAACTTTCTAGTTGTTTTCAACAAAAAATGAAGTACACAGGACATTGGACAAGCAGCAAATAATGCGTTTTCAAGTTCTCAGGAACATCAAGATTTATTATCAGGAGTTCAGTGCTGGTTAATGATATTACAGTGAATACTGAAAGGAGCAAGGAGTGATTTGCCACTTATTACAGAATTTATTTTAGTTACTTGTGGAGGGTCCAAGGAACTAAAATTGTTATTTTCTGAGTGAAATATTACATACCAGACATTAATAATAAAGGGACTGGAGCACTCAAACTCCCCTGGATTATCACCTATGCATGTAGTTCTGGAAAGGAATTGATGATTTGTTTCAGGGTTTCTGAATACTTGAGAGCAATAACACTGCCTGAGGCAGGACATCATACCTGCAGGCCACACAGAAAATGAGCCAAAAAATAGCCTTTAGATATCACCTGAAAGACCTGCACCAGTGAAGTCTTAGACTACTCACTATAACCCGTTCTCGACCCAGTTCAGGGATGAATTTTTATAAGATGATATCATTCACTTTCTTTTATATATTTAATCTTTCATAATGCCCTAATATATAAAACCAAAGATCCCAAGATTCATTTTGACTACATTTACCCATTATAAACAATATTACATGCAAATGAAAGAGTACAAAGCTTTCTTAACTCTCAATTCTCATGTCTTGGGACATTATAAATGCTGCCACCTTCAGGAAAAGAGTTTTACCCTACTGTCAACTACTGAAGGTGCATGTGTGTGTGTGTGTGTGTGTGTGTGTGTGTGTGTGTGTGTGTGTGTGTTGGGTTGGGTTTTTTTTTGCTTTTTAAAAATATATTTATACATTATTTTGCTTTAACAATGATTATTTCATCTTGTTAAGTTGGATTGAAATAGCTCTGAAATGAAATGCAGTTTTGTGGCTGAAAAAGATAACCATACTTTAATAAGCCCACAGTACCCTCTGGAGTATGATTTATTCAGTTTTGAAAGTGGTTTTTTACTTATACTCTGACTTTATGGAAGTTTGATTTACCACATTTTTAGTTTTCTTATTTATTATTTTTCAAAGGACTCCTTCTCTTTCTCCTCCTCCTTTATCTTTGTCATTGGTTCCTCCTCATTCTCTTTTTTTCTTCCCTGCATCTCTATCTCCCTTATCTTCCTTTCCTCTTTACACATCTCTTTGTCTCTCCCTCCAGTTTCTTCTTCTTCTCAGACCTTAATGATTGTTGTGACATTGTGACTGACCAAATTTCCAAAAGGACCTGTCTCAAAGGATTTTTCCCCTGGTTTCTGATACAGATAAATTTACAAAACAGTACATGCACCATCTTGTGGCTAAACCCTCATTCATTTTGTTGAAAATGTTAACTCCAACTACTTTCAACAACAATGAAAATAAATATCCAGAGAAAACGAAGCAATATTTAAGAGGCTTTTTGTTTGTTTGCTTTTTAATTCAAATTATTTGTTTTCAGTTTTCAACAATCACTTCCGCAAGTTTTAAATTTTCTGCCCTCCTCCTGTTCATCACTTCTTATAGCACAATAGTATTCCATTACATTCATATACCACAACTTGTTCAGCCATTCCCTAATTGATGGGCATCCCCATGGTTTTCAATGCTTAGCCACCACTAAAAGAATGGCAATAAATATTTTTGTACATGAGGGACCTTTTCTCATTTTTATGATCTCTTTGGGATACAGTCCTAGAAGTAGTATTGCTGGGTCAGAGGGTATTTTTATAGCCCTTTGGCCATAGTTCCAAATTGCTCTCCAGAATGGTTGCATCAGCTCACAGCTCCACTAACAATAAATTAGTGTTCCAACTCTCCCACATCTTCTCCAACATTTATCATCTTCCAGTTTTGTCATATTAGACATTCTGATATGTGTGATGTGGTACCTCAGAGTTGTTTTGATTTGCATCTCTCTAAGCAATAGTGATTTAGAGCATTTTTTCATATGACTATAGGTAGCTTTAATTTCTTCCTCTGAAAACTGTCTGCTCATATCTTTTGACCATTTATCAACTGGGGAATGACTTGCATTCTTTGTAAATTTGACTCAGTTCTCTCTATATTTTAGAAATGAGGCCGTTATCACACACATTACTTGTAAAAATTCTTTCCCAGTTTTCTGCTTCCCTCCTAATCTTGATTGCATTAGCTTTCTTTGTGCAAAACCTTTTCAGTTTAGTGTAATCAAAATTATCCAGTTTGCACTTGATAATGTTCTCTATCCCTGGTTTGGTCATAAATTTCTCCATTCTCCATAAATCTGACAAGCTATATATCTTGCTCCCCTAATTTGTTTATAGTATCAGCCTTTATACCTTGATCATGTACCATTTGGACTTTATTCTTGCATACGGTATCAGGCATTGATCTAAGCCCAGTTTCTGCCATGCTATTGTCCAGTTTTCCCAGTAGTTTTTGTCAAAAAGTGAGTTCTTATCCCAGAACCTGGGGACCTTGGGTTTACCAAACAGTAGACTGCTATAAACATTGACTACTGTGTCTTGTATACCTAATCTATTCCGCTAATCTACCCCTCTATTTCTTAGCCAATACTGAGTGGTATTGATGACTGATGCTTTATAATACAATTTGAGATCTGGTAGGCCACCTTCCCTAGTATTTTTTTTTCATTAATTCTCCTGCTATTCTGGACCTCTTGTTCTTCCAGATGAATTTTGGTATTATTTTTTCTAGCTCTAGAAAATAATTTTCTGATAATGTGATTGGTATGGCACTCAATAAGTAAATTAATTTAGGTAGAATTGTCATTTTTATTATATTAGCTCAACCTACCCATGAGTAACTGGTCTTTTTTTCACTTACTTAGATTTGACATTATTTGTGCGAAATTTGTGATGGTGTGCATATAGTCCCTGAGTTTGTTTTGGCAGGAAGACTCCTAAATATTTTATAATGTCTACTGTAACTTTAAATGGGATTTCTCTTTCTATCTGTTGCTGTTATTTAAGAGTTTTTAAGGGTTAATTGAACATAAATCAAATTACGATCTTTAAAACAAATTAGCAATTAAATTGTCCAGACCAAAGCAGAAATCCCTACTTCCAAGGAGCTCACAGTAAAATGCGGGTGACAATGTGATGCAAAAACTGAAGTACAAGCAAAATATATTAGAGATAATAATGGGATAACAAGATAAATTAAAGATAATCTTAGAGAGAAGGACTTAGAATTAAGTGGGGTTAGACAAAGATTCTTGAGGACATCTGTATTTTAGTTGGATGAGAAAGGAAGTCAGGAAATCCAGGAGAAAGAGATGAGGAAGGAAAACAAGGGAGGGCAGTCAGGAAAAAATTCATTGTCAAAAGATGGAATGCATTCCAACAGTGAGGAGAATTCTCACTGGATCACAAAAATCTGTGGTGAGTAGGACCAAAAAACTAAGAAGTGGCCAGGTTGTTAAGGACTTTAAAAGCCAAACAGAGGATTTTATATTTGAAATTGAAGGTAATCAGGGGTCAGTGAAATACACTGAATAAGTTATGAGCCTGAGTACCTGGAAGTGTGGTGGTTTCCTCAACAGTAATAGGGAAGTTAGGAAGAGGGGATAGTTTGGAAAGGATGATAATGATTTCAGTTTTGGAAAGGCTGTGTTTAAGATGTCTGTGTGTAAGTCCAAGCAAAGTACGATCTTTTGTAGTTTTTGTTTTAGTATAACCAAGAAATATAATGCCTCTATTTGAATGTGATTAAAGAAGGTCTTCCCCACCTGTCAATTGGCCTGCCCATTGAGGGAAGCTTGTATAGGGAAGCTGTTTTGTAGGAGGGTCCCAAGTACCTTTTGTTTTTCCTATTGAGGCACTGGGTTTGAGGGTTATGCCCTCTGGCTCTGAAAAGTGTATAAATGCTCTGAAGGTGAGGTTTCACTTTGGGGCTTACTGACTAGAAATGTTTGTTTGGTGAGATGAAGACTCTGGGAAGCTGCTAAGGCTCCCCAGCTTTGAAAACCCAGATGCCGGTGCTTCCCTCTCTGGTAACTATGGTCAGATATTTGGACATGTCTGTTGATTTGTGATTATATGTATTGACTATGATCAAACAGAGGAAGCTTTGTCTGTTGATATTTGATTTCTCTTTACGTTCTTTGAAGTTCAGGGTGCTAACTCCCCATACTAGTGGACATCAAGGTGATGCCATTAGAGACTTGCCCTTGGTCCCATAAAAAAACACTTATTGTCCTGAGAGGAAGATGTAGTCAAGCTCTGAGAAACAAAGTCATTGGTAGGAGCCTCTATACATAGCATATACAAACTCTGAGGTATCTGTTTCCCAACTCTGACTCCACTGACTTTATTATAAGGGACAAAAAAGGATAGAAATAGGGATAAGAATTTGACCTGTAGTTTTATTACTATGATTTAATTTCAGTTATTTAAATGTAAAAAAAATCAGAAAACAGGCTTATTGATCACATTAATGTTAATATTCATATAATAAATCATTTAAAATAAAACCAGTGTAACAGCACATAAAAACTGGAGCCAACAGTATCATTAGAGAAATCATTTCCCATTGTCCACAACTTTAAATTAGATCTTATTTTGTAGTTTAAGAGAGAGCTACAATATTTAGTACAAAGGTTTTTTTAATAGAATATAGCAAAAAACAATATAAATCTAAAAATAAATTAAAAGCAATAAATACTATAACAGCACTCAGAGTTAGGGTCATTTTGTAACAGGAGTGCTCTAAAAACTTTTCCATCTTTCTGGTGAATACAATGGGCAAGAAAATGATATAGTAAATTTTATATACTGGGCAATTGTTGAAAAGAAAAAAAGATTCACCTTAATGAATTAAGAATCCAAAATAACATATTAGTGAAATAATTTTATTTATTAAAAACCTTGAACAGCAAAAAAAAGTCTTACTCTAAAATTGAACTGGCTTCAAGTCTAAGCATGGATAAATGAATGTCAATTAATGAACTAAAGAAAAAGCATTTCTTAAGCACTTACTGTGTGTTAAGCACTGTGCTAAATGGGAAGGATACAAAAACACAATGAAATTCAGTCTCTACCCCCATGGACCTTACATTCTGGAATATTTTGGTACTGAAAATTAGAGGAAAAGTGAGTGGGGCCATAGAGGAGTGGGTAGGTACATACTTTTCAAAAATAATAGCAGAGAAAAAATGAGAAGAGACAGAGCAGGGAGAACTACTTACAATCATGCTTCTACAAGTTGTAGGGGGTGGAAGGTCAAGGTAAGGAGGTGTAGTGGATAAAGCACTAGATTTTGGAGCTAAAAGAGTTGCATTAACATCCCAGGTCTACCATTTCTTTCCTTGTGGCCTTGGACAACTAACATATTTTGTGGATCTCAGTTTGTTCATCTGTAAAATGAGAGAGTTTGACTAGATGATTTTGAAAGTCTCTTAAAGTTCTAAAAATCCTATGATCTTACTCTCCTGAAAACTTCAAAGCCAAAACTTTGTTATTCTTGCTTAATATTTTATTTTTCCCCAATTAACATATAAAAACAATTTTAACATCATTTCTTTACATTTTGGGTTCCAAATTTTCTCCCTCACCACCCCTCTCCCACATTGAGAATTCAAGCAATTTGACATAGGTTATACAAGTGTAGTCATTCAAAATACATTTCCATCTAAGTCATGCTCTGAAAGAAAACAAAGGCAAAACAAAAATAAGAAAAATAAAGAAAAAGTATCTTCAATTTATGTTCAGGCTCTACCAGTTCTTTCTCTGTAAATGGATAGCACCTTTCATTCCTTCAGAATTCTCTTAGATCACTTTATTGCTGAGAATAGTTAAGTTACTCAGAGCACCTCATTATACAATATTGTTTTACTATGTATAATGCACTCGTGGTTCTACTCATTTTACTTTGCATTAGTTCATATAAGTCTTTCCAGGTGTTTCTGAATTCACCCTGCTTTTCATTTCTTATGGGACAATAGTATTCCATCATTTGCAACTTGTTCAGCCATTCTCCAATTGATGGACATCCCTTCAATTTCCAATTCTTTGCCACCACAAAAAGAGTGGCTATAAATATTTTTGTACTTTGTACATATACTTCCTTTTCTTTTTCATTTTTTATCTCTTTGGGATATAGACCTAGTAGTGGTAATGCTTGGTCAAAGGGTATGCATAGTTTTATAAGCCTTTGGACATAGTTCCAAATTGCTCTCCAGAATGGTAGAATCAGTATACAATTTGAACAATAGTGCATTAGCGTTTTAATTTTCCTACAACCCCTCCAACATTTATTATTTACCTTTTCTGTCATATTAGCAAATCTGGTGCATGTGGGCTGGTAGCTCAGAGTTATTTTAATTTGCATTTCCCTAATTAATAGTGATTTAGAATATTATTTCATATGACTATAGATAGCTTTGATTATTTCATCCAAAAACTGCCTGTTCACATCCTTTGACCATTTGTCAGTTTAGGATTGGCTCTTCTTTCTGTAAATTTGATTCCATTTTCTATACATTTGAGAAATTATGTCTTTATCAGAGAAACTTTCTGTAAAAAATGCTTTCACTTTTCACAGTAATGATTATCAACTATGCATGTCCTGCTATTTTTCCCCGTTTATACTATGCTTTCTCTCTTTTCTCCCTGTCCATTCTCAAAAAATATTTTCCTTTTGACTTCTATCCCCAAGTCCCCATCTGCTTTCCTTTCTATAAGTCTCTCGACTTCTCTCATCCCCTTTCCCTCCCTGTTTCTTGTATCGTAAGATAGATTTCTACATTGAACTGAGTGTGTCTGATATTCTCTCTTTAAACTAATTTCGATAGGAGTAAGATTCATGAAACCTCCTCTCCCTTTCCCCTCTTCCCCTCCACTGTAAAATCTCTTTTTGTTCTCTTTTATGTCAAATAATTTACACAATTCTACTTCTCCCTGTCTCCTTCTCCCACTTCATTCTTCTTTCTCACCCCTTAATTTTCTTTTGGATAATCATCTCATCATATTCAGCTCACACTTATGCTGTCTATGTATACTCCCAACTGGCCTAATAATGAGAACATTATTAGGAGTTACAAGCATTATTTTCCCATGTAGAATTGTAACCAGTTTAACATCATTGAATCCCTTATGATTTCTCTTTCTTGTTTACTGTTTTATGCTTCTTTTGATTCTTGTATTTGAAAGCCAAATTTTCTACTAATCTCTGATTTTTTCATTGGGAATGATTGAAAGTCCTTTTTTCATTGAATATCCATTTTCCCCCTGCAGAAGTATACTCAGTTTTGGTAGGTTGATGATCCTTGATTATAATTCTAACACTTTTGCCCTACAAAATACCATATTCTAAGTCCTGCAGTGCCTTAACATGGAAGCTGCTAAATCTTGTAATATCTTGTCTGCGGATCCATAATACTTGAATTGCCTCTTTTTTGGCTGCTTGCAATATTTTTTCCTTGACCTGGGAGCTCTGGAATTTGGGTATAAAATTCCAGGAAATTTTCATTTGGAGATCTCTTTTAGGTGGTAACTGGTAGATTCTTTCAATTTCAACTTTACTCTCCTATTCTAAAATGTCAGGGCAATTTTCCTTGAAAATATCTTGAAAGATGACGTCTAGGCTCTTTTTGTAATCATGGCTTTCAGATATTCCAATAATTCTTAAATTATCTCTCTTGGATCTATTTTCCAGGTCCATTTTTTTTCCAATAAGGTATTTCACATTGTCTTCTACTTTTTCATTCTTTTGATTTTGTTTTATAGTTTTTGATGGCTAATAAAAGTCATTAATTTCCACTTATCCAATTCCAATTTTTAAAGAATTATTTTCTTCAGTGAGCTTTCATACCTCCTTTTCCATTTGGAGAATTCAGCTTTTTAATAAGTTCTTCTCCTCAGTGAATTGTGTATATCGTTTTTCCATTTAGCCAATTCTGCTCTTCAAGGTATTCTTTTCATTGGACTTTTATGTCTCTTCTGCCATGTGGTCTATTCTGTTTTAAAAAGTAGTGTTTTCAGTATTTTGTGTGCCTTTTTTACCAAGCTGCTGACTCTTTTTTCATTATTTTCTTGCATCACTCTCCTCTCCCTTCACAATTTTTTCTCTCCCACTCTTACTTGGTTTTTAAAATCATTTTTGAGCTCTTCCATGGCCTGGGACCAATTCATATTTTTCCTTGGGACTTTGAACATAGCAGTTTTGACTTTGTTGTCTTCTTCTGAGTTTGTGTTTTGATCTTCCCTATCACCATAGTAACTTTCTGTAGTAAGCATCTTTGTCTGCTGTTTGCTTATTTTCCAGCCTATCTCTTGATTTTTAATTCTATGCTAAAGTTGGGCTCTGCTTCTGGAATGGAGGGAGTACCATCCCAAGCTTCAGGGTTTTTCTACAACTGTTTATGAAGAAAATTTTAGGGACCTGTAAGTTTTCACTTCTTTAGAGATGGTATAATCTAGGGAAAAGTATGTTTATTATCCTCCTGGCCTGTACTGTGGTCTGTGAGCATCTGCCTTTTTTGCCCTGGAACTGTGACCACAGTCCCAACTTCCCTATGGCCACAAGCTCTAACATGCTGGTGCTCTTTCTTGTCCTGGGATTAAGATCCAGGATTGCAAGCCAGATCCAAGTATGTGCAATGCAACATAGTCCTGTCCCTGGTGCCAGCAAAGGAACCCCTATAATCTTCTGACTAGTTGTCTGACCCCCTTATCATCTACAGGCTGAGAAGTTCGGAAATTGCCACTACTACCATTGATTCGGATGCCCCTAGCTCTGCTCCTGATTTGCTGTGGCCTGGCCTGTGCTGGCACAATCTGTGCTGATGTGGCCTGAGCCAGACTGTGCTCTGCTCTCACGCTGGTGAAACAGCTCTTTCCTACGAACCTTCTAAGTTGTTTTGTCCTGGAAAATTGTTTCACTCCATTTTTTTGTGGGTTCTGTTGCTCTAGAACTTGCTTTGAGGTATGATTTAAAGGTATTTTGAGGGGTTTCAAGGAAAATTCAGGCAAGTTCCTGCCTTTCCTCTGCCATGTTGGCACTATCTCCCAAAACACTTTTTTATTTGTTGATGCCTAAAAAAAGAAAGAAAACACTGCTATGACTTTCCAGTGACACTCCCCCTCCCCCACTAATATAAGCTTTCTTTGTAACAAAGAAGTACAATTAAGCAAACCAATTTGGCACAATGGCTCTGTTTGAATATATATACATATATATGTATATATATATACATATATATATGCCTCCTTAAGCAATTATATTCTGTTACTCCTATAAATTCTTCATA
Organism: Notamacropus eugenii; assembly: GCF_028372415.1. Lineage (NCBI taxonomy): Eukaryota > Metazoa > Chordata > Mammalia > Diprotodontia > Macropodidae > Notamacropus > Notamacropus eugenii. The sequence goes on from NC_092874.1 coordinate 359,903,002, forward strand.
TTCATCATCCATAACAATGAAGTACTTGTCCATTAAATTATATGTTGAAATTTATTCAGCCATTCTTTAGCTGATAGATGAGCATTTCATTCTAGTTCTTTGCTACAGCAAAAAAAAAAGAAATGCCTCTAAAAATGTGCTTATATTATGAAATTCAAAATAGATAATTTTGATTACATTAAATTGAAAACTTTTTACACAAACAAAACCAATGCAACCATGATTAGGAGGGAAGTAGAAAATTTGGAAATAATTTTTACAACTACTGTGTGCGATAAAAGTTTCATTTCTAAAATATATGGCGAATTCAATCAAATTTACAAGAATACAAGTCATTCCCCAACAGATGAATGGTCAAAGGATATGAATGCTATTTGTTCTTTCTTTTCAAAGAAGACCATGACATCAGAGAAATGACTGGAGATGGCCCAGGATACAATGGGAGACCTTGGCCTTTTTAGGCTGGCCTTTTCAGGTACTCATTTTGAGGGAGGTAATGGCCACTGAGTGAATAGGTTTCTTTAAGAAGCAGTCAGGGAATGGCCCTTTTAATGAACAAAAGAAAAAATAAATAAATCAACAGAAACTGTTATTAATAATAATCACTCCAAATCAGTCACTAAGTGGAGCTTGGGCAGGGACCTATTGTTGTCTAGCCCATTGGCTTCAGAGTACACTGGGTTTAAGGTTTTGGGAATGAGAAAAAAGGAGGGAAGGAAGGAAGGAATGACATCTAATCAGTAAACCCCAAAGAAAGGGTAAAAGGAGAGAGAAGGGAGAGGATGAGCTGCATTACCCAGTTAGCTAGGTCCCCACTCAGGCAGCTTGGTCTACTCACAGTCTGTATTCATCCTTCGTTTTCAAAGAAGACCATGACATCAGAGAAATGATGATATGATTTGCACTTGACTTTGTTTTGAATAAGGGAGGGCTATGCAAGGTCACCAACCTCACTTTCCCCTCCTGAGCCATCTGGGTCCAGTGACAAGAAGATGCCAGTTAATTCAAAGAGGCAGAGGTAAAGACTGAAGACAGACAATGCAAATACATCAGAAACAATCAATCATAGTATTACAGGATCCTGGTTGGCAGGTAACATCTAGTTCAAACCCTTTATTTTACAGATGATCAAATGAAGACTCTGAGAAATGATGTTGTTTGTCCTTTTTCAGAGGCCCAATGACATCAAGGGTGATGTCCTGACTTGCCCATGAAGTGGATTTAAGTAAGCAGAGCTGTACAACATCATCAATATCACGGTCTTCCAGAGTCATTGAAGCCCTGCAACAAGACAAAAACAAAGGAAAAACAGACATCTGCTAAAAGTCAGGTAACTAGGAAAAGGAAACTTTTGTGAGCAAAAAAGAAGATATTTCTGAGCTATTGTGCATCCTAATAAACACTGAAGATGGGAAGGACAGATTTCTAGGACCTACTAGAACTACCTATTGTACATTCTTCCACCATCCAAATGCCACCTCTTCCAATACACAGAACGAGGTCAAGTACCAAGTATGGTTTCATCATCCTCATTATTCTCCCTAAGAAGGTGGTACTCAGTTTTCAAGAAAAGAAAACAGCCATGGAAGAGTTTGGTAATTTTCTTCTTCAAGAAATTTTGCCATAAAATAAGTTATAAGTGGAACCTATGGTTCAGTGCCTACTTTGTAACTCTAAAACCTATGCCACTGTCCTTTAGGCTATGGAGAACATCTCAACATTCTGTGTTGGAATCAAACAGCTGTCCTGTTGAAAGGAATAGTTATTGTAAATGCAATCTCCTTGAGTAATATGAGAATCATAGATTATAGTCATGCTGTCTGAAGAAAATAAGTAAATAGAGATTATTTAAATGTGGTTTTATTTTATAAAATTCAATAGAAGACATTTTCAATGTAAAAAGAAAACATCAGGAGGAGGAGCCAAGATGGTGGAGAAGAAAGACACATATATGCTAGCTCCGAAACTCACAGCCCATAAAATACCTGTAAAGAAGAACTCCCAACAAGTTCAGGAGCAGCAGAAGCCACAGAACAAGGGAGTGGAGGAGATTTCTGTTCCAGAGAGAACTGAAAAACAGACGCGAAAGGTCCGTAGCGCACTGGACTTGGAGCAGAACCCAGCCCTGCCTTGGCCTAGGCACAAAGAGGAGCAGATCTGAGCAGGCTTCAGGGACAGAATCACCAGAGGCTGCACAGGTCTCTCCACCCACAGGTACTGAAGGTCGGTGAGAGGGTCTCTTTGGCTGGGAGGCAGCAGCAGAGGCAGCAGGGGACAAGGGCTCCCAAAGCAGGCAGAAGCTTGGATCCATTGTTGAAGGTCTCCTCATAAAGCCCCTGAGGGAACTGAGCCCCTTGAGGTGGCCCTGCCCCCACCTGAGCACCTAAACTTAATCTCACAATGAATAGCAGCCCTGCCCCCACACAAAGACCTGTGGCTGGGAAGCAGCATTTGAATCTCAGAACCCAAGCACTGGCTGAGCAGATCTGGAGGCAAGGTGGGGGTGGAGAGGATACTCAAAAGTTAAGTCACTGGCTGGGAAAATGCCCAGAAAAGGGAAAAAAAATAAGACCACAGAAGGCAACTTTCTTGGTGAACAAGTATCTCCTCCCTTCCTTTCAGATGAGGAAGAACAATGCTTACCATCAGGGAAAGACACAGGAGTCAAGGCTTCTGTATCCCAAACATCCAGAATAAATATTCAATGGGCTCAGGCAATGGAAGAGCTTAAAAAGGATTTTGAAAATCAAGTTAGAGAGGTGGAGTAAAAACTGGGAAGAGAAATGAGAGAGATGCAAGAAAAGCATGAAAAACAAGTCAACACCTTGCTAAAGGAGATGAAAAAAAATGAAGAAAATAATACCTTGAAAAATAGGCTAATTTAATTGGCAAAAGGGGTTCAAAAAGCCAGTGAGGAGAAGAATGCTTTCAAAAGCAGAATTAGACAAATGGAAAAGGAGGCTCAAAAACCTAGACATCATCTTTCATGAAATTATCAAGGAAAATTGCCCTGAGATTCTAGAACCAGAGGGCAAAATAAGTATCCAAGGAATCCACTGATCACTGCCTGAAAGAGATCCAGAAAGAGAAACTCCTGGCCAAATTCCAGAGTTTCCTGGTCAAGGAGAAAATATTGCAAGTAGCCAGAAAGAAACAATTCAAGTACTGTGGAAATACAATCAGGATAACACAAGATCTAGCAGCTTCTACACTAAGGGATCGAAGGGCGTGGAATGTGATATTCCAGAAGTCAAAGGAACTAGGGCTAAAACCAAGAATCACCTACCCAGCAAAACTGAGTATAATACTTCAGAGGAAAAAATGGTCTTTCAATGAAATTGGAGACTTTCAAGCATTCTTGATGAAAAGACCAGAGCTGAAAAGAAAATTTGACTTTCAAACACAAGAATGAAGAGAAGCATGAAAAGGTAAACAGCAAAGAGAAGTCATAAGGGACTTTACTAAAGTTGAACTGTTTACATTCCTACATGGGAACACAATATTTGTAACTCTTGAAAGTTTTCAGTATCTGGGTAGTTGGTGGGATTACATATGCACACACACATACATGCAAGCACACATAGAGACAGAGAGCACAGAGTGAATGGAATAGGATGGGATATCTTTAAAAAAATGAAATTAAGCAGTGAAAGAGAAATATATTGGGAGGAGAAAGGGAGAAATGGAATGGGGCAAATTACCTCTCATAAAAGAGGCAGGCAAAAGACTTTTTAATGGAGAGAAAAAGAGGGGAGGTAAGAGAAAAACATGAAGTTTACTCTCATCACACTTGACTCAAGGAAGGAATAAAATACTCATTTTGGTATGAAAACCTATCTTACAGTACAGGAAAGTGGGGGAGAAGGGGATAAGCAGGGTGGGGGGGATGATGGAAGAGAGGGCATAGGGAGGATGGAGCAATTAGAAGTCAACACTCTTGGGGAGGGACAGGATCAAAAGAGAGAATAGAAGCAATGGGGGGGCAGGATAGGGTGGAGGGAAATATAGTTAGTCTTACACAACACGACTATTATGGAAGTCATTTGCAAAACTACACAGATATGGCCTATATTGAATTGCTTGCTTTCCCAAAGAGAATGGGTGGGGAGGGAGGGATGAAGAGAAGTTAGAACTCAAAGTCATAGGAACAACTGTCGAGTACTGTTCTTGCTACTAGAAAATAAGAAATACAGGTAATGGGGTATAGAAAGTTATCTGGCCCTACAGGACAAAAGAGAAGATGGGGACAAGGGAAGGGAGGGATGATAGAAGAGAGGGTAGATTGGTGATAGGGGCAATCAGAATGCTCGGTGTTTTGGGGTGGGGGAGGGTATAAATGGGGAGAAAATATGGAACCCAAAATTTTGTGAAAATGAATGTTAAAAGTTAAATAAATAAATTTTAAAAAAAACAAAAACAAACAAAAAAAGAAAACATCAATATTTTGAAAAAGAAATATGCATTAAAAAAGTATGATAGCAAGTTTACATAAAATATATATGTATATATAACAAAAATAATCCTTTAATATTATTGAAGACAGTTGATAAATTAATAAGAAATAAACTGGTCAGAAGGAATGTTGGTTAGGCTTAAGAAATGAAATTTTAAAATGAGTTTTATAATTTGCAACACAAGCAGAGCAGCTATTATTGAAAATTGTACAACCTTTGGTGGACCTCATGAATAGCAATATATAAACATACTTAGATAAGGAAATTTAACCAATGAAATTTATAATGAATTCTTGGTATCCAGCATGTACGTGCGCGTGCGCACACACACACACACGCACACACACACACTCTTCTTCCTACTACCCACCATGCCTTTTAGTTTTCACCTAATATATTCATAGATCTAAAGCTAAAAGGAATCTTAGAGATCATCTAGACCAACTTTCTCATTTGCAAAATGAGATCAAATAAAGTAGAATAATATATCTATATTTACATCCATAGTAAACATCCAAGACAGCATTTGAACCTGCCTCTCCCTCCACAGTCAATGATGTTTTTGAACCACATGACCAGGCAAATCCATACTAAAAATATGTGTCCCTTCAATGCCATGCAATTCCTTTCCAAAAACTGAGTAACTCAGATTTTGAATAATTTTTCAAAATCATTAGAAATTCATCTACTATATTTTCAATGATCCAAGTGAAGAAAAAAAGTCATTTTTTTAAAGCTAATTCCTTCTTACACGGGTAAGATTTTCATAAAAGTAGAACATATGTTAGCTAGACAAGATGTTCTAATTAATCATTTAAAAACCCACTCTTTAACTCCCATGAGAAGTCGTATTTTTCAAAAGTCAGATAACTAACTATATTCTATGCTCATTGAAGTTTCAAGATCTTGGTAAAGGGTGTATATACATACATACATACATACATACATACATGTGTGTATATATATACATATATATATATATATACCCTACAGTATATATTATATAAGTATATATATATATATATATATATATATATATATATATATATAATACTACAGTTGCCTCATCTGAAAGGTAATAAATATGAGCTTTCCTCTTTGAAAAACAAAAAGCGTATTTTTCAAAACAACTAGGAATAAATGTCAACACTTTTATTCATCAATGAATCCAAGATATCCAGTTTGAGGGAATGATCAGTGATAATTATGTCCAGTTTTACAAACAGACTCCCAAAAAAGGGAACCATCCAATTATATCAGTTTCCTAAATTACTTACCTCAAAATACATTATTAGCATCTGAAATTGATTAATTTGAAGCCCATATTAATTCAAGGCCCATTTACTAAGCACCTATCTAGCACGTGTAAGTCATAATATCAGCCTCTGTGGATGCTATAAGAAAGTCTAAACAGCTTACAAGGCATTTGAAGGGATAAGACAAACATAAAAATGTTAAATAATCATAAAACATTAACATAACTGTTTAGAGAGATATACTCTCAATCCACCCATTTTACAAATAAGAAAACTGAGGTCCAGAGAGATAAAAGGAATTGCCAGAGTTTAAAAAGTAGTAATTGGCAGAGCCAGGACTCAGACTGAGGTTGTCTGACTCCAAATACAATTCTTTCCCTACAACACAAAGCTAGAAAAGTTGTTAGAAAGATGTGACGAGTAGGCACCAATTGGGGAATACCTAAAAAAGTACTTAATTGAATATTGTTGTACCATAAGAAACTGAAGTAGCTCAAAAGAAATGTGAGATGCACATATTTAGAGGTTCCACCCCAAATGTTCAAGTGGACTATTTGTGCCTGGACCTGTGGTAGAGCCAGATTCTATTGGTCTGCTCAGCCACAGTAGAATGTGTTGTAACTTAACTCTAACATAGTAATGCCATTTTCGTTCTCTTGAAGAATGAAGGACAACAACCAACCAACCATAAGAAATGATGATAAAGAGGGGCAGAGCCAGGGTGGTGAGTAGAAAGATGCACATATGCTAGCTCTCCCCCCATAACCCATAAAATACCTGTAAAGAAAGACTCTCAACAAATTCTAGAGCAGCAGAAGCCACAGAACAACAGAGTGGAGGAGATTTCCAGCCCAAGGTGACCCGAAAGGCCAAAGGAAAGTATATGTCACACTGGATGTGGAGCAGAGCCCAGCCCAGTCTTGGCCACCTAGCAGAGCTCTGGGAGGAGGACGCTAGAAGGCCTGGGGGTGGAATCCCCAGTCCAGAATCCCCAGTTGCAGTAGCAGCAGTTCGCAGATGCCTCAACCCACAGGCACCAAAGGTCAGTGAGAGGGTTTTTTCAGCTGGCTAAGAAGGAAGAAGGGCCTTCCCATAGCTCTGGCCTCAGGCTGAGGCCCACAGAGGTCCCATCGGGCAGACTGCAACAGTTTCCACAGCATCCCCTACAGTAGCCTGCATCCATTGTTGGATCATAAAACCCCTGGGGGCACTGAGCAGGTGACTCTTACCTCAGCCCTGTGTAGAGGCCCTGCAGCAGCTGATCTTTATGTCACACTGAATGATGGCCCTGCCCCTGCAGCTTATCTGAATCTCAACCCCCAGTGCTGGCTTGGCAGAAGTGGAGGCAAGGTGGTTGTAAAGAGGAAACTTGGCTAAGATTCTGGGCACAAAAATCTCTGCCTGTTCCCACAGCATTGTACATGCTTGACTGTGCCACCTTGGAGGAACTGAGATCTTACAGATCCCCAGAGCATATCCTACTCTTGACAAAGCACACAAAAATCAAATAACTTGTTGGGAAAATGCCCAAAAAAGGGGAAAAAATAAGACTATAGAAGGTTACTTTCTTGGTGAACAGATATCTTCTTCCATCCTTTCAGATGAGGAAGAACAATGCTTACCATCAGGGAAAGACATAAAAATCAAGGCTTCTGTATCCCAAACATCCAGAATAAATATTCAATGGGCTCAGGCAATGGAAGAACTCAAAAAGGATTTTGAAAATCAAGTAAGAGAGGTGGAGGAAAAACTGGGAAGAGAAATGAGAGAGATGCAAGAAAAGCATGAAAAACAGGTCAACACCTTGCTAAAGGAGACGAAAAAAAATGAAGAAAATAACACCTTGAAAAAGAGGCTAACTCAATTGGCAAAAGAGGTTCAAAAAGTCAATGAGGAGAAGAATGCTTTCAAAAGCAGAATTAGCCAAATGAAAAAGGAAGTTCAAAAGCTCACTGAAGAAAATAGTTTTTTCAAAATTAGAATGGAACAGATGAAGGCTAATGACTTTATGAGAAACCAAGAAATCACAAAACCAAACCAAAAGAATGAAAAAATGGAAGATAATGTGAAATATCTCATTGGAATAACAACTGACCTGGAAAATAGATCCAGGAGAGACAATTTAAAAATTATGGGACTACCTGAAAGCCATGATCAAAAAAAAAAGAGCCTAGACATCATCTTTCATGAAATTATCAATGAAAACTGCCCTGATAGTCTAGAACCAGGGGGCAAAATAAATATTGAAAGAATCCACTGATCACCTCCTGAAAGAGATCCAAAAAAAGAAACTCCTAGGAACACTGTGGCCAAATTCCAGAGTTCCCAGGTCAAGGAGAAAATATGGCAAGCAGCTAGAAAGAAACCATTCAGATATTGTGGAAATAGAATAACACAAGATCTAGCAGCTTCTATATTAAGGGATCAAAGGGCATGACTTGCAGAAGTCAAAGAAACTAGGACTAAAACCAAGAATCACCTACCCAGAAAAACTGAGTATAATACTTCAGAGGAAAAAAAATGGTCTTTCAATGAAATAGAGGACTTCCAAGCATTTTTGATGAAAAGGCCAGAGCTGAAAAGAAAATTTGACTTTCAAACACAAGAATCAAGAGAAGCATAAAGAGGTAAACAGTAAAGAGAAATCATAAGGGACTTACTAAAGTTGAACTATTTACATTTCTACATGGAAACACAATATTGGTAACTCTTGAAACTTTTTTCAGTATCTGGGTAGTTGGTGGGATTACACACAAACACACACACACACACAGAGACAGAGACAGAGACAGAGCACAGGGTAAGTTGAATAGGATGGGATCATATCTTTAAAAAATGAAATTAAGGGGTGAGAGAGAAATATATTAGAAGGAGAAAGGGAGAAATGGAATGGGGCAAATTATCTCTCATAAAAGAGGCAGGCAAGAGACTTTTCAGAGGAGGGAAAAAAGGGGGGAGCTGAGAGAAAAACATGAAGCTTACTCTCATCACATTCCACTAAAGGAAGGAATAAAATGCACACTCATTTTGGTATGAAAACCTATCTTACAATACAGGAAAGTGGGGGAGAAGTGGATGAGCATGGTGGGGGGCATGATGGAAGAGAGGGCATAGGGAGGATGGAGCAATTAGAAGTCAACACTCTTGGGGAGGGACAGGGTCAGAAGACAGAATAGAAGAAATGGGGGGCAGGATAGGATGGAGGTAAATATAGTTAGTCTTATACAACACGACTATTATGGAAGTCATTTGTAAAACTACACAGATATGGCCTATAATGAATTGCTTGCCTTCCCAATGGGGATAGGTGGAGAGGAAGGGAGGAAGAGAAGTTGGAACTCAAAGTTTTAGGAACAACTGTTGAGTATTGTTCTTGCATACAACTAAGAAATAAGAAATACAGGTAATGGAGTATAGAAAGTTATCTTGCCCCACAGGACAAAAGAGAAGATGGGGATAAGGGAAGGGAGGGATGTTAGAAGGGACAGCAGATTGATGATAGGGGTAATTAGAATGCTCAGGGTTTTGGGGGGGGAGGGGAGGAATGGGGAGAAAATTTGGAACTCAAAATTTTGTGGAAATGAATGTTGAAACTTAAATAAATTTTAAAAAAAGAAATGATGATGAAGAATTTGTAGAAGCATGGGAACTCTTATGATGCAGAGTGAAATAAGTAGAGCAAGTAAAATAATATGAATATCAAAAGTAATGTAAATGGAAAGAAGAACAAAAAATTATGCTGGGTAATTACAATACCTGGGCATGGCCCTGGAGAAGAATTGAGAAAGTTCTTTGCAGAGGTGGGTTACTAAGGGTGTAAAATGTTTCATATGCCATGTAATATACTTCAAATATTTTTTAGTTTTGCTAAACTGTTTTTTCTGTTCTTTTTTAATCTTTGTTATAAAGAAGGGGTTTTTTTTGAGGGGGATGATATTTCATAAATTAAGTCAATATAAAAGCAAAAGATGCAAGATTTCTTTTAATAAGATAGGACATAAGATTCATTTTCTACCAGTTGCTCTACTTGGTTTAAATTACATGAACATCTTGCTTCCCCCAGGATAAGCTCATCATGAGAAAATTCATCATCATAGAAATTGCTTTTAGCTTTGGCAGTCAATACCTCCTCCGTTGCTTAGTACTCTCTTGAACTGCCCTTTCTCCCCTTTTCAACTTCCTTTTATGTATTGTATTCCCCATAAGATTGCAAATTCCTTACAATTTTAAACTTTTTTTTTCTTATTTGTATCACCAATATTTAGAACAAGCCTGGTACATAACAGCCACTTAATAAATGTTTGTTGATTATAATTAATATTAGGGTAACTGTACAACATTGTAGTAAATAATAGATTGTCAAAAAATTATATGAGTAATTATTGTTTGAGATGTTCAAAGGAAAAAGAGAGCCCTTTAGGTTAGTGTGATCATGTCAAAGGAGCCATTAGGAAGCAAGTGGAATTTGAGCTTGGCATAGAAAGATAGTATTGAGATGGGTGATGTAATGTTTAAAAAGACTGAGAGACATAATTTCTGGGTAATTAATAATTTTATTAATAACACTAGTATTTTATTAAAAGAGGTCAGTCTCAAATGTCAAAGACCCTCAAGGCAGTGGGCTCACATCTTATATGCCCTTGAAAAAGTGAATGCTCCAAAGGATGGCAATAAACTCTTATTGGTTAACAATTAATGAGAAAATAGATATTACAATGACAAGTGGGCTCATTCCAGTGAGGGGGCTGAGAGAGTGACATCATGTCACTTGTAGACAAAGAGACTCTCTCTACACCCAGAACACCTCCAGCTTTGGGCATTGTAATCAAAGAATTTATCCCATACAAACCTGAGTAGCACACAATGGGCTTCCCCAACTTAGATTAAATTCCTTGTAAGGTTGTGTGGGGTTTGACCAAGACTGAGGAAAGTTAATTCAGTCTCATTATCAGTAATGTCCTTCAAGACACTAAACTTTGAAATGAGAACTATAGGAAAAGGGGAAATTCTGGATCTTCCCAAATCACCAATTATTAATAATCATTTCTCTCAGTAACAAAGAGGGGTGATATTCTAACTGGCAGATGTGAGTAAACAAAAGTAGACCAAAAAAATACATGACATGGTTAGATGATGGCCAAAACAATTTTGCCTCAAATTTTGTCTTCAGTGTAGTTGGACATGGAGATACATGTATAAGTACTAGAAGATCAGGCTGAAAAGGTTATTGGAGTAAAACTGTGAAGAGCCTTCAGTGACAAACTAGAAAATATTGATTTTATCCTATAGATAATGGAGAGTTCCTGAGGATTTTTGAACAGGAGTGTATGCCAACTCATAATAATGTTTGTAAGATTAAATTGGTGTCACTATGCTAGATAGAAATTGACTAGACCCTATACCAAGTTAAGGTGAAAAGAGGTATATGATTTAGACAAAAATGGTGATACCATAAGCAAATTTAGGAGGGCAAGGAATGGTTTACCTGTAATATCTATGGGAAGGGGAAGAATTTATAATCAAACGAGATGGAGAATAATATGAAATTCAAAATGGATAATTTTGATTATATTAAACTAACAAGGTTTTGAACAAAGCTGTAATGTTAAGATCTACCTAGCCCATTAATAGGTCTCAGGTGGAGCCTATTAAGGGAGGCTTGATTAGGGGAAGCTTGTTTTGTAGTAGGGCCCACACCTCTTGTTAATTGATGAGGCACTGGGTCACCTGTGCTTTGATGCCCTCTGGCTCTGAAAAGTGCATATATACTTTGAGGTGAGGTTTTGCTTTGGGGGCTTACTCTTTATAAGAAGGTTTTTGTGCCAGATGTGACTCTGGGCAGCCATTAAGGAGCCCTCCCCTCCACAACCAACACCAACACCACCTCCCACCACCAGTCTCTCTGATAAAGGCCTCATTTCTCAAATATATAGAGAACTGAGTCAAATATATAAGAATATAAGCTTATATTTATAACCCCAATTGATAAACGGTTAAAGAACACGAACTGGCAGTTTTCAGATGAAGAAATCAAAGCTATCTATAGGCATATGAAAAAGTGCTCTAAATCATTTTTGATTAGAGAAATGCAAATTAAAGCAACACCTATCAGATTGGCTAATGGGACAAAAAATGAAAATGATAAACATTGGAGAGGATGTGGGAAAATTAGGGCACTGATGCACTTTTGGTGGAGTTGTGAGCTGATCCAATCATTCTGGAGAGTAATTTGTAACTATGTCCAAAGGGTTATAGAACTGTGCATACCCTTTGATCCAGCAATACCACTACAAGAACTGTATCCCAAAGTGGATTATAACAAAGGGAAGTGGACCTACATGTGCAAAAATATTTATAACAGCTCTTTTCGTGGTGTGAAATATTGGAAATTAAGGGGATGCCCATCAATTGGGGAATGACTGAACAAGCTGTGGTATATGAAATAATGGAATAGTATTGTGCAATAAGAAATAATGAATAGGAAGATTTCAGAAAAACCTGGAAAGACTTGTACAAACTGATGCAAAGTGAATCGATTCCAGGAAAACACTGAACACAGTATCAGCAATATTGTGTGATAATCAACTATAAGTGACTTAGCTCTTCTCAGCAACACAACGATCCAAGACAAGTACTAAGGACTCACAAAAGAAAATGCTATTCATATTCAGATAAAGAACTGATGGACTCTGAATGCAAAATCCAAGCATATTTTTTTTTTACTTTATTCTTTCTTGTGGTTTTTTAAAAAAAATCTGTTTCTTCTTTCACAACTATGACTAATATGGGAATATTTTTTTTACATGTACATAAGTCCTTTAAGTACTATAAATTATATCAAACTATCCACCATTTTCAGAGGATGGGAGAGAAGGGAGAGGGGGAGAAAATTTGGAACTCAAAATTTTTTTAAAATGAGTACTAAAAATTTCCTTGACATGTAACTAGGGAAAAAATCAAATGCTCTATTAAAAAGATATATCAGGAGTCAACATCTCACATTAATAGTATAGGAAAGTAACACATAACAAAAGTATATTTAAGTGCTCATAACCAGAAGACAGTTGTAAGTGTAGGACTAGAACTTGGATTTGAGATTTTGAAGTCATATGCAGAGACATAATAATGCAGTCCATGATGGTAATTGAGATTTTCAAAAATAGCAGCAAAGAAGACCATAATCTTAGCTTCGGAAAATAACTACATTAATGAAAGGATGAAAAAGAGAAAGAAAAAGAAATAGAGAAGGGAAGGTCAGAAAACTAGGGTAATGTAGCATTACAGAACACAGGAGGAGACAACTTCAAGAAAGTAGACAACAGTGTTCAATGCTACAGAGAGGTAGAGAAAAGAATGAAGCTGCTTGAGGAGAATCAATCACTGAATTGGGAGTGAAAATGGTTTTGGTTGTTTTGAAGAATGCAATTTCAGTAGATTTGTGAGGGAACAAAAAGCAATGAATTAGGAAATGAGTGGTGAAGAAATGGGTTAAAGAAATTTGATGGTGCAAAAAAAGGAAGAAATGAAGTGTTGATAAGGAGCCAGCAAAAAAGAAAAAATGTTTAAAGATTCTGAGGAAATAAAGCAACTAAGAGATTTAAGATCTTGGGGGATCTAGGACACAGGAACACACTTTTCTCTTTGATACAGGAGAGAAACCTGGAACCTATAATGGGGAAGGGGATAGCCTTGCTATGCTATGATGATAGTACCTCTAGATTTATTATGCTTGGTTCTGAACACCTTCTTTTTAGGAAGAATATTTATAAGTTAGAATGTGTCCAGAGGAGGATGACTAAATGGCTAAGGAGTCAAGAAACTCTACTATGTAAAGCACTGACAATAACAACTGCAATAGTTAACATTCAAGTAGCATTTACTATGTTCTAGACACGTTAAGTTTATAATCTCATCCAATCCCCACAACACTACTGGAAGTTAGGGACACCAATTATCTCCATTGTACAGATGAAGAAGCTGAGACAAATGGAGGGTAAGTGCCTTGTCCAGGATCAAACAGCTGTAAGTGTCAGACTGGATTTGAATTCATCTTCCCGACTCCAGATCCAGTGCTCTATCTGCTACCACCCAGTAGCCCCATATCTGTTAAAGGAACCAATAGTTAGTTGCAGGAAAACAGGAAAGATAAGTATTTGAAGGGTTGTTACATTAAATATAGATTAAAATTGCTATGCTTGGTCCCAGGTGGCAGAAGAAATGGGAGTGGAATATACAAAAAGGCGGATTTCATCTGAATTTTAGGGGAAATAACTTATTAAAATTAGAGTTCCCTAAACCGATAATGAGTTGTCTTGGAAGGTGGTGTGTTTTGCAGCACTGGAGGCAAAATGGAGATTGGATAACCACTTGTCAACTAACGTATGGGTGGGGTGTAAAGACTTTGGAAATTCTTTCCATACCTGATACACTATTATTTTATAAAAAGTAGTATGAGCCAGAGGCTAAAGTATTATAAAAACCTGGATGATGATCTGGCCTCAAACACTTAATATCTGTGTGACCCTGAGCAAGTTTTTTAACATCTGTTTGCCTCAGTTTTCTCAACTGTAAAATAGGGATGATAATAACACCTACCTGGCAGGGTTGTTATGAAGATCAAATAGGAAAATCTTTGTAAAATTTTAACAGCACATAGTAGGCATTGTATAAATGATAGTTATTGTGATAATGAAGACGATGACTTAAGGAAGATGAAATTAGAAGTTATTTATTGCCAAAGACCTCTATCTTTTCAGTAAAATAAGGAGTTAAAGAGATAAGCTCACAAAAAAGAATGATAGGAAAAGATTTAGAGTTTTAGGAATGTAAAGAAGGTGCTTAAGGTGCTGGTTTGGTATGGGCAGCCAATGATTGATAATATGTCTATCTTTATTTAACTTGACTCCACCCTTCATTTATTCATGTTCAACAAGCATTCCATTAACAGTAATTTAGCACATGTTATAGGCAATAACTGCTCATCACTGGTAATGATATAAAGGTCAATAAAATACCATCTCAGCATTAAAAGCAAGCTTTTATTGTGTAGGGGGTGATACAAAATATCAGCATTTGGATGCTATTTGACTGACCACATTGGTGGCAGACCCCAAAAGATTCAGAAGAATGATCCATTTTCTTTTCGAAATTTATTTTATTTTAATTTATGGAATAAAACAAGTATTTCCATAACATAGAATAATAAAAAAGTACATGAAAGTGCAAATCTATTATGTGTAACTTGCCATTTCTTTTAAATATATAATAAAGTTATCATGTAAATTTCTTTTTTATCTTTTTTTTTTCTGCCCTATCCCTCTCCCTATTTTCTACATTTTAACCTGACTGGGGTACTGACTTCTTGCACTTGTAAGAACTCTGAGCCTACATAACTGCAGAAGATTTGTGCTGTAGCTAATAGAGAACCAAGCAGATCATCAAGAGCCAAGACCTCTAGAATGAGTCACTCAGAAGGAAAGGGAAATCTCAGTGGGAAGTCACAGATCACCACAGATATCACTAGACCATTCATCTGATTTCTGATCCTCCTGTTATCTGTTTCTGCCCAAATCCCTTCCTGGATCACCTCTACAAGTGTAGATAGACAAGTGCAACTTCTGAGATACTCCCCAGGAAACACAAACACAACCTGGGACATTCTCTGGGGATGCCCTCTCAATCCTAGGACAATTTATACAAAAAAGAGTAAACTGAGGAACATCCAGGAACCACTGCATTCATATTGGTTTTTGTGCATCGAAATTCCCTTCTAATTCTTTCTTAGCTTGTAGTACACTTCACTCTATCACTGCAGAACGATATTGGCCAATTTAAACAACAGAAGCTTGCCAGCGTCTCCCAAGGCACTTGTATCTCAGAGCCAGAGCTTAACAACTTACTCTATGAGGCACAAAAATTCTACGTTCCTAACCCAAGGTCAGGAGTTTTGGTCACTTGTCCAGGCTGGTGGGTCTCATCAGTGACTACAAGGGAACAGGGGTCTATTGTGACATCCCTCTGCTCTGTTTATCATGACAAATGTGGTCATTTAGGGAAATTCTTTCCTTAGTAAAGCCAAACTAATACAGATCAGTGGTCTATAATTTGAGCTGGCTTCCAGACTGGCGTCTGGAAACAAAGCTAAACCAAAAAGCTGACATTCATTGGAACACAATGGTGAGGTGAATAACCATGGCTGGAAAGAGGTAGGAAATAGCTGATGCTGGGACTATGTTTGGGAATGAACAAGAGATTCATAAAAGCATTGCTATGCAACAGAAAGGACCCATAAGAAATTATGGGCCAAGATAGCATGGTTCTGTGATTTCTCCAGCAATGCTCTGCAGGAAGAAATCAAACAGTGAGGCTAATTTAGGGCTGTTGGAACAGTGACTTAGCTGAAGGTTAAAGGAGATTCTGGAGGAACTTCAGGTGTTAGGATTGCTTTGAAGTGCCTGAACATGGGGTCTGTACCGAGAAGGAAGTCAAGGGTAATTTGAAGGGTACTAATAGATTGAGGGATTAGGGTCAAGTCATTAAATGTTCCAGGGAGGACAAAGAGCTGGTTTGATAGGAGCGAAGAGAATGCATAAAACACAGACTAGTTTAGTAGTAACATTAAAATGCCAAATATTTGCTGGAGCATTCTCTATTGCGCAACAATAAGAATCCCTGCTGAGCCCAAGGGGCAGGACATGGCACCCTCTCCCTCTCCACTAATATTTCCCCTCAATGGACCCAAGCTTATAGTGACTGGGCTTAGATATTTGCTATGGCCCCACGTTGGTGGGCGCCAAGTTGCTATGGCCCCACGTTGGGCGCCATCTTGTTCACCCTTCCCTGCTCCGGACTCAATTTACCTGATGTCCATCAGTGTGGCGTCCCAGATGGTGTGGTGGTCAGCGCCCCTTACAGATATTAGGTAAAAAATAAAATAAAGTTTGATTGGGATGATTCTATATTACATGGTTAGTGATGCCTTCGTCATTACCTCTGAGACTTTCACTACTCTCACAGGGGTGCCTGGAAGAGTGAGTGATCATGGGAGTCTAGTAATCTGCATTCACTTTTCTTTTCATCCTATAGGCCATTTATAAAACCTTGATAACAGGTATGCAAGGATACCTTAGTAACGATAGATCAAGCAATTTAAATCTAACAAGACTAACCCAAGATGTCTCCTGATTCTCTTGGGTCAACTTTCACTTGACATTCAGAAATCCATTTTATTTCTTAGTACTTATGCCTGGATGAGATGAATCCCCCTTGAGTTCTATTTCATCAAACAGAAAAGAAGCAGTTTCATATAACCATTGTAAGTTCTAGGCGTCTTTATCCCATGTTCCACCTGAACTGATGAGTTAGATAGCCACAGTAAGTCTAACATCTTCCTCTTAGAATTCTAGGGGTAACTTAAAGAATTAGGAGTGCCTTTGTAATGCTATCAGTTCAATCTCCCATTCTGGTGTGTTCTCCATAATATACAAATAATCAATTACAGTTAGTATATCCCCTATATCATTGATTAGCCCAGTGATTACCACACTCATGTACCCACCATAATCAATTACCATCAGTTAATTTTTACAGGGAGATTTTTTTTTAACAAGAAGATATAAAACCTATAGAACAAATGCATTCCTCACCATCACCACTACCAACTATGGGCACACTGTCCTTAACACTACCTTGATCTTTGATGAGAATGAAGTCAAACTTAAAGAAGTTGCTACATAATATTTATTCCAAAAATTTCACTTCTAAATGCAGAATAGCGGATACCACTCTCTTGCTTTCAGGTAGGACATATGCCTTATCTACATAGTGGTTAGACCCTGCCCTCCCCCCAGATTTCTTGAGGCTCTATTTCCTGTACTTTTCAAAACTTCACAAGGTCATCATCTAAGAAGAAAGGTCATCCCAGAAGAAAGCTGACCAGATATCCATGTGAGTACCCTGCACATGCTGGGCTTCCTTTGACCAGCCCTCTAATACATTGAAATTAGACTAGCTTTTTAAATCTTCCTTGATAAACCTTGCCTGTAATATGTAAGGGAACCTTAAATCCAAAAAGATATCTAGGTAGCTCAGTGCATAGATCTCTGGACCAGAAGTCTGGAAGACCTGTGTGACACTGGGGAAGTCACTTAAGCCTTGGAAGCAGCTAGGTGGCTCAGTAAATAGACCACTGTCAGGAACACTAGAAAATTACTTAATCTCTATTTGCCTTAATATACTGGAGAATAAAATAGCAAACCATTCCAGAATCTTTGTCAAGAAAACATAGAAGGCATTGGCATGCTATTGTCTACAGGGTCACAAAGTTAGACATGAATGAGTGACTTAGCAATAAAAAGTTCTAGAAATATTTTGCTGGCCACTGATGCATAAATGCAGGGGTAAAATAACAATCTTGCCTTTTGGACTAAATTTTGTCTCTATGACTCCCTAACCCCCCAAAACACATACATCCACAGATATACATTTATATGAGACCACAGAAGAGATTTGGAGACTGAGAAACTGAAGGGCCTTGTATCCGCAAGAGACCTGGCAGATTGTTAAGAGAGAGCCATAATAGCATGTGTTTGATTAAATATAATCTAGTCACTAAAGAGCAAATTGGAACAATTTTTTTTAATTGCCACCACAAATAAGGGCCAGGTTTCCAAAGAAGAGATATGCCCTAATGGTGAGGCAGTTCAACTAAAAAAATAAATAAATAAATTGAGCCTGAAATTAAGGGCCCTGTTGTCTGTTGCACAAAACAAAATAAAACAAAAACAAAAACAAAACTGCTTGCTGGAGAAGAAATGCCTAGTCTACTCAAGATTCTGAGGAAAAGGGGGATTGGGAGGGAAACTGAATGTTTTGTTTTCCTCCAATTACTAGTCCAAACATATTAAAGACTGCTACTTTTCTGAAAGAACTATAGAAAATCTCTGGGTTTTAAACTAAAAGATCATAGCAGATCCCACTCTTTTCACAAGGAAGAGTCTACATTGCAGTCAAGAATGCATCCATTATCTCAGTTTTCTAAGCCATACTAAACACAGCTATCAAAGTAATATTCATAGCGCACAGATGCAACCATGCTACTCTCATGTTTCAAAACTTAATATTCTCCCATTACCTTCTTATTACAAAAAAGACAATCATAGATAGCAAGCAAATATATTTACTAAAGAAAGCTATTCAAATCAATTTCAGCCCTCCATCACTCTAAAAACAAAAGTCGAGTGCAATTCATGTCACTGTTTCTCTGATGGCATGGTCTTCTTTGGCAACGAAGGACGAATAAGCACAAATCAATTTAGGTGACAGAAGGCATTAGAGTTTTGTAGTCCAGGAGCAAGTTGAAGTCTTTATTCAACTTGGAAGAGAATGATCTCACCCTAGTTCTCTGTTTGGGATAGAATAATCTCTTAATACTCTCTTTAGTACTTAGCAGTCCCTAGGGTGCAGGCAATGGGAATGATGGGGATATACTGCAGTGCCAGAACTTCACATACCTATAGCTCTGGGATCACCCATTTACCATCATCTTTTTCCTTCCCTGCTCTTCTCCCTAAAGAATCTCTCAGCAAATCCAGTCAAATCTCCCTATACCTAATTGTTAGCACAGTACTCAGAAGTCTCCGAGTCAATCACAAATGTCTTGTGGAGCTTTCTTTAAGGAGAACACTGAAGGTTGCTTGTTTAGGGGGCTACATAGGGTTCCCCTTCCCTAATGCTCAGTACAATGCTTATTTGTACAGTAATTGCTTTTAATCTGCTCATCTATTCCTATGATTCTTTTGTTTACATTGTTTTCAGCACTGGTGACCTACTGATTTTTATATGCTGCAAACATAAAGTAAGAAACAGCATAACATAAAAGATAAATAGTCAGATTTAGAATCAGAAAGACCTGATTTAAAGGTCAGTTCTTGGCATCTACTGACTGCTTCAATTTGAGTAACTCACAACCACTCAATGTCCAAGGTCCTCTAAGGATTTAAGTTCCAGAGAAGCTGGTGATGTGCATTCATATTAGAGGTTCCTTACTGAGAATTCCAAATACCAATGACACTAAAAATCTGGTTTAAAAAAAGGATAAAAAAGTAAATTGCAACGACCTGGTTTATGACTAGAATACATTTACTTATTCCTCTCCTCTGAAAAACTAGATTCAAACACCTCTCAGTCTTTTACCCTCTTCTTATAGTTATTTTGGTAATATAATAAGACTGAATTAATCTAGCGATGCTACAGACTGAGCTTTTCCCAAAAAATTAATTGTCTGGAATAACTGTTGTTTATTCCTATGATAACCAATTTGTAAGAGGGATGAAACATTTTGAAGGCAATTAAACTACAATAAAATACATGACATAATTCACAATCTTCTTTTAAAAAGTACTATTATACAACAACTCCATGACAGGAAGTAAGATGTTTTATTTGCTTTTGGATCTCCCCAAATTAGCATAATGAAGCTTAAAATTTGTTGTTGAGTTATCTTGAATGTGATTGAAACATTTCATCATTTAAAATGTTTGTTTTTGCTGTGTGCTATTATGTATACAGCAAGGCTGCTCAGGAGCTCTTGAAATGTGTTATAGTCTGCACTAAGTGATTCCGTATTAATAACTTTTTAAAACTCTCACGTCTATTTTTTATACTTTTCTGTCTTCTACTTCATTGTCAGGAATACCAGCTGCCATTTCTTGCTATTGCCAATGCACCTTCCTCTCTCTCCATCTTTTCTCAATTGTCAGTGTTGGATTCTATGATGCATATATAAATAATATGTGAATATTATTTATGCATAATATGTGTATATAAATAAAATCCATTTCATAGAAGAAAGTTAGTAATATATTTTTTCATAATTTTGTGAAATATATATGTATTTATATATATGTATATTTATGTATATATATATGTATATATATATACACATATATATATGATTGATTTTACTTTGAAAGTTCAATAGAATCCACTAGTAAATCTATCTGGCCCTGGATATTTTTTTTCCTTTCAAAGTTTACTTCTCTTAACAATTCTTTTTCTGGAATTGGATTATTTCAATTCTCTACTCAGTACTGTGTTAATCCAAGTTTTGTACTTTTCTGAACAGTTTAATTTTGTTTATCAGTTTACATGGAATACAATTGGGTATGAGTTTTGAAATTTCTCCCTTAGCTCATCTTCATTTATTGTGATGTTTCTGTTTAAATTTTGGATGTTCGCAATTTGGTTGTCCTTTCTACCGTAACATAACTATTATGGAAGTGTTTTGTCTAGTTACACATGTATAACCTATATTGAATGGCTTGCCTTCTCAAAGAAAGAAGGTGGGGAGGGAAGAAGGAACAAAACTTGAAGCTCAAAATTTTAAAAACAAATATTAAAAATTGTTTTTACATGCAACTGAGAAATAAGATATATAGGCAATAGGGTATAGATATCTATATTTCCCCACAAGAAAGTAAGGGAGAAGGAGATAAAGGTGAGATGATAGAAGGAGGGCAGACTGGGGAAAAGGGTAATTAGAGTGCATGCCATATGGGGTAGGAGGAGGGGAGAGATGGGGAAAATGTCTGGAACTTAAGATCTTGTGGAAATGAATGTTGAAAACTAAAAATGAATAAATTAAAATTAAAACTAAAAATAAATTAAAGAGAAAAACCTTAGAGACTAAATAATCCTAAGGTATTGACATTTCAAAGAATAAATCATATGAGTAATAGCTTCATTAAAGGAAATAAAGACAATGAGAAAATATGCCATGGCTTGTAGGATGCAGCCAAATTAAGCTGTTGAGAAAAAAACAATATCTCAAATATTCTCATTAACCAAAGGAAGAACAAATCAATGAATTGGGCACACAATTAAAGAAACAGAAAAACAACAAATATAAAAAATACTAAAGAAAAATTTAAAGTTTAAAAATTAGAGAAGAGATTAAAAAATTGAAAGTCCCCCAAGGCCTTTTAAATGATAAACTGGGAAGTACTATGTTTGAAAAACGAATAGATGAAACAGTGTTTGCTTCTGACTTCTCCTTCCCCAATCAACTCTCCCTTCTATCACCCCCAATATCTCCTTCCCCCTTACTTTCCTGTAGGAAATTGAATATATTATTCCCTCCTTAAACCAAATGCAATGAGACTAACGTTCACTCATTCCCTCTCACCTCCCTCCTCTTCACTCCATTGTGAAACCTTTTTCTTGCCTCCTTTAAGTGAGATAATTTACCCCATTCTATCTTTCCCTTTCTCCTCCCAATATATTCCTCTCTCACCCATTAATTTTATTTTTTTGATATCATTCCTTCATATTCAACTCACCTATGACCTGTATCATCTTATTTATAGACAGATAGATAGATCTTCCAACTACCCTAATACTTAAACAGGTATTATGAATTATAAATATCATCTTTCCATGTTGAAATGTAAACAGTTCAACTTTAATAAAAGCTTTATGGTTTCTCTTTCCAATTTACCTTTTCATGCTTCCTTTGATTCTTGTATCTGAAAGTCAAATTTTCTTCTCAGCTCTGGTCTTTTCATCAAGAGTGCTTGGAAGTCTTGACTTCTATTTCATTGAAATTCCATTTTTTCTCCTGAAGGATTATACTCAGTTTTGCTGGATAGGTGATTCTTGGTTTCAATCCTAGCTCCTTTGACCTCTGGAACATCATGTTCCAAGCCCTTCAGTCCCTTAATGTAGAAGTTGCTAGATTTTGTGTAATCCTGATTGTGTTTCCACAATAATCAAATTGTTTTGTTTTTTTTTTCTGGCTGCTTGCAATATTTTCTCCTGGACCTGGGAACTCTGGAAATTGGCTACAATATTCCTAGGAGTTTTCTTTTGAGATCCCTTTTAGGAGGCGATTGGGGTTCTTTCAAAATATATTTTACCCTCTGGTTACAGAATATTAGGACAGTTTTCCTTGATAATTTCTTGAAAGATAATGTCTATTTTTTTGATCATGGCTTTCAGGCAGTCCAATAATTTTTAAATTATCTGTCCTGGATCTATTTTCCAGGTCAGTTGTTTTTTCCAAAGAGATACTTCATGTTTTCTTCTGTTTTTTCATTCATTTGATTTTGTTTTATAATTTCTTGATTTCTCATAAAGTCATTGGTTTCCATTTGCTCCATTCTAATTTTGAAGGAATTATTTTCTTTGGTGAGCTTTTGGACCTCTTTTTCCATTTGGCATAATCTATATTACTTTCTTCAGCATTTTGGGGAGGTTCCTCTTGTTTTTCATGATTTTCTTGTATCACTCTCATTTCTCTTCCCAATTTTTCCTCTACTTCTTTTACTTGATTTTCAAAATCCTTTTTGAGCTCTTCCATGTCCTGTGACCAGTTCATATTTTTCTTAGAGGCTTTTTATGTAGGTGCTTTGACTTTGTTGTCTTCTTCTGGTTATACATTGGGATCTTCTTTGTCACCAGTGTAAGATTCTATAATCTGAGGTTTTGTTTGTTTGTTTGTTTTTTATGCTGCTTGCTATGTTCCCAGCCAGATATAGACCTCTTTCTCAAGCTAGGATTCTGCCTCCATTGGAAATGGGGGTAGAGGTGGATATACTCTCCCAGGCTTCAGGAATTTTTATCAGTTGCTCTCTAACTTACCATCTGTAGGCCCAGAGCTCTGGAAGCAGCTACCACTGCTGGCTAGCACTTTGTCTTCCATTCCAGGGCTGGAGCCAGACCCCAGGCAGATCAGGTCCCACAGAATTTTCCCACTGACCTATACTGTCTTTGATGTTTCTTGATTGAGAAGTCTGGAAGCTATCACATCTGCCAGTGATTCAGTCCCCTGAGGCCTGCTCTAACCCTGTCTGTGCTGGCATGGTCTAGACTCTGCTCCCAGTCCAGTGCAATAAATGCTTCCTGTCAACCTGCCAGATTGTCTTGGGCTGGAAATTTGTTTCGCTTTCTCATTTGGTGGGCTCTGTAGCTATAGAATTTGTTTAGAGTCATTTTTTGCAGGTATTTGAAGAGGTTTGGGGGGAGAGCTCAAGGCAGTCCCCACTTCTGTTTTTTACTCTGCCATCTTGACTCTGCCCCTTTATTTAAGTTCTAAGCCTTACTTGCACTGCCCTTTATTATTTGTAATTTATTCCTCAACTCTATCAACCCTCTTTTTAAATATATTTTATTTATTTAATTAAATATCTCTTGATTACATGTAAGAAAATGTTTTAACACTCTTTTTCTAATTTTTGAGTTCTAAATTCTGTATCTCCATACTACCTCTCCTCCTCTTTGACAAGACAAGTAATTTGATATGTGATACATGTAAAGTCATGTGAAACAAATTTCTATATTAGCCATGTTAAAAAAGGAAACAGACAAAAAAAATAAATTTTTTTTTTTAAGTACGCTTGAAGCTGCATTTAGAAGTCATCAGTTCTATCTCTGGAATTTGATAGCATTTTCATCATGGATTTTTGGAAATTTTTTGGATCATTGTCTTCATCAGATCTAAGTCTCTCAGTGTTGAACATCCTTACAATATTACCATTTAATGTTTTCCTGGTTTAGCTCATGTCACTTTACATCAGTTCTAATAAATCTTCCTATGTTTTTCTGAAACCATCTTGCCTTGTCATTTCTTATAGCATAACAGTATTTCATCACAGTCATATACCACACTTTGTTCAGCCATCCTCCAATTTATTAGCATCCCCTTGATTTCCAATTATCTGCCACCACAAAAAGATCTGGTATAAATATTTTTGTACATATGGGTCATTTTCCCTTTTTTGATCTCTTTGGGATGTAGACCTAATAGTGGTATTGCTGGGCCAAAGGGTAGGCATAGTTTTTTGTTTTGTTCTTTTTTAACTCTCAAGGTATAGTTCCAAATTGTTCTCCAGAGAGTTTACAACTGCACCAATAGTGTATTGATGTTAAAATTTTTCCACATTCCCTCCTGAATTTGTTATTTTCCCTATCTGTAATGTTAGTCTATCTGATAGCTGTAAGGTGGTACACTAGAGTTGTTTTCACTTATATTTATCTAATCTATGGTGATTTAAAGCATTTGTTTCATGTGACTATAGATAGCCTTGATTTCTTCTATTAAAAAATTGGCTATTCATTTCCTTTGGTGGAGAATAGCTCTTATTTTTATAAATTTGGCTCAGTTCCCTTTATATTTAAGAAATGAGGTGCTTATCAGACAAACTTACAATGAAAAAAATTTTTCCCTAGTTTCCAGTTTTCTTTCTAATCTTGGCTGCATTAGCTTTGTTTGGGCTAAATTTGTTGGGTTTTGTTAATTTCATGCAATCAAATTTATTCCTTTTATTATGCACTGGCTCTCTATCTGTTATTTTATCATAAACTTCTTATCCATAGATTTAACAAATACATTTTCCATGCTTTCCTAAATTATCTACTATATCATCATTAATATCTAATTCATTATCCATTTTTTACCTTAGCTTGATATATGGCATGAGTTATTGATCTATACCTAGCTTTGGCCAAACTGCTTTCATTTTTTTTTCAATATTTTTTCAAGTGAAGTTACAAAACCAACAAAAAGTTGGAGACATTTTTGCAGCCCAAGACAACTTAAATAGTCAAAAGGATAAGTCTGTGACTCTGTGGTGGTGGCCAGCCCATAGCTATAAACATCAACTGCGCACCTTGGAGGCAGTGACAGAAAAGCAAGAGAAGGCAAGGCAAGCTGGCAACTGGTTAGAAGAAGATTAGAGGAGACCCTTACACTTTCACAGGACACTGTTGGGCAAGTGAAACAGCACTGTGAAAAATTCTTAAGCTTGGGAAGGTAACCCACCACCCATACCCCAAGAACACAGCCCAATTTTAACATAAAATTCAAAGCCAAGAAATAGGCTGAAATAAATTGAGTGAAAAACAACCAAAAAACATAAAATGTTATTATAGTGACAAGGAAGATGACACAAACTCAGAAGAAGACCACATCAAAACAGCTACAAGCAAATCCTTAAAGAAAAAAAGTATAAATTGGACCCAAGTCCAACAAGAATTCTGGAAGAACTATTTTTTTTTAAATCAGAGTGGTAGAAAAGAAATTTGGAAAAGAAATGAGAACAATGCAAAAAAAAATGAAAATAAAATTAGCTTGGTAAAAGAGATACAAACAAATACTGAACTTCTAAGAACTTTATCATTATTAAAGCATGTAGAAAAACCCCATATAAACAGAAGGCATAGGAGTAAGTTTATTATGTTGGAATGATATCCAAAAAATGAATGGGTGAGAAAAATGGATGCCATGAGGGAAAGGGGAAGGGAGAAAAAGAGGGAAAGTATTTCACATAGACCAGGTGGGCAAGGAAAAGCTTTTATGACAAGAATGTAAATGAGGGTGATGGTGGCAGGTAATGCTGGAACCTCACTCTATATCTGAATTATTTCAAAGAAAGAATACACACACAAACACACATATATACATATATATATAAATATATGTGTGAAATATTCACACACACACACACTCAATTGGGTATAGAAATCTGACTCAACAGGGATTCAGAGGGGAAGGAGATGAGAAGAAGTAGTAAGGGGTGACAAAATGGAAGGGAGATTAAAGGAGGCAGTGGAAAAGAGCCAAAGAGACAAACTCAGAGACTATAAAAACAGAATTAGAAGATACTTTTTGCACAAATAAAGACAAATCTAAACAATTGATTGCTCATTGGTAGAACTCATTTTTTTAAATGACAAGTCTACCTAAATTAATTTACTTATTTAGAGCTGTACTAATAAAACTAACAAAGATTTATTTGGCAGAGCTAGTAAGAAATAATAAAATTCATGTGGAAAAACAAAGGGTCAAAAATATCAAGGGAATCAATAAAAAGTAATTTGAAGGAAGATCTATCAGTACCAGATTTCAGATAGGTATAAAATACATAGTAGTAAATTACCATAGTAATCTATTGTATGATAAACCCAAAGATCCCAGCTTTGGGGGCAAGAACTCACCATTTGACGAAAATTGCTAACAAAACTAAAAGTAGTTTGGCAGAAACTAGGCACAGACCAACATCTCACGCTGCATACCAAGATAAGGCCAGAATTGGTGTATGATTTGGAAATAAAGTTTGACATCATAAGCAAATCAGGGGAGCATGGAAAATTAAACCTGTCAGATTTGTGAATAAGGGGAAGTTTACAATGAAACAAGAATTAGAGAGTATCATAGGAGACGGATAATATTGGTCACATAAAATTTAAAACAAACAAACTCAATGCAGCCAGAATCAGAAAGAAAATGAAAAAACTGGGTGAAACTGTTACACCATATTTCTCCAATAGGGGCCTCATTTCTCAAATATATAGGGAAGCAAAACAAATTTACAAAAATAAAAGCCATTTTTCCGTTGATAAATCATCAAAGGACATGAATAGTTTTTCAGAGGAAGAAATCAAAGGTAGCAATAGTTACTTTAAAACTGCTCCAAATCACTACTGATTAGACAAATTCAAATTAAAACAACTATGGGATGCCACCTTACACCCTTCATATTGACTAGCATGATATAAATGATAACTGCCAGAAGTGAGGTGGGGGGAATAGGTGTACTAATGCACTATTGGTGAAATTGTGAACTGGTCTAATCATTCTGGAAAGCAATTTGGAACTATACCCAAAGATCTATAAAACTGTCCCTGCCTTTTGACCCAGAAATACTAATACATCTGTATACCAAGGAGATCAAAGAAAAGGGGAAAGGACCCATATACAGGAAAACATTTATAGCAGCTTTTCATGGTGGCAAAGAACTAGATACTTAAAGGATGATTATCAATTGGAGAATAGCTGAACAAGTTGTATTATATAATGGTGATGGAATGCAATAATGCTAATAAGAAATAACAAGCAAGATGGTTTCACAAATCCTGGAAGGACTTATATGAATTAATGCAAAGTTAAGTGAGCATAGCCAGGAAAATATTGTACACAGTAAAAGCAATAT
Organism: Notamacropus eugenii; assembly: GCF_028372415.1. Lineage (NCBI taxonomy): Eukaryota > Metazoa > Chordata > Mammalia > Diprotodontia > Macropodidae > Notamacropus > Notamacropus eugenii. Next base: position 359,930,698 of record NC_092874.1, read on the forward strand.
TGTAACAATGATCACCTACGAGAGACTTAGCTACTCTGATCAATACAATGATCCAAGACAATTCCAAAGGATTCATGATGAAAAATACTATCCACCTTCAGAGAGGCAGACAGAGAGAGGTACAGAGAGAGAGAGAGACAGAGAGAGAGAGAGAGACAGAGAGAGAGAGAGAGACAGAGAGAGAGAGGGACAGAGAAAGAGAGAGAGACAGAGAGAGAGAGGGACAGAGAAAGACACAGAGACAGACAGAGAGAGAGAGAGAGAGAGAGAGAGAGAGAGAGAGAGAGAGAGAGGTCTGATGAACTCTAAGTTCAGATTTCTCACTTTCTTTGTGTTTTTTATTTTCTGTTGTTGATTTCCCCCCTACATGGCTAATATGGAAATGTTTACATGACTTCACATGTATATTTATGTAATATTGCTTGCCTTCTCAATGGATAACTGAGGGACAGGAGAGGTGAGAGAATTTAGAAAAAAAAAATGAATGTTAAAAATAAAGTTGTTTAAAAAGGAAAAAGAAAACTTCAGTTAATCTATGTAAAAATAAATACCCTTTGCTTTGTTCTTATAGCCCTTCTTTGATTCCTTGTTACCAACCTTTTTTTTTTTCCTAAAGCCTCTGATTATACTGTATAGTTATTCCATTACTCCGAGTTTGCCTCTTAGATGTCTCTTTGCACATAGCACTTCACTATGTTTATTGTCTTCTTCTGTTCACTGATAATCCCATCCTCAGTTACTAGCTTGAAAATGTATAGAAGGTCATGTACTTTCTTCTCCCTTAATTTTGGTTTGGGTGGTCAGTCTCCATTGGGTTCTGATGATTTCCTGGCCTTCTGTCACTGACTTCTACCTTCTCTGCTATGTCTTTATGTGGGGAACTAAAAAGCTTTAGGTCTCCCTATATTGTTCTGTGGGTACTACAGTTTTCAGATCTTCTACATCATCCTTGGTCAAAGGTATCTGGACTTTTTTCTCCATGCTGCCCTCTTCACAGTTTTTTCCCATCAGAATCCTTCTGGTTTTCAATTCTTTGAAGTCTTCCTGGTTAGAGTCCTGGCAAACTTCAAGCCTGTTTCCCTGTGTTTATTCTGTCTTCTTTGTTGGGATCCCTCTCCTATGGCCATAGGCTTCTTTTGCGCAGTCCTAGGCTGGAGGACAGAGCGTAATGTTGCTTCTCTTTATATTTCTTGATCATTATGTAATCTAGTGCCCTTTTTAGATCCTTGCTGGAGGAACTGTCAGGGAGCCAGGCTCATGCATACCTTTAATATGGCTCTCTTATCCACAGTTCTCCCTATTGAGGATTTTTCTGAAAAATATTTGAAAGCAATAAATCTTACTCTAGCATTTAAAAAAATGTTTGGATCCAAACCTATGATTTTATTGATGTAGAGAATTTCAAATGAAGAAATTTCTTCTACCAACACTGATTGAATTATTATGTCCTGGCCCAATCCTCACTTGTTGATTGTTTCAAATTTGATGGCTCAGAGTGAGTGTAAATTGCAATTGTTTCTGTTCTGTACAAAGACTTGAGGGTCTTACCATCCCAGGTTGATATTTTTTTCAGTAGGCAGACTATCTTTTACTTCATTCTTACCTAGCCTTAAATGACTTAATGAGTGTTGCCTCAGGCAAACTGAGACTTGGGAAAGACTTCAACTTAAAAAGGTGAAGGTCTCCAGGGAACAGAGCCAAGATGATGGAATATTCCCACACACTTTCTAGAGCGCTGCCCCCAAGCCGAGTCAAATACCTGTAAAAAATGGCTCTAAACAAATTCTGGAGGTTCAGAACCCACAGAATGATGGAGTGAAGCAAATCCCTAGCTCAAGATAGCCCAAAAGATCGCCATGAAGTGTCTATCACACCACACAGGGGACAGACTGCAGTCCAGCATGAACCTCACCAGCGCAGACAGGACTTGAGCGGGCATTGGGGAGACTGAATCTAGTGGAGGCTTTGGAGAGGATCCAGGCAGAAAAAAGTGCTTGATGCTCCCAAACCAGAGCACTGGCCAAGACAGAAGTAAACTCCTCTCTCTTGATTGTGCCACCTTGGAGGAACTGGCAACTTACTCTCAGAACTATACCCCAGTGTATACCCTCCTTTCGAAAACAGACTCAAAAGTCAAGTAACTGACTGTGAAAATGCCCAAAAAATAGAAAAAAAATACGACTTTAGAAGGCTACTTCCTTGGTGAACAGGTATTTATTTCATCCTTTCTGATGAGGAAAAACAATGCATACTATGAGAGGAAGACCTAAAAGTCAAGGCTTCTGCATGCAAAACCTCCAAAAGAAATACAGAAAGGCTCAAAAAGGATTTTGAACATCAAGCAAGAAAGGTGGAGAAAAGAGAAATGAGAGCGATGCAAGAAAATCATGAAAAGTGAGTCAACAGCTTGCTAATGGAGAACCAAAAAAATGCAGAAGAAAATAACATCTTTAAAAATAGACTAACTCAATTGGCAAAAGAGATCCAAAAAGCCAATGAGGGGAAGAATGAGTGCTTTAAAAAGCAGAATTAGCCAAATGGAAAAAGAGGTTCAAAAGCTCATTGAAGAAAATAGTTCTTTAAAAATTAGAATGGAACAGATGGAAGCTAATGACTTTATGAGAAACCAAGAAATTACAAAACAAAACCAAAAGAATGAAAAAATTGAAGACAATGGGAAAAACAACTGAACTGGAAAATATATCCAGGAGAGACAATTTAAAACTTATGGGACTACCTGAAAGTCATGATAAAAAAAAGAGCCTAGACAACATCTTTCATGAAATTATCAAGGAAAACTGCTCTGATATTCTAGAACCAAAGAGTAAAATAAATGTTGGAAGAATCTACCCAATCACCTCCTGAAAGAGATCCTAAAAAGAAATCTCCTAGGAAAACTGTAGCCAAATTCCAGAATTCCCAGGTTAAGGAGAAAATATTGCAAGCAGCTAGAAATAAACAATTTGAGTATTGTGGAAATACAATCAGGATAATGCAAGACCTAGCAGCTTCTACATTAAGGAACTGAAGGGCTTGGAATATGATATTCCAGAAGTCAAAGGAACTAGGATTAAAACTAAGAATCACCTACCCAGGAAAACTGAGTATAATACTTCAGGGGGAAAAAAATGGTCATTCAATGAAATAGAGGACTTTAGAACATTCTTGATGAAAACACTAGAGCTGAATAGAAAATTTGACTTTCAAGCACACAAATCAAGAGAAGCATGAAAAGTAAAACAGGAAAGAGAAATCATAAGGGACTTACTGAAGTTGAACTGTTTACATTGCTACATGGAAAGATAATATTTGTGATGTGTGAAATTTTTCTCAATATATGAGTAGTTGGAGGGATTATATACATATATAGAGACAGAGAGCACAAGGTGAGTTGAATAGGAAGGGATGACATCTAAAAAAATAAAATTAAGGGGTGAAAGAGGAATACATTGGGAGGAAAAAGAAAGAAATGGAATGGGGCAAATTATCTCTCATAAAGGAGGCAAGTAAATGCTTTTTCAATGGAGAGGAAAAGGGAGGAGGTGAGAGACAAAGAGTGATGCTTACTCTCATCACATTTGACTTAAGTAGGGAATAACATACACACTCAATTTGGTATGAAAATCTATCTTACACTACAGGAATGTAGGGGAGAAGGAGACAAGTGGGGTGGGGGATGATGGAAGGGAGGACAAATGGGAGGAGGGAGTAATTAGAAGTAAATATTTTTGGGAAGGGACAAGGTCAAAAGAGAGAATAGAATAAATGGGGGGCAGAATAGGATGGAGGGAAATACAGTTAGTCTTATACAACATTACTGTTATGGAAGTCTTTTGCAAAACTACATATATATAGCCTATATTGAATTGTTTGCCTTCTCAGTGGGAATGGGTGGGGAAGGAGGAAGGAAAAGAAGTTGGAACTCAAAGTTTTAGGAATAAATGTTAAGAATTGTTTTTGCATGCAATTGAGAAATAAGAAATATAGGTCATGGGGTACAGAAATCTATCTTGCCCTACAAGAAAAGAGAGAAGATGGGTATAAGGTAAAGGAGAGGTGTATTATAAGGGAGGGCAGATTGGGGGAAGGGGTAATCAGAATGCACACTGTCTTGCGGTGGGTGGAGGGGAGAGATAAGGAGAAAATTTGGAACTCAAAATTTTGTGGAAATGAATGTTCTAAACTAAAAAAAAATAAACAAATTAGAACTTTTTTTTTAAAAAAGGCCAAGGTCTCTCATTGCATCTGGGGCCATCTCCAGTCATCAGGACCTATGTCTTGCCAATGGAGTTGGACGACTCTGGAGGTGAAAGTGAGGCTGATGATTACACAGCTATGCCTCACTTAAATCTGATTCACTTGCAAGTCAAGACATCACCCTCCTAATATCCTTGGTCCTCTTTGACAACGAAGGACAAGCAAAAATTTATAAAGATACATAAAGTACCTATTATCTGTCAGACATTATACTAGGTCCTGGGGGTACAAAGATAAAAATGAAATCATCCTTACCCTCAAGGAGATTATATGCTATTGGGAAAGACAACACATATACACACAAGTACACACAATTTTATTATTATTTTTTTTTTTACCAAACTTGTGATTCCATCAATGTAGGGGAGCTCAAAGTGAGGATTTCTGCCATTTCCCATGAGCATTCTTTCTTCACCTTGTCTTGGAGAGTTGCCCAGTAAACTAAGTTCAGTCACTTGTCACATATATAGTATATGTCAGAAGGCAAGCTTGAACTCTCCCTGACTCTAAGGTTAGCTCTCTCTCTAATATGTTTCTCATGCACAGAAAATCCATACGAAAAAAATTCAAAGTAAATGTATAAAGGATACAGTAGTAGCTGGGGAGATAAGGAATGAAGTTGTGTAAAAAGTCCTATTTAAACTGGGTTTTGAAGGAAGCTAGACACACTATGAGGCAGAAATGAGGGAGGAACAGGGAACAGGATATACAATACATGGACACAGGAAATGGGATGTTATGTTTGATGAACAGCAAAAAGGGCAGTTTAATCATACAATGTTTAAATGAAAAAAATATACAATAAAGTTCAAAAGATTGGAACCTGGGTACAAAATATTTAAAAGTTGAAACAAAAGAGTTTATATTTGATTCTGGAGGAACTAGGAAACCAAGAAAGCTTAGCAGCATAGTCAGCCCTGTCATTTAAGAATATTACTTTGGCAAAAATTTGGAAAATGAATTAGAAAAGAGATAGGCTAAGTCCCAGAAGACTAATTAGGAAACTTTTATAGGTGTGAAATGGTAAAGGTGATGGTTATGGGGAGAAGGGGACAGATGTGAGAGATATTGTGATGATAAAATAAGATGTAGTAACTTATTGATCATGTGGAGTAAAATCAGAGTGAGGAAACAAGAATTCCAACTAGATTGTGAATCTGGATGACTGAAAACTAAGAAGATTTCCTCAGACTAAGAATGTGTCAAACAAATCGGTCCTCTAGTTCACCAGGTATGTGATCAATGTATCCAGGAGACTGCTGAAGAGGTAGGCCATAATAAATGAAATTGTCAGACCCTGATGGTTTCTACTGTGGCTTCAGAGTCCCAAATATTTTCCATCTCTATTTGAAGACAATATTTGAAAGAAACTCTTGAGAAGCTTTAGAGAGTTTCCAGATTTTCAAAATCCATTAAGGGAAATTTGTTCATTGTATATCTTTCATTAGCCTTTAATTGCTCAAGTGTCTTATGCAGAAATAAAAATCCCCAGTTAGTTTAATGACTCATGGTAGTAGAAAAATGTCTGGCCAACAAAATAGGAAACGCCTTGTTCTTTTAATTCACATTTTTCTTTCCAAAGTAACCAAACAAGCATTAAATTTAGTCTGCATTTCATGAAGTTTTACATGCATGTGGGGATGAAACAGGGAATGCCTTGCTTGAATGATGTAGTGCTGGAAAGGTGGTTTAAAATTTTTTACAACTCTCATTACAATTCAAATTAATTTGTGACATAATTTACAAGACTAGAAGCTGATCCACTGCCTACAAAAAAACTAGCTGAGTGACTTTGCCCCACTGAGTTTCACTTGCCTCATTTATAAAATAAAAGCTTTGAACTTGATAATCTCTTAGGTTCTTTTTAATTGTTAACATTCAAGTGATTCTTTTTCTAATAAACTCCATTGCAGTAACATACTTACATTTTTATAAGCATGTATATATATCCCAATGGGAAAAATATTTTAAAAGAGATATAATGAAATGGAATTTAACATTTGGCAGTTATATCAATCCTCTGGCTTGTGTTGCCTGGTTTAAAGCCATAGTCTACCCTTCTCTGCTCAGGTATCAATCCTTTCAAGGATGATTTGGGAGGCCACATAAGATGAACTGAGATAAGTTACCCTTGTGTGTGGAGCTAAAATAATTGGCTGTAGGTAGCTGTGAGATTTTGAACAAATAATTTAACTTCTTAGAGTTGCAATTTCTTTATGTGTAATAAAGAAATAATAATTACTCAGATTTCTTATGAGAATTAAAATGAGATAATACATGTAACAGTGCTTTAGGTACAGTCAAGTGTTATACAAATGAAAGCATGATTGCCTTCTTAACTCAATGAACTAACCTGCTTAGACAAATGGAATGAATAGTAATCAGGTGGTTATATGTGACACACCATAAACTTGTGTTAGATTCATAAAATAATATAACAAGATAACAATTTAAGCAGGTCTAGCATTTTGACAGTTTACCATTTAAGATGGTGATTTTGCCTTGAATTTTACCAGTAGAGTTAAGTAATACTTTGATGCTACTAATGGCACCCCAAAGCAAAGGAGGAAAAAAGGGACAGAAAAAAAAAAGGTTGAGCAATATGTATCCCTTTATACTTGCTCATACATGAACTTACGTGATCGTTAATTATGTGATCATTTATATGTACTCCTGTTTACTCCTCTAGAATAACAGAATAGATAAAACTATCTATGGAGTCAGAAAGACCTGAATTCAAGCCCCACTTCCATACATCTTGGCTGGGAGACTCTGGGAAATGATTTACTATCTAGATAACTTTTTAACACTATAAATTTTAAAGCAGTTACACACGTGCATTGGTAGATTAAGTTTTCTCATCAGACATTCCCTAACTTATATAGCTCCAGACCCTCTTTCCAAAAAAGATCTTTGAGGTCACAAACATTTTTTTTCATTCCCAATGCCTAGTAACTCCCTTGCATATAGTAGATGTTTAATACATGTTTGCTGAATGTAATTGTTGTAGAATTAAGGAAAGTAAAGGAGAGAGGACATTTTATGGAGGATTCATGCTTCCAGGAGAGGTTGGAATAGATGCCTTCTGAGATCCCTTCAATCTCCAGAAACCTAGTAAGTAGAACTCCATTATAAAATATGTACTATTACAGACTTGGGCATATTTCAGGTTAAAGTGATGTACTGCCAAAAAAAAAAGGAGAGTAAATGCCTGCCATACCATATTAAAGTTATAATCTTCCCTTTCTCCTCATTTGCATATTTCTGTTGCCACCTTCTTCTCATCCTTCCAGACTAAAGCCACAAAAATAACTTAGGCTCTTTTCCCTCCCTCAGCCTACACAACTTCAGTGGCTTCCACTATCTATTGAATAAAACATAACCAATCATAATGGCACTTAACCTACGTTTCTTCCCATACTATACAATAATTCTCATCATTTTCTCTAAATATTAGTAAAACAGATGGACACAAATGGCTCAATTCTTAGTCTACCCTTGGCCATTACTATCCTTTGCTCCATGCTGTAGCAACAAGCTCCCTGACACATCCAGGACAGACTGCTAGCACAGGTTCTTGCATCTGCTTTTCTAAAAAGTAAGCAACTTTTGAGGGGTCACCCATCTTCTTTAATCACGTGTACTAACAAGGAAAATACAAGCAGAGAAATAAAGACCAACAGACAGAGCTTCTATCTGACCATAAGCAATACATACATCACAGATGGACAGATCCCACTATCTGACCATTACATACATACATAGTTACTGGAGAGAGAAGCAACAGCATCTGGTTTTTTGTTGTTGTTGTTGTTGTTTTTTTTTTTTTTGGGGGGGGGGGGGCGCTCCTTAATGTCTACCCAGAGTCTCATCTGGCACACAAACCTTCTTACAAAGCGTAAATTCCCAAAGCAAAAACCTCACCTCAGAGGTCAGAGGACATCACAGCCCTCAAGACCCAGTACCTCATTAATTAACACAAGGTGTGGGCCTTCCTACAAAACAAGCCTCCTCTAATTAAGGTTCCCTTAATGGGCTTCAGTACAGGCCTATTAATGGACCCATTCTCCTTTAATCCCCTGTTGATACCCCTCCTGTCCTTGAAGGCACAACTCAGATGCCACCTCTTCTGTAAATCCTTCCCTGACATCTTTAGGTAGAAGGTCACTTCTCACTCCCTAAATTTTCTCAAATCATTTTGTCTGCATTTCTCCTTTATAGTTAACTTTTATGCTGATTATTTATGTAAATGTTTTATTCTGCAATTAAATTACAAGTACCTTGAGAGAAGGGTCTGTGTTTTATTATCTCTTTGTATTTGCAGTGTTCTCCTATCCCAAAGCCTCTTTATGGTATGGAGGTGATCCTAGGTTGTTGAAGGTTATGCCAGCAAATTAAAAACTCTGACTGGTCCAACCAGACTAGAAAGCTTTAGGGAAGAGCCTAATAACAAATTGTTACCAGAGGTTCATTGGCCACCAGGCTATTAAATTTACTGATGGCATCACATGAAAATATAAAAGAGGTCAGTAGAGGGAATATCCACATGTACGAAGTCATGGATCTTTCACATACTAAAGAAGAATTCCTTTCAATATTTATTTTGCCCTCTGGTTCTAGAATATCAGGGCAGTTTTCCTTGATAATTTCATGAAAGATGATGTCTAGGCTCTTTTTTGATCATGGCTTTCAGGTAGTCCCATAATTCTTAAATTGTCTCTCCTGGATATATTTTCAAGGTCAGTTGTTTTTCCAATGAGATATTTCACATTATCTTCCATTTTTTCATTCTTTTGGTTTTGTTTTGTGATTTCTTGGTTTCTCATAAATTCATTAGCCTTCATCTGTTCCATTCTAATTTTTAAAGAACTATTTTCTTCAGTGAGCTTTTGAACCTCCTTTTCCATTTGGCTAATTCTGCTTTTGAAAGCATTCTTCTCCTCATTGGCTTTTTGAACCTCTTTTGTCAATTGAGTTAGCCTATTTTTCAAGATGTTATTTTCTTCAGCATTTTTTTGGGTCTCCTTCAGCAAGGTGTTGACCCGCTTTTCATGCTCTTCTTGCATCTCTCTCATTTCTCTTCCCAGTTTTTCCTCCACCTCTCTAACTTGATTTTCAAAATCCTTTTTGAGCTCTTCCATGGCCTGAGCCCACTGAATATTTATTTTGGATGTTTGGGATACAGAAACCTTGACTTCTATGTCTTTCCCTGATGGTAACCATTGTTCTTCCTCATCTGAAAGGATGGGAGGAGATATCTGTTCACCAAGAAAGTAACCTTCTATGGTATTTTTTTCCCTTTTTTGGGCATTTTCCCAACCAGTTACTTGACTTTTGGGTCCTTTGTCAAGAGTAGGGTATACTCTGGGAATCTGTGAGATCTCAGTTCCTCCAAGGTGGCACAATCAAGCGTGTACTGGTCTGGACACAGAGAGGGATTTTTATGCCCAGAATTTTAGCAGTTACCTCTCCACAGCCTCCTGGCCTCCAGTTCCCAAGTCAGCACTGGGGGCTGATTTTCAGATAAGCTGGATAGGCAGGGCCACCATTGAGTTTGAGACAAAGACCAGCTCAGCCAGGGCCTCCACCCAGGGCTGAGGTAAGATTCAGCTCTTCAATGCCCCCAAGGGTTTCTACGCTCCAACAATGGAGCTTCCATAGGGGCTGCTGTGCAGGCTCTGTGGCTGCTGCCTGCTGCCGGAGCTATGGGAAGGCCTTTCTCCCTTCCTGGCCAGCTGATAAAACCCCGTCACTGACCTATGGCGTCTGTGGGCTGAGGGATCTGAGGACCCGCTACTGCGACTGGAGATTCTGCCCCCAAGGTGTTTTCCTCTCAGAGTCTCATAGCGCCATGCTGCTCGACCAAGGCTGGGCTGGGCTCCACATCTGGCACAACCAACGTTTCTGTCGGCCTTTCAGGTCACTGTGGGCTGGAAATCTCCTCCACTCTGTTATTCTCCACTTCTGCTGCTCCAAAATTTGTTGAGAGCCCCTCTCTACAGGTATTTTATGGGCTGTGGGGAGGACCCTGCATAAGTGTGCCTTTCTAGTCCACCATCTTTAAAGAAGAATTCCTGATTCCTAGTCCAATGCCTTGCATATAAATTAGCATTTAATATTCTTTGTGTGTGTGTGTGTATTTCAATGAAGAGATTTTGCTAGACTTTCTAATTTTATTTTTTTTCTTATTGTTTTGGGTGAAAATGTTCAGATTAAAAAATAACAATGACTTAAAAAGAGACATTGTTGAATGAAAATCATTCACCATCTCGAATTGTGGAAAAAAATAAGATTAGAAAAATATCTTTTTAACAGTGTAGGTATACCAAGTACATATATACAAATATAGTACATAATTTTAGAAGTTGAATGAACAATAAAGATGAAGAATTTTAGGAAACTTGAAGTGGAGGTGCTAAAACTACTGGCATAAAAATGAGCAAAGAAATTTAAATTAAATAAAAGAAAAAATTGTTCACCAGTGATCTCTATTTAATTGTAATGTTTTCTATTAAAGGTGAAATCCTTGTAGCTGGAATCATCTCAAATGTAAGCAAATAAAACATGAGACTATACATTATAGATCAGTGTTGTTTTGGCAGGATATAGTCTAGATGATGTAAGGTTTGGGGATTTTTTTCCATCTCTGATTTCTATGATTTTATAAAAACAGCCAAGTTAGAAACAGGTTAACAATTTGAATTGCCAAGTTAAGTAACACTCATAGTGGGCTAATTTGACTTACTCATCCCAGCTCTCTGCTAATCTTGGCCAAATAAAGGCCATTTTTGAAGTCACAGGTGTTCATCACCTCAGTCTTTTAACATTTTTGTCGCATTTCACACAAAGCTACGTTTTTTTTCTTTTACTAAGGGCCAAACACCCATTTGTCTTATAGACAGATACTAGACAGAGAAGCAAGGAGTGACATAGGCACTATACATACAAAAGTATACAGCGCATAGGCGTTATACATACAAAAGTACATAGCGACTATATCATAAGTATATATTCACAAGTATATGCCAGATAATGCTGGACTGAGCAAGGACTCAAATTATCATTCATGCAAAAGCCAAACTAATACATATTCCGTTTTCATTGTTCTCTCCCTCATCTAACACTTCCTCCCCCTTTCCATCCAATCAGATGTTCACCATGCATCACTCTTACATAATCATGTCTTCTTCCTTTTTATCCCTACTTGCCCTTTACCTCAGTTTTCTATTCTCCCTCAATTAAACACTCCCTTTAATTACCACCACCTTATTTCTAATCCCAATCACACTTTTGTGGTTCCAAATATCCCTTCCAAGTTACCTACTTTTGCCATTTGATTCCCTCTAGATCCCTCTGCCCTCTCCATCCTTCCAAGCTTGCCCTTCTCTTAAGCAGCCTGATGTCTGAATATGTAAGCAAGGGAAAGAGTCTACTGGATAGGGAAATTTCCAAGTGTGGGATAAAGTATAAAGAAGATAGGGAGCCAAAGAGGAAACTGTGTGGTCAGAAAACTGGTGGGATAAAGCAGAAAGAAGTCAGTAAGAGGCAAGGCAATGGAGGTGAAGAGCAACTTAGAGGGAATATTTCATCTAACCTATATGTTGGTCAGAGTATTGACTTTATTGGTCATTATGTTTCTATTTCATATAATAATGGGATGTAAGAGGTGGAAAGAACCTTAGAAGTCATCTAGCCTTACTGCCACCCTTGAGAACAGGATGAATCAGAGAGGTTAATCCTGACGTTACAGAGCTAATTAGTGATGAAGCTTGAACAGGAAAACCAGGTCTCCCAGACCCCAGTTCAGAGTTATTCCCTTCTGCAACATACTTCCACTTCACTTACTTTACTTATGCTACTATATTTAAGAGGGTGACCTATTCAATAAAAGATATCATGTGGCTTCAGAAACTTCAGGAAAGTCAGTTCTTGATGTGTGCTTACAAAGGAGAACTTCATGATCAGAGTTATTTTGTCTTCTTAACAAAGACAGAAGCACGTTCTCACAATGGACCTCCTGAGTCTCATATTTAAGCTAATGCATTCTAAAATACATTCAATTTATATGAAAGAGCAAGGGATAAAACATTACCCATCACAGATAACAGAACTCTAAACCTGCCTGCCAACAATTAAACCCAATAATTAAAAATTTCAGAAGATTATACATAAGCATGACCTCTGCTACAGTTGTACACACCCACACCCACAAACACACACATAACACACACACACACACACACACACAGTTGTGCTAAAGAAAGGGGGGTATTTTTCTAATGATTTGCCTTCCCATGGCACTTTTCTTTACATTAAACAGATATGAAACTCTGTTGACTATGTTTTACTTTTTTTTGAAGAAAAAATGAATCCCTTTCTGCCTCTCTTGAGCAGGTTATTTTATACAGATGAATGTATTTTGTTATTTAGTTTAATAAATGTAGTGTTTGAACAGATGTTAAAACCTGAAATTGTCCAAGAAAGGGAACAGTCCAGGTGGCAGTCATGCAAGTTCCCCTCCTGCTGAGTTTTCTTCTTTGTCTTTGGAAGAGTTGCTTCCCCAGTTGAAAAGGTATCACATTATTCAGAGTCAATCAATTCTTCATCTCTGAACCCAGTATTCTAGAAAGGGTGCTAATTAGTACCTGTAGTGAGGGTGAAGGTGGAAGTTTTTTATGACATTGGCATATGGCCAGTAAATTGGACTGACTAATGGCACCTTTTACAGAAGCCTTCAGTATGAATGCATTTAAAGAGAAATACCTTATGGAACCTCAGAATACTTGGTATGGCTACCTCAATGCTCCTTCTAAAGACTCAAAGCTCTATTTAATCCTTTGTAACTGCATCATCAAATTATATTTTCTCAGTGGCTACCTGAAAATGGCTACATAACACATCAAACCATCACAGTACTTACCTTTTAGGAAGTTATAGTCCAAAACAGTGAATATAGATATAAACATCAAAGGACATGCAAACTCAGATTGCATATTCTTCTTCATGCTTATATTTTAAAGTCCTTTCTACCCTTATCTTGCTACAAGGCTATTGAAATAGCTTGTGTTTTTTTTTTTTTTACTCAAGTCTAAGATCTAATCTCTAACAAGATTTACAGGCAAGATAAGCCCATCTACAAAGATAATTAAAAATGAGTTACTCTTTCATTGGAAAAGCATAATGGGGACAATCCCATTAGAGCATGTGCTTTGGCCTTCTTGAGGATGGGACAGGTATTGGGGTCCCTTACTGAAAGACACTGCCACCCTATCTGCCTCCCCTTACCATGCTGAAATATTGAATAAAAGAGGATTATCCACAAATCAACAAAAGAAGTCTACTTAGCAGACCTTAAAAGAAGCATCTTCTTTCATTCTCTACTGCCATCTGTTGAGCAGGTGAGGACTCTCAGACTCCATCTTGGACCTCCATGGAGGGTAGTAATCCTTTCCCACTAAAAACTATGGAAACTGGATGCCTCTTCTGCTTTATGTTTCTTTCCTTGAGTACAGGTGACCACACTACAATTTGAAGATTTCTTTTTCTGGCTTTAAAAGCAACCTCAAATTGCCAAGAAGTAGGGAGTTCTTGGATTCTTCAATACGGAGCTGGATCCTATGGCTATTAAATGCTTTTTAATTGAGATAATAATTGAGAACATGAGCTGGAGATATGACCTAGCTTGCCAGAAGATATGGGTATTTCCAAAGTCATTTAGACAGTGCAGAGCTGAGGTAAAGGGAAATGACTGTGCAACAGTCCGACAAAATAGTTCATGTTTAAGATATTTACCTCCAGAGGTAAATTGCTTCATTTTTTAAATCTTTGTCAATGTATGATTATGAACCTTTTATGTTTGAAATATGCCTCTTATGTGGTTAAAATTGATCAATGCTACGCATTGAATACTTCTCTGATCATTTTTGAGAAGTCCCTAGACTTAAGACAAACCTAAACTTTAAATGATTTTGCCTGAACATCTGCTAAAAAAGTATAAGGAGCCAGAGATTTTAAAAAAGAGCCTAACCGGCAGATTTCAGAAAAACCTGGACTTCCATGAACTGATGCTGAGGGAAGTGAGCATCACCAAGAAAACATTGTATACAATAACAGCAACATTGTGTGATAACCAACTTTGATAGAATTAGCTCTTCTCAGCAATGCAGTGATCTAAGACAATTTCAAAAGACTCATGATGGAAAATGCTATCCACATCTAAGAAAGAACTATGCAGAAAAGAACTATCTGCATTTGATCCGAATGCAGATCAAAGCATACTATTTTCTATTTTTTGTCATTGTTGGTTTTTTGTTTCCTTCTCGTGGTTTTTCCTTTTTGTTCTGATTGTTCTTTCACAACATGACTAATGTGGAAATATGTTTAATATTATTGTTCATGTATCGCCTATATCAGATTGCATGCCATTTTGGGGAGGGAGGGAAATTGGAACTCAAAATCTTGTAACTGTGAATGCAGAAAACTGAAAACAAGTAAATAAATATTATTTTTTAAATAATTTCTAAAAAAACCTCCCAAGTAATGCCCAAACCAGATTAAAATGTTATGGGAAAATATATTTTAAACTAAAGTACAGTACAGCAAAAAAAAAGGGCCTGACCCCTCTTTTCAGGGCTAGATTACCTCAACATTGAACCTAGACTCTGCTAAAAGTCAGAGTTAGGGTCTCCTATTGAAAAATGTAGCCCCAAAATCCAAGGTCAATGCTTCTGGGTTACATAAGATTCCTTGAAGGCCTGTAAGGAGAATGGGAGGTCCACTTTCTTAAAGTGTTCCCTCCTGGTCACAGGAGTTTCTGCTGGCCTGCTTATCAATGATATGTGATCTTTTTATTGTGATACAAGAATGTAGGACTATCTTTACTTCTGGATCAATACAGGTTTTCGAAGGTAAAACTTTTCAAACAGCATCTTATTGCAATTCAATATTTCAAGTTCAATCCCTCCAATCTTAAATCATCAAATGGATTTGTGTTCATATCAACATAGATGTTCACTAAAACTTTACAGATTACCATTCACCCATGCTTGCCCATCACATGCAATTTTTGTCCATTTTCTTTCTTAAGTTTACTGCATATAATCCATGCAGTGTTCTGGAAGTATCTCATTTGTTCGCACGTGTCGTCAGTAATTTATCCCTTACTATTGCCATTTCAAGAGCCAATCTTATCCTTCATTCATAAATATTATTTATGATATATTTTATTTTGTCTCTACTATTTCCATATTTTGCCTTTTTATATTGAAAACTAAAAATAAACTAAAAAGGATATGTATGCACACATGCATGCATGTTTATGTATGTTTGTAATATATTACATGCATGGACACATTCATGCATACACACATATACAGGGAAAAGGATAAGCTCTAGAGGTTGTCCATTCAATCATCATATCATAGTAGTTTAGGCAATAGGCATTCTTCATCCACTTGGTATCTCCTAGAAGGACAGTTAAGTACAAACTTTGTGAACATCAATAACTACTGACTTATATTCCAATATATACAAAATTCTTGTGAGAATAATATATGCATTCATGAGACATATCCTTGAAGTGAATATTAGAAGGGAATAGGTAGGTAATATTGTACAGTAAATCAAATCGTTACCATCACACAATTAAAAGAAAAATGTAGAGGAAGGGAAAGAAAGGAAATAAGCACTCATAGAGTGTCTATAACATGACGGACACTGTGCTATGAACTTTAAAATATTATCTCATTCAATATAGAGAATACAAGATACCACTGTACTTATTGTCTGTTGAATATTAAAAAAGCATTTGATTCAGCAGAACTAAACACCAACTTAAAGGTTCTTCTCTAGTGAGATTTTTTTCATTCATACATTAAGTTTTTATAGGATTCTCCCAAAGAATAGACCTAGCCTTGTTTGATGACCCTCATTAAGATCAAGCAAAAACCAAAACAAAATAGGAGACATATGTTTGACAAAGGTAATCACACTGTCATGGAGATCTGGATACAGATTGTAAAGATATTTCCTATAGAGGATAAGGTCTTTCAGCAACTCCTGTTTTTGTACTGCATTGTGCTGATTGGATCAAGCCCTGGATCATTGCAGAGCCTCCTAGCTGAGATCCATTTCCTCCAAATATCATTTCATTAAGACCAGAAATACTTTATATTTTCCATCATGAAGACTTACGCTGAAAATTGTGAGAGTAACATTGATAAATAGAATGCAATCAGCAGAAGGATGAGGTGATTTGAAGAGTTCAGTCTG
Source organism: Notamacropus eugenii (assembly GCF_028372415.1). Lineage (NCBI taxonomy): Eukaryota > Metazoa > Chordata > Mammalia > Diprotodontia > Macropodidae > Notamacropus > Notamacropus eugenii. The sequence continues at coordinate 359,947,225 of NC_092874.1, forward strand.
TAATATGTTGGCAGCTACTGGAAACATGTCAGAGAAATGCTGTCAGGTTAAACAAGGATGGGGGCAAAGCGGCAAACCTGCAGTGTTGATGTGTCTTCATGTTCCAAAAAGTACTGAATGGTCACAGCAGTTTCCAAGTGTTATAAAGTAAGTCACTACAAAGGAAAATGTTAGAAGTATTTCATTCTTAACGAGGATATTTCTTAGGCATGTCAAAAATTTTCAGGAAACAGAATGAAGGCCAATCAATACACTATAAAACTGGCAGGTTTCAAGAATTAATGAAATAACTTCTAAGAGATTTCAACCTTGAAAATGGCAAATCACACATGTCAGCTTGTTGACTGCGTTATGTCCCTGGCAAGAAGCTAAAATTATCAACAACATCAAAACAAAGACAAATAACCCTAACCTAATGAAATTAGGAGTCAGTAAATTTGTTCTTAACTTGCAAGTTACAAATTCTTGAAAGAATATGCAGTTTGCCAAGGGCTGCTAGAATAAAACTGAAAATCTGAGTGGAACGAGTTTAACACAGCAAGCTAGAAAAGCTGCTTCCAAGGAATACTCTAAACATAAATTTGAGGAAATAAGTGGAGGAAATTTCAGCAATCAACTCCCATAAAGCCATGTTTGGAGCTGTGTGCAATACTTCTACCCATGCTATTTTTGAAGGGAGTGTTGATTAGGCATTTTTTCAATTCCTAGTCACTGCCATTCAAAAAGAGAAGATGGAAAAAGAGCCACCTGCCTCATGTTTAGTCAAATCTTCATCATGTTCTACCCATATAAAGCAATATAAAAATCAGTTGGGGTCTTCCCACCACTAATATTAGCTCACAGTTTTGATAGCCTTCTAGAAAGTTCATCAATCTGAAAGCAGGGTTCAGTCTCTTTCAACTTAACTAGGCCAGATCTTGGACAACAATGCAAGGCTGATACTTGAAGTCATTCTGGATTAAAAGGAAATGACAATGTGTTGTCTGCCATACTGACTTTGAGAGGCTTGGGTCACCTCAGTGCCAAAATAAGACACTCATGTAAGACTTTAGTAAAGAACATATGCTGCTTTGCCATGCTAAGCAAAAACTAATAAAAACCCTAAGCTATGTACCTTTGATTAGCAGCAATTATTTTTTAATGCACAGATGTTGGACATTCAGGATACTACTTCATTTCTGATCTAGGTGAATTAAATTTAAATCACCTGACAGACTCCTTGGCTGTCCCATTCATCAACTCTCACTTTTATAGTTAACTAAATGATCCATTGTTTTCAATTAAAATAAAATTCCAATGCATTTATTACAACAGTGGGAACATTTTGAAGACTTATGAGAAAGAAGGTAGAGTGGCAGTCAATTACTGGAATATGAAAGAGTTAACTATGTTCCCTTCCACAAACCCATCTTAGAGCTGAATTTTTAAAATGCAGAGCAGTTGATTAAGTGCTTTGAGCTGTTTCTATTTTAAAAGATTAAAGTATAAATTAATTTCATATCTTGTTACATTCCATCTCTCCATATAAGAAATTACATATTGGTCTGGTTATCTTGTAGAGTATTAAAAGCCACAGAAGTGTATCATGAAAGGATTTACATAATTTTCTGAGCATATTATTGTATACACAGCATAGGTATTGTCACAGTTATTGATAATACAGTCATATGAAATTTGACTTAACGGACAACTAGGTTTCAAGGAAAACACAAAGGAAGACAACTTATAGAAGATTAATTTAAGAAGGTTAATCTATGACTACCACAAGTCAGTGTTTCTCTGCAGTTTGCTAATTGGTCTTATGAGTATAGTTTAGATACTAAGGAAGGCATTTTGTCTAGTCCAAACAGAAATATGATATATTTGAAGCTTACAGTTTATACTGAGCACCACTAAGTCAACTGTGTTACGGAAAAAGGTTTAATAAGGAGATGCTTTCTCCCAGAGTTCCTTTTTATGCCCTCTTAGGTAACTTTTATATCTTTCCATAGACAGGAGAGATTCATGGATCCTTCTCCCCACCAAGCTCCTTTTGTAAGTTATGGCAGTGGTGGTGACTAAAGAAATATTAATGCTTAAAAGAAGAATTTGGGCAAGTAGGGTTCCCCCAACATGAGGTGGTGATCAGAGTAGCTAGTCTTTCCTCTCAGCAAAAAACTCCTTACTTGTTAGGCCATTGCTACGTAGGAATTTTAGGTCTTTTAGACAAAACAAAATAGAAAAAAAATAAATATATCATATCATATTTCAACAAACCATACAGGAAAATTTCCTAGAAATATTGGAAATAGAGAACAGGGTATATCTTGCTAGAATCTACAGAACACCAACAGAGGAAAAAAACAAATTTATTTTATTCAAGACACCTTCAGAATCAAAATACCAATGAACAGCCAATGCTGGCAGCCAAGGAAAGCCCTTCAATGATAATAGCAAATAACACAGCATTAATCTGAACTGCTATTAGTTTGTGAGAAATAAGATGGAAAATTGAATATGATATTTGAAACAGCAAAGAAACCCAGTTTGAACTTCCAGATAAAGTCGTATTATAACTACCAGGTTACACATGTCCCACAGAACTAAACCATGAATGACTGTCTTGCTCTCTATGATGCTCCAGGGAATCATCAACCTTCTATAAGTTCTTCCTTTCTTTCTGAGGCAACGCTACCTCATTCTAGAGGGATATGCATTTTTGGTTTTGCATATCAGAAATTAGTTCTAATACTCATTCATCCACTGGAGAATTCTGACTTTCTTGAAGCTGATGTATTTCAATGAAAGCTGATCATGTGATTTTATCAAATGGAGTCAATTCTACACAAGTTTGCTTGGAAGCTATATGAAGTCTTTTATTATTAGCACAAAATCAATAAGCAAATACTCCATAATATCTAGCATATAACGCATAAGAAATAAATAAAATACCTACCACATGTCTGGGAGCCTCCTGATCTCCAAATCTCCTATATCTTTTAAATTTCCTAAAAATTGAATTAAATCAAATTAAGGAGTTCTAGGAAATGTTCAATTTCAATCTCCCCTGGGACAGGCAAAAGAAGTATAACAGCATAGTTCCCAAAGAATATTCAACTGCTGCCCCCAGGAGGTCAGTCACTGAATTGCAGAAGGAATTCTGAACCTGGACTTCATAGCACAAGGGATGGATTTGGCATCAGGTGCACTTGGGATTTACATTTAGCCTGGTACATGGAATTTAGTCTCTCACCTCTACTGGTTCAGCTAGCCTATCACTGAGAAGAGTGAATGAATTCAGAGGATGGTCCTAACAAGAAGTTTGTTGTTGCCACTGTATCCCATTGTTACCTCCCTTCCTTCAATATGCACTCACACACACATACACACACCTTGTCAGTTATGTTTTGCTATTTACTGTCCACAGTCCCTAAACAACACGTCCTTAACAGAAAAACAAAGTGAAAATAAAACTGAAAAGCTGAACTGAATTAACCCAACAAAAACAAGCGACATATTTCTTTCAGCAAAAGGAAGGACTTCAAGTCATATGTTGTTTACAAAAAAAAAACAAAACAACAACAAAAACCACAATTTTGTGTCTGTCTCTGTATTTCAATTATGTAGTATTTTGTAAATAACATATTGTTGGATTCTGGATTTTAATCATTCTGCTATCCACTTCTATTTTATGAGTGGTTTCATCCCATTCACATTTAAAGGTATGATTACTATGTATTTCCCTCCACCTTATTTTCCCCTGTTTATCCTTCTCTCTCTCTCTCTCTCTCTCTCTCTCTCTCTCTCTCTCTCTCTCTCTCTCTCTCTCTCTCTCTCTCTCTGTCTGTCTGTCTCTCTCTCTCCCTCTCTCTCTCTCTCTCTCTCTCATTTTGTCCCATCTGAAAGGTCAGTTTTGCTTCTGACCACTGCCTCCCTTAATCTTCCCTCTCTTTTATCAGCAACCCCCTTTTCCTTTAACCCTTTCCCCTCTTACTTCCCTGTAGGGAAAGAAAAATTTCTATACCCAACTGAGTATGTATGTTATTCTTTCTTTGAGCCAATTCTGATGAGAGGTGAGAGTGCAGTCCAAATACTGTCTAACACATCTCCCCCTCTAATGAAAAAGCTCTTCTTTTTGCCTCTTTTATGTGAGATAATTTCTCTCTTCTTCCTCTCATCCCCTTTCAGTACATCCCTTTCTCATCCTTTAATTTTATTTTATTGAAATCATTCCACCATAGCCCTCTGTTTATGTACATACTGTTTTAACTGCACTAATAATGATAACTTTCTCAGGAGTTACAAATATCACGTTCACATATAAGATTGTAAATAGATAAATTTTATTGACTTCCTTGTGATTTCTCATTCACATTTACCTTTTTTGCTTCTCTTGAGTTTTGTATTTGAAAATCAAATGTTTCTGTTCATCTCTGGTCCTTTAATAAGGATTGCTTGAAAGTCCTCAGTTTTATTAAATATCTGGTGTTTCTCCTATCAGGTCATGCACATTTTTGTTGGGTGATTCTTGATTGTAATCCTAGCTGTTTTGACTTCCAAAAATATCATATTCCAAGTGCTCTGAGCTTTAGTATGAAAGCTGCTAAATTTCTTGTGATGTTAACTGTGGCTCCACAATATGCGAATTATGTCTTTCTGTTCCTTGACATGGGAGCTCTGGAATTTGGCTATAGTATTCCTGGGAGTTTTGTTTTGGGGATCTTTTGGGAGGTAATCCATGAATTCTTTTATTTTCTATTTTACCTTATAACTCTAGGATATCAGGGCAATCTCTCATGATAATTTCTTGAAACATAATGTCTAACTCTGCTTTTGATCATGGCTTTCTAATAAATCAAAAATTCTTAAATTGTCTCTCCTTGATCTGTTTTCCAGGTCAGTCATTTTTCCACTGAGATATTTCACATTTTCTGTTTTTTTATTCTTTTGACTTTATTATTTCTTAATGCCTCTTGGAATTATTACCTTCCACTTGTCAATTCTGATATTTAAGGATTATTTTCTTCAGTGAGCTTTGGTATCTTTTCTTTCATTTGGCCAATTCTACTTCTTAAGTAGTTATTTTCTTTAGTGATTTTTTTTAAACCTCTTTTTCCAGCTGGTCAATTCTGTTTTTTAAGACGTGCTTCTCTTCAGTGGATTTTTGTACCTCTTTTACCATTTGGCCAATTCCCCACTTTGTTATGAATGACCACAAGCACTCTTCTTCACCTTGGAACTGTGATCAGAGATCATGTTCCCATGTAACTGCAGGAGGTTAGTACTCCTTTACTTTGGAACTACAAGCTGAAACTGAATATAGACAGTGCAATATGGTCTTACACCCAGTGCCACCAAAGGGTCCCTTGTAATCTCTTCTCACACTCTTATCCTCTGTAGGTAGAGAGCTCCCAAAGTTACTACTACTGCTGCTGCACATGCCTCTAAGGCCTGCTCCTGCATCGCCACAGAAGCCTGTACTATATAGTGGGTCTGATCACCACCTCAGTGTGACAGATCTCTCCTGCTGACCAGCCAAGTAATCTTGGGCTGGAAAATTGTTTCACTGTAACCTTTTCCTGGCTCTGCTGCTCCAGAATTCAAATTGAAGAATTAATTTAAAGTTGTTTGGAGGGGAATTTGGGAGAGTTCAGATGAATTCTATTCCACCATGTTGATTCTACCCTCACAGGATTTTTTCAATAATGGTCCCTCAAAATAACCTGAATTTACTTACTGAATTTCCCCATAGAAATACTTTGTTTCCTCTGACATGAGCTAAGTATTCCCTAGAATAGAATATTTTCCTTATCCACAAAAACATGATAATTTATTGACTATACCTCTGTTTGGACAATTATGCTGGACACAATCTTAACTTCAATTCAAGCTCAAAAATTCATAAAAGACGACAAGGGATTCCCACATAGCCTGACATTTTTCAGCTCCCCGCTGTCAGAAGTTATGCACTCCTATTCAGGAGTCACAGCTTCTTCATGTCTACATTGGCATTGTAAACATGAGACCACCTTAAGGAATTTTTTCATCAAACTCCATTTTCATTTTCTTTTCTTTTAGCTATCTAGCACAGAAACCTAAATTCTGAAGATCTAACCTATTCATCGAAGTGAAATCTAAAAAAAAATCTCAACAAAGAAGATGATCTGAATCAAAAAAAATCTGTAATTTTTTAATAGTTCATTTCTAAGTATTGGTTTTTCCTTTATCATTCATATACATTTCCCCTTCTCTTTAAGCAACTACTCCAGCTATTGATGATACTGAAATTGAATCAGTCTGGGAAACTATAAGCACAACCATATACCCTCAGTTTTCTCCCAGCCACCTTAATGCATCCTTCCATCTTAGACTAAAACCATTTTGGAACAGACATCTTAGACTGGACAAAGGGTTGAATAGGAATGCTACACAATTACTGAAGGAAATTCTCTTGCAATTATATATAGTTCTTGTGTATATTCTGAAAATTACAAAAACAAGACCATAGAAGAAACTTTGTAAGTGATGTTTACCCTAATATGCAATTAAAAAGGATGGTGGAAGTTACAAATAAACATTTCTAAAGCAGAACAATTAATGAAATTAAGAAGTGAAAGGATAATAGAAGGAATAGGAACAAGCAACAGAAATAAGAACAATGACTGATGCAGCAGGAATTGAGGCAAAGAAATCAATGTGGATCATCAAGAGCCTCCCTCCCCCATTAGGAAATTCTTCCTAAATCCTCCCTAATATCTTATCTTTTTCCACGACCCTTTCTTCTCACTACTCCAATGAAATCCTCCCACCATTGCTAACAAGTCCCACTCCATCCTTAATCTACTTTCACATTTTTTTTTCAGTTTTCTGGTATTCATTCAAATATAATTTTTTCCTAAATACCCCTTTGTATCCTTTCTCAAGTGAGCTCCTCCTTTTGTCTTATAGCCCATGGCAAGAAGTATTAGGTATATCCTTCAAACCAACACTTTCAAAACTTCCCTTGGCTGCTATAATTCAGTGACCACCTCTCTTTTAATATTCCCTGACCAGAACCTTGTGGCTATCATTATGTTACTCTTTCCATCCTTCTCAATAAGTTAGCCTAACTTACCATCATTTCAAGCATCTTCATATCCCAAGTTTCCCAATTTCTGTGATTCTTATGATCTGTCACCAATCTATCTTAACAATGTAGAGATTTACAATTCCCATCTGTACACACACATACACACACACACACACACACACACACACATCAAACACTACCATAAAAATCAACCAGCTAAATCTGACCTATGCACTTGGATTCCTCTTCCCAATATGGGTACAAGTAAAAGTACTGAATACAGTGAAATTTATCAAACAGTTATTAAGTACTTAGTATGTCTTAAGTCCTCCATTTTGACATTGGCAATGCTCTTATGAAATAAGACATAAATCCTGTATTCGAGGAGCTCACAGTCTAAAGTAGCAACTAGACAAATAACATGGAAGAATACAATAAACTCAAAAAAAAAGCTCCAAAAAGGTGACATGAGACATCTGAGGACACTTCTAGGAGGGGAATCCAATCTAATAAACATTTGTTGAGCATCTACCAAGAGCACAGCACTGTATTAGGTCCTGATGAAAGAAAGAAGCACACAAAAAAGGAAGGAAGAAAGGAAGGAAGAAAGAGAGAAAGAGATAGAAAAAGATCAGACTCCTCAAAAAATCTTATATTCTACTGTAAAGTCAGGAAGTTTTCATGGAAATACCCTCCGAATTGGGTCTTCAAAAAAGAGACATGCACAGGCAGCAAAGGGATGTGGAGAGAATGAGATAGAAATAAGAGAAAGAGGTAATTTTCCTCTTGTACCCCAAAATTATTATGGTATAAGATCTCATTGCTTACAATTTTTCTAGAAATTATATATTGATATGATTTATTTAGAGTTTTCCATGTTTTTAACAGAACTTGTTGTACTTTGTTGAGTGAGATGCACCAGAATGATGCATCTAACTGCAATTCATTGGGAAAATATAATAAAAGTCGGTTTGTAGGTTCTACTTTTTAAATTTTTAATTAACTTTTTTTTTAAATTTCTGATGACCTGTAATTTCTTCCTGGCTATGATCCTATTTTATTTTTCATGACAAATGTGTAATGAATGAGCCATACAATAGATAGTTCATATTAGGGATATAGGAAACCCATGTTTCAGTTGTTGTATAGTTCTTTTATCTCACTTAACCATCAACTAATACTAGGAGAAGTACTTACTTTATCCAATGAAATCATTTTCTATCAGTGGATTTTAAAGAGAGACTTAAAGAAAAAGTGGTAAGTAGCATAAGGAGATATTTCCATGTGCAAGGAAGAAGAAGGCATGAAGTTAAGTCAGAGTCAAGCCTTTACAGACATGGAAGAAAGAGCGAAAAGGGAAGCAACAACTCAAAGGGGAAAAAGAGAACTACACAGAACAACTGAGAAAGCAGAAAGGCAGCAAGAAAAAAAATAGGAGGAGGGAACTCACATTGGGGAACATCTGCAAAAAACTCTGTAGACAATTCTGAATCCCAATTAGAAAATATGATTTTTGCCTCCAGAGTCAAAAAGAGACTTTGTAATGTTAATATAAGGTTAATGGTAAGTGGGGAAAAGAGTCAAAAATCTTTCCTGCTCATTAATAGGTCTCAGACACCTTCTGTTAATTTCTAATGAGGCACTGGGTCTTGCCCTCCAGCCCTCAAAGGAGTATATATACTGTGAGGTGAGATTTTGCCTTGGGGCATATTTTTTGGAAGAAAGTGTGCCAGATGAGACCCTGGGTAGCCACTAAAGAGCCCCCGAGCTGTGAAAATCCAGATATTGGTGCTTCTCTCTCTGGCAATGATGTATGTATTGTCTATGATCAGACAGTTGGGAGGCCCTGTCTATTGATCTTTATTTCTCTGCTTGTATTTTCTCTGAAGTTCAAGGTGCTGACATTTTCCCCTGAACTAAGTGAATAATATATGTGCTTGATTAAAGTAGATTGTTGATCCCTCAAAAGTTCCTTTCTTTATACAACAGTAGATCTAAGAACTTGTACAGCTGACCCTCCTGTGTAAGCCAAGGTCCTCGCTGTTACATTATGGCATAGTTGCCAGGATCTCCATAAATTAAAAGGAAAGTATAGGGTTTTGTGGGACTGGGATAATTGTCTATTGTTTTCTAGTTGTGGTGGCTATAGTTCTGTGGAGCCTTGAGAGATGAGGATGGCCAGACCCACCACTCAAGTGGATTAGTCCATTTCCATACTGTGCCAGAGAGGTGAAGGCCCTGAAAATGTATTGTATTCAGAATCCAGAACAGAGTAACAAGAACTTGGAATGGAGCCCTGGAGCAGGAGCAGACAATCTCCAGTGTGTAGACTTTGGAGAGGTGGGCCATAGATCAGGAGCAGGGGCTAGAGCAGTGTTAAGACTGGAACTTGGCTCATTAGAGACTGCCTGCAACTGTATAGGCAGTGTGGAGAGAAAGACATGCCCGACTTTATTTGGACATTTTGTTTTGAATTGACTGTGACCTAGGGGTGGAGTATGCTGAGTTCTGATGTTATATACTTTTGTGTTTAAAGCCATATGGTCACTCTAATAATTAGCTGTTATGTTATATATTCTGAAAATGTGAAGTTCATGTTGTGTTTGTGGGAATTATGTTGTATTTACTTAAGAAATGTTAATGCTTGTTGCCTATGTAATCTATGTAATCAAGATCTATGAAAGATCTTGAGGCTCAATGTCATGTTGATGTAAGGTTAATGGTGGGTGGAGGAAGGAGTTAAAGATCTTCCCTGCCCATTAATAGGCCTCAGACACTTTTTGTTAAATGCTACTGAGTTACTGGGTCAAGAGGGTCTTGCCCTCCAGCCCTGAAAAGAGTATATATACACTGAGGTGAGGTTTTGATTTGGGCTTATATTTTGGAAGAAGGTTTCTGTGCCAGATGAGACTGTAGACAGCCACTAAGGAGCCCCCCAGCTTTGAAAACTCAAATGTTTGTGCTTCTCTCTGGTAATGATGTATGTATTGTCTATGGTCAGACAGTTGAAAGCCCTGTCTGTTGGCCTTTCTGCTTGTAATTTCTGCTTGTAACATCAATTTGTATTTTCTCTGGAGTCAAGGGTGCTGACTTTTCCCCCTGGACTGAGTAAATATATATGTGCTTCATCAAAGTAGATTGTTGACCCCTCAAAAGTTGCTTTTCTTTTAGAAAAGCAGATCTAAGAATCTGCCCTCCTATACATGCCGGGGTCCTTGCTGTTACAGACTTTCATACTTGGAGTTGTTGCAGAACACCACATTCCCTGAAAACCTACTCCTAATTGCTATACAATTCCAGTTCAATTCATCCAGCAGAGAAAAGTAATAAAGCACACAGTATTGGTAGAAGTAAAAGGGAGTTCTTTGATCCATCATATTCTATGTAACATTGCTGACAGGCAGCATGTGATAGTGAAATCAGCTTTGAATTTGGAAGCAAGAGGGCTAGGACTCAAAATATGGCTTTTCCTTGTAACCTTGGGCAAGTCTTTTGACCCCTTTGGACTTTAGACTCCCTATTTTTACAGATTTCTACAATGAGAGTGCAGAAGCAAGTGATCTCTAAGGTCCTTTCCAACCGTAAATCTCTGATCCTGTGAACATACTTGCCTTACATCTTTCTCTATTGTCAAAGTAAAATAAAATATTTGCTTCCAAGAACAGAAAATTAATGGGTCTAATCTACTTTTCAAAGAACATTTTTGTTAACTTAAGGCTAGGAAATCACGTAAAGACCCTCAAAATCTTGCACTGTCAGGGTGGCAATAAGCGTACTAGTAGTTATGAGAAAGATACTAACAGCTGGAGGAGCATACAAGTCATTGTCTGAGTAGTGATGGTGATGATCAGGTTGGTCACCTGGAAGACTGAACAAATCATTAGAGGACACAACAGTGAGACTTATCACTGTCTGCTCCCCTATATCTTTCCTCCTCTATTCCCTTCCCTTCCAGTGCTTTAGATAATTCCATTTACAGCTCATTCAGTCCTAATGTAGTGGAGAGAAAGTATAATAACATAAGAGACAGAGACAGACAGATAAATCTTACAAATGAAAAGATAATTCTTTATATTGACAAGGGGAGTCCATACTTAGAAAATTATTATGTCCATTTCTAGGCAGAGGTTACTCTTTTTTTGCTCATGTCAAATCAGTTTTTCAGATAAAATCTGAATTTTTACCACCAGCTTCCACCCATACAAAGTTCCCCTAAGCCATCCTTAAAAGTATTTTGATTGAGAGGCTAAAAACCTCTAAATATGAATATCATGCCCACCCCCAAAATAGGGCAGTAATAATACTTTTTAGGAGGAATGACTGCTACTCAGAAATGAATTTACTGTGGTACTGACAAATTAGTTTGGTAGCTACTCAAATACACTCTTACAGACAATCCTTTCAAAATCGCAAGATCATCCACTCATTGACAGGACATATGAAAGAAGCAGGGGTAACTAAGAACCCAAAAAGTCACTTAATTACAGCCTGCAGAACTAAATTTCACATTTCTGGGATCTCCATGACACCAAGGCAGAGGAAAAAATTCTTGACTTTTCCCATCTCCCACTGGAGTGATATCCGATGACCTGGAAACCCATAATCAAGAGAATTCCAGCTAGATGCCATCTCTTCTTTTAAAAACAGCAGCACTTCTCTCCCTCTCCATTGCTTCTGGGCAGGAGAACAACCAAGGGACCACTTAAAGTCCATCTTGTTATGTTAGATGATATTGTTATTGATGTTTTACAACTGGGATATGCATAGAAAATAAATGAACATCAACCAAAATAATCTTATACCAATGCGTGTTAATTCAACCAATGTAAATTAATTGCCATTGCGAAGAGACCGAAAGAGCCTACAGATTACCTTGGTAAAGATCAGACTTGATCTTTATGGCAGCCGAGAATAGCCCATGCTTAGATTATAAACTCATTTGTACAACTTAACCAGAAGATTGGTGAAAGATTATAAGAAGTGTCCTTCACAAAAGAAATTACTAGACACTAAAGGCAACGGAAAGAATACTTGGCATAAAGGACATAAATGAAGTCATTTTAATGACATTTTACAATGGCAGTGTATGAAAGGAAACAGAAGAAAAATGGAAAAGATATGCAAAACATTTTTATATCACATCCATTCCATCATCAAAGACAAGGGAATCACCACACTTGACCTCTAAAAATCACTGTCCCACATTGAAAAGAACATTAGAGGTCATGTATTCTAACCCTGTCATTTTATAGATGAGCAAGCTGAGACTCAGAGAAGTTAAGTGGTTTGCCAAAGGTCATACAAGTAGCAAGTTTCAGAGCTATTTGACCTTAGGTCCTCTGACTATAAATTCAGCACCATTACCACTGAAACGTAGTGAAGTGAAAAATCATACTAGAGGAAATAAAAAACAAGAAATTCAGCTGGACCAAGCCAATTTTACTTAGAGGAGATCCTTTTTAGAGATTCCATAACCAAAGGTATTAAAGAATCAATTCATAAAACATCTTAAGGAGAAGATACCCAAAGTATGGGGAGTAATCTTGAGTCATATTGTAACAGTAAGCACTCAACATTCACAGGGGGGTCTTGCTATCACAGGTTCTGAGATTTGCATACATAAAAGGAAAGGCCGCTTTTGAGGGGTTAACAATCACTTTAATCAAGCATATATATCATTCACCTAGTTCAGGGGAGTCAACAACCTGAACTTCAAAGAAAATACAGAGAAATCAAAAAGTAAACAGACATGGCTTCCTCTGTCTGACCATAATTCAACAGATAGGTCCAACCACCTGACCATAGTTACCAGAAAGGAAAACTCTGATATCTGGGTTTTCAAAGCCAGGTAATTCTTTAAAGTAGCTTCCTAGAGTCCTTGGCTGGCACTCCAATCTTCTTACAAAAATGAAGCCCCAAAGGAAAACCTCACCTTCAGGGTATTTATACCTTTTTTTAGAGCCAGAGGGCATAATCCTCTGACCCAGTGCCTCAATAGAAAAAGCAAAAGGTACTTGGGACCACCCTACAAAACAACTCCCCTAATCAAGCTTCCTACAATAGGCAGGCCCATCAATGGTTGGAAAGATCCTCCTTAATCACATTATTCAAAAGCTTTATACTTCTTGGTATAAATAAAAACAGCAAAAACACTCCTACTTTGATTGCCATCACATTCCATCTTTCCAAGACCCTTGGCCTTAAAATCTAAATGGCCATGGACCCTGGAACAAATAGGCATTAACATTTCTTAAGTAAATATAACATAATTCCCACAAAATTAACACATCATGAACTTTACATTTGCAGAATATATAACATAACAACTCATTACCAAATGGCTTTAAACGAACACAAAGGTATATGTATAATATAATTCTTTGAGGAGAAAGCAAACAGCTCCTCCTTCCTCAAACCCAAACAGAAATGTCCAAGCAAAGTCGTCCTGAGGGGCAGCTGGACAACAAAGCCCTCAGCATGGAGTCTTTAGGGGGCAGGGTGCAGGGTTCTTCCCCCCACCCACCAAAGGCAACTCCACCCCCTGGGTCCCAAACTGTCCCAGGGGAAAGCTGTAAAAAAAGCACACTCACTGCCTTGCTGTGTAGTCCCAGTCTTGCCCCAGGGCTGAACTGTGAGCTCCTGTTTTTCTTGGCAAAGATGGTGGAGTTTGCCATTTCCTTCTCCAGATCATTTTACAGATGAAGAAACTGAGGCAAACATAGTTAAGTGACTTGCCTAATATAAGATTGCCTAATAACAATGAGGATCATTTTATATTGTGTAACATATTTGCAATAGACTAATTTTGAACAGTTGTTTGACTTTCTCCACCTTCATTCAGCAGCATGTGTGTAGGAATGAGGGCTGCAGATTGGTGGTAGTGATCCAAGACTGAGGCTTGGCAGGAGTCAGTTGAAGGGCTAGAGACTTAGGGCAGCTCAGTGGTGCAATGGATAGAGTGCCAGGCCTGGAGTCAGGAAGACTCATTTTCCTGAGTTCAAGTGTAACCTCAGATACTAACTAGCTGTGTGACCCTGGATAAGTCACTTAACCATGTTTGCTTCAGTTTCATCATCTGTAAAATGAGCTGGAGAAGGAAATGGCAAACTCTACTATCTTTGCCAAGAAAACCTCAAATGGGGACATGAGGAGTTGGACATGACTGAAAAATGACTGAACTGAACTGGGACTTAAGAGAAGAGGACAATGTAGAGTTGAACTGGTTCACTGGGGATTAAGATGGGAAAAATAGGAAAGAGTGGCTAGTACAGAGGTGATGGCCTGAGAGAGAACTGAGGTGTCAAGGGACTGAAGGTAACAGTGTGAAGGAAGAGTAGTGTTTAATAAGGAAGGCAGAGGAAGAGTTGGAAAGCCAACAGACTGTGGTCAGATAAAGGGATTTCAGAATTTATGAACATGAAAGTGATTTGTAAGAGATGGTAAAATCAAGGTTATTATCATCTTTATCTGAGGCTAAGGTGGGGTAGAAAGTAAACATGGAAATGAATAGGTTGTGGAACTGAACAGCTACCAGGATTTTGTTTGGATGGTAGATATGAACTGCACGAACCTCAAAGGAGGTAAGGTTAGTGAGTGATGAAGGAAGAGGCAGAACATGGAAGTAGCAAGTGGAATAAGTAGGATTTTTCCCCCACCTCGGCAGAGGGAAATGAATAAAGGCATAGCCAATACTGGGAAGGACAGCCAGGGAAACGGTGTCATCAGGTGGAAGTCAGGATTTAGTAACAGCTAGATGAAAAGATGTAGAGGAGAAAAGATGGGGATGAAGGGAAATTTGTTGAGTATGGAACCAGAGCACTCAGGGGATGAGATGGGTAGTATTTGCTTGAAACATTGGGTTGGGAGAATCAGGAGGGGTGATGGAGGATGGAGTTGGAATGATGACCTACAGGTGTCTATATTGTGGTTGGGAGATCACGCTGGCAACAGAAGGCAGAAGTTGCCTTGTGCTGGCACAGATGGAAGCTGCTTCCCCAGTCTCTTAACAGTCTTCTCTTAGGGGACAGCAGGAGACGGAGTCAGAAAAAAGTTCCCCTTCTCTTTTTACCTGAGGCTTGAGATCAGGTAAGCAAAGTAGAAGGCAGAAGTCTCCTGTCACAGAAGACGTCACTTTGGGACAGATAGAAGTCATGAGCCTAGCCCATCACCTTCCCTCAGGGGACACATATAGCTGGAGAAGGAAATACAAAGTCAGAGGAAGGTCTCTCTCTGAGCAGTAGCCAATAGTTGAAGTAGAACCAAATGCTGTCTTAAAGGCTTTCTTCTAATAAGGGGTCTCAAATGTATATGTCAAAACTACATAAGATCACTTGAAAGATTTAATAACAAAGAACACTATTCAATGATCATCTGATCATTAATATTAGTCAACACATAAAACAAAATGCATCTCTGCCAAAATAGTTGCCACACTCATGAGAAAGATCAAGCAGAATCCATGTTGAAGAGGAATTCCCTATAAGTAGTAAGGTACTCCAAATGATTCTGTAGGTATAAAAAATTGTCCAAATGGCATCAAACCCTAAATTACTGTAGAACCTCTTTAACAAAATGAATTTAAGCACTCAAAAGGATTTGACCTAACAATCCAAATGGATAAAACATGGCTACTCTTGAGATTATGATGTGAAGCTGGATGAAAAACTATAGCAATCATCCATCAGTGGAACACCCATATCGATGAGATCACAGTTTTTAATACCTGTAAGGCAATGGAATTTTTCCCTTTGGGTTTCTGTGGGGGGTGGGAAGGTGAGGAGAAAAGATAAGTGAAAAGGAAGATTATATTACAGTAAAGTAGGGGCAAGAAAAAATGACATGGCTGTCCATCAGCAGTGTCTATCAACCCATTCATTCTGCTATATGACATTGTCATTCATCCTTCCTACTTAGCATATCTTGACAAATATTTATATACAGACATTAAAGACATCTATATATTTATTAGTTAATTGAACTGTATACTTGGTCTAGGGCCTACATCCTTCAATTGATCAGAGGTCTGAATTAATAAGTTATATTTAATATCTTCTACTTTCTGTGATTACTTAGTACTAATGTTTTTAGGTCCTGAAAGTGAATGTCATCACTTGTCCTTGCTAGTTTTACAATCCAGTTTTCCTTATTTTCTTCTTTGCTTTGGTTAATA
The DNA here is from genome assembly GCF_028372415.1 of Notamacropus eugenii. NCBI lineage: Eukaryota > Metazoa > Chordata > Mammalia > Diprotodontia > Macropodidae > Notamacropus > Notamacropus eugenii. Next base: position 359,963,442 of record NC_092874.1, read on the forward strand.
CAAACCATCTGTACCTCTCATCCTGTGTGTTTAAATAAACTACCTAATTACATGGTTTTGCATTTTTATCTTATATCCTTATACCTGCTATTCATCATTTCCCTCAAAATTAAGCAACTACTCTTTACAACATCACTGCTGATGCTTAAATGTGCTATTTTATGTTAGTGCTGCCTAATATCAACTGTTCTAACAGTCTGTATATAATGTGATCAGATCAAAAGTCATCATGTATTTTAGTTACTTTTTAATGATGTAACACAGAATAATGGGGCTAGAAAAAAGAAATGTCAAATAAGCTACCCATTACTTGGAGAAAGAACATTGGACCAGAATCCAGGAGACCTATATACTAATCACAACTCTGCTACTGGATAACTATGTGACTCTGACTATCATGTTCCCTCTATGATCCCCAGTTTCCCCATTTGTGGAATGAAAGATTTGGCCTCAATGCTTCCAAAGATCATTTCAATCTTTGACATTCTGTAAAACTATATACTTGATGAATTTTTTTATATTTTATATTTCTTATATATTTTATAACATCTAAGAAAAGAAAATTCTTTAGAAACTTACAAAGGGGTATGACCATTTAAGCTCATTTTCTTTAAAAGATAGAATTATTAAGCAGTGGAATATTGGTCTGATACATTTTATTCTAATTTTATTGTTTAAGGGACTCACATTATAACTATTCTTTGATATTCAGAATTTGTAATCACTCACTGAATATATAATATCACCTTTTTGCTGCTTGTGTTCCAAGTCAGAATCAGAGAAGTGGATACTTCTTGGGGATATAAACAAGTAGGTGGTTTTGGCATCAATATAGCCTCTCTTTAGGGTAAATAATAAAAATACATTAATTAATCTATACTTTCATCACTGTAGCAACTGTCTCTATCCATGCCAATAAGAACTTTTTTATAACCTAGTAGTTTGTCTTAGGGACTGGTTTGAGGATCATATAAGTTAAGTGACTCGTCTAGGGCAGCAGAGCTAGTTATGTGCCAGCAATGGAATGTGAATTCATATCTTATTAATACCATGTCCAGCACATTGCTCCACAATAAGAAGTCAAATGTGAAAATGAAAGTATCCAGTATGTTGGTAAGCACATTGTGTTGTAAATACTGTACCTGAGATTGCATCAATATAGTAAGGAACTTCTACCAATGGAAACTGTCATATATTCTTCAACTTGGGGTCTTAACAAGTTTTTTGCAAGTACTAAGAAGTTAAGTCACTCACCTAGGGACACAAATAAAAACATGCCAGAGGCAGAACTTGAACATAGGACTTCCTGATTCCAAAGCCAATACCCCATGCTACATATTATAGGAACTCAATAAATACCTACTGGCTGACAAAAATGCAACATTTTTATCATCTTCATTATTGTGCATGCAAAGACCCACATAAATCTTAAGAGCAATGAAACCATTTCTGTTGCAAACATCTTTATTACAGTCATAAATCCTGGCAAAACAATGGACTCTTCCAACTAAATACATAACAATGCAAACAAGGAGCAATATGACACAATCTGTGCTAGATAGAGAAAAATGCAAAACCTGTATGCCTGGCACCAAGGACACATTCTTGTAGTACCTATTGTTGAGGATGCTGAGGCTGTTAGAGTGATTGAATTCTGGTTCTGAGATACAATAGAAAAAGAAGGAAGGAAGGAAGGAGGGAAGGAAGGAAGGAAGGAAGGAAGGAAGGAAGGAAGGAAGGAAGGAAGGAAGGAAGGAAGGAAGGGAGGGAGGGAGAATGTGAAGAAGGAAGGAAGGGAGGGAGGACTCAGTTGCAAAATATATTTTCAAACCTAAATCACTTGACACAAAAAAATTGTTTCCTTATTTTTTTCTTGATTTCTTATATTAAATTGATTCCCTAATGGATTCTCTATCCCAATACTCATAAGGACCATTCTAAACTTCCACTTATTTCCTCAAGCCTTCCATATGTACTCCTTCCTACCTAACAAAGGATCTGACCATATACTGTAATAAGAAAATACAGATTATTCATTGTTAGTATTCTCTTCTCCTCAGCTCTACATCTCAGATCCCTTTGACATCACCTTTCATTATTGTTCCCTTTACTCCCATCATTAATAAAGTGATGGCCCTTCTCTCTATAGAGAACAACCTCACTGTATGTACTAATGATCTCATTCCTTCCCATCAATCTTAGCAAACTGTCCCCAAAATCATCCTCCATCCCTACTCTAATCTTTAATCTCTATCTGTTAGTTCCTGCCCTGCTGCTGACAAAACATGCTTAGGGCCCCTTCAACCTTAAAAAATTGAAAAACTCCTCAACATGAACATCCCCTCAAGCTGTCATCCTTGATCTCACCTGCCTTTCACAGCCACCTTTGAAATAAAGTCATCTACTCTCCTTACCTCTACTTCCTCTCCTGTTCTTCTTCAATCCTTTGCACTCTGGCTTCTGACCTTATTATTCAACTGGCATTACTCTTTCCAAAGTTACCAACGATCTCTCAATTGCCAAATGTGATGGCCTCTTCTCAAACTTCATCCTTTTTGACCTCTCTGCAACATATGAGACCAAACTCTCTTCCATGATACTATGTCTTCTTTGGGTTTGCAAATGTGACCATTCCTCCTTCAGTCATTTCTGCTGGTTCATTACTCAGTCAAAGCTCCTAATTATTTGCAGACCCTAAGCCTCTATCCTGGCTCCACTGCTCTTTTTTCTTCATGCTCTTTCACTTGGCAATTTCACCAGTTTTTATCACGAACATCTCTATGAAGATGATTCCCAGCTCAGTATATCCAGCCCTGGTCTACCTCATCTCAAAAATGACATGCCCAAAACAATTTAGCTTCTTTCTGATCCCAGCCCTCTCCAAACTTTTCTATTCCTGTTCAGGGTACCACCATCCTTCCAGTCAGCACTGTTGTTGACTCCACATTCTCCCTCACTGCTTTGTTCTTGTTAAGTCATTTTTCAGCCACATCTGACAATTATGACCCCATTTGGGGTTTTCCTTGGCAAAGATATTGGAGTTTGCCATTTCCTTCTCCAGTTCATTTTACAGATGAGAAAACTGAGGCAAACAGGATTAAGTGATTTGCCCAAGCATCTGAGGCTGGATTTGAACTCAGGTCTCCCTGATTCCAGGCTCAGCATGCTATTCACTGTGCCACCCATCTGCCCTCCCTCATCCCATATACCATTTATTTCTATTCTCACAGCATGTCCCATAAATGATCTCTCCTCTCTGGCCACTATATTAATTCAAGTCCTTATCATTTCTCACTGATTGTAAGTCTCCTAATGGGTCTTTCTGGCTCAGTTCTCTTCACCAAAATAATCTATCTCCCACAGCTGTCAAAGTGATTCTGATTAAGCGAGGGTCTGATCAAGTTACTCCACTACTCAAGGCTCCTTATTATCTCTAGTGTCAAATGTAACTTCCCTGCCATTAGAAGACCTTCATAAACTGGCTCCAACCTACATCTTCCAGCCTTACTTACTATACATTGTGTTCTTTCCTGCACTTCATGGCACAAGTCAAGCTAACCTTTTCACTATTCCGGATACATGACATTCCATCTCCAGACTCCATGCCTTTGGCTATCCTCCATGTCTGAAATAGATGCCTCTGAATTTACATTGTACTCTCAGAATCATTTGTTTCCTTCAGATTTCAGCTCAAGTTTCACCTTCTACCTAATCTTAATCAGTGCCTCATGCCCATCCCCCCAAATTTATCTGGCATTTACTTTTCTTATATTTGCTTACATTTCTTTATGTTTATGTTGCTTCTTGTGATCTAGTATAAGCTCACTGAGGGCAAGACCTAGTTCTTTTTTGTCTTTGAATCCCCAGTTCCTCACACAGTGCTGGGAATGCAATGAGTACCTTAAAAGTGCTTGTTTATTAAATGACTTGTTGATATATCCCTGAGTGTACTATTTATCATCTGAGCCTGAACTCAAATTTCAATTTTGAAATAAAGTCTCAAATTCATATATTTTAGTGAAAATACATAATAATGAAAATCATGTCTATTTTAGGGCGGTAAAGTATATTAGAAATCATGTAGTTTAGTATCTTGATTTTACAGATTAAAAAAACTAAGAAAAACATGCAATGTCACAAAATGGTAGGACTTCCAGTTATACCACACTGGCCTGAGATGACTTCTAGATGCTATATGGGAGTTATCACTGGATTGTCACAGGAAGGCAAAAATATACTCTTCACTTAGACAATGAATTGAATTTTATCCAATTTAACTTTCACTTAAAAAAAAAAGTTTTCTATGTCATAGGATTTCCCAAAGGAACACAGGACAACTAAAGCCACTGAATCAAATAGCTGTGACAATAACCAGGAGCAAAATACTTTAATTGCATCCTGTTAGCAGCCACTGACAGTAAAGTTTATGTGTGTCACTACTTCCTACCATAATTCAAGGAGTAATTTGTAAAAATCCATATTGTGTTCAGGTTCACTTCCTAATGAACACTGACTGCACCTTCTGTTGTTAAGAGAAAGAGATTTAAGGACCTAAGACTATAGCCAGGGAGAATGACTTGGCCATAATCCAATCACCCAGAGAAATCGGAGCTCTCCCCTAAAATGAGGCTTCTGTGTTATAAAAACAGGCAACAATTTCATAATCATATTCCTCCAAAACGACAAGCATTCTACTTTGGGTTGCCATTTGAGGGAATCAGGCAGGAGAGTCATCAGCTTGAATTTAATAAACATAATAACCTCTAATTCTGTGGCTTCCACATCCAAAGAAAATGTTCTTAGACTAACGATAAAAAAATTCTAAATTGTCTCCTGATACATACTAGGATGTTTCAGTTCTCTAGTGAATCAATGATTTCATAGATGTGGATATTCCCTCCAGTGATGCAGATCTCAATACACCTAATCCTATCTTTTCTGTCTGGCTGTTTGTAATGGCAAAGGAACTTGAGGATCTTCCCTGCTCCTTAATAGGACCGTGTGGCCTCCTTTGAGCTTTGGCCCAGTCCATACCTGAATCACATGGAGCCAATGGTGGGAGGGAGTTGCTGAATGGGTGGAGCAGGAAAGGTGCAGCAGGAAGAAAGAGTGAGGCAGAGCTGAGAGAGAGAGAGAGAGAGACAGAGAGAGAGAGAGAGAGAGAGAGAGAGAGGGAGAGAGAGAGAGAGAGAGAGAGCAAGCGAGCAGATAGCATGAGTGAGAGAGGGAGTGATTTTGCTTAAGGGAGTTTTATTGTGGGGAGGTCTGATGGAGGAAAAGATTGGAAATGGCCATGCTCCCTGAATTGATAATTTGTATAGATTTCTGTGTTACTTTGATGGATTTGGCTTTCTGGTGTTTGAATAAATGTTTTGGTTTTCATCTTTGAGGAAGAGAGTTTATATTTTTCAAATTTACCCTGGAAATATGTATGCATATTGACAGCAGTTGCTATGGGTGTTGCATTGTCATTACACTGTTCTTCATGACCTTCCAAAAATTAGCTCTCTATCCGTTATTCCACACTCTCTCTGGCACACATTCTGAGTACTATTTAACATTTTTTTCATTTATTCATTCATGCCCATCTCTTACATTTAGGGTTTTTCTAACAAATTTTAGTGCCTTTATTATACATTTAAAATTTTTTTCCATGTTGACAATTTCATTTTAAGGTACAAATTACATTATATCAGCAACAAAATATTTTTAAATCACATGATTATATCAACAGATGCATAAAAGTTTCTGATAGAGTACAAATCTTGACAGTATAGGTAACATGGTTTTTCCTTTAAATTGATAAAAAGCATTTATCTAAAACCATCAGCAAGCATTATTTGTAATAGGAATAAACCTAGAAGCCTGCCCAGTGAGATCAGCCGTGAAACAAGGATACCCATTGCTAGTAATATTATTTAATATTTTTTTGAAAATCCTTCCAATAGCAATAAAAAAAGAAAAAGAAATGAAATCAGAATAGAATGAGGTAATAAAATTATCTCTTTTTCAGATGATGTATTTAGAAAATCCCAAAGACTCAACTAAAATGTTAGTTGAAACAATTAATAATTTTAGCAAAGTAGCAGGATACAAAGTAAATTCATATAAATCATCACATTCATATATAGCACAAGCAAAACCCTGCAAGAAGAAATAGTAAGAGACACTCCATTTCAAATCACTCCAGGCAGTATAAAATACCTGGAAGCACAAGTGCCAAAACAAACACAGAAGCTATATGAACAGAATTACAAAAAAACAAACAAACAAAAAAGCATTTGTACAAACAAAATCAGATTAAATAATTGGAAAAATATTAATTGTTTGTGGATAAGCAGGGTCAATATAACAAAAATAACAACCCTGAACGTATGAAGTTCATAACCCTGAAAGGTTGCTCAAGTAAAGAATATAATGAGGTTTAAGAGCTATTTATTAAATTCTTAAATAATACATTATTAAGAGGTATGTCTCTTCATATTGGAAGATTATGGGTAAGGAGAGAAATTATGATATTCTCCTCCTCCCAAAAACTGTACTTTAATACCACTGTCAGAGATAAGCCAAAGTCATCAAGTCATGAATCACCCAGCTGTGCCTGTAAAGAAGCTTGAAGATTATGTAGTCCAACCTCCTATTATAAATGCAGAAAATGAGGCCCAGAAGGGGAGGTGGTTTTTCCAAAATCACTCAATGAATCAGTCTCAAAACAAGAATAAGGACCTAAATCTTTTGACTCCCAGTACAGAATACACTATTAAGCTGAATGGCCTCAGGGTATAATGTATATTATACATTAAAATGTATTAGATTGAGGTAGGAGCCCTAGGTTCAAGTGCCAACTCTGGTACTAGCTTATTGTGGGTCTTTCAACATTCTGTTTCCTCTATCTTAATTTTAGTTTCCTCATCTGTAAAATAATTTGGAAAAGATTACTTCTAAAACTCCTTCAAATACCAATACTCTATGATATATTTACCTAGTCTGGTATTTTGTGTTTTCTAATCACCAGCAGCTAAACTATCCCTTCTTCTTAGACCAGGATCTTGAACCCAAGTCTTGGGTTCCCAAGACCACTAGTCATTCTTCTAGCCTAGGCCTTGTAGTCATCATTAAGGGAAGAAATATCTGTGAAGATGAAGCCCACCCTCCTTTCACCTACCAACACCAACTGCTGACCAACTACCACTCATGGGCAGATAAGCTCATGTAGTCATAGCACCCTCCCCTCCAGAGTACATGACCTTCTTCCAGTGCAATCCTCAAAGCCATCATCCCAGGAAGGCCTTCCTATAGAGATGCAAACTGACAACTGTCTCTCCAGGTTTTGCAGTACCTTTCTCCTCAGTAGCCAGAGCTACTAAGACATAGAAAAGAAATCTGTCATTACCAAAGCTTTTGACAGTGTCAAGTGATTCAACATAAGAAACCAACCTGATTTTGCTATAAAAATGACATTAAAGATGTTGCCCAACCATGTGCTCTGTTGCTGCATTATAAGGGTTACGAGACTTTTCATCTCCCTTCTGTGTGTGTTATCCCACACACACCCTTCCCATTAGAATGTGATTTCCTTGAGATCAAAGACTGCCTTGCATTTCTATTTGTATCTCAAAGTTTAGAACAGTGTTTTGCACATTTATGAATTTAATAAATTACTTTTCATTGTTCATTATTAAGGCAAAAATGTTGTGCAATAGATAAAGTACTGGGCATGGACACAGGAATAATTAAGTTCAAATTCAACCTGAGACACTTACTGGCTGTGTAACCCTAGTCAAATCACTAAACCTGTTTGATTCAATTTCCTCATTTGTAGAATGGAAATAATCATAACACCTACCTCCCAGGGTTGTTGTGGGGATCAAATGAGATAATATTTGTAAAGTTCTTGCCACAATGTCTAGCACATAGTAGGTGCTATATAAACATTTACTCCCTTCCCTTCAAGTGTCCACTTTTAGCTCTATGTCCCAGGATTCTACAAAAAAAGTTCAGGGAATACAGATATTTAAATTGCAGAAAAATTAGGGTAATAATTTAGGTGTGAGAGGAGGGGAAAGCAATTGAGTGAGGTAAAAGAAAATGCTTGAGTTCACAGTAATAGGATTATAGAATCACAGATGTAGAACTAGGAAAGACCTCAGAAGCCACACAGTTCAATTCCCTCATTTTACAGATGAGGAATTTAAGACATAGAGAAGTTAAATGACTTGTCCAAGGTCATCTTGGTAGTAAGCAACAGAGGCACAATGTGAGGTGGAGAAAAAGACTACCTGATTATGGAGTGAGGAAAACATAATATATATATATATATATATATATATATATATATATATATATATATATATATATATATATATCTTAATATGGCAAAAAAAAAAAGCCTGTAGTAGAAAGAGTTAGGAAACCTTCATTCTTCTTATCTTTATGACCTTATTTATTGATGGTGATGAACATTCAGCACATGAGAAATCATTCTTAACCCTCATCTTCATTCTAGTGACTGAGAACTCATGTTCCAGAGCATCCGACTCAGCTAATATAGGAACACAACTTCCATGGATTTCAATCAAAAGGTCTTGTTTTTACTTAGCTGGTATTTGCCTCCTCCTTCAACTCTTTAAAATATATATATATATATATATATATATACATACATACACACATATACAAATACATATATATATATATATATATAATACAATGCATGGTAAACACCAGATGTAACCAGCATGATGAAAATATGATATGATCTTGTCTTAGAAAAGTTGGCTTTGCTCTGATCTCCACAGCACATAAAACATTTCAAATGATTCTGCTTTATATTTTGGTCAATGGCGGCATGTGATTATAAAGAGATTTTCTGGCCGACTTTATGAAGGATATTTTGGTCTCCTGCTCTCCATGGTTTTTTTATTCAAATTATAGCACTGAGACACCACGGGAATAATCATTGTTTCTAAAGTCACCTATAATTTCTCTGTCAGCTCCTTTCAGCAGTTCTCATTTCCTTGTGAAGAACAATTTTATGCGTGAAGAAAATGAGAAAGATTAACATTTATTCTGTAATACTGTTTTTCTCACATTTCCAGAAAAAAATTAAATACTTGGCTAATTCTTTTCTGGTGTGAACTTTACTCACTTGTAGAATTAAATGATACTCCTTCATGCTTAGTTCTGGGACAACTCTGTGAAAATGGTGTTACAGTTTCCTTTCAGCTGGACTAAATTATTCAGTCATGTGGATTTCACCTCAAATTGCACTGTGACAGATTAAAATGGATTTAAATTTCCTCTTCTTCAGCATGCGATGATTTCTTAATCGTCAATGAACCAGGTTTTGACATCACCTGGAACCTGGGTAACATAAGCACCTTATTTTTCAAAACTGTGAACTATTTCCAACACCTAAAAATATGAAAAGCTCTTTAGATTTTTCCTTCCATAGGATGAGGATACACATGTTAAACATAAGAGTCCTTCTCAAAAAGTAAAGAGGGCACTACCAAGAAACAACTGGGTCCTGAGAAGGGGGAGATTTGGAAGGAGAAGGGGTCAATTTAAATCTAGTCTTGTCTGTTTTTGAAAGTTAATCTCCCTGCCTATACTTCACATGGGACTATTTGTTAGCAGAGTGTTTCCTATTCATTACAACTCTCGTTTTCAGAAAGAACCACAATTGGCCAAACCAGTAATATAAATGCATTATGTATTCTAGCCTCCCTCTTTATGATTAATTCTACCAGTGGTACAAATTTGCATGAATGAATGTCAGTGTGTTTTCTGCCCTGAACATTTCCTGCTGGCTTCAGTTCAGCCCTGCTGACATTTATTACAAATAATAGCTAAATATTCCTGATTTAATAGCTGTAGTGGCCCCACGTCTGAAGGTGATGTCTGTAATAAAAGCAGACAAGACAAGCTTATAACAAATACTAATCAGATTGTGTTTGCACACATAATGGATAGGCCTCGATACACCAGCAAAATGTGAGAGTTGTTTATAAAATGCAGCTGCTAGAAGTCACAGTTCAAGAACATACTGGTTGCTTTATCTTTTTGCTCATGTCCCTTCTTTTTCCATATCCTTAAAGCACTCAGGTTACTTGTACACAGATCACAACTTACAGATTGAATATTATCGCAGTCTTTTTCTGGAAAAAAATAAGATACCAAACAACAGAGAAAGATGATAGAGTCCTCTTTGATTTTTTCATTCCTTCTAAACAAAGAACATTGTCCCTAGATAAGTCCAATTTTCAGAATCTCGTTAAAAGATGTTTTACACACCAGATGCACTGATTCCAACACAACACCATCACTGTCGAACATTTGTATAGTTTTCAAAGTCCTTTCAACCTGTTGACCTACATACCCTTTCTGAAAGATACTGAGCTAACCTCTCACTTCTCTTGAAGATGATAAAGGAGGATATAAGGTCTGGTAGTGGAAAAGGAGGATAATGGTTAAAAGATGTGGTACCATTCAAAGACAAGTTTAAAAAAATCAGTTTAAAAACCATTTTCCCCTGCCTCAAATCTCACAATTTCCACACGCAGACATAAGAAGACGCAGTAAGTCCTGTCTTAACTTTGTCAAAGAAATTACTTAGCATTGGTTGCAAATACCTTTATGAAAATATAGGGGGTTCTTTTAAGTAATAAGCCTATTTTTTCCATTGATGAATGTGGATAAAGAGAAATAAGTATAATCACCAGATTTTAAAATGTGCTATTTTTTTATTATCGTTATTAGCCAGTGTAAACTATGAGATAGAAATTATTAGTGATTGACATGAATGACTTGACAGAAGAACATAAATTTAGAGCTGGATGTCAGCTAATCCAACCCCCTCATTTGCAAATAAGGAAATCAGGGCCAGGAAAGTTGGCCTAAGTTAGAAAGTATCAAGTACCTATGCCACAGAGTATCAAATTCAGTTAATAATTCATGAATATAACTTCCATACATTTCACAGAAAGTAAACAAGAGTCATGTCAGGATTAGAATTCAGGTCTATGACTCCATTGTTCTTTCCACTGCATCAGGAATTGAATAAAGACCTTCTTCACGACAATATCAGTTTATTATATAGTTATCCCTTCCACATTGCAACTTACGATATATTACAAGTTGCTATATGAAATTAAATGAGAATTTTGGGGGAGTTTTGCAGAAACCACAAATGACAAACAAAGACCAGTAGATGATAAAGAAAACATTTAGAAACTCAGAAATACATAAAATATATGTATAGTATTACATAATACCAACATATTTTATCTTTTAATACCATAATAATTCAGGCTTGTTCTCCTCCAAAAAATTTTAGGTAGATTTTCCAGATCACTGGGACACTGTACCTCTAACCCCACAATGTGGAAGAGATAACTATATACAACTGCTCATGCTAAAGGGAATCTAGTGGCTTACTGTCTCCTACGATGCTCCCTTAGAATTTCCTATGATTAAAACTTCTGTGAGAGCCAGAAGTGGGAGTAAACAAATATTCTGGGAGATGGGTAGGTAAGGTTCATTTTCCTTTTCCAATTTATCTTCAAAATGCTCACTATAATTATGACCACGCAGCAACTTTGACACTAGACAACACCTACATTGAGGGAACAACGCAATGGGTATCTTCTCACACTATCTCTCATTCTCCTCCAAACAAATATTTCGAAATTTCTTTGGGGTTTGACTCATTGCACAATTCTAATTATAACGGAAAACAACAGATATGACAAAAGTAGTCTGTTTTGACACACAGCTACCATTTCTTAATTCCTTTATCTGACTTACAGATTTGTAAGTAACCTCTAATATAACCCTTCATTTTTATAAGTTAAGAAACTGAAGCCCACAGAGGCAAAATGAATTGTCTAAGATCATCTTGTAGGTTATAAACTAGAGGAGTTGAAATTTGAGTCCAAGTCTTATAACTTCATACTCAATGCTTTTCCTGACTTTAACACTTTTTTATGTGAGATGCAAGTCAGTATCACACCACCCACTAAGCTGCTAGGTGGTACAATGGCCAGACAGAGGGAAGGACTTGGAATTGGTTAGACTTGAAACCAAAACCTGCCTTGGGCATTTACTAGCTGCATGAATATGGGTAAATCATTTAATATGACTTGGTCTCAGTTTCCATCGGTAAAATGACAATAATAGTACCTACCTAACAGGCTATTCTATCAGATGAGATAAATACATGTTTTGAAACCTTAAAATACTGCATAAATGCACCGTTTTTATTATTTCTTCTTGTGTACTGTGGGGGGCAGGGGTTGTCTGGCACATATGCATACCCCATCAAGTTTTTTTGACTGATGCATCCTCTTTACTTGGAGGACTCTAAAGATCTGCTTCAAGGAGAACCATGTTATAAAGGAAATGTCTTGGAGATATTGTGAGGATGAATGGATAGACATTTCTTGTGGTGAATGGAAAGCTGTCTGAATGGCTTCCACGGCATTCAGAAAATCCTGTAAACTTCAGACACTTCCTCTTTTCCACGCTGCTTCATTGTGCTTGGGGGAGCTCAGTGGCTCCTTTGATCAAGGTATCAGTTGATAAGAATAAGGAGTAAATGAAAGATGGGATTATGAGACCATGCAGACCCAGAGAAACAGCCTTTAATTTTTGGCCTTTTTGTTTCTTCTTTTTGTATTCTAGGTGAAGGATGTGAAGCTTGATGATTTCATGAGTTCAAAAAATCATCATGAGGGTATTCTGCCAATCTGGCATTATAAAGCCAGGGTTCCAGGCCAGATTTTACAGCTAACACATTGATGACCTAAGAAACAAGGGAAATCTTAAGAAGAAATTTTTGGGACCAAAGCCCAGTGCTCATGCAGTAATCATGCTCCCTCTGGACATGAACTTGACAAGAAGCAGCTAGGTGGTACAGTGGAGAGACCACTGAGCTTAGAGTCAGGGAGTCAGGAAGTTGTTGAGTTGTTTCAACTGTATCTGACTCTTGGTAACCTTATTTGGGGTTTTCTTGGCAAAGATACTGAAGTGGTTTACGATTTCTTTCTCCATTTATTTTACAGATGAGGAAACTGAGGCAGATAGTTGGTTAAGTGACTTGCCCAGGCTCACACTTGCCCAGATCCAGCTAGTAAGTGTCTGAAGTCAAATCTGAATTCACAAAGATGAGTGTTTCTGAGGAAAACCTGAGATTAAACCCAGTTTCAGACACAACACTTACAATGGTGTGACCTTGGGAAAGTCACTTAACCTCTATTTGCCTCAGTTTCCTCAACTGTAATAATAATACCTACCTCCCAGGGTTGTTATGAGAAAAAGATAACTGTAAAGTACTTAATACAGTAGCTGGGACATACTAGGAGCTATATAAATTATATATCTATATGCTTATATAGGTATACATATACACACATATTATTATGTATGTATGTGTGTATGTATGCATGCATGCATATATGTATGTATTACCATTGTTGCTGTCATCATCATCATCATTATTGTTAAGGAATTGGGTTGTTTTGAGCCTTATCTCCAAATGACTGAGGAGGCATAAAGGAAAATATGCCCAGAGGAATTGGGGAAAATGTGTGTTGTTGCTCTATCTTTCAAGCAAATATCTTTGTAAAAGCTCATCTAGTGGTTAAATGTAATGGGATACTGTCACAAGCTCTTAACAAATGAAGGGAACATCGTTGGTGGGGGCTTAAACTGATGACAATAGAAAAAACATTCTAATCTTTCAGAGCATGCTAGACAGAACTCTGGAGAGAAAGGGGAAAGAAGGTTGGAAGAGACATCAGGCCCGGCTCCCAGAGGGTCGGGACAGGGCATATTCGCTAGACCTGCCTATCTCAAACTTCCTGAAAACTTCATGCTAAAAACTTTTATCCACTGTTTTACTCCTGATAGCCCCAGTCTTCGAAATGTAAACTTTCCACTGCTTGGCATCCGTGCAGTCAGGGGTCTATCTTGTACTGTCAGTGAGTCATGTGGTCCACTGATAAGTGTCTGTCCATTTATTTCCCTGTTGCACATTGTTGAGTGTGACCTTTTTGTGACAAGACTTTTTATAGACCAACATCCCTTGTTATTTTTGTTAAACAGCATCTCCTATTTCTCTGGCTACTAAAAATCACCTTTACAAGGAACCAATTACATATTCCTTGTCATCATAGAAACATTATAACTTAAAAGTTCTCAGACAAACCTAATTGGAGCATAGGTTATTTCTACATTCTGATTATTTTAAACATCTGAGTACCTGGAACATTCTAAGAACTACATTAAAAAAAAAAGACATATAAACCATTACTGCCAAGTGGATTTTTATACTCCTCACAACTGTATATCAAATGCTATATCTCAGATTCCACTGACTCACTCCCTTTGAATGAACTGGGTGTCAAGGGTAGCGTACCAAATCTCTCAAGCCTTAGTATTTTAAAGTCATACCTTCATTTCCTCCCATTATATACTATACATATAATCTAATTTATGCATGCTGTATAATTTCAGCGTTTCATTACTGCAGTAATCTGTTATGATGTTTCAAGGTCCATAATACTTGCTGCCATATTTCTTGCCAATACATATATATTTAGTTAAATATATAACTACATTTTCGAAGTATTTGTTTTACATAGTTATCTCTTCCCTATGTCTGCTTACATTCTTTTTAATAACTTCCAAATGAGCATTGTTCACATCACAGGTTTTAATTACCTGAAATCTTTTTTTCCTTATTGATTACCAGGTGCAAAGCAGCTTTTTGTGTTAACCTTTCAAAATGTCCAATTTAATTTATGAATACAGTCTTTTTTCAGCTCAGTCTATATATATGATGCATATGCTTTTATCCCACCATTATAAAAAAAAGTGTTCCAATTATATAGCAGAAATGTGCCTGGGGTTGTAATTGAAAGAGTTCACAAGCAGAATTGACCAACCATTTGCAAAAAGAAATACTGCACCTGTGAAGCACATGTATCTTTGGTTAGGGAAAGAACACAGCCAGCTAACTCCAAGTGACCTGTGTTTTCATGTCACATTATGATTAGATCCACTGTGCAATATTCCATTGTGACTGCCTTGATTTTGGATTTTTTTTTAAATAAAGACATGATTTTTTTTCTGGTTTCCCACAAATGCTCTAAATTCTGGCACAAAGCCTAGAACCTTCTGTAGGATGAGAAAGTGCTGCTCTTGGTGGGGTCAAACAACGAATGTTATTTGAATGGGGGATGGAGGTTCCACTTAGACCAAATGCTATATTGGTAATTCTTGTAAATCTCAAGGTCCCCATGCCAAAGCAGCCTCTTAATTTCAGACCCTGATGCTGTAGTTCCGAGTTTCTCTCCTCCTCATTCAAAGGGAGTTGTTTATCCCTTCCTCATTTTTTTAACCATTTTCTGAGCTTTACAATTCATGAAGCAATAGCACTCCAGTAACCAAATCAAAATACTTTCATGCAAGTGTTCCACAAAACTGGAGGAAAAAAAGTTAAATGAAAGTCAAATAAAGCACAGGCATAAAGTCCACTGAGTAAATAAAACCTGTTTTTTAAACTCAAATATTGACACAACTATTTAAAATAAATGCCAGTTTCATATGCCGAATACTTTGTTATTGACTCACAGGGCTGCAAATGTAAAGACTCTATATTTTGCTCAACTCAGCCAAAGGCAAATCTCTTGCAAACCAAACATTGTGACATGTTCTTAAGTAGATTGTCATCATGTCGATTGTTACATGCGGTGTAACTTAACGCCTGCACGTTCATTAAGCTTACATTTTGCAATTAAGGTACATATGTTTTTCTTCTCCAAATGTCTGGAAGCCAGGTGGAACAAGTCAATAGCACTGGTGACATTGAGCATTTCTACAACAATGCTGAATGCTAGCTCAGTATTTTGCATAGTCTGCCTATTATATAGAAAACTGAATTGCCGATATGTCCTTTTGTGTAAAGCTGTAAAAGCTTTGGAAGATCTTAGCAAATGTTAGCTATGTAGTGGCTAACGTACATGAAGCAGATGTCTACAATTATCCTATTAAAAAGACCCTTCAAATAAAGCACTGCTGCATGTAATTGTACGTTCCTTGGCTTCTTTCCTCTCCAAAAATCTACTTGAGCCCAACCCTCTTGATTTGCTATGTTTCAAATACTTTGTATACTAAAAACTGAGGTTTAATTTTTATTTTTATTTTGCTTTGCTTTCAAATTTGGATAAAGAACCTTTAGAAATACTGTGACATCACTTCTTATTCCTTTACACCTTGTTTTCTTGAAGAAAAAAAATGAGACCATTTGGGCTTAAAACCAAGAGGAGGATATGAAACAGAGCAGGGCGAGCCTGGGAAAACTGTACTAAAGGCAAGTCTTTATTCAAAACTTGAAATTCTTCTTTCTTTAGGCAATAGCTATGCTATTATGTCAATTGGCTGGGTAAAATATAGTATTTTCTAATGACTCCCAGAAGGCTAGTTTTAATACCTCTCCAAATGCATCACCTTTAGGTATGCCACAGTGTAAATTTAAGAGTAATGTCAGGAAGAGCTAATTAGCTAAGTGCTATATCTGAAGTAAAAGGACAAAACAAGGATTGATTCATAATTGCTACTGCTATGAATCTACAAGAGGCTAAGGCTTGGGAGACTGCTCAAAGTGCAAAAATTATTTCTCATATTTCTGACAGTCAAAATTTGCCAAATTGGAACATATTCTTTCATGACTAAATATAGAAAGCAATTGTTATTGGGGTTACGGATGTGGTTGTTCTTTGCGGTTAAAAACACATAAAACTGCCTACATGTTTAAGAAAGGTTTCAACTCTTCTGAAGTTCCCAGTAGATATTTCTGAAGTTTTCTGGTAGATAAATGTATGCTCTGTTTCCACCTCTGTGTACTATTTGTGGGAATTGGATGCCTTTTTAGAATTACTCAAGAAACAACTATGTGAAGCAACAAATAGACTGAAATTTACTCCAAAAAGATAGAAATAGAATCACCAGAAGGACAGAGATGAGAAAAAGTCAAGGACAGAAGGATTTATCTAGTGTCATTCAAGACTAGTTCTGACTTCTGCTTTATCTATGATGGATCCTAAGGCTCATTCTCTTCTACTTCTCTGATAATTACAATGATGGATCAGATGGGGTGCTTGGGCCACAATTCTAAAATCACATTTCTCTTTAAAAATCACATTTCTCCCTAACCTCAAAACACTATGCCAGGCAGTTTCTCCCCAGCCCAAGGACACAGCCTGCCCCAGCAACAACTGTTATCTCCCTTCCTGCTAGCTGCACGTATAGAACTTATTTGTCTGAACCAGCTGTGTACTGGCTGAACTGGCTCTGCACTGGGTCATAATGACATTTACTACTCACTGACCAATCATATGTATTCTAGACTTAGACATAGGTGTACTCCCTTACATCTATCTTATTTAACAAGACATTGATGAGAGCAACCTGGTATTTCTGAGCTAGCCCTGACTGTTAGTTGACTTAGTGACATGTCAGGCCTAAAACCACACTTCCATGTAGCCTCCCCTTGGGCTATTTCCCAATGAACTCTGGTTAAAATACCTGTGGAATAAATACCAAACATGTATGTTCCTTTAAGAACTGACCACTTCTTAACCACTCCATAATCCTACCCCAAAAATGCTTATTAGCATATTTGGCACATGTTTCCCATAGAATATCCTAAATAAACTTTACCTGTACCCCTTTAATGTTGCAGTTTCTCTAAGAACTCTTGCCCACTGAAAAACGTAATAAATCTTTATCTTGACCTCAACAATGCTTGGGTCAGTGAATTCCTTCCAGGAGATCTGCCCCTGGTACCCCAGTCTTTGTGAGGGTTTTATCCTCCACTTCCAGCCCTCATGAGATCCATCAGATTTCATCAGGAATCACTTTCCCCAACTCTTTGAGTTTCAGAAGCTTCATGATACCAGGGACATGTGTCCTAAATTCAACTTTAAATTCACCAAGCAGTTTTTCTTAGACTTTTTAGGAGCCAATCACTGTATTAAATATGGCAGGAGATAGTGATTCTAGAGAATAAAATAGTTTCTGTCATCATAGAGTTTATACATTTGATAACACAAAATAATAGACAATAAGATCATTAGAAAAATAGAATACTACATGATGTACTTGAAGGATATGATTGCTACTGAATGTGGAAAATGGGAAAGGTTTACTGGAAAAAAATGCCATCTGGGTCAAGGTTTAGAGGATGAGGAGAAATTCAACAAAGAGCAGGAGGGAGGGTCAGTTGTCAATCCTAGGTATTGGGAAAAATCTCATTTTGAACAAAAGTATGGAAGCATAAAAGTTTTCCAGTTTCAGAGAATAAAAACCAGCCCAGTTTGGGTAATAAAATTTAAGACTGGGAGTACTATGACATATGCATAAAAAGGCTGAGTGACACTAATTTGTAGAAGGTCTTCGCCCAGTAGACAATACAATTTCTGAAGACTGGGAAGAGAAAAATATCATGCTTAGATGGAGAAGGAATATTACTTTGCAGTGAATTGTTTAGAGGATGAAATGAAGAGGGCACAGAGTATAGGTTAGGGCATCCTTTTTAAGAAGCTGTTGCAATTGTCCAGGCAGGCAGAGAGGAAGAGCCACCTTGGAGGATGACAACTGAAATAGAAAGGAGGGAATCCATTTGAGAGTTATGGTAGCTTTGACTATGGAATTGCCTGATGCAAATCATATTTAAATAAAAATCCAGGATCCTGATAGTTCTTGTAAATATTAAAACAAACAATCAAGCAAACACACAAAAACAACTCTTTTGGCAACTTTCATGAATATTCAATCACTGCTAAAACCTTCAGGGTCATGCATGTGCCATAAAGCCAACTTTTTTTTTTTTTCCAAACTGAAAAATCTTCCCAAGTTCATCTCTGGGGTGAGGATGACCTCTTGAAAATACAGCCAAGAATAATATGTGCTAAGAAGTTTCTCTTCACACCCATATTCTTCCTTGTTTTCACATTTTAAGCCCTTTTTTATTGGGGGTGATGAGGAGGGTGGAAGAGGGAAGGAAAACTTTATTCTCCCTGACAACTCTGACATGGAGAAGCATTCTTCAAAGGTCTTTCTACCTTCTCTTCTTCTAAAAAAGTTATCAATCGTAGTTTGAAAATGATAATGATTGAATAACAATAACTGTGAATTGGGCAGTCAAAGTATTGTTATCTCATTTTGACAGATAAGGAAGTCTGGACTCAAGATTAAGTCAATATGTCAGAGAAATGTTGTATACACATTTGCTCTATATTTAGGAAAGTGTCAACATCTCATATGATATCCTTGTAGGCAAGACAAAGAGATGTATGGTAAATTATAGTAGATTTTAATGAAATTGGAACTGCTTAAATGTCCAGACTCAAGTAGTCATGGAAGGAGATCTCCAATGGATCATCCCAAGGATATATCCTTGTGCTGTACCACTGACTGATTTCTAACAGCTTTCTCAGTGACTTAGCTGAAGACACAGATGACATGCTTATCAAATTAGTATATGATACAAAGCTGGGAGGAAAAGTATGACAAAGGATGAAAGAATCAGGATCTTATAATATCTTGACATCTTAAAAGTTTGGAATATCATGCCAAGCTGAATAAGGTGTAATTTAATAAAGATGAATGTAAAGCCTTTCACTTGGGTAAAAAAGTGAAAGGATACAAGAACAGGAAGAGTGTAAGGGAGGGCTGATGTGGCTGGACAACATTTCCTATAAATAAGATTTATGGGTTGTAGTAAGCTAATAAGGCGATATGAGTGAACATCTTGACATGGCAGCCAAAAAGCTTATACAACCTTAGACTTCATTAAGAGAACCATAGTGTTCTGAACTATAGAGATAACGGCCATGGTATGCATTGTTCACATCTGGTGTACTGTGCTCAGTTCTGGGCACCACATTTTAGGGAAAACACTGTCAACTTGAAGTGTCTCCAGAGAAAAGTAATCAGTACAACAAGGGGAACTCAAGATGAGGAATGGTTGAAGAAACAGACTGCGGAAGAGCAGGCATGCTGTCATCTGTATCTGAAAGGTTTTCAACCAGAAGAACAATTTATACTTGTAACCCAGCTCCTATGCATGCTGCATCCCACATACAGAATGTGATTCCAGATTAGTGTATCAGTGTACAATATTCTTACTGACTTGATCTTGTGGGATTCTGTGATGGGCAAAGCTGGTGGAAGAACTTCGGAGAGGGAAGACATTCTGGTGTATGAACTTTGGAGAGGGAACACATTCTTCTTTCCTCGAGAGAGTACACTCATGATTTCAGACTCTCTTTAGGACTGACTTCAGTAGGAAAGGGGATTTAAAAAAAAGACTTTGGAAGCAGTAGATATATAGGCAAAGCAGAAATCTCAAAACATTTCTCATTTCCAACATTCTTCCTGAAGACTTTGGAGATTCCCCATTGAGTGATTTCTCTCTTGGTTGAGATCTAATTACCATTTAAAGAGCTCAATTGTATTTTCTGGCATATTCCAATCTATGCAACTCCATTTACTGTCTGCTCTCTGTTTGGATAAATAGCTTTACTCACTATTCACTATTTGTGAGGGTCCTCATTTTACAAATGAGGACACTGAAGCAAATAGAGGTTAAGTGACTTGCCCAAGATCACACAGTTAATTAGTGTCTTAGGTTTTTGTGACTCCAAGTACAAAACTATGCCACCTACCTGCCAGTCTATATTACTTCTAAGGTACCTTCTAGATTTGAAATTGATAGGCCAAAGTGGTTTAACCAATGACTTCTGAATGATTCATCTCTGGATCTTAAACCAGAGGACTGAATTTAATTTCAACAAACTTATTCCCCAAATTGAGTAGAAATTAAAACCAGAGAGGAAATGATATAAAGAGATAAGATATATCATGAAAGGAAATTTAACTTGAATAAATTCTCCAGCACTCACAGGATTACAGCTAACACAAAACATAGTTAATCAAATAAGCTGCCTCAATGGGGGGGGGGGGGGGGGGGGGAACCTCAGTCAGTCAAGTCTAAAATTAGTTTGCTGTAGGTGTTGACGACAAAGCACTATTCAAATTATTTGATTAGATTTTCTACTTTTTAACTAGTTACTTGGCAGAAGCATAGATTCAATTCAAAGAGAAGGAAGGATCTTGTTTATTTCACTGTATTATTTCTAATATCATAACAGAATGAGACCAAAAAAAGGAGATATGTATACAAGATCAGAGGAAAAGGCAAAAACTCAAATTAAAAAAAAAGAAAAAAAGGGAATAGATGATGATGATGAGACCATTGAACTAGATTATATCTAAGGTCCTTAGAGTTTTACAAAGTCTACCTTTTTCCCCTCCATGATATAAAAACTAGAAATGATGAGTATCCACAGTTTACGGCTTATAGACAGAACAGGTGTGAAGATTCTCATGGAACAACATTGCCACCTTGTGGTCACTTTGGATATTACCATTAAAGAGGCTTAAAATTGTGTTGCATTTTTTCAACTACTGGTGTATTTGGTAATTCCGTCTCTAGGTAATTTCCCTGAGAATCAGATAAGTTAAGCAGAAGACCATTTTCAGCCCACACCTAAAGTTTCCCATCCCCATCTTCAGGTATGATAAGATAAAATAAAGAGAGGCAAGGGCTCTTATTTGATACAGATCAGGGTTCTAGTGTACTGGAGAAGTACTGGCAAGTATGTATTTGCCTAGAGTTATAAAAAAAAAAATCATAAAAAAGAGAGTACTAAGAACCTTTAAGAATTATGAAAGACATTGTAAGAAGTGACTTCTGAATCGTGCTCTGAAATTCAAAAAGTATTTTAGAAGATGGAAGTAAGGTAGGAGAGCCTTCTGAACATAGGTGACCACTTTTGCAAAGGAACAGGACAAAGGAGAGAGACAGAGAGAAAAAGGGACAGAGACAGAAAGAAAAAGAGAGAGACAGAGACAGAGAGACAGAGAAAGGGAGAGAGAGCAAGACAGAGACAGAGAGACAGAGAAAGATTGAGAGAGAGAGAGAGAGAGAAAGGGAGAGAGAGAGAGAACGAGAGGAGATGAGAATGTCATGTATGAGGAACTAGCAGGTAATGCAACACTAGACTGCATTCAGAAGCACAGTGTCCAAGACTAGAGAATGCAGTCCGTTTGGAGTGCTGAGTTCTAGGTGCCACATTATACAAAAGACATTGACTACCAATTCCAGGAGTGGGGAACCTGCAGCCTTGAGGACATATGTGGCCCTCTAGGTCCTCAAGTACAGCCCTTTGACTAAATTCAAACTTCATAAAACAAGTCCCCTTAAAAATAGGATTTGTTCTGTAAAACTTGGACTCAGTCCAAAGGCTGCACCCAAGGATCTAGAAGACCAAATGTGGCCTCAAGGCCACAGGTTCCCCACCCCAAAGTCCATGTCTAGAGGGTTTCCATGATGGTGAAGGACCTCAAGTTCATGCCATATATGGATTGGCTGAAATAACTGGGGATGTCTAAGCTAGAGAAGGCATAACTTAGAGGAGACATGATACTGGTTTTCATGTTTTCAAAAGCATCGTTTCATGGAAGAGGGAGATTTGTCTTGTATGAGAACATAGGACAGAACTACAAGCAATAGGTAGAGGAGGCAAAAAAGACAAATTTAGGTTTCATATAAAGAAAAACTTCAGATCTTAGGATACAAATCTTAGAGGTGGAAGAAGCCTTAAAATTTCCTTAATCTAATCTTTCAATCTTATAAAAAAAAATTGAGGCCCCCAGTCACACAGGTAGAAAGTAGCACTGCTGAGAGAGATTTGAACATCTTTAATAAAAAGTTATAGATTCTTTTAATACCTCAAGTTAGGGGGAACCTATTGCTTACCAAGGATGAATATTCCATCTCTAAAAAGTTAGGAGGTATGTTCTAGAAATGCATGGAAGCGAATGCATGGAATGTATGCATGCATAGGTGAATGAGTGAATGAACTGATGAATGAATAAATAAAAGAAAATCATTTATTGAGACCTTACCACTGTCATAAGTGTTAGAGTTAAAAATACACAAATAAAATGAGCCCTTCTTCAGGAAGCTCCTGTTCTAATAGGAGTAGATAACAGATGTTTGGGAGCGGTGGCCAAGGAAGGGAGTGACTATGGATACACAAGGATGGTAAATTGATCCATAGGGTGATCATTTGACTTGGGCTTTCCTAGCAAGCAGTATGAAATGGAGGTTCACAGTTTCATATAGAATCCTTTGTGGGTGTGTTCAATGAAAATTTCTGTTTAATATCGGCTCAATAATGCATAACGGCATTTCGAGAGTCTGAAAACTAAATACATCCCACTGCTTTTGAAAACAGAAGGAAAAATATTCAGTCCCCAGAAGATTTAATGTAACAAAAACATTGTAATATTTCACATCTAAAATTACTTCAAAGATTTTTTATGCCACATAAAGGAGGTACATTGCCCTAAGCATTCACACACAATAAGTTCTTTGCTAAGGAACCATTTTGCTATTAAGAGACAGGAAGTTTTGAATTAGAGTACTTTTTTCCACTTCAAAAATTCATTAACTTAGTTATTTTCAGTAATCTTTTACACTACAGCTGCTAATTTTCATATACACAAAGTGCTTGATATCTTCCTCCCACCTCTCTGGATGAGTCAGGAATACTTCTTAAGAAGGCACATTTGTATCCTGTCTTTGTCCTTTTAAACACATTGAGGAGAGATTTCTTGAGATGAGAATGTCCATTTCCTATCTTCCCTTTGAAATGTAATCAATTCCCAATTAGCTATACAGAGATTCCTAGAACACCTGTCTCCAGCCTCCTCCCCAAAGCATATTTAAGGCTACCTTTTGTACTGCTGAACCATCCCTGGGACTGTGAATTTTATACTGTTTTGTTCCTCTACATATTATTTAGTGGCAACTCTGAATTCTGAGTAAAGGACTGGGCTTATTTTTTTCCCTCAACAACTTGCCCCCATCAGGCCTCAGTCAGTTGTTAACGTTTCCTTGCCATACAGCTGCTCCTAAAACCACACTCCCTTGCTCATAAAATCCTAGATCCTAGAACTGTAGCAGATATCAGGGGTCATTTAGTCCAACCTCTCATTTGACATGCATGCAGGTAGACTAGCCTATAAGAGTCATTTTTTGAAGAGTATACAGATATTCCCCAACATGGTTTCACTCCAAACAAACATAGAAAGACCTGATAGGCTGTTTTATAGCTATGATGACTCAAGAATTGGTCCTGTGTGATGATAAAATTTTATATTTGGAGACAAAGTCAGGGGGAAAGAGATCAAGAAAAATGATGACTCTGGGGTGCTAAATTAGAAATAAATGCAAGCACAAAAGAGGTGACTCACCTATCTCTCATTCTCTTGGCAGCAAGTGAGCTGCCTCAGGGGAAGGACATCTGGACACATTCTGGTATGAGGTTGTTATGCATCCATAAATACACAGTGCCTCTGTATCTTTTGTGTTTAGCCTTCTCTGATCTTAGGTAAGATAGTATTCCAAGATGAGAGTAATCTTGTAAACCTGGGGGAGACTAGGTTCCCGTCATAGCTGTCACTAGTGACTGGACTAAGTAGCAGCTATAACTGTAACAAAAGTTATAGGAGTTGGGAAGCAACTAAGCAGTAACCGTGAGAGTCAAATGACCTTATGGGTAATAAAAGGTCTGGGAAAAAATTTCATGTCATCAGTTGAACAGCCAAGACAGTAAGGATCCAATGTGGCAGGTGGTTCACTCTTCATGTCTTCTTTTTCCCCAGCCTCTGAATGGAAATGGGATGGAGCAGGGCACTCTGGAGAGTGGAGAGCACCAGCAGCAATAGATGCAGCCTGCATCAGCGAGAAATCCTACCCAGCAGAGATCTAAACATAACTAGGATCCTCAGGAGGATGCCATAATGATGAAACAGAATCTCTAGGGACAAAAACTATAGGTGCTCCTTGACCACACTCGTTCTCTATACCTGTGACTTACCACCATTATATGTTAAGTCTGAGCCCACTCTCCTCAGAGTTGTATTTACTAGTTTGGGGAGAATGTTTTATACAGATCTCCCTGTACAATGTCAATAAATCCCTTTTCTAAAAGCTAATGGATCCTTGTTGATGGACTGATAATGGTGGAAGGTCAGAAGTAATGTTATTAAAGGCCAAGGTTTAAATTATCCCTAAAATCCTGAGAGAAATAATTAATCACCTTCTGGACCATACCCTCTGAGAACCCCAATCACTTCTGGGAAAGTGACCCCAGAGAGGGTGCTAAGTACAGAAAAAGAAACTGAGGTCCAGCAAGCTTAAGTGATCTGCCCATTTAAAGAACTAACATCCAAGGCAGGACTTGAACTCAGGTCAGTTGATATCAGTGTCAACAGAATTTCCCCCATATCATACTTCTCAGTTTTTTTTTTCTCAGACTCAGCTTATATTAGTGTTAAGTAAGACTTGTATGGTATGGAATGCAAAGAATTTTAGTACTGAAAAGGACATTAGAGATTATCTACCCTTTATAGAAGAAAAAAATAGGGTCATACACATGAAGTGTTTTGCTCAATACAACCTAGTGTTGTTTCCCTTTACCTTGCCTAATACCTTTAGTCAGGGCCCTAACTACCACCCATGATAATGGAAGAGGGCAGAGGAAAATCTATTTATGTTTAATTATCCACATCACTGCTTCCTTCCATAATCAAGAATTGACTCTATGCAAAACAGATTGGCAGAAATATCAGCTTATTACTTTAACCTTGAAAAAGATTCTCACAAAATTCAGCTCAAGCCCTGGTCAAGATGTGTGAGCAGTTAAGAAAGCCAAGGGGGTCGACATCTCCAGAAATTCCTTCACTGAGAGTAAAGTATCACCCAAAACTTTCTTCATTCCAACAAGAAAAATGAGGGAAAAAATACTGAGAGCTATCTGAAAAAATGAGGACAGATTATAACAACTGTTGTTGCCTCAAGAGCTGTGGTTTGGGGCTAGTACTTCAAGAGTCTTAAAGTTGGGGAGGCCATAGACATGGTATTTTTGTTCCCTGCATACCTATACCCAGTCTCTCATATGTCTCTTATTTATGAGCTTAGGGGCCAGGGGGATTTGGAATTCTGTTTTCACCCCACCCTAATCCTCCCTTCTGCCTAGCATTGGCCTGATTTTGCCATGTTTTGATTCATGAATGATCAGTGGATGAACTCAACTATAAAACCTTAACAATTCTTGGCTTTCTGACCCAGTACTGAGCTAAGTCTTCTCTGACTCATCCCCAGTGATCAGAGCACAAACAAGGGCCCAGGAAGAACTCAGGGACTGTCTTGCCACCATCTCAAAGCAGACACAACTGATCAGAGAGATGAGTCAGGACCTGCCTTCATTTGCCCTAAACTGATTGAGTCTGGGGCATTCCCTGCAACCTACTTTACCCTCTAAATTGACCCACTGCCAGGGAATGAAAATTGCCAAGATTTCTCTATATTCTACTGAAAAGTTCAAACCAACCCTCTTCTGCCTTCCATCCACTGCCAAAGCCAAGTGCTAAAGAAAACCATTCCCATACTGAAAATGCCATTCAGGGTCAAAGCTCACTCTGCAGCCCACCCAGTACTCTAGAGAGCTGCTATTGGAATGGAATCCCTTCCTCCTTGGAAGCCCAGCCTTTGTCCCAACAAATCCAAAATTCTTTCCTTTTCTATTCCAACAGAAATTTAAGAGGCCCCCATGCCTCCCTCTTTCCTGGTCAGTCAGACATGCAGGTAGAAACAAAAGCCCCTCACATGGCAGCTGGCATAGCAATCCCAGCTTACACATAGAGCCCTTGGAAGAGAGAAAATGTCTCCAAAAATTCAAGGTGCAACTTCTATGGATAGGATGGAAGAATTGTGTCAAAAATCAAACTGTATGATAAATGCATTGAAGCATTAAAGCAAGATTCTAAAGCCATTAAACAAACACTAGAAAAAAAGACACAACGATTAAGAAAACTGCAAAACGGCGCTCAGTCTACAAATATCTTTGGAAGTAGCAAATAACAGAATCCACTAAATCAAGAAAGGATCAATAAATAAGAATAATAATACAACAACCATAGACTATGAAAAAATGAAAGATTTTAAAAAGTGCAAATATTAATTTAATGAAAGATCCCAGAATATACCGAAAAAGAAAATGTCAGACCCCATATTTGAGACCCTAATTGGAAAAAAAAAATTTCCAGAGTGGAGTTGATCAGTCAACACTCTGCAAATAGAATATTTAGGACAACCACAAAGAAAAATCCTAATTTAGTTTCATCAATACACATAATTTGATATCTATAGAGTCACATGACACTGGAAAAACTTCTCCAAACACTGAGAAAGAAAAATAAAAAACTTCTCATTTAAATTTATACCAATTAGAGATTGGAGTGTGCTCTTAAAGAACAGAGAAAGAACACTAGAAAGAGAAGGAATATGAGAGAGAGATGAGATGACAACGGGAGTCGTCTACATGAGAAGATGAGAGGAGATGGTGTTGAAGGTATGTGCATCCTTTGGAAGGAGATGGTCCATTGGAAATTAGAGTCAATTAGGAGAAAGCGATAATGTTGTCAAAGGACTGGGAAACAAGTAGGCAAGAAAGGGGAGCTTGAGGTCTACTCTTACCCTTTATTAAGAATTAAAATAAATATAGGTATAAAGTATATGACCTTTCTTAACAAAACTGTAGTTTGGCATGTCCCACACTGTAATCCCAATTAACATAAGTAACTAAATAAATACCAGATGAAAAGCTATTTTGATTTATAAAAATCAATCAAATGAGTAAAGTAAGGGTGGACAATTCCTAGACATATCTTTTCAATCAATTAATCAAGAACATAAAACAAATGCCAACAATCCAATTAATCAAGTTAGAAAGGAGTGAAGTGTTCCAAAATTGGATAAAATCAGAATAAAAATTGTACTGAGGAAAAGAATTAGACAAAACTCTGGGGACTTGATCAGCCAGCGACAGTCAGGGTTGAGAAAGTGAGCCAAGAGTCTGTGCTTCACAGCGATCAACACGTATGAGAAAAGGGCACCGAAGGCATTTAACTCAGAAGAAACAGCACAGAAAGGAAAAGGGAGGGGGGGAGGGGGGAACTAACAATCCCAAAGGAAAATAAGGGATTAAACTTCAAGGGAATGTTGGAATTGACAGTTTAAATAAAACCTACTTAATTACTAGTTTTCTTTCCTGAAATAAGATACTTCTAGCAAATTAAGATAGAGTGTACTCCTTTTAGATACAAATAATAAGAAAATTACAGAAAACAAATCAGATCTATTATTTGTAAGCATAAATGTAAATTGTCTGAATTTCCCTTTTAAAAGAAAAATAATTACAGAACAAATGAAGAAAAACCAAACTCAACAATATACTATTTGTAAGAAGCAAGCCTAAAGCCCAAAAACTACAGCTAGCATCAAATTTAAAGCTGGTCTAAAATGTAAAATGCAACTACAAGTTCAAAAAAGGTAGAACTGACAGCAATGCTATTTGAAAAAGTATAATTAAAATCTCACCTTTGACGATACCTGTATTACCCAGGACAAATCATTTAACATCCTAGAGCCTCAGTTTCCTAAATGGCAAAATGAAGGAATTAAACTAAATGTCCTCGGAAGCTCTTCCTAGCTCT
Source organism: Notamacropus eugenii (assembly GCF_028372415.1). NCBI lineage: Eukaryota > Metazoa > Chordata > Mammalia > Diprotodontia > Macropodidae > Notamacropus > Notamacropus eugenii. Next base: position 359,992,137 of record NC_092874.1, read on the forward strand.
AGATCGACCATGCTTTACAAAGTACTTTTTCTGTCTATTAGAAAAAAATGAAAGACAAAAACATTAAATAATTGTGAATGAAAAAATACTTAACAGTTGTAGCTATTTTCAGTTTATAGGCACCAAAAAACGAAGGGCTAAATTTTAAAACAAGAAAGACTGATGGCTATATAAGGTAAAATAGCTGAAAGTACAATGGTCAGGGACTTCAACAGTCCCCAACTCAACAGTCAACAGACGGAAAAGAAGAAGATTTACATTTATTTTCAAGAATAAATATAACACTGGCAAAAAGTTAATCACATACAGGGTAATAAAGAATTTCTACATAAATTCAAAAAGGCAAAGATTTACACATACTATGTAATAAAATTAATACTGAATGACAATAATATGAGCAAAAATTATGAAAAACCTAAAAACTCGAAAAAATGTATTAAACAATAATGTTTGAAAAAAACAATAGGATTCAGCCAAAACTGTCCTGATTAACAAACATATATTGATAAATATCCACATTAACAAGGAAGAAAAGGAAAAAAAGTGAATTATGCTTCCACCCAAAAATGCCCTACCCAAAAGAAACCCCAAACCATTCTTGAATGAGTTTTATAGTCTTAGGAAGATGTGAACGTGTTACAGGTCACCTAATTTTTTCCAGAGCATAGCCTTAAATAAACAAATGAGTAACATGAGGGAAAATGACTTTTTTTTATTCTTCAGTCCTTTGTATTATCTCACCCATAACAAAGACTTTTCTTCATAACAAGAGTTAGTTTTTAACAAATCCTGTCACTGTTGCGACCTCAAGAAACCTATGAACACCCTGTAAGTACAGAAACCAATAATAATAACAACCTTCAGTTTCCAGGTGCCTCCAAACGTTTTGCTTTTTCCCAAGATGGATGTTTGGCATCATTTTTGACCACATTTTCCTTTGTGTTTCAGTGGGGCCAATATGGCTTTATTGTGAACTTCCATGGCCCTTGAAATGCCAACTTCCGCACCCCAAGAGCTGCTGCAGGAATCCTAGCAGTCACGTAAGTGGACCACATAAGTGCTATAATTTTTGCATATTTTCTTAAGTTAATTTCCAATCTTAAAAAAAAAGCACAGAAGAAAAACCTAATAAGAGAAAGTAATGAAATGCATTTATACGGCATATTCCATTGACAAGAATAATTAGAGGAATCAAGTTAATCTGGTTTCATCTGATTTAAGTCAAATTTTTTGAGTCAGGCAAATATCAATAGAAGTACTCACGTACCTGACCTCTGCCATCAATAAATGAAACTTTATCAAAACTATTGCTTGTCTCAAGCAAATCACACAACTGCAAAAGTGCAATAAGTATCTAATAAAAATTTATTTATTGGGGGGGTAGGGATTGAAGAGAGGAGCTCTAGTACCTGAAAAGATTGGGATAGGATTCATTTATAGGTAGTATTTGAGGTGAGTTTGAAGCAGTGAAATTATCTGAAGGATGCAAGTGGGTTGGAGAAGTCCACTCAAGGCATGGGGGGCAGAGTCAGCGTAAAGGAACAGAAAGATGATGGAGTGCTATGTGTGAAAAACACCAAAAAAAAAAAGTAATAAACATGTAATTTAACATTTTTGTCAGTGGCTTAGATAAAAATATAAATGGAATGTTTATAAAATTTACAGATAACACAAAATTAGGAAAGATAACTAACATGGTATATGACAATCAGGATTTTAAAAGACTTCAACAGGCTATAATATTGGTCCAAGTCTAATAAAATAAATTAATAGAGATAAATGTAAAATCTTAAATTTGTGTTTAAGAAATCAACTTCATGAATGCATGATGGGGAATTAAGGGAAATTGATTTGAAAAAGATCTAGAGGTTTTATTGAATTCCATAGAGGTGTACAATGTAATGTAGCAGTCAAAAAAATGAAATGTTACAATGTGTAAAGAAAAGAATAATGTTCAAAAGGGAGACGAAATTTCTGCTGCATTCTTCCCTGGAGTACTGTGTTCAGTTTTGTGTACAACATATTAGTAATGACATTAACGAAATGTAGTGTGTGTACACAAGTAGGGCATACGGTGTGATGAAAAGTCTCAGGATTATCTAATATAAGGACTGTTTGAAGGAACTAGCTATTTTTATTGTGGTTACTAGAAGGCTTTGCCTAAGGGTCATGAGAGTTGTTTATAAGTATCTGGAGGTACAGACTCAATAAAAAGAGGTTAAATTTGTTCTGCTTGACCCCAGGGTGTGGAATTCAATGCAAAGGAAAGAGATTGCAACAAAGCAAATCTGAGCCTCCTATGCCTTCATACTGCCCTACTGGCTGCTCAGAGCACCACCTCCATTTCAGTGCCCTACCCAGATCTACCTTTATTATTCTGTACTTTGCTCAGAACCTATCACTTAAGTCTTCTACAACCAACTTACCTGGCCAATATTACATTGTTTTGGACCTTCCTCATAGTCAGTTGTCAAACTAAAAGTGCTACAATATAAATCACTATAGATGAATAAGAAGAAAAAAGTCTCCATTGCCTGGCTGTGTGAGCTTTTATGAGATGCAATCTTGAACAGAAACTGCTGCTTCCTTTCTCCCAACTAGTGGCTATCTCTAGAGATGCATGTCATCGGTTTAGGAGGAGCCATAAAGTACATGATTTGATTGAGAATTAGGCAACTGAAAACAAGGGGACAGAATGGAAGGTGGAGAGAAGGACTAAGGATGGAGGTAAAGTGGCCAAAGTGGCTGTTGTTGAGAGCAACTGGGTACCATCACCACCATCACCAACCATGACCAGATGGGACAAATGCACCAAGAGGCATATCCAACTGGTGCAAAACTGTAGGGAATGGATAGAGTACCATTTTTTCCCCTGTCCACCCTGTACTTTCTTCTCCGAGGAAAGGTTTTTTTTTTTTTTTAAATCCAATGCTTCTCTGTTATTTATAGTCTGTTACTTTTATGTTTAATTAGCTTAAATGCTGACTAGATAAAGAAGTGATTGATCATAGATAATTTGATTTTCTTGCTTCATTATTTATGAGAGCTGGAGAAACAGTTGCAGGCAAGAGATAGACACTGAAAGCAACATAGGTTTGGATCCTCTGTTTGTTTAAAAATTATCAAGACTCTATCCTGACTGGAGTTCCTGATCTAAGTGAAAAAAAATCTTATTAATATTAATTTCTATTTCATTCTGGATAAGTCACAACAAAGCAGTGTACACATTTCATCTGGGTTTTTTTTCCACCCTTAGGTGAAAAGTAAGGTGATCACCATTACTGCTTGGTAGGGGTTAGATGTTATTGTTATGCTATCTTCTTCCTTGTTTCCTCCCAAACCAATATTCAGAAAGAAATCTCTACTCTGTATTTTTAGAGTTTTCATGGAAATGAAAAAAAATCACCATTTCATTTCACCACCCATACAAAGTAAGCATGATGCCACTGGTGTCATCATTTTTTTCTTCCAGGAAAAAACGGAAGCCCATAAGCTTCCCAATTCTGTTATTTCCAGAAACATGAAGAAAGACAACAAGAGAGGATATACATAATTACACTGCCCCAAATCCAGAATCTGTTTTTCAAGATTTCCTGGATATGACAGGGATTCAAGATAGTGATGGAAGTAGAAAATGGGCTCACTTTCTCTTAAGAAGTTAAATTACCATTTATTCAGCATCCAGTATATGCAAGCACTGTTCTAGGCACTCAGGAAACAAAAACATATGTAATTTAAGCCCCTTTCTCCATGAGTGTAAAATTTATTGGAGACAGGGAGGAAAGTTTAATTTTCAAGTTATCATGACTCTTGAAAAAAATTAATGGAAAAAACACTGGGAAAAGTTTAGTTTGGTCTTTCTATAGTCTCACATATATATATATATATATATATATATATATATACACACACACACACACACACACACACACACACACACACACACACACATATATACACATATACATATACATATATATCACCTAATTTGCTCAACCATATACATATATATATATTTATATATCTTCTACACAAATTCAGTGGCAAACAGTAGCTACAGTAGGAAGGACATGTTTTCTCTGTGTACATGTTTTATTTATACATTTTCACATTATATTTCTTCATATTTTACCAGGTGTGCTTTAGAATGAACTTATTTAATAACCTAGTACAAGGCCTTGCACATACTAAATTATTGTTAATTGATGGGTTGATCAGTTGATCCCAGTGTCTAGGAGTTTCTGAAAGCAGTATAGGAGTTTATTTCATTACTGGGATCAAGTTTTTCCATAAGAATACAATACAATCTGAACCTATTATACTAAGTCAGAAATTATTTCTCTAGACTGGAATCGCCTCTTTAATCTAGTCATAAAACTTAGCTATTTCCCAATTTAACTGACAAATCTAATTACTCTAATGAGTTTATTTATAGTCACTATTCAATAAATATCGATAGTTTCTCAACCCTGAAGAATATTATCCAATTAAATTGCAATATGTGTTAATAGCTTTTTAAATTACCTGATGTTGGATAAAAGGTAAGAAAAGAAAGAATTCCTTTTCAGTAGAAAGATAAAAAGCACAGCCTGTGGAAATAAAGTATATATTCATAATTTAAAATGCTAATACTATGATATTCATTTAATAATTCATTCCTTGACATTCATTTAATATGGCTAAATGAATATGCTATTTTATGGGTATAAGGAAGATCTTTTACAAGGAGTCATCTCCCAAGCTATTGTCTCATCACAATAAGGGGCCTAGGGTTAAGATACCATTCAAGGTGACTATCCTAAATCCAGGAGTGCTTTGTTGTCTTTGGAACATTAATTAAATTAGTTCCTTTAATTCTTTAAAAATGCTAAAAAGGGAAGATATTGATGGATAATAATATCTTCTTTAAACTGACAGGAGACTGGGAAATGGGAAAATAATGTATGGCTGACAGGTCACTGTTCTGCCTACTACCATACTATCCAAATACTATCCAACTTTGCATGTGACAAACATGAAGCAATATATGTCAGGACTTCCAATATCTGTAATTTTACCAATGTAGGTACCTCCTCCACAGATACAGATCATATCCCCTTCATAACTTAATAAAAGGCCCCTGTGATTTGCTGATGTCAAAGTTCATCAACCTATGCTAAACAACCAGTGAGTCTCTCAATATTTACTCATATCCATAAGGGCTAGAGATATATAACTCATCAACAGAATCATATTCAAAGACTTTCTAGCTTGGGATGATTAGTCAGAGCTTATAGTCCGCCACTGTAACCTTTAAGAATACAAAGCTAACCTTTTGTCATAATGAGGTATGAAATAACTTGCCAGCATAGGACTTAGTAAAATATGAAGCCTAGACTTGGCAACTCGTATCTTTTTAAAGTTTTCTAATTTTTTTCAAATGACAATCTGCCTTGTCTTCCTTCCATCTCACCACATCCATTGAGAAAACAAAAACAAAACCCATTACAAATGCGTAGTCAAGCAAAATGAATTCCCACCCCATGTCCAAAAACATAAATAAATCATACATACTTGTTTGCATTTCTCCTCCTTTAGACTGTGTGCTGCTTGAGGACACAAGCTGACTTTTGGCTTTCTTCATATCCTAAATGCCTGGCACTTTAAAAAAGCTTATTGTTTGGCTGAATCAGCTCCTGCATGCTTGAATGTTCCCCAAAGGACATCCCTGGCCACAAGCCATTCCCAATGTCCAAAGACCTCTCTGCCTGTCTCCCTATGTCAATTATGACTCATGATTTTTTTTTCATGAATTTCCTGAGCAGAACTAGGTCTGGTGCATTTTCTAGATCTTTGTAGAGTTAGGTTGAGGAGCACAGCTGTACTCCTTCCTGCTACTTCACCATCTTGGTTCCACTTCCCTTGTGAAATCTGTGTTACAGATCTGTAACTTTTTTTCTTTAAGTCTCACTTTGTATATTGTACACTTGGAATAACCAAGACAATAATTCTATTAAAGATCCATGTACTTTTCACAGTGAATGTTTGACATTAACAGCATCTGAAGAGATGGAAACAGGGTTATAGGTTATTGAGATTTTTCAGTTTTCTGCATCAAATAAAAGTATTCTAGTCAAGTTTTACTTCAAGATCTAAATAAATAGATTACATCACAAATTACTGACTCATTATCCACTTCCCTCTAATCCATCAAGGTAAAGAAATATAGCATTGTTCAAATTACTTGAATAATGCTTGTTCAATGTTCTGCAATTCTCATTGTTTCTGGGTAAATATATATCGAAAATGAAATTGTGGATCTAGCATTTGGTAAATGTTCATAAGTCCTGATCACGAGACAAATTGACATGTGCTAGAGCTACAAGAGATATGTACAGTACAATGAAGTGTAATGAAGCTATTGCACAATGATCTTCATTTTAGATGAGGATGCACAGTCAAACACACTCAAGTGCAGTTCAGAAAAATCTCATGATAATCTTGCTCTATGTAGCCAATTTTGTGTCAAATCTAAAGCTTCTCATTTGAATGCAAAAGCTTTTCCATCTGGAGTGAAAGGGAAAATGTGTCATTACCATGGATGTAGTGGGGAGAAAAAAAAAAGATTTTGCCAGTAGATTCTGGAAATAAAGCCCAAGCCCTGTGCAATTGGTAGCTACACCTACTCAACGGCAATTCAGCTTTTTAGATACCATTGTCCCATTCTTGAGTTTTAATTCATCGGATACCTCTGTCTGATAAGAGTGTCTGTAGAGGGAATTTCTTGAATGCTGTCCTCAGAATCCTTTGATGAAACTGATAATTCACTTACCAATCTTTTATTTGAGCATATCAACATAATATTCTATTTTGTAGCCAAAGGGTTTTGACCAATTCAGCTGAAAAGTTCAAGTATGTGGGGACAATATAAGGTAGGGGAAGGAGAAAAAAAGTTAAGCTTCAAAATGGGGAAGAAGGACTAGGGTTAGAGTGAGGGAAGTAAATAACATTACTGACTCCCCAAAAACATAATCTTGAACATTTAATATTCAGAATTTCATAGAAGCAATATTTCTCATCTTTTGAGGAAAATAAGATATCAAAGTTAGCAGTAGCTACTTATATAAAAGTGTAACACACTGTTATAATAATTAACTCATTTTAAGCCTAGGAGGTAACATAATAGTCCCTAAGAAGTCCACTTAGTTGCCTTTACTTTAGTGGCTTATTTTATATGAAAAGCTATGAGCCCAGTCACAACTGCTGAGCCCCCAACTAACAAAAATTCCCAACACTTAGTAGAGGCTTGGCTTTGTGTCTAATAGCACATTTATCCCTAGCTAACCCTTGTTAGGTTTGTGTTTGAGAAAATTCAATTTATTGGAAATATTTGTATAAGGAAATACCATATTATATTTTAGTATCTGCCAAAAGACAAATATCTATGGAGGGGATGTTGGGTAAAGAGCTGCCCTTTTCTTGGGACATCGGCTAGACTATATTTAGAGCTAAAGATATTCCTCATCATTTCATTATCTTGCCACAGCTTATTCCTCCCTTTATACTATATTTACTCACCTCTCAAATCCAGACCAGATAGCTAAGTGGTACAGTGGATAGCGTGCTGGACCTAGTGCCAGGAAGATTCATTTTCCTAAGCTTAAATCTGGCCTCAGACACTAACTAGCTGTGTAACCCTGGGTAAGTCACTTAACCCTGTTTGCTTCAGTTCCTTATCCTTATAAAAATGATCTGAAGAAGGAAATGGCAAACCACTGTAGTATCTTTGCCAAGAGAAACCCAAATGAGATCATGAAGAGTTGGACACAGCTGAAATAACTCAACAACTTTTTGGTCTTTCTTCACCCTCTATTATTAGTTATGGGTTTAATTATTTTTACATAAATAACTAAAATTATTATGTCAACCAGCCCTATTCTCTCTTCTGAGTGCCAGTCTTATACAAATTGTAAACTCCCATCACAACTTGTTCTGACCTATGTGTTGCCACTGAACTCAAATGACTCTGGAGGAGAGAACAAGGTTGATGACTTTGCATAGCCCTATCTCACTTAGATCCAATTCATTTGCAAGTCAAGACATCGCCCACCTGGTATCATTGGTCCTCTTCAAAAACAAAGGATCAATAACAACCTTGGCCTACAAAATAACTCAATGGACCTTTTCCAGGGCTTTCCCCAATCAGAATTCAGCTTGGTGTGTCCTTCTTCCATTTTTAAAGGCTATTCAGGCACTATCAATCTTCTATCAAATCTGTTCTTCTTTCAGATGTTTCATTGGGGTTCATTTCTACAGTATCTTTCATAGCAATTGTCCCTCCCACCCATTGCCCTTGGTTGTTTCTTTTGAACTCTGATTGGTTCTGGTATTGATGAAGTCTGAGGTGGGAGTGATGGACTTTACCAGTCAAGTATAGCTCTCAGTTCTCCACATGGAGTAGACCAATGGTATCAAAATCAAATAGAAATGGATCTCTGTAACTACATATTGATTTAGAAAACTGCAAATTAACATTATCTATGTTGTACTGCAATCTTACTCATTTCTGTTTAAATTTTTTCCAATTAACATTTTAATCTTGTTTGGACAGCATTCAGGAGGTTTGTAGACTGGTTGTGGGCAGTATGTGATATTTCTAGAATAGAAAACTGACGAGTCTGACTGATAGTAGTTTCTAGGTCTTTTTGACAATGAAATCTTGGAAGAGATAGATATCAGTCTGGGTAATAGTATACACCATGAGGTAAGGTCTTGAATAGGGCAAATGCTGAGCCAGATGGCCATCTATAGAGGGATAAAGGTCTACAGATATGGTATTTGGGGTTGGGCAGGAACTCAGTATAGCAGTAGTAGCAGCTGATTCTGGTAGCACAGTAGCAAATCCAGCACCCAAGGCCAAGAAAATGAACACTGGAATAGAAAGAAATCCCAGACACCCCTCAACTAACGCTGGATGCCAAAACAAGTACCATCTGGCAGTTCTGTTGCCCATCACATGGCTCTAGGTCATAGTTCCATTGCAGACTGAAATGATCATGGTAATGAGGGAGTGGGGGTCCTACCTGTGTAAAAAGCAAAGAGCAAGAAACATAGCTGTATTCTTTGAGTCTAAGAACAGATTGAGGAACCAGTACTAACCTTTAGCCTTACTTGTAAGCCTACAATGGAATAAACCAGGGCAAGAGACCAAAACCAAACAGGAATTGGCAGTTCAGTCACTCTCAACCTACACAAGATCCCAGCAGGCAAACTATAACTGAGTCCAGCAGTAGTCTACAAAAACTCAACCACACACAAGCCAACAAAACCAAGCCATGTCAGGAATACCAGGAGGGCAGTGAACCGATGTCTTCCAGGATTACACAACTTTGGAAGCAATAAAAATTTACAGACCTCAAAACTGGATTGTGAAAGCAGAAGGACATAAAAGACAGAAGAGCAAGTTAGACATCACCTGAGAGATGAACAAAGCCAAATACAACATAAAGTCTAAAGTCAAGAAGTAGACTAAAAAAACAAGCAAACAAACAAATGAAAAGTAACTGACTATACAAAGCTATAAGGTGACAAGGAAGGTCAAGACTCAAACTCAGAAAAAGATAATGACTTAAAAACATCCACACAAGATGTTGGACACAAGAAAGTTGAAGGAGGAAATATATTAATGGGAGATCTCAACTTACCTCTCTCAGACATAAATAAATGTAACTACAAAATAAACAAAAAACAAGCTAAGAAGATGAATAGAATTCGAGAAAAGTTTGAGATAGCAGATGTCTGGAGAACATTGAATGGAAACAGAAAAAAGTATACTTATTTCTCAGCTATGCATGTCACTTTCACAAAAATTGATCAAATATTAGACTATAAAATACTTACAAACAAATGCAAAAGAATAAAAAGCAGAAATATTAAATGCATCTTTTTCTGATTACAATTCAATAAAATTTATATTTGATAAACTACATTTGAAGCATAGCTTAAAAATTTATTGGAACCTAACCTAATCCAAAAGAATGAGCCAAAGAATAAATCATAGAAACGATCAATAACTTCATTAAAGATAATGATAACAATGAGTTAACCAATATTTGTGGGATGCAATGAGAGTACTACTTAGGAGAAAACATATCTCTAAACATGTGTCATGCCAATGTGATATTCACAGAGCCTACAGTGGCCATGAATATTCCAGTGCAATTCTGAATTGTGAAATACAACAGACTCTCCCCTTGGAAGACAGAACCAAAACAGTTATTCAGACACCAGAAAGCCAGATCCATCATAATCTATACACAATAACAATGCAGAAGACAGCACCATCCCCAAGCCTTCCCTATGCTAGGCTTCCCACAAACCAACTCCATTAAACCAATCATAAGCAGGATCCCTTAAACAAAATCAGAAAGCTCTTTCACTCACGCTAGTCAACTGCCTGCTTGCCTGCATCCTTTCTAGCTCTGACTGCTCTCATGACAAATTTCCTCTCAGCTTTGCTCTAGCTCTGCCTTTTCCTATTCTACCTTTCCTGTTCCACCCATTCAGTAAGCTCCTCTCACCACAGACTCCATGTGACTCAGACTTCCATGTGACCCATGAGGCTATTAATGAATGGGAAAGATCTTCCCACTTAAATTACCATTACAACATGTAAATAAAAGAGAGAAAAAGCAAATCAGTTAATTGATTATGCAACTAAAAAAGATAACTAGAAAAACATAAAATTAAAACACCAAAATAGAAATCTTGAAAATTAAAGGAGAAAATAAAATTGAAAGTAAAAAGCCATTGTACTAATAAATTAACTAGATTTTTTTTGAAAAACCAGTAAAACAGAGAAACCATTGACCAATTTGATTTTTTTTTTTAAAAAAAAAGAAAACCAAAATGCTAGTTTTAAAAATAAAGAATAAATTCACAACTAATGAAGATGAACTTCAAGCAATCATGAGGAGCTATTTTGCCCAACAATATGCTAATAAAACTGATGTTCTAAATAAAATGGATAAATATCTACAAAAATTGCCTGGGTTAACAGAACAGGAAAGAGAATATTCTAATGACCCTACCTTAAAAAAATAAATTGAACAAAATGTAGATGGAGTTTCTTAAGGAAAAAATAAACCTAGGACCAGATGGATTTAGACACAAATTCTATAAAACATTTAAACAGCAATCAATTCCAATACTACATAAATTGTTTGAAAAAATAAGAAAAGAAAGAGCCCTACTAAACTCCTTCTATGGCATAAACCTGACCTCAACATCTAAATGAAGAAACAGTAAAAAGCATAGGAATAAATGGAGTTTTTCTTAAAATGATAAGTAGTATCCAAAAACAAGCATGTCCATAATGAGAATAAACTAGAAGTCTATTCAGTACGATCAGAGATGAAACAAAGATGTCTATTGTCACCATTATTATTCAACATTATACTAGAAAACCTAGGTATGATAATTAGACAGGAAAAAGAAATTGAAAGCTTAAGCACAGGCAACAAGGACACAAAACTATCACTGTATAGATATGATGGTTTACTTACAGAAATCTAGAGAGTCAACTAAATAAACTAGCTAGAAGAATTAACAACTTCAGCAAAGTAATAGGTTATAAAATAAATCATCAGTATTTCTATAGGTTATTGACAAAACTCAGAAGGAAGAGATATAAAGAAAAATTTCATTTAAAGTAACTATAAATAGCATAAAATACTTGACAGTCTACTTGCCAAGATAAACCCAGGAACTATATAAATGCAATCACAAAACATTCTTCACAATGATAAATTCAGATGTAAATAATTGCAGAAATATTAATTGCTCATGAGTAGGCCAAGTCAATATAAAATAGTTTTGTCTCTTTTTTTAAAACATGGCTAATGCAGAAATTTATCTTGCGTAACTTCACATTTGTAATGAGATTTGCATTTCGTACCTTATTTAATAATTTGTAATGAATTTGTACTTCTTACCTTGTCAGTGGGAGGGAGAAAATGTGGAACTGAAAATAAAATAAAATTGATTTTTTTACAAACAGAGGAAGAAATAGGTCAAACTAGGGTTTTGGGGGGATGACTTGTAAGGAGAATTATCATTTTAGAACAGACTGTAGAGAACTTTCCCAAAATATAAAACACTCTGAACAATACAATAGAATAAAGGGCACTCATATGTTAAAAATAAAAAAATATTAGAACAAACTCAAAATATTGAAAAATTAGAGTCATGAATATATATTTACTACCAAGAAACAACTGATTTGGAAAAAAGGATCAGGAGAGAAAATATAAGAATTATTCAGTTGCACAAAAGGCATACTGAAATAGCAATAACAAAAATCTGGATGTCAGATATTGCAAGATAGAAAGGAGATAATTGCTGAGAACATTTGAATCAGTGAACAAAGTGAGAAAAGCAGACAAAAATCACCTACTACCTTTTCACTCAGCAATACCACTTCTAGAGCTGTATTCCAAAGAAATCTTAAAAATGGAGAAAGGACCCACATGTAAAAAAAATATGTATTGCAGCTCTTTTTGTCGTGGCCAAGAATTAGAAGTTGAAAGGATGTCCATCAATTGGGGAATGGCTGAAAAAAATGTGGTATATGAATGTAATTCATATTGTGCTATAAGAAATGATGAACAGGTGGATTTCAGAAAAACCTGCAAAGACTTATATGAACTGATGCTGAGTGAAGTGAGCAGAGCTAGGAGAACATTATGCCCAGTAACAGTCACAGTGTGCAAGGGCAGTATCTGATAAACTTAGCCCTTCACAGCAATGCAAGGACCTAAAAAATGCCATCCACATCTAGAGAAAGAACTAAAGAGTCAGAACACAGAATGAAGCAAACTATTTTCTCTTTTGTTATTTTTCTTTTGTTTTTTTTTTCTCATGGTGTCTCTCATTCATTTTAATTCTTCTATGCAACATGAGTAATGTGAAAATGTGTTTAATAAGAATATATTGTAGAACCCACATAAGATTGCATCCCATCTTGAAGAGGGAGGGGGGAGAGGAGAAAATTTTAAACTTATGGAAGAGATTGTTGAAAACTTAAAATGAATTATTTAAAAAACCACCCACTACCAGTGAGGAAACGTAAATTTAATACATGCAAAAAATGTAATTGTCAAATTCCAGAGGTTCCACCTCAATAATAATAATTCTGTAAGAAACCAGAAACAAACCATATACCAAAGATTACAGTAACACACAAGATTATGTAACAAATATAAAAGAAGGAAAAGATACAATGTATCAAAAAGGTAAGTAAAAAAATCATCCACCCAAAATAATGACTCCTACACAGCTGAGTTCCATCCTACAGGAGGAAAATTGTTCTTTAATAGAACTGATGACTCCCAAGCATTCCTGTTAAGAGAATTTGAGCTGAATAGAACATTTGGGGGAAGGATGGGAAGACAGAAAGATAGACAAACTTCACAAGAAAAAGAAATTTGAGCAGTGTGAAGGGAAAAGTCCAATACTTACACACTAATGGGGGAGAAGAAACTTTTCTTTCTTGGAAGGATCAGTGATGGAGTAAAGAAAAATCTTAAACCTGAATATTTCTGAAAGGTATTTTTAAGAATTATCTGAAATATCCTGGTATTTGGATGGAGGAGGAAGGGGTAGTAAATTATTGTTTTTCAAAATTGTAGTTCCAAAGAACAAGAATGAAGATGGAGTTGAGTAAAGGGCGGACATCCCAGGCCTGACTGTTATCTAAAAGATGCAAAAGACAGTTGAAGGGGAAAGAGTATAATGTAGAAATAAAGTGAACAGGAAAATAGCCTGGGAAAGGGTCAAGCAGTGGGTTTTAAAAGGATGGGAGGTTTAGGGAAGGAGTGGTCACAAACACAAAGAATCTTAGCAGAATATTAGAAAAAATTAGATGAGGTCTTTTGTGTTCTCTGAATGGAAAACATAATGAATTTACATATTTTTTGCTTTGGAATATTTACATATTTGACCCTGTGCTAGGGATAAAGAACTCATAAATAAATGCAGGAGAGCAAAACTATTAAAAATAACCTTTATAGATCACACCATAATCAAAATGATAATCAGTAGAGAAAATGTGAAGGAAGACTTCACTCTTCTGAAAACCAGCACCTGCTATGGACTCCCTGTAGTATATTTAGGGAAGAACATGGATGAAAGTCATTCAATAAATAAACAATAATAAATTAAATATATAATTAACAATAAATAAACATTTTTGATAAGCATGGTTGAGGAATTTTTACATCAAAGGGATCATAAGTCCATTGTTTGGAATATAGCATCATCTGTTATTTTCGTTTCTATTTTTTTGGTATCTTCTTTATCTTGAAATGTCTTCTAAATAATCCCTTAATACTTTCAAAACTGTGTTACCATTAGGATGAATTTCCTCAGTGTTTTCTTAGTTTATTCCAGTCACTTTTCATGGCTCAGTTTTCTCAAGTGTCATTCATTTCTATTTCCTCACTTAACATATTTGAGGCCAGAAAGGTGAAAGCTTCAATGAAGACATCCACAATGCCTATCCTGTGGGCTGCCTTAATTCATCACCCAATTGGACCACTTACAGGTGCTAAGCCTCTCCATCCTACACTAGTCTGGTCCTCAGAAAGCAGACATAGGCTGTTACCAGGACAACACTTTCATTGTTTTCAGAATAATTAACCTACCAGAGCCTCTGCTCTGATGGCACAGCTTTCAAGAATTTCCATACCATGACAAAACACTGGTAGAAGAAAATACTGCTTTAAAGAGGCTATGTGTTTAGTTAGGCCCAAGTCTTTAAGGTGATTACAGGTCTGATGTAGGAGATCATCTCAATAATGATGAAAATAGAGCATTAGAGAAATAATGACCAAGCTATGCAATTGAAATCCATTTGTTGTCCCCCACTACCAGATCTTAATGGCTCAGCTACAATAAGCTTTCTGCACACATGATGCTCATGTTCTTCCTCTATGCTCTTCGATCAGCTTTTAGAAATGAGTTTGAATTCTAAATAAGTGGGGCCCTTGGCTGTTATGTCTCTTCATTTGGCAAAGTGGTCAACAGCTACTGGCCAACATATCTGGCTTCTTTATCGTTGTAGCAACTATTTTATATCGGATAAACTTTTTCAGAAAAATGTAATAGTCAATGTCAATACATTTTCATTTTTCATTTCTTATTTTTTCAGCAGTTTATTTGATTAGATCAGGTTGAAACTGTGACAATTGTATGGAGTCCCTTCTCATCTTTCTCCTTTCTTCTAATATGATATTGATTTTTGATCTATGCTCTAACTACTCAATAGTCTGATGAAACAAAAATAGTTAATTCTGAACATCCTCCCATGTCATTCACCAGTGCTTAGTCAACAAGAACTATGCTAAGTTGTTTTGATTTGTTTTTTGGGGAGAGGGGGGAGGAGTGCACAAATATAATCAAAAACAAACTGACAACCCCTGCCCTCAAGACCTTACACTCTAATGGGATGGCAACACATTAAAAGGAACTGAAAAGCAACAGAGGAGGGTAAGATACCCATGTGAGGATACTGTGGTAAAATCCAAAGAATAAAGCATGGTTCACCTGGATCTTTTCTCAAAATGGTGGTTCCAGGAAGAACTCATCAAAAGAGGAAAAGGTCATAAGGATGTCAAAGACAGTTGAGTCATGGTGGCAAAGTCCAGAGAATGAAGTTATTTCCAGTTTGTTCAAACAGCCATAATTTCTTTTTTCCCATGTTGTTTGGTTATCATCATGTCCACCACTTTATAATTCACTTCTGGAAGCAATTATTAATGAGGTATGAGTACTATATATATATACAGGGCTGCTGAATAGTCAACAAGCGTTCAATCTCTTTCATTTCCCAAATCTAAACCATGTTTTCCAATGCACTATTTCCCATAATAGTGCATATGTGTGTGCGTGTGTGTGTATGTGCATCAGCAAGGAGTGGTATTTGGGAAGGAAAGGTAAGGAAAGGGGAATTAATTCCTTAAATGCATTGGGCAATATGAGGAAAATTTCTTGGTAACTAGTGTTTAGTTGCAGATGACTAAGACTGAAGTAGGAAGGAGAATTACTTAGCACCATCAGGAGCTTATCTCTATAAACTCTCTTCCTCCAACCCCCAAATGCTCACTAAGCAGGCAAGAGAGCCAGATATGATTTATGAGTTAAAGCTGCCATGGATTTTTATGGCTGGAATGTTGCCACAACCCAGATTCAGCTGTATGGTAAGTTGTGTGGCTTCTACATTTAGGCAAATGTGTGAGGTGACAGGGTTTGTTTGAATTCAAAGCACTTGCTTTCCCTCCTTTCATCTTTCTTTCTATTTTCTGTGCAATAGCCCCAATCTAACTAAGGCTATAGTATATATAATACAAATATATGCCTTTATTATTAATTCACAAGTGGCATCTTCAATAGGAGTATGGTATATTTATTATACATGTTCTTTTTTCACAAGGTAGCTACAGCCCTTTTTAAACCTTAATAAATGTCCAAATAAAAACAGTGAAATCTTATTAACAACATTTAGATCAGACATAAACAAGGACTGTAAGTTTTCTCTCCCCTGGAAATCATGGAAGACCCAGGAAGAAGATGCGTTTGTCCTTCCCAGGAGTTATGTCCTTTAAATTCATGTCATACTTAACTGGTTTTTCTTGCCTACTGCTAGCTGACAATTTTTACATGTTTTTGCAACTACCATTATGTTGGTAAAAGTATCTTGGGCTATTAGGAATCATTTATATCACTTTGATTTCAGCTATATTAATGTACAAATATAGGACATTGCAAAAAATAGAAACAGAGATCCTAGGACAAGGAAAGAGTCAGGAAACTAGGACAATTTGTCACCGCAAATAAATTCAGAATGGATCTTAATGGACCATTACTATTCTAGCAGCGTCTTTTTCTTCTCCCTTATAACTCTTGTGGATAGTCTTACTGAATAAAGAATCCTCAAACACTTCTCAACAGTAAAGTAAGGGTTTGGAGAACTGTACAGGAATAGTAGAAAAATGTAAAGATGAATGAGGAAAAAAAGTTGGCAAGGGCCTACAAGTGGGAACATTTTTTAAAAAGTGATACTTGTGATGGGCAACGCAGAACTTGTAAACGCAGTGAGTGAACACTAAATTGGAAGTGACAATATTCACTTTATATTCAAGAGAAGATGTCTATTTGCCATGATTAAAAACTTCAAACCTCTGCGAACTAGGTATCTGGTATTCCTCCTAGGACCATCTGCCTCTACCCTTGTCAGCTAGACAAAGCACTTGATAATTCTGGAATATAACTGTGCAAAATCTACTGGGCTGTTTGTTTTTTTTTTTTCTGGAATAACAAAATTTAAAACAGGTAACTATAATGATTCTAAAAATGTCAGAGCCCCCAAAAATATGCTAATCCTTTAGCCTCATATGCTATCATAGAAAAAAGAATTCTGTTTAACCTACTTAACCATAAAAAAAAATAGCTGTAGCAACAGCTGCAGAAAGAAAATATACAAAATTTAGCACACAATAGCTCTTTAGCAGTGTTTGAACACTTACCTAAGCCAGTACGTCCTAGGTATGTGTGTTATGTAAGTACCTCTAATCAGATTCCTAAAGGAAAGCTTTTCCTAGTCCTGTGGGTAAAAATATATTTAATAAGCAAATTAAACAAATATATAAATATTTCCTCTTATTATGTCCATGAAGAATTCAACCAAGAAACTGTTCTGAAACCAGTCTATTATCAGGATCCCAACTGCATTCTTGGCTCTGCTTATCTCTTTCTTTAACAGTTCAGGTCTTTCCATGCTTTTCTGGATTCCTCATTTTCAGTATTTTTTGTAGCACAATTTGTTACCCATTCCCTAAACAATGGGCATCTACTTTGTTTCCAGTTCTCTGTTACCAAAAATAAAATAAAATACCAATAAAAATATTGTTATATATAGGAGCTTTCTTCTTATCAGTGTTTCCTTAGGGTATTGTTGATAATTTGGCTCACTTAATACATAGTAAATTTTGTTTTAGCTCCTCACATTTATTCTCTATACATCTTTGGTTTTTACGTGTGTTTCTTGCAAGTAATTGATTATGAGATTTTGTACTCTAATATGTTATTTTATTGGCTTGCTTTATTCCATCATGTTTAAAGCTATGAGAGTTATGCTTATAATTTGCTCATCTTTTTTCTGGTTTTTTTGTATGAATTAGGATTCTGGGGCAGGGTTCTTCCTCCATAAAAACAGTGCTTTTTCTCTGTAGTAATTTTTGCTTAATCTACTTAAAGACAGCACTCTGCACAAGCTCCCTCCCACTCCAGCTCCTCTGCCTGCCTTCTTTTTGTTAGCCCTTTCTTTAGCTTTGGAGTTTTAATTAAGGTGTTTATTCTTTTTCTGTCTTCCTTTTATAGACTGTTATCAAATACTTCCTGTCCCTTTTTCTCTCAGTTGAGTAGATAAGTAAAATCCTTCTTCTCCTCTATTGGTTACATTTTTTTTCTTTCATTTTCTGCACATTTTTAGAGGAAAAAAATATTTCCTTTGTTCTCTGCATTAACCCTCTTCCCTTTCTGTCTATTCTAAACTTTTGGTTGATTCATGGGTCTTATACTTATTCATTCATTATTTAGCCTCTTGTATTCCTTGTGAAATGAAAGCTTCTAGAGCACCAATTCAGAGTTCTCTCTTCTAAATAATTTCTCTTTCCCTATTGAATCTGCCTCCTCCTTCCTTCTTTTGTTATGTCTTACTCTTTGAAATATCAATTCTTGCCAATGATAGACAAGACAGAACTGCAGCCCAGTAGAAGTTTTCCTTTGTCACTGTTTGAGTGGTCCTTTTCTATCCTCTCCCACTTTTTTCCATGGATCACTTTCTTATGTGCTATAAAGTCTCTTAGGATCCACATCCATGCATACTTTTGGACACCAGTTTTCTGTGGGAGCTCTAATTTCCCTTCTGAGACAACATATTGTCCATAAAAGCGTGACATTTTCCTAAAGGTAATGGTCTCTCTAAGTATCAAATCCCTGTAGATGATACCTATTTTAAGACCCACATCTCTCATTATATATTATATAACTCTTCCATGAAAGTAAACCTACTGCACTCTGAAGCTGGGATGCCAATGGGCCCCTGCCTAAGGGCTCCTCTGGACCGTCCTGGCTTTGGGGTGATTATCAGTAGTAACTGTTATTGTTTCCCACCCAGCCTGATATCTTTCTTTGTCTTGACCTCATTAAAGGGGCCATGCCCTGGCTACTTCTTAAACAGGCCTATTCAATGATTGGGCATTGCCTCACCCTAAGTGAGTGCCTGCAAAGACGTTGGCCTAAAAGTCTCCCATTGCATCCTGGGTCATTTCCGGTCATCTTGATGAATAGCTGGTCACTGGATTCAGATGGCTCTGGAGGAGAAGTGAGGCTGGTGACCTGCACAGCCCTCCCTCACTCAAAACAAAGTTAAATGCAAGTCATGTCATCGTTTCTCTGATGGCACGGTCTTCTTCAGCAATGAAGGATGAACACAAACAAACAATCCTTTAGTGGGACTACTTCCCTCCTCTGGAATGAGATTTTCCATGTCATTCCCCACTGGAGATTCTTTTACTCATAACATTTTAGAAAATCGAGACTCCTTAAGTTATCTTTATGCATCCTGCCTTTGGAGATCAATGTTTTCCTTCTCCTGAGATCATGTGTTCTTTCAATATTATTGCTTTGGCCCCTCTTCCCAGTTTGTCCTTCATGTCCACATATGTATATTCCTAACCAGCTGTTCTCTCATTTATTCCTTTAGAGAGACTTGCCACTGTGCTCTTTTTTTTCTTTTGCCTATTATTTTGCCGTTCAGGCCAGAAATTCCTCTTTCACAATTCATATTTTTCTCTTGGATCATTTGAGAACATCCTGCAGTTGATCCATGCTCTTTTGGCAATCCATTGGGTCCTCAACTGAATCAGTTATTAACTCATTTTCCTTTGTCTTGAAATGTCTGTTTGATATATTTGACTTCATTTAAATATCCTGGATACTATCTTCCCCTTCTGTTTTAATATCTTCCCTGCTGATTTATCTTTTGGTGTTCAAGGTTCTTAATTGATTTTTTTCTTCTGAAATCCTGAGTTATTTGTCTTTTTTTACTTTATATATTCTCTTAACTCCTCCTTTGATGGCAGATCTCCCAGGGCTAGAAATCAAAATTATTTCAGCCTGCTCCCACAATAGGCAATTCATTTTAATAGGTTTTAGTGCCTGCCCCAAATGACTTCTGTGAGGGAAGAACCGCCTTCACTGGATGCCAATCTCCTTTTCTTAAGACTTGGTGATGTCCCATATGCATGTTTATGCCCTGCCCCAGGTCCTTCCTTCTTTAGTTTTCTAGAAGAGTGGTGCTGTAGCATAACAGGGTTGACCACTCAAGCAGAGTAAGCTCCTTGTTTTCTATTACCTCAGCCTTCTTTCTTTGGGGAAAAAGAGTGAGTTTTGCTCCTGTTTCCACAAAATGTTAGTGTGACAACAGGAAGAGGGTGTGATGGCAGAGACTGCACTAAAAGGAAGAAAATTGCTGAGTAAATCTCACAGCATGTCTGTGGATTGTGATGTGCTGCCCTCCCAGCACAACCCAAAGGAAGAGATGATTTTGAGTGAACAAGCTTGAAAATGCCTCCTCTGCTATTAATTAATTAGTATTTATCTTTCTATTCTTCATGATCTCTTGGCCTGTGGAGACAGCTGGACTGACTTTACCTCTTCTGTATAATTCTTAACGTTGGATAATTCACGTTTGAGTAGTCTGAGGAGTTCAAATTCCTGAGAGTTCAGGGAGGTAGAAAACAATATCTAGACTTGCTGTTCACTTCACCTGGAATCTTTGTCATAAATTCTTAAAGGCAATGCTAGTGTATGTCAAGTTTTAGCTGGTCATTTCATGCGTTAGGTATAGGTTCCCAAAGTACAAAACTCAGTCTAGGTAATTCAGATATTTGTCAAAGAATTAGCCGCAAAGTTGGGAAGTAAGAGAGGAACAAGCATTTATAGACATCCATTTATGCACCAGACACAATGTGCTAAGTGCTTTTTACAAATACTGTCTCATTTGTTCCTTACTACAACCCCTCAAGGTAGGTGTAATAAAGAATTAATTTGGTAATAAGTTATCAAAGACAATGACAGGGTACTTCAGTCCAAGGCAATGGAGAGAACGAGGACTAGTCATCCTTTCACTCAGCAAGCATTCCTTCAGTTCCTGCTTAATAAATGTCACTGGACCATGTCCTAGGGATACAAGAAGAAAAAGGAAACAGTCTTTGCTCTGAAGAAATTTGTATTCAGTTAGAGGAAAACATGGGCAGAGAAAATTAAATATAAAATGTATACAAAGTAATTTCCAAGGGAAAGGTACTCGAAACCAGAAGAATCAAGAAAATAGACATCCTGGAAAACAAGGCACTTAGGATGAGTTCTCATGCAATACAAAAATTCTATAAGGCAGAGGAAGAACAACACTCTGGGCAGAGTCCAGCTTATACGAAGGCATAGTGATGGTCAACGTAATACCATGTGTAACCTACGGGTTTCTAGGGAAATTAAATTTGGCTGGACAGAATGAATTCTTCCCAGACAATGCCTGTCTGTTTCCAGTAGGCCTGGCTGGATGCATGACTTTCTTTTCTGGTCTCTGTCTTCTCCCTCACAGGTGGGGTTTGGGGATTTTTGTCTAAAGGGTTACCTATTCTTATTTTTCTTCTCCTTCTCCTCTATTCAGGGTTGGGGACTTTGTTAGCCAACCTCAATTATGTTAATAGGCATGGTAGTCTAGACACAAAAGAAGAATTCTAGATTCGGTTTAGAATTCTGCTTGTGAGAAGTTTATACACTAATAAAATAAAATATCAGTTCATCATGCTCCCGGGTGGCACCTAGCAGCCAAGTTGGAAAGGAAATTTCCCAGCCAATTAAATTCTCTGTAGTCTAACCGTCAAAGGCTTCCTTCCCTCTTTGCTTTCTCTGAACACAAAGACATACGTGCAGAAACAATTAAGATTGATATTTGTCTTTTATCTAGAGAAAGCCACAATTACCCTACTACAGTAATGAAACAGTAAGAATCAACTTAAAAGAAATTGGGAACTTTCAATTTCAATCTCCTTTTGGATGTAAAGAGGTGGGGTGGGGGAAGGGAAGTATAAAGGAGGAAGTAATCCATCAGTTACCAGGATTCTCAGCAATTTGGTTTATCTACCACTCTTTTATGCACTTCCAGTCTGCATCTACAGAAGACAGATTGGCTTCCCTAATGGAGTCTGGACATGTTCATCACCATCCTTCTATACTTCTCCTCTCCACCTATTCATGCATCTCTTCATTTACCTTCCCAGTTCTACCTTCAAATTCCCGGGCTGGAATAAAACCCTGCCTGATATCTGCATCATTTTTTTGTCCATGTTGAAAACCTGCCTCACAAGATACTGGACTACACATTACAGAAATTCAGTCTAGGTCAACCAGTCCTTAGAGACTTGATAATTATAGATCTCTCTCCAAAGGATGCTACATTTGTTAAACATATTGGGCCAGTTTGGCCAGAATGTACAGTGCATGAAGGTGAGTGATGTTCAGTAAACCTTGAAAGGAAAGTCAAACCTGGTTGTGAAGTGTTTTAAATGCCAAACAGAGAAATTCATGTTTTATTTTAGAGGCAGAAGTAGTCACTTAAAAGTTTTAATCTCAGGGGTGAAAAAATCAGACTTTAAGAATATCTATTTGACAACTGTACAAAGGATAGATGTATTGGGAGGACAAAGGGGGGGAAGAGTGAACATTGGAGGCTGAGAGACCAAGTAGGAAGTCACTTAATGGAGGAGACACACCAGTGAACCCACACCAAAAGAAATCACTGCTCCTTAAAGTAATGAAGTATGATAATAGTAATTCAGGTTTATTTGATATTTCACTGTCTGCAAAACAATTTCTCCTAACAAAAAGAGTCTTGGACAACAGAGTCAGGAAACTTGGATTTCAGTCTTGACTCTGCCGTTCATTAGCTGCATAAACTTAAGCAAATCACTCAAAGTTTCAGGACTTCGGAGAAATAGAGAAGAATGTAGTACATACGGAAGGACTATAACACACTGCCAACAAGGAGTTACGCAAATATTGTAAAGACAATTTTGAAAGACTTAGGATTTCTGATCAACACAATGACCCATCATGATTCCAGAAAACTTATGATGAAACATTCTACCCATCTCCTAGCAGAAAGGTGAAGGACTCAGTGTAGACTGAGACAAATTTGGGGGCACATGGATAATCCAGGAATTTGCTTTGTTCAGTGATATGTGTTTGTAACAAGGATTTTGTTTTTCTTGCTTTCTCAAGTAAGGGTAGTAAGAAAAAGACAAAGGAGATTCTTTTTTGAAAAGGGAGGAAAGGTGATAAAAAGAATGTAAACAGTGAAACACATGACCAGAAAAGGAAGTGAACCAGTCATGTAACAAGAGTAAGGCACAAAACAATGTACAGCACATATACCCCAATGATGTCTATGCAAAGTCAAGAGATCTCAAGCAATTACAATACATATGGAGAAGAAATAGCAAGCAGCTCAGGATCTGTTTGAAAGGTAGAGTACATGAAGAGGGATGTACAATAAGCCTGAAAGCTCCTTCATTAAACTGTGAGATCACTGAGGGCAGGAATGTCCTTTGCCTTCCCTTATAACGTCTAGCTTAGTACAGTGCCTAGGATGTGCTTAGAAACTGCTTAACTTGACTTGAAAGTGAGGCTGAATTCAGTTGTAAAGGATTTTAAATGCTAAACAGAGAAGTACATTAGATAGAACCCCCTCAATAAAGGATTTATAGAGAAAATAGAATTTCACAAGATGAGAGGCATGGATGATTTTTGATCTGCACTGTTGGAAGAAGTAACCATGCTGACAAGATCACAGATCTACTGAATGACCCAAGTACTTAAAATTCCTTATTTGTAAACTATTTGGCTTGAACTAGTGATATCTAAGTTCTCTTCCAGCTATAATACTCTACAACTCTGAATCGTCAAAGAGGGATGGGACACAGCCTTTTTCCCATATTGTAAATGTAAGAGTAGTTTTCCTTCATTCTCCAGTGAACAAAGGAAAGAAAAGAGACGATAAAAACAGAGGTTGTTCAAGTGGACATTTTTTCTTTCTTTTGAATAAAATCATTCTAAAAATTTTTTAAAAGCTTTACAAGACAAGAGAAATCAGAATAAGAATGCTAATTTTCCTGTTAACGGACTCTAAAGAGATATTTTAAAGTTTGCCAATGCCAAAGTTCAGAAACTGCAAAAGAGACAGAACTAGTGCTTTAATCACATGAGAGATGATCCTACCCCCAATAAATTTAAGATCTATCTGGATTTTGGTGAAGCAAATACTTTTTTTTTTCAATTTTCTGCTACTCTATCAGGTAAATTGTCCCCCCCTACAAACCTATGTCAGTCAGGTGTCAATACGTCAGCTTCACTGTAACTAAGGATGTTGCTTTGCCCATAATACTTTGGCCCCATGGCATGAGGCATTTCTTCAAGAAATGAAGTGAAGAAGCAATCGCAAGGCAGATTTAAGAGAAATAAAGCCTCATACAATTACTATCCTCCCTGACAACTGCCTGCTCAGCAGCACCCTATTTACATCCTTTTCCTTACCTTATCTTCTATTTTCTCTTAAATAACATAACTGAGAGTTTAATTCACTGATTCACAAGCATAACACCAAGAAGGTACAAAACAGATTGTAAAAGGCTCAGAATCGCAGCTGTCCTATAGGCAGTGACCTACATCAAGAAAAATGTTCTTTAGCTCAAAACATTATAGAGCACGCCGATCGGAAGCCATGCCAAGTCATTGCTGTGCAGTGCCCTTCTTCCATTTCATCCTATTTCTCATCTTAAATTCCCCACCCTCAAACAGAACATTGAACATAGCCTATATTCTCACAAGGAATAATGAAACAGATTTTCATTGGTTGTAACTCTTAAGATTCAATATAAATCTCTAAGACCAATGACTATACCCTCCAAAGATTATCTATGAGAATTCAATGTGTATAAATACCAAAACACTTTCAGCTAAGCTAATAAATGGAAAATCCCTGCCAAACCTAAGTAGTTGAATCACTCTTCAGGAAGAAATTTAAGTACACACTACACTATGTGCATTATTTTAATATTTCCCCTAATGAATTAATACTTTACCTCTGAATGACTGATAATTATTTTAGAAAACTATTCTATCAATTTGATTCATATATAAATATGTTATGTATATATATGCAAATATATGCAGACACTGTATGTGTGTACATGTGTGTGCGTCTCTTTGTGTGTATATATATATAAAAAATTGTCCAACTAGCAAGAAAAGTCACTGAGGCAGAGCTACAAGTCAATAGCATTTTATTAAAGGGTCCGTGGCCTTAGATCTTCCTCACATTCTGGGATGCTCCTGGTCCCCAGGATCTTGTTTTACAGGGTCTGATAATGGGTTCAATACCTGGACACTCTGGAGAGGCTATACAAAATACAAAATCTCATTGTTGGCACACCTTGTTTCGAAAGCCCAAAATGATGCAACAGCTAAAAAAATAAGGTATATCAGCAAGGGGGTCATGGGTTGGACAAAGCATCTCCACTGGTTAATTGGTCACAAGATGGGCAAGGCCAGAGACATCTCTGACGACTCAGTGGTCATGAGATGGTTCCCTCATCATATTGGGCAAGAGAACTTGCTACAAAAATTTATCTTATCTAATTATCCCCAAGTGATTTGTCTGTGTGTGTGTGTGCGTGTGTGTGTATTAGGACAGGTTTATTCTTCTATTTTGCCAGATGACTGACTAAATATATATTGCTAAATTAGTATATCACTTAATAATTGCTAATAATCATTATCCTTTATGTAATCACACTGAACTGGTTAATACTGATTGGAATGGAGTGGGGGTCCAAATGAATCATTTCTCACTATACATGTGCATG
The DNA here is from genome assembly GCF_028372415.1 of Notamacropus eugenii. Taxonomy (NCBI): domain Eukaryota; kingdom Metazoa; phylum Chordata; class Mammalia; order Diprotodontia; family Macropodidae; genus Notamacropus; species Notamacropus eugenii. The sequence continues at coordinate 360,018,161 of NC_092874.1, forward strand.
CAGAGATATGCAGATAGATGAACAGACAGATATCACTGTCCCTGTTTCCTGTTTAATAAGGGTACATATCAACTTCTGAAGTTATTTGTTTTTTATTATAATTTATAAACATCATCTTGCCAGCCCAGTCAATGGATTCGTAATTAAGGGTACTCATCCATTTTCATTTATTTATTGCTTTGTCTAAAGTAGGTCACCTATAATGAAGTTAAATATGAATATTGCATATTCAGGTTGTAAGATGTCAACACCTCTGGAGTGGAGCCAAGATGGCCAAGTAACAGCACAGACTTTCTAGAGTGCTCCCCTAAGCCCAGCCAAATACCTGTAAAAAATGGCTCTAAACAAATTCTGCAGCTGCAGAACCCACAGAATGATGGAGTGAAGCAAATCTCCAGCCCAAGACAGTCTGGAAGGTCACTGAGAAGAGTCTATCATGCCATGCTGGGAGCAGAGTGCAATCCAGTGGCACAGAGAGAACCTGAGCAGGCCTTGGGGGGACTGCATCTCTTCCACCTGTGGTGGTTTCCAGACTTTAGGACCCCAAAATACTGAGGACAAATTGAAAGGTCAGTGGAAAAAAAACCTGTAGGGCCAGTGTGAGAGAGAAGAATGGTCTGGCCCCAGCCCCAGGGTGGCAGAGGAGATAGGGGAGGTACAGGAACCGTGGCAAACACAGCAGCAGCAGGGACATCTGTAGGCACTGTTTCTGGAGCTCTAGGCCCTCACATTGTGGGGGGATAGAGCAGCTGACAGTACACCCCCCCACCCTCACTGGAAGCAGAGACATAGCTCAGAAGTCAAGTAAATGTCTGGGGAAATGAGCAAAAGCCAGAAAAAGAATCAGACTATAGAATCTAACTTTGGCAACAAAAGTCACCAAAATATGCAAACAATAGACAACAAAGTCAAAGCTCCTCCATCCATAGTCTCCAAAAAACTTATGAATTGGTCTCAAGTCATGGAAGAGCTCAAAAAGATTTTGAAAATCAAGTAAGAGAAGTAGAGCAAAAATTGGGAAGATAAATGAGAGTGATGCAAGAAAATCATGAAAAAGAGGCAACTGCTTGCTGAAGGAGACCCCAGAAAATGCTGAAGAAAATAACACTTTAAAAAATAGACTGACCCAAATGACAAAAGAGATCCAAAAAGTCAATGAGGAGCAGAATGCCCTAAAATGCAGAATTGGCCAGATGGCAAAGGAGGTCCAAAAGCTCACTGAAGAAAATAATTCCTTAAAGATTAAAATGGAGCAAACAGAAGTTAAAGATTTTGTGAAAAATCAAGAAATTACAAAACAAAACCAAAGGAATAAAAAAAATAGCAGACAATGTGAAATACCTCATTGGAAAAACAACTGACCTGGAAAATAGATCCAGGAGAGACAATTAAAAATGATGAGACCACCCAAAAGCCATGATAAACAAAAAAGAGCCCAGATATCATCTTTCAAGAAATTATCAAGGAAAACTGCCCTGATGTTCTAGAACCAGAGGGTAAAGTAAATATTGAAAGAATTCACTGATCACCTCCTGAAAAGAGATCCCAAAAGGAAAACTCCTAGGAATATTGTAGCCAAATTCCAGAGTGCCCAGGTCAAGGAGAAAATATTGCAAGCAGCCAGAAAGAAACAATTCGAGTATTGTGGAAAATGTCAACATTGCGTAGAACAATTAAGAAAATTAATGCCTACTTGTTGACCTTAAACTAAATTGTCGTTAAGTTGCTTCAGTCACGTCCAAATCTTCATGACCCCATTTGGGGTTTCTTGGCAAAGATCCTGCAGTACTTTACCATCTCCTTCTCCAGTTCATTTTATAGATGAGAAAACTAAGGCAAACAGGGTAAAGTGACTTGCCCAGGGTCACACAGCTAGTAAGTGTCTAAGGCCAGATTTGGACTCAGATTTTCCTGACTCCTACCCCAGCACTCACCCCCAAACTAAATATGCATTAGTAGTGTAGAGTTCCTTATGGCCTCCTCCTTTCTGGCCCCTGACTCCTGGCTCCAGAGTTGCCCTTTCTACTCTTCCCACAATTTCAAAAAAGAGTTGGTTCTTTCTCCAAGAGCCTACTTTTCTGCCCACTCCCTGTGGACACGCAAACTTCACAGAAAAGAAGAATATGGAAGTATCTTATAAAATCAAAAGAGAGAGAAGTAGTGTTGGTGGAATACATCTGAAACACACTTGTGAAAATGCAGATTCTTAAACTGTCCACCTCTTATTTTCTTATCTACTTATAGCTCTCAGCTGTTGCTGCCACTTATTTTGTCCTGTCACTGATATTCTGTGTTACTACAAAACTCAATACCAATCTCTCTTTTTTCTATCCTTTCCTTAGCTCAGTTCTGATTATTTCATTAAAGGTCAAAATTAACTTGTGCCATTTCAACTAGGCCATGTTTTTCCTTCACCCACAAGCTTCTGTAAGTTTCCAAATGAAGTTTAACTTCCTTCTTTTGGTTTTCAGAGCTTTTTTCCTACCCAGTCTATTCTACTTTGCTTATCTTATCTACTTCTACTATTTGTTACACTGACTTGATTCCAATCTAATTTATTTTTCATCACCCCCAAATCATCCTTTTTTTCCACAATATTGGCCATGCTTTGAAGTGGCATTGGCTTAGCATTTTTCAGGCTACCTTCCTACCATCCTCAAAAGCTTTTCAGAAAGTCCAATTCCTCCCAGAAACCATTTCAGTAAGGGCTTACAAAAATAATGTGCCAAGATGTACAGTTATCACTTTCACATCATGGATGTTAGGCACAAGAATTTCTTCAATCTGGAAAATCTGTGTAAAATGTGTTGGCCCTTCCTTCATGCCAGAGAAAAAATATCAATTATTATGGCATTAACAGATAAAATGTTGATATTATACAATACTATACATATATTTTATGCATTTCTTAGTTTCTAAACTTTTTCTGTGTCATTTGCTGGCCTTTGCATGTGGTCTGTGGCTTTGGCAAAACTTCCAGAAAATCCCATTTAACTTTTTCTGTCAACCCACAATACATCAAAACCATGATGAGGAAAGTTGCAATGTGGAAAGGATAACTATATGCCAGAAGCCAACCTGACCAAAACACTCAAATACAATTTGTCAAAAGACCAATCACCAGTGCCAAAAAGAAAAAATAGTCAATTTGATGGGGAAATGGAACCTGGACCCCTAAAAGGAAAAGACTATGTCTTTGAAAACAGCTCAGTCTCTGAACTTTCCCACACATTTCAGCAGCCCAGATCACTGGAATTTCAACTGAGGCATCTAGCCCAACCCACCTAGATATTCAATAATCCTTTTAATAACCCTCTCACTGTGGCTCTCTGAACACTTTAACTCTTTTCATTGTCTGTACCTGGCCCACCTCAGGCTACTTACCACGCCTTAGTCCTATGAAAATCTTTTCACCTCTTCAAATCTGCAGATTCCCTTAAGAATTTTACCTACCTCTATTGGCCATACTATTGACCACTACTTTGAATGAAAGAAGACTTGAGTGTCTGAATTCTTTCCAGGATGACCTGCCCTGTGCCCGTATATTTCAAGGTTCCCAGCAACCCCTAACCATGTAATTGGGTTTCCCAGCACCTCCAACAGCATAAAATTCATTAGAAACCTATTTCCATTATGTCAAAGCTAATCGTTTATTTAGTTTTAAATGATTCTACCTTGATGAGAGCCATTAAAAAGCTCCTTACATCCCTTACATCGGTAAAGCACTTATTCTAAGAAGGATTTTCAAATAGATTATTTGATTTGATAATCACAACAACCCTATGATTAAACTTAGCAAATATGATTATCCCCATTATGTAGATGAGAAACCAAAGGCCCAGGAAATGCAGATATCTTTTTCAAGGTCATACATAACAGTTAATAAGTTGTTGCACTAAAACTAGAACTCCTATCTTCCAACTTCAAGTCCACTGCTTTTTCTACTTTTTCCGTGTTACTATGCAACAAAGATATGTCTACATTTTGTAAATGAATTTTAAATTCACAGGTTTTCCTTTTTTATATAGTTAATATGTATGTGGCCCTTGAAGATTTGCCAAGAACTTCACACATATTATCTTACTTTATTCTCCCAACAGCCCAATATAGTATGTAATATTATGCTCTTTACAGATGAGGCACATCTGTAAAGAGTGATAGAATTAAAACAGCCACATAGCTCATAAGTGTCTGAGGCAGGATTCAAACTTGGGGCTTCCGGATTCTAAGTTCAGTTCTTTATCCACTGCACCATCACTAGCTTCAGAATACTCAGGCTTTGCCAATACTTTCATGTGTTGATGCCAATAAGTATGGATTAAGTTAATACCCCAAAGTCAGTGTTGTAGAGTGGAGAGAGAGCAGGTCTTCAAATCAGGACTCAGTTCAGGTGCCACCTGACAAAGTGACCCTGGGCATGTCATTTGATTTCTCAGTGTTCTAGGCATCTTCTTTAAGATTGTGGTTGACAAGTTTATTTTGATTGATCATCCACTGTGCACTTAACATATTACATGGAACACAGAAGACACTTAATAAATGTTTATTGATTGACTATTAACTGACCAATCATTAAAAAAAAAGTTGAGCATTCATCCTCAATATGTTTATATACATATATATATATATATTTAGCTATTGTGTATATTATAAAACACAAAATAGAACTTTAAAAGGACAAAAAGATGAAATTAATATTCTAAAAATATTTTATGGTATAAAAAACCTATTATCAACAAAATACTATTAATCATTTTTTCAGTGAGTGCAATGTCAGTTAATATGCTTTACTGTGTGTGTGTGCTTTAATACTGGTTTGACAATTTGAGACAATGTGATTGGAAGGTCTTGTTCTAAGTTCTGTTTTGATACCAGGTTTTATTGGCTGTCATAGCTAAACTGGGAAAGATTTATAGACTATAAAACCACAAAAAAACTACAAAATATAGTTTTTGAAGGAAATAAGGTGATTGGTTGTTGAAAAAGTAAAAGTGGTTTACTCTCCATCTTACTACACTCTGAAGTTTTCTTCCCTAACCCTGAAAAACCTTTTAACTCAAAAAAATGTCAATTTCTAGAAGAGCCCTAGGCAATGGCCTTTCCACAATTCCCCATTTATTAGTATTCCTCCTCCAGACTCCCCACACAATAAAATGCTTTGTATTTATTTTGTATGTGTAGCACCCCTGCTCCCTCAAGGTCTACTTCATCAACCTTCACTGAACTAATAGGCTAAGTCCCCAGAAGGTACCTAACTACTTCTCCGCTCAGGATTCTGAGGGGTAAGAAGGAGCTTTTCAAGCATTGTCATGATTACCAATTGATGTTAGCCAGACAAAGTTAATTAGATTATTTTAATGAATATTTATTAAGGGAATATAGATGGCACAAAAACATTCCCCAACAAATCTGGGACATACTAACCCACAGGTACACACAGAGTCCAAGCAAATATGGGCTCGAGTTTAGAGAGTATCAATCCTTGGGAAACTCTGGGACCCCTGCCCTGTTCTGAATAGCAAGTTTTAATCATCCCCTACCCCCAAGATAAACTGGAAATCTTTACCATGGCAAACAGTTTCTAACTGCCCCTGTTACAAGGACACTCTTGCAACCCCTCCCCTCCTGCAATTTGGCTATTCTGATAGCCTCACCGATGATCCCAGCTTGGATACAGTAAGTGGTCTGCCTCTATTGGCTAAAAGTGGCCTAAGCAAATCCTGTGATTTTTCTAGGCAACCTGCAATAAATAATGTGAACTGCTGTTCCATCTATTTGCCCACCCAGTCCCCCCTGAGTGTATATAACCTCCATCTGTAACTCCCCTCACTGACCTTCTCAGTCTGAGTAAATTGCAATTCTTTGACCTTGAATAAATGCCTTACTTTATTTGTTGATCACCTTATTGATCTGATTTTTATACAAGTTTGACAAAAATACATGTGGCAGAGGGTCTAACTCATAGCTCCAAGTTAGATGGAAATTCTTTTCTCCTTCTGTGGATTCCTCCCCACCAACCCCTTGCTGCCCTCTTGTGCAGGAACTGTCTTTTGCCTTTTTTTGTAACCACAGAACTTAGTACAAAGGACATAGTAAGTGCTTAATAAATGTTTATTGCCTATTGCTTGCCTTCTCAAAATTCTACCAAAGTTTGATTTCTGCAGCAATTGCTGGATAATTCCCCTTCTAATTCTATAGCCATCCCCAGTACTAAGAGCACTTCATTTTTTCTCAACTCCATTAACTAGCCATGCCTTTCTTTGATTGATTGGTTGATTGAACAGAGGTGTCTAGGAATTCCCTCAACCCTCACCTCACACTGTTTTTTTAATACCTGGGATGACTGATTCTAAAAAACTTAAATAGGAACAACTGGAGTTTTCCTTAATTTGATAAAAAGTATTTATCTTCATCAGTAAGCATTATTTGAAATGGAGATAAACTGCAAGCCTTCCCAGTAAGATCAGCTGTGAAATAAGGATGCCCATTGTCACCAATATTATTCAGTACTGTACTGGAAATTCTAGCAATAGCAATACACGAAGAAAAAGAAGTAGAAGGAATAAGAATAGGGAATGAGGTAATAAAACTATTTCTTTTTGCAGATGATATGATAATAGACTTGGAAAATTCCAAAGACTCAACTAAAAAGTTAGTTGAAACAATCAATAATTTTAGCAAAGTAGCAGGATATAAAGTAAACCCATATAAATCATCAGCCTTCTTCTATATCACAAACAAAAGCCTGCAAGAAGAGACAGTAAGAGATACCCCATTTAAAATAACAGTATAAAGTACCTGGAAGTATACCTACCTAAACAAACCCAGTAACTACATAAACAAAATTATATAAAACAAAACTTTCTATACAAATAAAATCATATTTAAATGACTGGAGAAATATTAATTGCTCATGAGCAGGCAGGGACAATATAATACAAATGACAATTTTACCTAATTTATATATTCAATGCCATCCCAATAAAATGACCAAAAAATTATTTTACTGAACTAGAAAAAATAAAAATAAAATTTATTTTGAAGAACAAAAAGTCAAAAATATCAAAGGTGGGAGATTTAGCAAAACCAGACTTTTAACTATATTATAAGGCGGTAATTGTCAAAACGATCTACTACTGGTTAAGAAACAAAAAGATGGATCCATGGAACAGAGAAGAAATACAAATTTATAGCAGCAAAGAAATCTTGTAACCTTGTATTTGACAAGTGCAAAGACATAAGATTTTGGGATAAGAATTCGTTATTTGGTAAAAATTGTTGTTGAAACTAGAAAGCAGTATGGCAGAAATTAGCATAGACTAATATCTTAAATAATTCACCTAGATGTGTGTTTGTCCTTCGTTGCCAAAGAAGACCATGCCGTCAGAGAAATGGTGACATGACTTGTACTTGACTTTGTTTTGAGGGAGGGAGGGCTGTGCAGGTCACCAGCCTCACTTCTCTTCCAGAGCCATCTGAATCCAGTGACCGAATATTCATCAGGATGAGGCAGTTGGGGTTAAGTGACTTGCCCAAGGTCACACAGTTAGTGAGTGTCAAGTGTCTGAGGTGAGATTTGAACTCAAGTCCTCCTGACTCCTGCACTGGTGCTCTATCCACTGCACCACCAGCTGCCTTAATTCACCTAGATAAAGTCAAAATGGATACATGACCTAAGTATAAAGAAATGTTAGAAGAAATTTTGAAGAACATGGAGCATATTACTTATCAGACTTATGGATAGATGAACAATTTATGAATAAATACAAGACAGAGAGCAAAGTGAGATGCAAAATGGACAATTTCAATTACATTAAATTAAACAGGGGTTGTAAAAAATTTTTAAATGTAGCCAGCCTCAGAAGGAAAGTAGAAAATTGGGGGGGAGGGTATTTTATAAACAACTTTGTCAAATCTACAAGTATACAAGTCATTCCCCAGTTGATAAATGCTCAAAGAATATGGATAGGCAGTTTTCCAATGAAGAAATCAAAACAGTTTATAGTCATATAAAAATGTTTAAAATCATTACTGATTAGAGAAATTCAAATTAAAACAACCTTAAGATAGTATTTTATAACTTATCATATTGGCTAAAATAATTAAATGGGAAAGCAAAAAATGTTTGACAGGATGTGGAAAAACTGAGACACTAATTCATTGTTGGTGGAATTGTGAACTGATCAAACTATTTTGGAGAACAATATGGAATTATACCCAAATTAGTACTAAACTACCTGTATTATACCCTTTGACCTAACAATACCACTAGTAGCTCTATTTTCAAAGATGATTAGAGAAAAAAGAAAAGAAACTATAGGTTCCAAATATTTATAGCAGGTTGTTGTTGTTTTGTTTTGTGGTAGCAAAGAACTAGTCAACTGCGGAATGGCTAAACAAGTTGCTGGTATATGATTATGATGGAATATTACTATGCTATAAGAAATGGTGAGCTCAGTGATCTTAGAAAAACATGGGTAGATTTGCATGAAATAATGAAGACTAAAATGAGCAGAACCTAGAGAATGTTGTGCAGAGTATCAGCAATATTGTTTTGAGAACAACTTTGAGTGACTGAGTCATTATACTTTTATAAATACCCAATTTAACCCAATTTTAAGGAACATGCTATCTGAATCTAAAGAAAGAACTGAAAAATAGATGTTTGTATAGAATTTTACATATACATATATATATATATATACATACAAACATACACACACATGTATGCATAGAGGTATATTTGTGTCTAATCATAGCCACCTCTAGGGTAGGGTGGAGAAAGGGAAGAAAAAGGAAAAAAAGAAATCTACATGGTAAATTTACTATATATTTAAAAGGAATAGTTAGTTGTACATAATAGAGATGCAGTTTCATGAACAATCATCATTTTCATTATACTATGTTACAGAAGTACGTAAGTTTTTCCCCATAAATTAAAAAGAAAACAAATAAGAATTTTAAAAAATAATTCAAAGAGGCATTCTTATTTTGATAAAAGGATGAGGGACTAGAGCATCTTTTTAGTTACATTAATTGGGAGTAAGATGTGGTACACATTCCTTGTACATACAGATTTCATATGAACTTCCCTGTGGACATACTGTTTCCCTCTCAGCTGAATGGAAACTCCTTAAGGTCAGCCACCATTCTGCTTTTGTCTTGGCATCCCCTTTGCCTGTTACATAGCAGGGGCTTATTAAATTTTATCGAATTGAATTGCAGAATCTATCAATGTTCTTCTCTACCATATACATCCCTTATCTGAGGACTTCTACTGGAAAACAAGAGCCTGAAAAATAATCAGTTTCTACCCAGTTTGTAAAGAACATTCCCTCTGGAGATCACATCAACAGTGCCAAATAAGTCACACCACATATTGTCTGAACTCAGCTCCATAGATTTTCCATTACTTGAAACCCACCAGTGTTAATGACTATTCTCTTACCATTCCCCACCCCCTAAACACACCCCTTCAGTTCTACCCACTCTCCAGCAGAAAACAATTACATTTTGCATCCATTCTGGGACCTGCCTCTCTCCATCCTCCCCACCCCATTGCCTTTGCAAAAACAGCAGCACCAACTTTTAAACTGACTGACGTCTGTTAGAATAAACAGAGTAGAAAAGGGAGAAGGAGATGGGAAGAAAAAGTAAACCTTGGTGACCAAAGTGCGGGAAGGATCAGGAAGAAACAAAGGTTTTACACATCAGCTTACATCCAGAACTTTTATCAGCCCCTCATTTTACCTGAAAAAGTGATTTAACTCTTTTGTTATATAACTCTGCTACCTCAAATCAACCTTTGTCTATGCTTCCCAAATAAAAGCCTTACTGATTCTACCCAGAAAGGGATTAGCAGACTTAAGTACAATGGAGCTGCTGGATATGTGTGTAATGGTAGTTTCCTTTTCCGCATATTAAATACTTGGAGAATACTACCAAATTATCTGAACCATCCAGAACAGCTAGCTCCCCAGGTGGGTTAAGGAGAAAAATAATACAGAAGACTTCTTACTTATAGTTCAAAATTGTTCTGACTTCTTAGCACATTCAGCCTGATGAAATTTACTGAGTATAGTGTGGCTCTTCTCCATTCTTCCCATGGAGGATGCCTAGTCCCCACTCCTACTTTCTGGAAACCATCTTGGAAGCTTGGTGGAGGAATGGCGGGAAATGACAAAGAATCCCCTAAATGGCTACTGAATCAGAAGAGATAATGATTAAGTGCATGTACAAAAAAGGACCAATTCACCCCTCTCTCACTCTTTTCCTTTCTCTCTGTAGACTGACTCCAGCTGAATCCCTTGGGATAGGTAGGAGATGAAATACTCCTAGGCCTATGCTATAGCCATAAGCACATGACTGACTTGGATCCTTAGCTCAGAGTTGTTTTTCTCATGATCTTAAATTTAAATCATCAAAAGATAAGTATTTATTACTTGGGATCTTTTGTATCCCAGTTTGGATACCACTACTTTAAGATCAGAAGTAGCAGAGCAGTTGCTGATCTACAAATGGTTGAGGGAGTTTCTTCACTTACACCAGTTAAAGTACAACCTGGATCCTCCCCCTTCTTCGATAAAGATAGAAAAGTAGTACTTAAAATAAGATACTCTAATAAGTCTTCAATGTATGTTTTGTATGGATTTAAGAGGTTTTAACTCTCTTGGTGGCATGACAGTCATCTTGTCAGAACTAGGTTATAATTGCTTGTCCTTCATTCCCAAAGAAGACCAGTACCAGTGGAAAGGTGATATATTGATTTGCAAGTGAAGTGAATTTAAGAGGCAAGTCTGTGCAAAATCACCAGCCTCACCCTCTCCTGTGGAACCATCTGGATCAGGATGACTGGCAATGGCCCCAGATGCAATGGGAGACCTTAATCTTTTACTAGGTTATATGCTACATATAACAGGCAAAATGTAGTCTCTCCCTCATAAATCCCAATTCCAGAGTATGTGTTCAATACTTGATAATAGAGGAAATTAAGTAAGTGAAGAATAAATAAAACATGTATCTATTCATGTATGGTGGGGTGGGGAGGAATGACTAACTTTGTGGTAATAGATATTCTGTATTTGTTGGATACTTAAACAAGTCTCTTATGTCTTTTAGTCTAAGTTTCTTTACCTATAAGATAGGAATGAGAACACCTACCCCACAGGGGTAGAATTTAAAGTAAAGTGGATTTAATAATTTTCTACTCCACAGGATTCAAATAATGACTGCAAAAGTCCTTTTTAAGCTTTAAAGTGTAAATTATTATTAACAATGATCATATGGTTATAACTGTAAAGCTTAAATCACATATGCTATTTAGTGAAAGAAAAAAAGAGCAGAGATGCATCTACACAGATTTAAAACCACTACTGGGAAAACTCAGAGCCATAGCTCTCTTTACCACTGATCAGATCCTAAATTAAGATCAGTACGGAAACCTGCATAAACATACATTAAATACAGCATCTGTCTAAATCCTCTGGATCAAAACCTCTATTGAAATGAGTGTGAAGAAAGAAAATCCAACCAAATCTTCTGCTGGCTCAGAGGCTCCCAGATTCAGAAAGCTGGAGGGAATCTCAAAGGTCATCTAGTTCCATCCCCTCATTAGGTGGGTAAATTGAAACCCAGAGAGAAGTGACTTGGCCAATGACAATAAGGAGTGGGCAAGAACAGAGATTTGGAAGTGGAATCTTTTCATTCCAAATTCAGCACTCCTTTCAATGCACTGCATTGTTCCCTTATTTCCTGGAGAGAAAAAAATGGCAAATTACCTATGAATCATTTGAAATTTGCTCTTGCTGTCACAAATCAGATCACATGGATAGAAAAAAATAACTGTCTGTGAATAGCAAAGAAAACATTTAGAATGCTGACTTACAACAGCTAACTTCAGCATGTAAGGTACAATGCAGGCCCCAAGAATAAACCAGTAGCACAATCCTTTTTATGTTAATGGGGAAAAAAGGAAATGACATTCTAAAATACAGCTGCATAGAATATATGATGAATATTCAATATATGAGAAAAATGACAAATATATCTTCATTCTTCATAATTATGCATTTTTGTGACAAGCTAGCATTCATACTATTAGGGGTCTTTTTGTGGTTTCTTTCTGCCTTCTGCTTGCTTAGCAGGCCACTGAGCCCAGTGTTTATCTCCAGAGACCAGGACACCTTAACCCTTCCCCACTCCTAAGAGGGAAGAAGTGGAGAGGTAATGGGAGGGGTAACAACTTCAGAAAATTCTAGAGAAAGTGGGATTGCAATTGCTGCTGCTGCAGGCAACCTTCTGCAAACTCTAATGGAGATGAAAAGAGAAAAGATCGGAACCAGATGATGGAACAGTTACAGAGCAGCTGTAACCATCCCTGTAGCCAAGGATGAGATGAGTGACATCCAAACTTTTCAGCACTTTCACTCTTATGCTCCCCTGGAGAAAAAGTTGAACTGTATATTCAAGCTGTGTTCTTCAAGAGTCTGTCTTCTTTCCTTCCTTCTTGCCTTCCTTTTTTCCTTTATTTTGTTTTTGCTGCAGTCCTTTAAAAAAACTTTCTCCAAACTCCTCATGTACTCGTGTGTTTGCTTACTGTATTGCTGGCTTTTGTAAGTGAGTGAGTGAGTGAGCGAGCGAGCGAGTGAGTGAGTGTGTGTGTGTGTGTGTGTGTGTGTGTGTGTGTACGTGTGTGTCTGAATGTCCTTTGGAGCTAAAAACTACTGAGAGACAAGCAATTTTGTGGCAAAGTATCTATCTAGAGGAGAGATTGATAGATAGGATTAAAGCTAAGGAGGATTTTCCTGGCAAAATATAGGGACTTATAACTAGAATGAAGGAGCTATTATTGATTCTTAAGAACAACTCCATACCAAAAGAAACTCAGGAAAAAATAATCCATATGGGAGAAGAAGAAAGAGAGCTCTCCTCAGAAGAAGTTAACTTGGGCTCCTTTGACTTCAATTCAATAAACATTTATTAAGCAGCTACTATGTGATCAGAATTGGGATAAACATTGGGAATGCATATAAGAAAAAAGACAGTCCTTGTCCTCAAGGAGCTTAGAATCTAAAGGAAGGGAATTGAGAAAGTGTTGAATATCAAAGATTGAGACAATATGCATGGTGATGAAAAATCAAATGATCAGCTTATCCCGGACAAGGCAAAATGTTCCACAAGGTAAAAACAAGCATAGGACTGATGGGAAATGGAAAGACTTCCTTTTGATTCTCCTATAAGAAGCTGCAGAGGAGGATAACCCAAAAGAAAGCCAGGTAGAAAGGGGAAAGAGAAGAAAAGGGCATTGCCCCAAAAAAGGTGAGACCCAACCATGAGGAAGAACTAGTTTGGCTCATCAAAAACTTCCTGCCTTCTTCCTCACACAACTACCAACCTTGTTAATGCCCTTTCCTAGAACCCTACAAGACAAGCCCTTTCCCTCTTTTTCACTTTAAACTTTGGATATTTTGGGATAAAACACAGAAAATTTGTTCCAATTATGTTGAAAAATGCTTGACCATAACTTCCAATGCATTAACAAATTCTTAGTTTGATAGTTTTCTGCCTACCAGAAATATAAAGAATAAAGGTAAACAGTCCATCTGTCAAGATTTCATATTTTTATCTAGTTGAGTGAGATTTTATTCCCTTTGATCATTTTACATTAGTCTTAATTCAGGGGAAATGATCCCTCCCTGAACACTGCAGTTCACAATTTCTAAAATTAACTAGCAAAACTGTTGGGCAGCTATCTAAAAGACCCTATCTTCCCAAAAGAAATGATTTCTTTTATGTTCACTCATGGCTGGATACAAGAAAAATGTCCATATTCATTGGATGTCATCATTCTTTCTTGACCCAATTATTGATCGCTCTGTGTAATACTCATCTGACATATCACTGAAATCAATTCAAAAACAGATCTTCAGATAGCTCCGGAAATATTGTACTGGACAAAAACACATAGTGGGAATGAAAACTATTTCCTACAGGGGTTTTGGCTTTTTTCCTAAAAAACATTTGTGTACCATTAAATAATTCCATATTGATGAAAGAGAAATTCCATCCTCCTGTCTTTCTTACCATTTTCATTGCTAAGAATAATCTGTATTTTTTTCCTCTTTAGGGGAAAGCAGAGGCATGAAAATTCATTCATTCATTGGACAAATATTTATTAAATGTCAATTATGTGCATAGTGCTCTGTTACTAGCCCTGTATTACTAACAGATAACTTAATGACAAATTTTAATACCTGTTAACACATTCAATGTTTAAAAATGAATGTCTAATTTGTTTGAAATTGTTATTAATAATCAGCTTGCTATCCCATTTATATTCACCACCATTTTCACTTATAATAACATCTCATGTTATTCATTCATATAACACTGTCTGAACAGCTTCCATATGCCAACAAAAATTTAATCTAAATCACCACTGCCAATAGAATTACTAAACATCCTCCTTATTCCTTTGTCCCTCTTCATCAAAACCCTTTCTTAAGAAAGACTGTATTTATTATATGAGAGAACGTGTAAACATGTGTCTGGGCACAAAATTATACTCTAATAGTATTAAGAGGCAGGATGGCATAGTGGATAGAGAGCTGACCTTGGAGCCAGGAAATCCTAACTTCAAGTCCCACTTCTAACTCATTCCAGTTGTTAAACACAGCATCAGTCACTTCCCCACTTAATACTCTGGTAGGCAACTCTTTAAGATTGTAAGCTGCAGAGAAGGATCCAACCTGAAGTCATTGAGGGAATTTCCTCATCGAAGAGTTTCCTGTATGAATGAAATTATCTGTTCACTTCTTATCCCCAAAGTACACACATCAAAATTGAATGGGAAGTCACATTTTCCACTAATATAAACAATTACTGGTACCTAAGATGAACAAATAACAGAAATAAATATTTATCAAAAACCAAACCTTTATGTTAGAAAATGAATCAGATTTAACTCAAAATAAATAAGTGAAAAAGACATAGGGTTATAACTGACTCCTATAATTTACTGCTTTTTTAATTGGTGCTAACTTGAAATAAAGTGGATGTCCATTCATTGAGGAATGACTAAAAAACTGTGGTATTATGTTATAAGAAACCATGAACACAATGAATACAAAAAAAATCAAAAGGATCAAATGAGATACTATATAGTGTTTTGCAAACTTTAAAGTGCAATATAAATACTAGCTATTATCAGTTGTTATCATATGAACTGATGCAAAGTGAAGTAAGAAGAACCAGGGAAACAATATGGATACTAGCTCCAGCAATGTTAATGAAAAGATCAACCACAAAGTCATCTAAATTGAATGTTAGGGCTATACTTTTCGGTGTTCTCAGACTACAATAATTTGCTATTGATATACAGAGGTTTTTTTGGGGGGGAGTGTAAAGGGAAAAGGAAGAAAAAGGCCATGACCTGTGATTTCATTAGGATAGAGAACTTTTCTCCCAGTAGCATACAACAGTTACAGCACACAGTCCTAGAAAGTAGGGTGGGGTCTTGAAAAATTAAGTGACTTTCTTATAATCATTTATCAATTCTGTGTCAGAGGTAGGATTTGAATTCATCTCCCTGCTCCCTGAATCCAAAGCCAACTTTCTATCCACTATAACATGCTGATTCTATACAATTATGTGGGGGAAAACTTACTTTTTATTGTTATATTTGCAAGGAAGTTGAATTAGAGTATACTCCATGTAATATGCATAAATAGATTACCACCACCACCCAGATGCTTTTGCGGAGAAATAAGCTGGGTTGAAAAGGACTTTGTAATAACGCAGCAATTTATTCCCTCCAGTGATTTGGAAGGGGAGGGGGGTGTGTGAGAAGAGAGCTGCATATACTGAGCCAGGAATAAGGTACTCACCACACCTTAAAAATGATTGTTCTTGGGTGTTTCTCTCTCTCTCTCTCTGTCTCTCTCTCTCTCTCTCTCTCTCTCTCTTCTTTCTCATGGTTTCTCCCATTGGTTCTAATTCTTCTTTACAACATGGCTGATGTGAAAATAGGTTTTATGTGAATACGGAGAGAGAATCTATATTAAATTAGATGCCATCTTGGGGAGGAGGGAGGAGAGAGATGGGGAGAAAATTTGGAACTCAAAATCTTATGAAAGTGGACATTGAAAAGTAAAAATAAATTTATTTTAAGATTTTTTTTAAAAGAAAGTAAAAAAAAAAGAAGAGATAATGAATATAAAAGGTTGACCTCTATTTTTAGAGGCCACGCTCCCTCTAGGATTGAACTTGGTTTCTATGTGAATCCAGAAATGAGTCAATTCCTTAATGTGAGAGAGCACTCCATACCTTCTGGACCAGCTACAGACAGCAATCAGTTCTGATTGGTTAACAATTAATGAGACATGGATTTTATAGACAGAAATGATCTTACTCCAAAGACAGGCTGAGTGATATATACTCAGACCACCGCCAGTCTTGCTCAATCTAGACAAAGAATCTACATCCCTTACCCAAGCCTGAACTGGTTGGATAGAGCGGCAATACCCAGAATGGGGAGAATGTTAATCCTGTCTTCTACCAGTCTTGTCCTTGAAAGATTGGACAAGGAAACAGGACAGGAGAAAAAAACTGAGGTCTCCCCAATTTTAATAATTGGCTATTAATAGGAGGAAAATAATCATTTCTCTAAATCTGAATACAAATTCAGCCTCAGACACTTACTAGCTGTGTCTAAGTTACTAAGCAGGTCACTTAATCTCCGTTTGTCTTTTTTCTCACCTGTAAAATGGAGACAACAGCACCTGCCTCCTAAGGTTATTGTGAGGATCAAAGGAGATTATCATTATAAAGAGCTTAGCACCTGGCATCATCCTCATCATTATTAATATCATCGCTAGTTTTCCCTCTGACCCTGCCTTCCTTTGGCTTACACAGGTGGCGTCAGAAGCACTAAGCCCCCACTCATTCAGTTGCTCTAGTGAGAGTATGGGCTCAAGCGGAGTAAAGCTGCTATAAATGGGTACAGTTCCTGGTGGTTTCTAAACCATGCCTGTTGGATTACAACCATCTTCCTCTGACCTCTACCTCCCAGAGGAATTCCCACTCTCCCTACCCCCGACATTTTTAAAGTTAGAGTATTGGATTTTCAGAGTCCTCTGGCATCTCAGAACACTAATAGGGACCTCAGAGACAGTCAATCAGTCAAACAAAACTGCAAGGTGTTGGAAGTAGTTGCTAGAAAGTCCTTCCCTTCATACCATCCAGTGACCCAAACACCAGACCTTTCAAGCTCACAAGTTCACCTCCAAGCTTAGAAACATTCGTCTTGGGATTCTTACTCACCTAAAACCAGGCAAAAAGAAACATAAAAGAGTGCAAAAGCAGCCAGAGGCTCTTCTTAAGTCCCTCTATACCAACATGAGAAAGTTTGCTATAATACCAAGGTGGAGAATCAATTATCTCCAAACTCTCCTGTATATATTTTGTTTGCATATAATTGTGTATTTCCCCCCTTTAGATTAGGATGTCCTTGAGAGCAGGAACTGTTTTTGTCTTTTTTTAATTTCCTAAATGCTTAGTACCATGCCTGACACATAGCAGATGCTTAATAAATGCTTGTAAACTTGACTTGACTTGAATAGGGTCCCTCCCAGAAGTCACATAATGCCAACCTGGAGGGTTGAAGGAAAAAGAACTCCAGTTAGAAGCTGTCTCTTTTTTAAAAATAGTTGTAGTACCCTATCTACCCCACTGCTATCATAGAACAGGGGAAGAACTAAGGGATCATTCAGGGTGGTACTTTTAGCTCTGGACCACCCTACGGCCGAAATCAACCATGAAATGTATTATCCTTAGAAGGCCCAATAAATGTGCTAACAGAAGTTTCCAGGGGAATTCTGGGAGTATGTCTCCTGGAATGACTTCTATAGGCTCATTCAGTCTGCTACTAAAGCAAAGATGCCCCTTTACTACATACTATTTGACAGAATGATAGAAATTCTTGTTATTCAGTCATCTTCAGGTATATCTGACTCTTCCGACCCCATTGGGGTATTCTTGGCAAAGAAATGGAAGTAGTAAGTCATTTCCTTTTCCAGATCATTTTACAGAGGAGGAAACTATAGCAAGCAGGGTTAAATGACTTGCCCAGGGTCATATAGTTAGTATGTGTCTGAGGCCAGATTTGAATTTAGGAAGAGGAGTCTTTCTAATTCCAGGTCTGGTATTCTACCCACTTTGTCACCCAGCTGCCTGCTACTAGGTAGAAATGCTAGTAACGACAAGAAAACAGAAGGAAAAAATTAAAAGCAAAAAGAGTAACAAAGAAGAAATTAAATCATCTTTATCTGCAAATGATATATTAATTTACTTAGGAGATTGCAGAAATTCCAGAAAAGAAACTGAGATAATAAATAGCTTTGGTTAAAAAAAAATCAGCATTTCTATACGTAGTGATTCCTACCACACCATGACTTTCCCCATCTCAGTCATACTGTGGGTCAGCATAAGAAATTAAATGGGAATTTAGGGGTGTTTTGTGGAAGCCACAGAAAATGGGCAAAGGCCAACAGATGACACAGAAAATGTTCAGAAATTCAGAAATGCATAAGACATATGTATAGTACTATGTAATACCAACATATTTTGTCATTTAATATCATAATAGCTGAGACTTCTTCTCTGATACAAGGGAGGGCCAAAAATGGTTTTGCAGATTTTCTAAATCTCAGTGACAAGGCACAGCTAACCTCCACCAAGTAGAAGGGATAACTGTAATAATAATAAAAAACAAGAGGAAATAAGAGAAACAAATCCCATTCAAAATAACTACAAACCCTATGAGTCATTATACCAAATACTGATGAGTCATTATACCAAAACTCCCTTATTACTTATATCAACACAATTACAAAATACTCTTTAAAGCAACAACAGAAGACATATTTCTTTGAAGGGATAATATTTGGGGACTGTGTAAATGTAATAAAAACCATAATGCTTTATAATTAATTAATAAATGTAGCATTCTATCTATCCAAAGTACCCAGGGAATACTTAATAAAGCTAGAGAAAATAATAATAAAATTCATTTGGAGGAATAAAAATTTATAATCTCAAAGGAAATGATAAAACAAAAAAGGAGGAAGAATAGTATTTTCAAATCCCAAATTATATTGTAAATCACCAGCTACCTAAGCTTTTTATTATTACACATTAACATTTTTAAAAAATAAATCATTGGGATAGAGCAAAGCTCAGAATCAATGGACTGGGTATTCAATAAAAAAGAGACATAATGGATGGGGGAAGGATGCTTTGTACAACAAGTACTTCTGGGAAAACTGGGATGGGGGGAGGGAGGGAGAAGGTTATAGAATGGATTATATGTAATATACGACAGTAAGTCCCACATATATAAGAAACCTACATATATAAGATCACATCATAAAAATTAGAGGAAAACAAGTGGAAGCATGTATGGCTAAATGAAAACTTCTAATCTAAACAAGGAACAGGGATCACAAAACATGAACAGACAACAATGATTTCATGAAATTTAAAAGCTTTTACAAAAATAAAATCAGTGCAGTTAGGAGAAGAAGGAAAACCATAAGCTTGGGAAAACATCCCCCAGTCATCACTGTTAGCCAGCGCACAGCTCCCTGTTTATGCCATTTTATGCCTTGGGGATCTCAGCAGTTCTCCTGAATTTAATTACCATCACTATGCTAATGATTTCAAATTTACCTTCTCTGCTGACCTCCAATCTTGTATCCCCATCTGCCTTTCAGACTTTTAGAACTGGATGTGCAGTAAATATCTTAAACCCAGCATCTACAAAAGGAGCTCATTCTCTTACCTCCTAACTAGCCCACAGATCCCACAACTTCCCTATTATAGCAGAGAGCAACAAAATACTCCCAGTTCTTCAGGCTCACAACCTAGGTGTCATCCACAATTCATTGTCTCTCACACCCTCCACCCAAATCCAATCTGTTTCCAAAGCCTGTTGATTTCAACATCTTGCAAAATCTCTCAAATAAACCCCCTTCTTACCTCCCACCCTAGTGCAGGCCCTCATTCAGCTCACACCTAGGCTACTACAATAGCTTGCTGGTGGGTCTGCCTGCCTCAAGTCTCTCAGCCACCAATGTGATTTCCTACAATACAGGTTCAACGGTGTTATCTTCTTATTCAATAAACTCCACTGGCTCTCTCATGGGAATTTTTTTTTCTCTTTTTTATCATTAGGGACTCAGGGACATTGCTCCTACAATCTCTGGTTAACTCAGAGTCTGTCTTAATATTAACCTCTCCTGAAGAAAGGCTGTCCCATGGGATGTAAAAACTTATCTAAAGAGCCTTGAGTATTCCTTAGTTAAAAATCAGAGGAGGAATCTCAGCTGTCCTTGATTCCTTGATGATATGGAAATCCTCCTCCTTAGTCTATTGTGAATCCTCTACATCTCATTTAATCTAAAATCTGACTTAGTTTACCTATTGATGAAGCTTTTTTCCTTATGGAATGTCAAGAAATTTAGATACTATTGAATGATTAATAGCTGAGAATTTTCACTGTTTCCTTATGGGTTGTTGTGAAATTTACTGATTATAAAGTTAAAAGATTTAATTAATCATTGGGATTAATTTCTATGGATCTCATTTGGATTTATTTGTATAGGTCTCAGAAGCGGAATTTGTAAGAATTTAAGTTCCCTAATTTTAAGGACGACAAACTGACCCTGTCTCATAAGGAAGAGGAGGAAAATGAAGGAAAGATGAGTCAACCTGGTCAGATGTTTTGTGCAGCACTGGTTCTTTCTAGTATTAAGTGGTATCTTAAATAGGACTTTCTAAAGGGTGTTAACTAACTCTATGGTTTCTCTGTTGCTATGGGTTCTGGAGACCCCTTCTTGCAAAGTCTCCTTCATAACCTAGTTCTCTCCAACCTCTTCAGTTTTCTTACACTTTACTTCCCACCATGCACTCTTCAATCTACTAACATTCATCTCCTTGCTGGTTTTCAAACAAGACACTCCATCCATCTCTGTCTCTGGCGGTCCCCCATGCCTGAAATGCTCCTCCTCCTCATCTCTGCCTCAAAATCCCCACTAAAATCTCTCCTTCTATGGAATATCTTTCCTAACTCTTCTTTATTATCCTCCCTCTTTTAACAATTTCCTATTTTTCCAGTATATAGCTTGTTTATACATATTTGCTTATGGTCTCTTCCATTAGATTGTGATCTTCTTGAGGGTAGGGTCTTTTTTTAACCTCTTTTTGTATTCTCAGAGCTTAGGATAGTATCTGGCACATAGTAGGCACTTATTAAATGTTAAACTGACTTGCCTGATTTTTATGATTATGGAGTCAATGAACAAGTTCATTTCTATTGTTATATCTTTAATGGAATCTTGGGTAATTTTGATATATTGATAAGAAACATCTTCTTGGAACACAGCCTGTAAGGTAATATGTTGCTCTACTAAATCAAGTGTTTAGTTTCTTAAATATAATTTAAAAAAAAAGAATTAGGACAATGAATACTGGCATTCCCTACACTTCTGTGTCCCTTGTGTTATAGCAAAGATATGGTTTACAGTGGTATCATCTATGAAAGCCTATCTACTTACAAAAAACCTCAAACAAAAATGCCCTCAAACCACAACCCCTCCAACCACAACCCCTCCAACATCAACTATTTCCCTTTGTTGTCATCTTTGCTAGATGTGATGTGGGGTATATGAGGTGTTCGGGGAGGACATTCTGCACTTCCCAGCCCTGTCTTCAACAAGCTCATCATATTTTAATTCTGTACAACTACACTAATTATAGGGGCTAATAAAAAGTGACTTACTTAGCCATTGCAGAGGGACATCTGAAAGTGATGCAGCTGAGCTTAAGCTCCTTGCCTGGGTTTTCTATTTCCACTAGCCAAGCATCAAAGAGAGTGTCCAAAGCTCCTTGTGGCTATTTTGTACTGAGATGATGAGTAACTGATCTCATAAGTCTAAGCCTATAAACTCCTGAGCTAACCAAGTCTTAGGGGTGGTCCTTTAGGTGGAAACAACCTAATTTGCAAACAGGGTAGGGGTGAGAATATTGTTCTCATTACTCATTTTCCATCACCAGTCATGTGAATTATCTTTGAGAATTTAGAGGTCTTTTAATAATCTCAAAGTTTTTCATGAAATGAATATTCATCTTTTTGGCACCAGTAGGATCCCCAAAGGGAAATGGAGGAGGCATGAGCAGGCTACACATTACAAAGACTTATGGAAGGGAAGTACTTTAAATGTTATCAAAAATGTATGCTCAGAAATATATGCTAATTTTATGTCTAGAGAAAGAAATAACCAATGGACAGCCCACATATTGCACAGTATTAATGCTTATGATATCAGGAGAAAGTAACCTGCTGTCAACATTCCTGAGGCAGACTAATCCTAATCGTTAGCCATACACAAAGGAGGATCACATCGGAATTTCCATACATCTGTAGGTTGCAATCTGCATAGTTAGGAGGAATACCAACATGGATAAGTACATAAATCCACTTCAATATTGATCCATATGTCCCTAATAGATAAGGTCCTTGAGGGCAGATAACAAACATATTGTACCTTTGGATCTCCCCCAGTACCAAGCGCAGTAGTATATATTCAGTACCTTCTTAATAATTGCTTATTAAAAGAATGAGCATAAAGAGAAAAAAAAGATGTTACATACCTCTAACCCATCCATCAAAGACTAACTGCAATTCTATCTTTAATACTCCAAATCATGATAATCTCTACTTTGAATACCTATATTTATTGTCTGTATATGCTTAGTAACAATGAATATGTAATAGCCTGACATCATACCTTCAAAATTATTAGAAAGATTAAATATCTCATATCATGCAATATACATATTTAGGGTTGTTGTCTATTTAACTAGTTCATAGAGATTGCAGAATAGAGGTCCAAATGCAGGTCAGCTTTGCCAGGTATGGTGTTGTAGTCAAAAGAGCACTGAATTAGGAGCCAAAACTTTGGATTCAAATCCCAGATTTGCTATTTATTACCTATGTGACCTTGAACAACTTAACCTCTTTTGACGTCAATTTCTTCATCTGTTAAATGAAAGAACTGGATTAGTTGAGCTTTCAGATCCCCTCCAGCCCTAAATCTACCATCCCACATCTGATTTTTAAGTCAAATTTGGTATTACTTGTTAATATATATATATATCTATGTATGTATATTTTTTCCTCACAAAGGTATCATTTTATCAGGAGCACAATATATATTCAGAAATGCAGTGGTCAATTACTTGCTTCTAAGTAAATTATATTTTGGAAATTCATATTTTAAAAGTATGAGCTAAAATGAGAAATTTGTTATCACTATTACACATTTTGTCACTTCTATTAATTTTTGCCAATGTTCCTCTTTCTGGAAACACCTATCCTTCGTGGAAATGATTAAATAAAAAAATAAACCCTAAATATGGCTATTGATTGGCAATGAAGAGTTCAGATCTCTTGACCATAAAAGAGCACTTGGAAATACTGTCCATGTCCACAACTCTACTCCAACCTTCCCAGTTTTCTGACTTGTCTTATACTGATTTTCTTAACCATAACATTTTTAAAATTCCAACTGCCTAACATTGTGCACAAAGATATATTCATTGCCTTTGAGATCAGACAATAGGAAGAAACAAAGGATCACATTCACAGATTCCAATGGTGTCAACCTGCCTGAAATCTAATTATTTGCTCTTTAACAAATACATATTAGGAGTTGTTGGTCCTTATTAGGTTAATCTAGTGTTAACACACTAAAAGGGCATAAGTTGTATTTGTCTTTATGTTTGCCAGCCCCTTCACTGGGTTTGTTTTAATCAAGCTTAGCACAGTAGGAAGCCATAAAAGTACTATTGCATTTTCAATTATAAGTCAGTTATAGAGTTAAAATGTAACATTTGCACTTTTATGTATCACATAGCCAGATTGTGACCAGCTAAAATGCATAGCTTTAGACTCTTTCAACTAACTTTCCTTTTTCATGGTTCCCCATGAAGTTTTTCCAACATTTTTTAAAAGAAAAGGTATATAATAAGTAAGATCTGGATGAAAGGGGCTATTGTGGCCAAAGGGCCCATAGGACAACAAAAGCACATGGGGAAGAAAAGGAAAAATGACAAAGAGTGTGGCTATGAAACAAAGCACAGCCTGAATATTGATTGAATTTCTGACCTTTAGTCTCATTAGCACAGAGCTCCACATCCATAAACTAATTAGTCTTAACTAAAAATGAATAATCAACCTCTAGAGGCAGATTAAGTCACTTTTACTTGTACAGAACAAAAACAACTGTGATGGCCCCCTATCCAAACTTGTGTAGAGAACTGCAATGAATAAATATTTCTAAGTCATAATGTTGTATCAAGAATATGTTATGAGCAAAAAGGATTATTCCCAGAGTCAGTAAATTCTAATTTCAGGTTCCCAGCCCAGCTTTTCTCCTACTTCCAAGCCCCTGGCCTTATCTGAATAAGTGAATCTGGGTAAACCACTCAACCTAGAAGCTAGGTGTTTCCGTACATCAAGAAGACCTGAGTTCAAATCCAGCCTCAATCATTTTACTAGTTATATAATTCTGGGCAAGTCACTTAACTTGTTTGCCTCAGTTTCCTCAACTATAAAATGGAGATAATAACAGCACACGGTTGTTGTGAGAATCAAATGTGCCTGGCAGACAGTAGGCACTACATAAATGCGTATTCCCTTTGCCTTTCAACTCTCTCTCAGTAAGTATGTGTATCAATAAGCACTCCAACATGCAGGGAGGCCTGCTATCACAGGTTCTTAGATCTGCATTTATAAAATGAAAGCAACTTTCAAGGGGTTAACATTCATTTTAATCATTCCTTTAAACATGTATCATATCTTTACCCAAGTACATATATCATCCAGTTAGTTCAGGAAGTCAGCACCCTGAATTTCAAAGAAAATACAGAGAAATCAAAAGATCAACAGACATGGCTTCCTCTGCCTGAATTCAACAGACAATTGGACCCCAACTGTCTGACCATTGTTACAAGAGAGGGAAGCATGACATCTGGGTTCTAAAACTCAGGGAGCTCCTTAGTGGCTTCCCAGAGTCCTTATCTGGCCAAACAAATACTTCCAGTCAGTAAACCCCAAAGTAATCAACAGATATAGCTTCCTCTGCCTGACAATAATTCAACAGACAGGTACGGCTGTCTGACAATCATTACCAGAGAGGGAAGCACAACCTCTGGGTTCAGCTCCTTAGTGGCTTCCCAGAGTCCTTATCTGGCACTCAAACCTTCTTACCAAAAGATAAGCCCCAAAGTAAAGCCTCAACTCAGAGTATTTATTTGTTTTTTAGAGCCAGATGGCATCACAACTCTTTGACCCAGTGCCTCAATAGAAAAAACAAAAGGTACTTGGAACCCTACCACAAAACAACTCCCCTAATCAAACTTCCCACAATGAGCATGCCCATCAATGGGTTGGAAAGATCTTTAATCACATTAAAATAATTAACAATACAAATGCATACTGTTTCTAGTTAAAGAAACTCTTGCTTCTGTACTTTACTTCTTGTAAAGACTCTTGATTGATAAAAGCAGGATTCAGAGGCACTTGATTGTACTTAAACAAAAAACAGCAAAAGATCCTATTTTGATTGCCATCACAGTACCCTAGGCAACTCATTCTAAATTGTAGAGGTCACCAAAAGCTCCCTATACAGGGACATCATAGGTCTGTTTTTGTTTGGGGCTTTAAAGTATCAAAATGAGACTTCTCATAGAAAACAAAATGAACTATTTAAGCCCTTATATATTTAACCAGGATTGATTGATTTTAGGACAGAAGTGCTGGAACTTTGATTTCATTGGTACAGAGGACACCTGAATGAGTTAACTCTCTAAGGATGCAGGTCTGCAGCTTGGTCTTAAGAGTTAAACCTGGAGCACTGGAAAGTGCTTATGGACACAGCTAGTATGTGTCAGAGGAGGGGAAGGGGTATAGCTTTATGGTCTTACTTTGAGAAACCCTGAAAAAATTAAAAGGAACTTTAAATTCATTTGGCTTTTGAGATTACTATTCTATTAACCTTGAAAGCTTTTTGTATTTTCTCATGCCATTGTTTGTTTTGAGGAATTTACCTTCATTTTAACATTAATCCTATTTATATCTCTTGCCTCATCTTTGATCCATAAAGTACAGACTGCATTTTTGTCTGCAATGTCTTAACCAAAAGCCCTCCTATATATGAAGGTAGGTGAAGCATTCAGCTTTAAAATGTTGGTAGAAAATATAATTAGGCAATAAGCATTTTATCCAGTAGATTGAAAAGCCACAATTCCAGCAATACTTATGCCATACTAAGTAGAGGCTTCACCTGGGGTGCTCAACCCTGATTGAATCAGGTGTGCTAGTTTCAAGGTGACAGCTCTTTGTCTCAAGCAGCACATTAATTTCAACCTTATTTCTTTTTCTAAAAAACAGAAGTATGGATTGGAATTGTATCAGTATCAATTGCTCCAAAAGAAGTTTGGGATAAGCCCCACAATGCACATCTAAAATTATATATGAAATTGTAAAACTACATAGACAAGTTTTTCCCAAAACATCTATTATACAGTCAGTTTTGATTTTCATATGTTATCAGAACAATAATTAATTAGATACTACGAAACTTACTACAAATTTTAAAAGCAACAGGAAATATATTAAATCTAGTTGCAGGCTTCAAATTCTTTCCAAGATGTATTAAATCAGAACAAAATGCTGATTTCTCCTGAAAAGTCACCAAAAATGAAAAAGAAAGACCCAGGAGTTTCAGCATCTTCCTGTTGCAATTTGTCTTATTCTTTTCTCATTTTCTCAAAGCAATGTGACTAGAAACACCTTCCCTCTGACATGATTAAAGACATTTTATATAGTATTGAAGTTATTAAAGATGCCTCTGTTTTGTTTCTTCCTCAAAAATTTAGCAAAATTGCCAAAAATATACCTCTGGCATAGGTTCTCAAGAAATATTCTTGTAATTTTTGAATCAGAGTTCCTATGCTTTGAGATCATCAAGATGACCCCACTCATTTTACAGCTCTTTTCTATTTCTTTTTTTCTATTTTCTTTTGCTACCAACCTATATGGAAAATAGACTGAGAATAAATGATCAGTCCAAGGTCACAAATCACATCCTTGGATTTTATTTGGGGAAAGGGGGTATAGGGAAGATTGCACTTTTGCTGAACAAAATACTGGTACAGAAAAATAACTCAACATTTTTAACCCAAATCCTGTATGTGGGAATCCAAAGCACTGATTCTACATCAGAGTATCATGTGTTTTCAAGGATCAGTTTTGTAAGCTATCTGATATCAAGCTATCCTAGATGATTACAATTCCACACATTGCTGAAGGCCCAATATAAACTTAGACTTGAAATCAAGCACCCCATTATTATAAGACAACCTGTTTTTCTTCACAATAACAATCCCATGGAAAGAAACAGCTCTCACCTTCTAACAGGTTTGAAACACTGAAAGGTGACTGCTTCTCTGCAGTAATTTTCCATCGAACGTGCAAGAGACATCTTGACACAGAAAAAAACCTCTTAAGAGATGCTTCATCTCTTCAAAGAGAGTGAAACTATTTTCAGGTTAAAGGGACCTTTACTTCATTAAACTAAAACTTGGGGTTGCTCTCTGAGGTTTCATTCTCTAATCTGGGAATTTCCTCATAAAAAGGAAAAAAAGACTTCTTCCTGCCCCATATAATAATGTCCTTTAATTATGCATAAAGCTATATCACTAACACATTATCATTACACTCTTAGAGTTTCCAGTAATGATGTTTGGTTATATAAGCTCTCTGCACAGCAGAATGTCTTAGTGACATAGCTGGCTGGAGGTAGAGTTATAGTCTAAAGCCAAGAAAAAAGACTATGGATTAACTGTCTTGTCCATAACCCCTCAGGGAAACAACAGCAAGAAGGGAAATGATTACCTTGGAAAATTTTAACTTAATATTAAGTCTTTTGTTCATTCTTAAGTCATAACAATGAGGCAGAGAAATTTGAAAATGGTAGAATTCATCATTCTACCTTGTTGTTATTCTTGGTGTTCAGTTATATCCAACTCTCCATGACCCCATTGGGGTTTTCTTGGCAAAGATACTGGAGTGGTTTGCCATTTCCTTCTCCAACTCATTTTACAGGTGAGGAAACTGAGGCAAATAGGGTTAAGTGACTTGTCCAGGGTCACACAGCTAAGAACTCTGGAGGTCAGAATAAACTCAGGAAGCCAGTCTTTCTAACTCTAGACCCAACACTCTATAAACTGCACCACCTAGCTGTCCATTCTACTTACTACTGATCTATCCTGATATAGCTTTATACCCATTCCATTCTACTTTGTAAGCTTATTCAACTTGGTGTTGAATAATCACTGCTTGGTGTACTGTAGATTGCAACTTACTTACAACAATCAGAATATGTGAGGTTATATAATGCCAATAATTCCTAATGCCCCATCCTAATATGGTAGTCAGTACATGAAACAATGAAATGTTTATAGTGACTCCAGTAACAAGAGACAGTGCACTAAATTGTATCGTAAATGTTTAAAATCCTTCCAAAATGGTCATGGAACGGCAAAAAGGGAACTTAAGACACTATGTCCTAGGACTAGAGCACAGTATTTTTCACAAATCAAAGATGTCACTAATTAGGGGCAGTTTGGGAAAGGAGAAATAATCCCTTTTGAAAGAGTGAAAAGTCTCTATTTTGAAAAATATTTTTTTTAAAAAATGAAATTAATTATATTCCTTTCAATACATGCTGTAATTATGAAAGTCTAGCAAAGTGTTGTTTAGAAGATGTCCTGAGACTATTCCTTTAATGAATCAGAAAAAAACTCTTCCATTAAAATATCAATTCTGTGTGCATATACAGTTAATTCTCTTAAACAGAGTAAACACACTTTTTGTCCTTCATTCAACACAGAATCTCAGCATTGGAAGGGATTGAGCATCCATCTAGTTCATTTCATGCCTAAACAGAAAGTCACCCTAACAGATCCCTGACAAGTAGCTATGGAAACCCACTTCTTTATTGGTTCACAACAGAGTTCTCAATGGGAAACACTACTTTAGATTTTAAGTGCTAGGAGAATTCAAATCAATGAACATACATATATATATATATATATATATATATATATATATATATATATATATATATACACACACACACACACATATATACATATACACACACATATATCATATGTATACATATATACACATATATGTTTGTATGTATGTTTTCATGTAAGTATATAGACACATATGTATGTTACATGTACATGCTCAAAAAGATTAATCTACCTGACCAAGGTCACACAGATTAGAGTTAGGTTGAAGAGCAGGTTTTAACTCAGGTCCTTTGACTCCACTGCAACACACTGACTTTGGTAAAGACAATTACATCACTGTCACCAGAGAGTGAAAGTTAGAATGTGGTAGTAGATATACTGTGCTGATGGGAGGCAGTATGAAATAATGGACAAAATACGGACCTTGGAATGAAACAGCATACAGTAGAGCCCTGGGTCAGATAGTTCCAAGTTATATCGTGCTAGAAAATAATTAGACTTCTCTAAGCCTGAGTTTCCTCATCTAAAAAAAAGGAAAGAATAATATTTGTGTCACCCAATTTAACAGGATGGATTTGAGGAAGACTATTTCTAAATCTCTTGGAAACAAAGATACAACCTTTTAATATCAATATTCTATCAGTGTTGTTGTATGCATGCAAAACAGGGAACACACAAGTCTCTAAAGACTGAAAATGAATATTACACAGAGAACAATGGAGAATTGCACAGTAGAAGTGGCAGTAACCAGTGAGGAACCTTGAAGAGTAACAGTAATAAAAGATTTTCTCAAGGAAATGTACGATAGAAAAAAAAAAAAAAAGATGGACTGGTCATGTGGCCATGACAAGGGCTAAGAAGTAGGGCAATCTGAATGCTCCACTAGTATCTTATACCAATGTCAGAAGAAAGTAAGAAAAGCCTCCAATCCATTCAGTAGATGTGCCATGGGAATTTATAAGAAGACATGCACAAAAGTTATACAAGGTGAGTTGGCATGTTTGGGTGGCAATTTCATTACTGGAGAAAATATCTGAATAAATAATTTGTAGATGTTTTATTATTCACTTTCTCCAAACATTACTGGACCTGCATCAGATCACTGTTCATGATCAATTCTCATGTTACTTCCAAGTAGTCAAGAGACTAAATCCACCTGCCTGAACTTGTATCTTGCTACACCCAATTTATCTTTTCTTTAGAAGAGCATAGTAGGAATTTGTGACCCAATTTACCTCCTAGAACAAAGGAAATGATGGAGAACCTATTAGAACAGAAGTCACATCTAGCTTCCTGAGCTTAAAGCTACTGATATACAGGAAGTCCATATCTTAACAAAGCTATTACATGCATAGCAAAGCTTTTCATAAAAGGCAAGATTAGGTACTATTATAATACAATTTTTGATGAGTAGCTTTATGCTAAGCTATCCTAGAGTTAGTAAAGAAAAAAATTAACAAGTACAACCTTTAAATGTGTTGTCATATGCAGTAAACATAAGGTCATCCAGAATCCAAATAATATGAACTTTTAACCTAAAAGAGCTCGCATCTCCCAATACATCCTTGGCCATCTCCAGTCATCCTGATGAATATCTGGCCATTGGACCCAGATGGCTCAGGAGGAGAAAGTGAGGCTGGTAACCCTGCACAGCTCTCCCTCACTCAAATCAAAGTCAACTGTAAGTCATGCCACCATTTCCCTGATGTCATAGCTCTCTTCAAAAAGGAAGGGAAAGCAAAACAATATGAAATCTCAAAAAATAATAGATTTTTTCATTTTTGCAGTACCATATAATTATCAATGTTTATTATGATGCTGATACCAAACCAAGGTACTGAAGTGCCTCTAAGTCATCAAAGGAAATTATAGTATGTTGTACATTTAACTGAAGTTTAATTCTCTGATCATTTATGACTGATGTATGGCACACCTTCTTTAACCTATGTAATCAGTAAACCAAAATACCCTATTCTTCAATAATTATAGACAAGTAGGAGTTTTATAGATATGCATCTTCAGATAGTTTCTTTATAGGAACATCTTTACTTTCTAGCTATCATGTATATACATATATATGTATTTACATACAGAATGAAGAACTCCTATTCCTATAGATTTCCTATTTTCTACCTTTATGATTTCACAAGTCATTCAATAAATAGTTATTGAGATTCTGTTCCATGCAAGACACTCTCCTAAGGCCAGGGAAGCTTTAAGTAATGTCAAGGGGCAGTCCTTTTTTCTGCAGGCACTTGCAGTCTAGCTGTGAAGCTGATATACAGAGAGAATTGAAATACTAAGCATCACGTTCATTCATTCAGTCATTCAATCAGAAGACATTAAGGATCTACTCTGTGTATATACTGCACTGTACTGGTCATTAGCATAGATATAACAATAAATAGACACAGTTCCTCAAAAAGTTTACGAGATATAGCATGGGAGATAAGACAAGTGCCATAACAATTTAAGGTAAGGAAAGAGTAACTCCAACTGATTCATTCTGGTCAGTGAAGACTTATGGAGAAGGTAGTATTTTAACTGGGCTATGATCTTAAGCAGCGCATAAAAATAAAAACTTCATGTGCTTGTGAGGTCTCTTTAAGGACAGAAGCCAAGTCTTTATTCTCCTTGCTCTCCTTTACCGTACTTAGGGCAGTCCTTTACATATAGGAAGCACTCAACATATATGTATTTGTTGAATTGAATTGATTTATCCTGTACTTCTCCTGGGGGAAAGGGATGTGAATGATCAAAGTGGAATTTGACAACCACTAGTAGGGCATCTTTGTTCTGGATGGTTTAGAGAGAGGAGAGGATGGCATCCGTAGATCAGTTAGGAGGTTACTGCAATACTCCAGGTGTGAAACAATAGATTTTTAAAATAGGATTATGACAATGGTAATGGAAAGGAAGGGACAGTTATAAGAAGTATTGTGAATGACAAAATAATTAGACTTCTTTACTGGCCCACTTTATATTTCTATTATTAAACTTCTCTTTTGATTTTTCCATATTGTGCTTACACCTTAAAATTTGTACCTCAGGTCCTGACCTAACTGAATCATTATACCTTAAATCTCAGTGGCTAATTTTTGTTGTTTTTGTTTTTAACTTAGTAAGGATAAAAAGAATGTGTGGATCTACTGTAGCATTCAAATAATAAAATAGCATTTCAAAAATTGTCTGATAAAAGCTCTCTGAAAACATTTGAAGATTAATTTCTCTCTCAGTTTGATCTGAAAAAATAAAAATAAACATACCTTGTGATTTTGAACAAGATGAGACCCCCAAATACTAGCTGACCCATAACTGTTATACATTGATAATCTTAGTTTCCACAGTATGTTTTTTTTTTTTAATGGCTTAAAAAACCATCATGCTGCAGATAGAAGTTTTAGGATTAATTCCCAAGTATTAGTGGCAGCTACCCTATTAAGAGTTAAAGGCAGTTTATGAATTACCTTCTGGGAATTACTGCCAATCTTAATTAAATGGGAAGATATTGAAATATCTGATGATGACAAATGAGTAAAAACATTAAATTTATTTGAAATAATATCATGACAGTATCATGAAAATACACTTTTTTTCTCCTTTAGTCAGGGTCATACTACTGCTGAAAATGCTGGTGAAAATCTAGCCAAATAATCCTAAAGGTACATTTGCTCAAAACTTGCTTTATCTTTAGTAGACACCTAAAGAGAAACTCTCTCACAGTTTGACAGATTCAAGACAGGGAAGAACATCTTTCTTTGGCACTACTTTAAATTGCTATGAAGAAGGTGAATAAGAGGTCAAGGGGGCAAAATCCTAATAATTGCTTGTTAGAAAAGGGAAAAAATGTCCATTGGTGAGTCTTAAAAGAAACTATTACACTTCTAAAATGTGCTAAAAAAAAAAAAAGAAAGAAAGAAAGAAAAAACATTTCTACCAAACTCAAATTCTTAGTAAAATAACTTTGTTTTGAGAATTTTTAACTAATAATCATATCTTGCTTACCATGTAGAAAAAGGAGGGGAGGGGATAGGTCAGCCTGGAATTCAAAATAAGCTTATCTAATTGACCACATAAAAGATCAAGTAAAGTTTTTTAGGAATTACATGAACTCAAACTAGGAAAACATTAACATCACAGTAACAGTAACGCTGTGTACTGATGTACATTGATCCCACTGACTTAGCTCTTCTCAGCAATACAATGATCCAAGACAATTCCAAAGGACTCATGATGGAAAATTCTAGTCACATCCAGACAAAGAACTGATGGAGACTGAATGCAGATCAAGCGCACTATGTTCACTTTATTTTTTCCTGATTTTTTTTTCCTTTTTGGTCAGTGTCTTCTTTCATAATATGACTAAGAGAGAAATGTATTTTACATGACTGCACATATATTGCTTACCATCTTAGGATTGTGTGTGTTTTGTCCTTCATTCTTGAAGAGGACCATGACATCAGGAAGATGATGCCATGACTTACAAGTGAATTGGATTTAAATGAGTGAGGGCTGTGCAAGGTCTTTTTCCTCCAGAGGCATCTGGGTCCAGTGGCCAGATATAGATCAGGATGACCGGAGATGGTCCAGGGATACAGTGGGAGATCTCAGCCTTTTTAAGCTAAGGTCTTTCTGAATTCTCACTTTAACTGGGGCAACACCCGTTTGGTAATTAGGGATCTTTAAGAAGTAAGCCAGATTGCCCCTTTAAACAACAAAAACCAAAAAAAAATAAAAAAGAAGAAAAAGAAAAAAAATACCTTGGGGAGGGGGAGGGAAGGAGAGAGGGAGAAAATTTGTAATTTAATTATTTTAAGTGAATGTTAAAAATTGTCTTGTAATTGGAAAAAACGAAATACTATTTTAAAAAAATTACATGAACTCAAAACATGAGCTACTCTTAGGATCTGATAATATGTAAAACTTTCAAATATTGTGTGCATATACATATATATGTAAAATATGTATATAAATAGTAGATAGAGTCCTGGACCATGCACCAGAAAGACTGAGGTTTAAATCCTATTTCTGTCTCTTATGTAGTGTTGTTATAGTAATGTTAGTGTTGTTGATGTTGAACCATCTCAGTCATGTCCAACTTTTCCTGATACATTTAGGGTTTTCTTGGTAAAGATACCAAAGTGGTTTACCATTGCGTTTTCCTGCTCATTTTATAAATGAGAAACTGAGGTAGACAGGGGTAAGTGACTTACCCGAGGTCACACAGTAAATGTCTGAGGCCAGATTTTAATTTTAAAATATGGGTCTTCCTGACTCCAGGCCCAGTACTCCATTGCACCACCTACCTTCCCATAACTTCTCTAAACCTTTGGAAATTATCTAAAGATATAAATTATATAGAAAGGTTGCTATCTGAACTCCCAGACTAAGAAAATCACAAGTCTTTGATATACTGACATATGCATACAACAATCAACCAACAAGCATGTATTAAGGACCTACTATGTGCGAGGCACTGTACTAAATGCTAGAAATACAAATTCAAAGAATAAAAGAATCACTTCTCCTAAAAAGCTGAAATTCCAAAAGGAAAGATGTGTGTGTATACATATATAGACACATACATTTATACATATACACACATAAATGCATGAATATATGTATGCATATGTCTATATGGCAAATTTTAAAAAATAAATGCAAAGTATAAAAGAAGGAAAGTACAGTTAGCTAGGGGAAATACTAGGGGTGAGGCCATGGATGCATTGTAAAAGGTTTTATTCAATGCCAGAAGATAGCGCTTAAACTATATATTAAAGGCAGAGAGGGAGGAGCCAAAATGGCGGAGTAAGTAGCAAATCACTCTTAACCTCCCTTGTTGACCTTGAAAAACCCAGAGAATATGGACCCAGGAAACATCCTGGAATAGTGGAGCCAGCAGAAAGGTGGGGTACAGCTGTATTTTAGCTCAGGAGGCTAGGGGAATTAACAGGAAAGGTCCCTCTTGCTGTGGTTGAAGGGGGACCAGGTCAGGAGGTGTCCCAAAAAGCCAGCAGCAAGTCCCACCTCAGTGGACCAGTGGGAGATCCTGAGCCCCAGGGTGGAGGAGCAGACAAGCACCAACACCAGGCACACAACATCTCCAGCTCAGCACAAGGTAAATTAGCAGACCACTACAACATCCAACTGCCAGCACCTAAGGCTCCAGCACAGAAAACCAGTAACCGACTGCTAGCCCCCAACACAAGAAGTTTGGAACCAAATTTAAAAGTCAGGAGAAAGGTAAAGAACATGAGCAAGAAGAATAAAAAAAATTAATGATCATAGAGAAATATCTTTGTGACAGGGAAAAGTAAAATAATGACCATATAGAGGTCTTGGGGACAGAGAAGATTAAAACACAAATTCAGGAAAGGACCGCACAGTCAATATACCCATATTCAAAACCTCAGAGAGGAACATGAACTGGTCTCAAGCCCAACAAGCCTTCTTGGAAGACCTCAAGAAGGATTGTAAAAGTGAAGTAAGAGAGGGAGAAGAAAAATTTTAAAATACAATTGACAAAATGGAAAAACTGGAATGGAAAAAAAATTAAAAAAAAAAAGAAAAAAATGGAAGAAAACAACTCCTAAAGGGAGAGAGAGATTCTATGAGATGGAGATAA
The DNA here is from genome assembly GCF_028372415.1 of Notamacropus eugenii. NCBI lineage: Eukaryota > Metazoa > Chordata > Mammalia > Diprotodontia > Macropodidae > Notamacropus > Notamacropus eugenii. The sequence goes on from NC_092874.1 coordinate 360,053,949, forward strand.
AAAGAAACCACATTCCAGGAATGGGGAATGAACAGTGCAAAGATGTAATAAGAGGAAATGAAGTGTTATATGCAAGGAACAGAGGAAAGACCAGTTTGGTGTGATGTCTGGGAGCAAGCCTCTGTAGCCAGCCTCAGGCAAAGTGGAGGAGTTGTCCTGGAGACAAGAGGAAACCACTGGAGTTGGTTGAGTAGAGAAGTGTTATTTTTAAGGAAAATTACTTTGAAAGCAGTTTGTAGAAAAGACTGGAATTGTGAGGGACTTGAAGCAGGGAGACCAAACAGGAGAATGTTGCAATAATCTAGACTTGCAAAAATCAAGACAAAAGATAACTGAACAAAGATGGTAGGTGCGTAAATAGAAAGAAGCACTCATATGTAAAAGAAGCTGCAGAGACAGAAACAGCAAGATTTGGAATTTCATAGATATGGAGAATGAGGGAGGGTGAGGAGTCAAAGAACGCCCAAGTGAAAGAGTGGAATGATGGTGAGACCTTTAACAAAAATATCAAAGTTTGGAAGAAGATTTGTCTGAGGTACTAAGAGGTTAGCTGACTTGCCCAGAATCAGGGCATTTCCAGGTGGAAATGAAGTCAGGTCTTCCTGACACCAAGGATTCCTCATCTACCATATCGCACTGCTTCTCCTCAAAATGTACACAGAGAGGAAGGCTTATAGAAAGATCTATAAGCTAGTATTGATGTTCTCTTGCTTACCTCCCCCCCCCCTTTTGATAATAATGTCTGAGATTCTTCTACACCTTTGGTATTTTTTTTCGATACCTTGAATAAAGACCCCTCAGTGCAATCGCTGTACCATCTCCAGCACAGCCTTTTTCTAAATATACTTGCTCTAATCGAGCTGCTTTTCTCATCTTTGTCCTGTTCAATGTCATCTCCACTTCCTCTAAGCAGTTCCAGGACTATGATCCTCTTAGGGGTGGCCATTTTTTCTCTTCCAGTGACATCACTTAATACTAGACAACTAGTACCAAGACCCAGGAATTCCCAGACTCTAAAACTGATGAGGTTTCTGCCAAGGCAAGAATGTCAGTCTCAGCATCAGTTTGTTCACCTATGCTCGGAGAAACAAACATAAAAAAAGCAGCCAAGAACTTAAGGTCTATTGCTTTTTTTCATCTAAGCAAACACAATTTGCTGCTATCTTGGACTTTCAGTGGCCATTGATGCTGGGGGAAAGCGAGAGAAAAATCAGGGGTAGAGTCTGCCTGACTCCAAAGAGAAGATGAGAGTGACATTTAGTATTTCCATCTTGTTTTCATCTTTGGCAATTTGCTAACAATCATTTCAGTGTTTCCTCTTTTCCTCTCTGGATAGTCTATAGCCTTTTATTAGTTCTTACTCCATGTTTACAGATAAACTAGATAATGAATATGGAATTTAGGATTAGAAACCAAGGGGGAAGAGGAAGACACTTGGAATCATGATGAGATCTTTTTATTACTTAGAGGTTAAAGTATGTCCTGATATTTTATTTCATTCTGTAAAGCTGTGCCCTCTGCACATAACACAAAAACATATAAATCTTTCAAGACAGATACAATATGTAAGCAGTGAAATGATTAAATCACACTTTAAACACAATATCTGTTAATGTTTAAAGAAAGTTTCTCAAAATAATCCCCTTCTTAAGGGAAAGACAATGTCTTTAAGTTCAGTGTTTTCTAGCGTAAGTTGGGTAAAGACTTGAATCACAGTTTAAGGTCAATTATTTCTTCAGAGGTTAATGCTACTGGAAGTGACTGGAACAGTCCAGATGAAGGTGAAGAAAGTGAAATATAAAGGCAGGCCAGCCTCTCACAATAGGCATGTACCCTCAAAAATCCAGACAGTTTACATTGAGATAGGATCTGCAAAACTCAAAACTTCTTTCCAATGTCTGAACCTTCAGTTGTGTTTTAACTCACCTTTCTACCTGTCCTTTATGTTCTGTGAGAATGCTGCTGCATTCTCCTAATGTCATCCCCTGTGTCTTACATTTGTTTTTGTTTTTTTTGTTTGGAAACCTATCTCATCCTCATGAATAGTTGGTTTTACATAAACAATCTAACATTTTTCAAAAGTCCTTGAATCTTTGGCCTCAGATTTCCTTGTTCACTCCCTAGTTCAAAAAGTCTCAGCGAGTGCCCTATCTCTTCCCTATGGCAGAAGGAATTTTTAGGTAAATTGTCCCATAAGCAAGACTGACATGTAAAATTTGCCTCATATTCCAATTATGCATGAATATAATTAGGAAAAATGCAACTGATCTCAATTGCTATGTTTTAGAGGAGAGGCAATTTCCAAGATAACCAAGATCTAGATTATTTAGCATGGGATGTAGAACATAGAAAGGGATAGGGAATAGACCTGTGATGTCAGTTTTATAGGAATTACCCAATGAGAGAATATCCTCTACCAATGTAGGTCAGTGTCTTTTCAGCAATTTAATAGTCTTAGATTTGCCTAAAGCAATGAGAGGTTATGTGACTTGGTCAGGGTCACACCAGCAATAATGTCTGAGGACCCTGGTCATCCTGGTTCCAGAGCCAGCTCTCTATCTGCCATAACATTTTGAATTTCCCCTAGAAACGATACAGACCAGGGAACACTGGCATAATATTATAGAAGTCATTCTTTCACCTTGTTAAAATAGTAATAAAGTACATTTATGATACTAGTTAGTTAAATCATCTACACATGCATAAATAAAAATCAAATCATACCATATTTTGTCACAATAGCATAAAATGAATGTCATCCTGCTAAAATTCAAGTCCTGAATAAGCTAATTGCCTTTCTGCCTTTATGTGACCCTCTCAGAAATCTAAGTCTGATAATACTAATCTTTAGAAGGAAAACTAAGTTAGTAACCATCACACTTAATACAGAAGAAACTTAAGTGGTTTATAAAATTATAGAGTAAGAAAATATGTTTCCATCCTTCCTCCCCTTGGAAATAGTTCCTACTCCTCCTCCCTAAACCCAGGAGCATCTGCTTCCTAACCAGGCTGGGCTGAGTACTCAAAATTTCAAGCTTGGCCTAGCTTCTGTGTCAGTCTTTCACCACTTCAATTTAACATTTTACATGAGATCACCTCCTATCTGTCACTGAGCCTCAGAGAGCTCTGCACCTGGATGTCATGACTCATCATGGCAGGAACTTGTGTTAGCTGACAGGAGTAAGAAAAAAAAATGAGCTGGTAGAAACAGATGCGGCCAGATGAAAGGCAGAAAGAGGGCTGGGATTAAAAAAGGTGGGAGAAGAGTAGGATATTCAGGAGTCTCCCTCCATCTCTCATTTTCCCAAAATTACATTCTCTGCCTGACAACTGCTCGTGATCTCCTTTCATTTAGCATTCACAAGATCATCATTACTTCAGTCAGAACACAAGAGAAAAACTCAAAACTGAGAGTTTATTCTTCTCTGTAAGAGAGTGAGAAGTAACGTTTAATTGTCTCCCCATTCTTAGAGTTAACCTCCAGGAAGAGATTGCCTTTATGTCAAACAGGAAGTTTCTTCATTCATCCTCAAATGTATGAGTGTTGAACACTAAGGTGATTCACCAAGTTAAGCTATAGAGCCTCCTTAGCTTGAGAGCTTTAAAAAGGATACATATCAACTAAACTGTAGTCCTTCAATGTGAAGGACAAGTAAGGATCTCTTCTAACCTATGACTCAGAATAGACATGATTCTCACAACAGGCACAGTGCTAAAGACTTTACAGATATTCTCTCATTTGGCACTGACAACTCTGTGAGAAAGGAGCTATTGGTATTCCATTTCTTTTTACAGTTGAGGAAACTAAGGCAGACAGAGGTTAAGTGATTTGCTTAAGGTAATACAGCTAGTATGCGTCTGAGGCCACATTTCAATGCAGGTCTTCCTGACTCGACTCCAGTCTCAGCTATCCACTATGCTACTGAGCAGTAGAATATGTGGAAAGGAATAAAATGTAAGAATACAAGAAAGGCAAGAAGGGGCTATGTTTCAGAGCTCAAAAACCAAACTATTTTATTTTCAGCTCTAAAACTACTTTTTCCTTTTTAAATGTGATTCTCATCATCACATCGACAGGGGAAGTTCAAGCAAGTACCACCTCTGCCTACTTTGGCATGAAACTAAACTTTCAACTAAAAGTCAAACTCAGCATCCTGAGTTTCTTATAAAATTAAAAAGGTCAATTCTGCTCCCTTAGCAACTTATTGGTGTCAGGAAATTATTACTGGGATGACTGGAATACTTAATAAAAAAATTTCAAGGAGCCTGATAGCTTGCAGAGAAGCTTATGAAACCCATATTCTTGGGAGGAAATTGTAAGCTCCAAAGTCTTGACTTGCTATAACTTGTTATCTTTACTTTCTCTATTCTAGGAGTTTTGAAAGTGTGGTCAGTGGACCACTAGGGATCTCCCAATCCCTTTTCTGAGGGTTTAATAGATCAAAATTATTTTCATAATACTTTTAAGATGTTACTATTAAAATATTTTCCCTTTTTCAACTGTCTGTGTGAAGTTGGATTTTCTTTTTCATATACCTCAACCAAAACAACATATTGCAGCAGATTGAAAGCAAAAGAAGATATGAGCTTCAGCAAAGTTTCAAGATATAAAATAAATCCATATAAATCATCAGCATTTATACATATACATATATAAAAATACTTTGTCCCACTGATTTTTGTTCAGTATAGTGCACAAGGTGGGGTCAGATCTTTAGACCACAAGTACCAGGTCCAGACTCCCAATTTCTAGTACCAAATTCCATACTGAATTTCTCACACATTTATAATTCCTTTTCATTCAAAGGAAGCTGTTGTTTTATTTAACAGATATCTAATCAAGATATTTTGCTATGCCAGAGGTTAAAGATAAAAACAGATATAGCTAAGCATTTTTGTACTTTCGGCAAGTCCAATAACATCCATTTTCATTTTTTTTAAATTGTATTATGAACTATTAGATTTTTATCTACATCAATCTCTGAGACAGGGGGATCTTGACAGTGCTTGATAGTAAAGAAGACACAGAAGAAAGATTGGAAGACAAAACTATTCAAAAGATTCTTCTTAAGGTTCTGATGGTGAGAATACCTCTGCTAGTGCCATTAAGTTTTGATTTTTTGCCAGCAACAAGACTTTACAAGAATCATCTTAAAAGAAGTATTTCTAAAATCAAACTTCTAGAAATAATTGAATTGTGCAAGTACAGAGTAGGGAGATAAGCTTTGAGGTCATCTAATACAACACATACATAAATAGGAATCTACTCCAAAACATTCCTAGCAAGTGATCTCTGTCCTTTGAAAACATCTAGTGAGGGGACAAGTACTATCTCCTAAGGCAGCCCATTAAACTTATGGATAGCTCCAATTTTTAGAAAAATATTCCTTAAGTCAAGCTAACATTTGCCTCTTTATAACTTGTACCCAGGGTTTCTAGTTCTGAAGCAAACAAGAATCAGTCTTAATTTCTCTTCCACGTGACAATACTTCAAATACTTGAAGATAGCTGTTATATACCCCTAAATTTATCCTTGATCCCATCCACCTCTATCTTCTCCAAGATTCCCTCTCTTTCTAATTTTTGATTCTTTCTACTTTTTCCTTCCCTACTGCCCAAAACTCTATCCTTGAAAACTCTTCACTGGACTCAACCTTCCCCTCAAGTCATCTATTTCCCTTTCACAGAAAAACTAGAAAAAGTTGTCTACACTCATTGCTTCACCTTCGGTTGCTCATTTCTCAACACTGCAATCTGATTTCTAATCTCATGGATTCAACTACAACAGCTCTCTCAAGTTATCAGTGTTATCTTAATTGACAAACTGAAAAGCCTTTCTCAGTCCTCATATTTCTTATCTCCTTTGTAGCATATAATATGGTTAGCCACATTCTCCTCCTGGATACTCCTCTTTGTGTTTTGATAGTACACCCTCCTACTTTTCCCCCAAAACTGTCTGACCATTCCTGAGACTCTTTTACCGCTTCCCTATCTCTATCATACCTCATTTCTGTGGGTGTACCCCCAAACTATTTCCCAGGCCCTCCTCTCCCCTGCCCCCATACTTTCACTTGACAACCTCATCAGTTCCCATGGATTTATCATTTCTATGCAGATGACTCATATACATATATGTGTGCGTATAAATGTTTGTGTAAATGTACATAGATATATATATATATGAAATCCTATCCCTCTCTTAAGCTCCAGTCATGCATCTGCAACTCCCTAATAGATATTTTAAACTAAATATCTAGAATAAAAATAGTTCAAAATAGAATTCATTATCTTTCCTATGAAATCCATCCCTTTTCTGAAATACATTATTTCTGTCAAGGGCATCATCATGTTGAGACATCCAGATTCACAATCACATTATAATCCTTAACTTCTTCCTCTTCCTCAAATCACAAATCCAGTAGGCTGCCAATTTTTGACATTTCTACCTCCAAAACATCTTCCACTTCCACACCCATCTCTACTCACATGGGTACAACCCCAATTCACGTCCTCATCATCTCTCCCTTAACTATTACAATAGCCTTCTGATTGTTTTCCCTGACTCAAATCCATCACTAACTCAATCCATCCTCTATACATCTGAGAAAGCAATTTTCCTAAAGTAAAGGTCTGGCTAGTTCACGTTCCCATTCAATGAACTCCTGTGACTCCTTGTTGACATTAGGATCAAATATAACCCTCTTTTTCTTTGGCACTGAAGGCCCTTCACCACCTGGCCCCAACCTACCCTTCCAAAATTGCAATATTAACTCTCCTTCCTGCACTATACAATCCAGGAAGACTGGCCTTGCTGTTCCTCAAATGTGACATTCCATTTTCTATCTCTGGAGTTTTTCACTGGGTCTGTCTCATTACTGGAATATAACCGCTCTGCACCGCCACCCTTTAGCATCCTTTATTTCCTTCAAAACTCACCTTCTCTATGGAGACTTTCCTGATCTCTCTCTGTGCCCTTCTCCCTCTCAAAAAATTACTTTTTATTAATTTTATATAGTTACATATGTACATGTTATCTCTCTTAACCTGAGTTGCAAAAGCTTAGCTTCTATAATATTTTAGTAACTATATTTCAATATAATTGCTTTCCTTTGTAATCCTATTTCATTTTAGACATTTAAATATATTATTCTGACAAGGAATCCATGAGACTGAGAAAGGGGTCAATGACATAGAAAAGGTTAAGTGATCTATATTAAATGTAAGCTCTTGCAACATAGCTCTCTATTTCCTTTTTGTCTTTGTATCCACACTCTCCAGCAGCTAGCACAATGCCTAATGAAACAGTAGGTATTTAATAATATTTGTTGAATGGATGATTCATTGGTTGATGCTTGACAGTTTATCACCATCCTTCCTAAAATGTCATATCCCTAACTGAACACAATATTCCAGTACTACAGCAAGGTGCATTGAAACTATCATCTTCCTACTTTTATATATGAGGAAAATGAGGGCAACAGAGGTTTAATGATTTGCCCAGGGACATACGGTTAGTGTCTGAGGCAAAATCTGAACTCATCTTTCTGATGCCAAAACCAGGACTCCATTCACTGACCCACCTAGCTTCATTAAAAAATAATAATAATAACGAGCATTTACATAGCCCTTTCAGGTCTGTAAAAAGTTTTCATATTATCTGATCTGATCTTCACAACAACCCTAGGAGGTATTATTAACCATTATAATACCCATTTTACAAATGAGGAAAATAAAGCCGAAAGCAGTTAAATGATTTACTCATAAATATTTGAGGAAGGTTTTAGATTCAGTCTCCTTTATTACAGGTCAAGCACTCTAAACACACAACCACTAAGCTGCCATATTCCCTCTAGCACCTGATTGCTTACTTTGAAGAGTCAACTTGGAGTTTACGTGGCAGGTTGAAATTTATAGGCCATATCTGCTTAGACTACCTTACAACAGGAGGTAAAATTATTACTATAAATTACTTAAAAATTATTACTATACAAATTTGCAAAGAGCCAAGTAAGACTATTATATCAGAAACATTTGTGCTCCTAAATCATATATACAATTAATGGATGAAATCATGTCTCAAAATAATACATTATCATTTTTCCAAGAGTAGTTGGGAGGAAGAACAGTGTGTGTGTGTGTGTGTGTGTGTGTGTGTGTGTGTGTGTGTGTGTGCTGTTGCATTGGCCTATATTAATGTATTTTTGCATAATGGGAAGATTTTTCCCATCCATTCATAGGCCCACTTGATCTGCTTGACTCACATGGAAGTCTGAGTCACAAGACTCTGTGGTGGGAACAGCTTGCCAAAGGGTGGAGCAGAGCTGAGAGGAAATTGGATGCAGCAGTTAGAGCTGAGGAAAAGAGAGGAAGCAGGCAGGGAGCTGTGAGTGTTCGTTTGTGGGAAGGCTCTACCAGGGGGAAGGCTTGTGGATGACGGGGCCGCCTGCATTGTTATTGTGTATAGATTTCTTTGTTGCTATGACAGATTTGGCTTTCTGTTGTTGGGATTCGGCTTTCTGGTGTTTTAAATACACGTTTTGGTTCTATCTTCCATATGGAGAGTCTGTTCAGAATTACACTGGCATATTTATAGCCACCATAGACACTGTGACTATTGTGTTGGCACCACATGGCCTCAATCTCTTTCTGAACCTCTCTGGAAGACTCTTGTCCCAGACACCTATTCCTACTCTCTAATCAAAAGCCAATTCCTGTTAGAAGCTTTTCAAATAAACTATACACCTTTCAATCTAGGCTTATAGGAAGCTGTCATTTATGGCTTAAAAATCCAGAGAGTTCAGAAATACTCAAAGCAGTCAAAGAAACAGCCCCTAAGAGTAAATATCCTGCTCCTTGGCATTGCCCAATTAAAGGGTTTCCAGACCATTTTTATTTTGTCCAAACCAGTACGGAAAAAAAACCTGTTCATTCAGAAACCACCAGGAATAAAGGCAGTGCACCACGCTTTGTATACACTAAGTATCCTCAACCTTGTTCTCCCTGAAACACTCTGAAAACTTTAAATGCCTTCTAAAATGTTTAACATCCCCAGTTCCCACAGATACATTTCTCTTTCAGCTACTTCTTCCAAGATGACTTGGTTCACATCTGCAACGCCTGTGCACCCTCTCCTGGCCATTTCGGGATATTAATTCTTTGAAGACATTTTGTTCCTCCAAAGATCAAAGCCTGAATCCTGTAAACTGAAATCTTTGTTAGAGTAATATTTATACACAATGAACCTATAAAGCTTATTGAAATTCATGATGCCTTGGAATTTTGAGGGGGGAAATGTTACTTTGATAATAATTAGAAAACACTTCATAATTTTCAATGATGTCAGATAAGCAGGTATTTGGGGGTTTTGTGCTTTTTGTTTTGTTTTAAGATTCTGCCTCCTAGACAAGGCAATTCAGTAGACAAGCCAGTATTGGGTAGCATGGTTCTTGTTTCTAAGTTCCGATATGTCAAATTCCAACTAGAATTGTTTAGAGTAGGAAATAGGAGTCAAAACCTAATTGAATTCATCGTTTCCAAATTCTGCTCAACAGAGCATTCAGATTCACAAAGGTCAATTCAGAATCACAGTCAGAGAAATCATTTAACTGCCAGAAATGTTCTTTTACTTCATTGACAGGATATTTCAAAAATGCTGGGTGGCAAGACTTGTTTGTGGGTGTTAACAATCTGTTTAAGTACAGATACCAGTGCTTTAAAGTTAGTCCTAAAAAGGACCAAAGGTTGCCCAAGTAACAATCACTCAGTGATAATAAAAATGCTTTGATCTCAAACTCACTGACTAAGCTTAAAGAAATCTAATAATTGTTTTTTTACATTGTATTATCATTTCTATGGCATGAGCTCAAGGCCTTTCATAATCTTAGCTAGTCTCCCTCCTTTGGCTGCTCTCCTGCTTACGGTGGCATCCAGAGATGAACTCCCTCCTCCGTGGGCAACCTGAGCAGGGCAGAAAAACAGAAGCATCACCTCCCTATTTCATGGCAGCTAAGTGTTTAGAACAAATTGAAAGTGAAAAGTCTTATCAATGAGTTTTGTTCCTCTGTTCACACAGCTGGCAGTGACAAGGACACGCACTGCAACTCAGAGAAACAACTGTTCCATCAGCTGGATGAGCCATTGCTTTAAGTGTGCATGTGGCAAAGGAATAAGTGTTTATGACAAAAGTTCCATCTCCATACCATCCTTTACTTCCAGAACATCTATTATACCCTTTAAGACAGTTTTACCTTGAAAGTGTGTAAAACTAAAATAGGTACTAAATGCATTCTAAAGTACACTAGTTTTACATTTTTATCCACTAAATATGCCATTTCTACCACAGAATAAGCCTACTGTTATTAAAAGAAACACAAAATGCCACTGATCATGAGAGTGGGAAACAATATCCCAGCTGAATAACACTGAAAGGCTATAGAAACAGAAATCATGGTAACATCATGAATAACAAATGTGTCCAAAGGCTAGTGAAATTTCAAATAACCAATTCAGAAGCAGATTTTGGATTTCATCAAGAGAGATACTTGTCTAGGGCAGGGGTGGGAACCTCTGACCTCAAGGCCACATGTGGCCCTCTAGGTCCTCAAGGGCAGTCCTTTGACTGAATCCAAACTTCACACAACAAATCTTCTTAATAAAAGGATTTGTTCTACAAAACTTGGACTTAGTCAAAAGGCGGCACCCAAGGATCTAGAAGGCCACATGAGGCCTCGAGACCACCATTCCCCAACCCTGGTCTAGAGCAATAGACTAAGGTGTCTAACACCTACCAATGTCACCACTTTCCATGAGGTCTCAGTCTGCCTGTTATTATCTTGTCAGATGTGATGAGGGGAAAAAACACAAAACTTAGTAGTTGAGACAAATTTCTTACCACTCTTCTCTCGCATATTAAAAGCAAACATTTTATTTCCTTGCTTACCATCAAAACAAACAAATGTGATACAAAGCAAACACTTGTTTTTCTAATTAGTTGTGACTCACTTAATTTCAGAATACCAACTCACATGGGTAAGTGGTACTCACTTAGCAAGTACTTCAGGTCATGTTGAAAAAAACTTTTAAATATTACTTACAGTTACTTACAGTTTTAAATGTTACTTAAGTGATCACAAGAACATCATCCTATAAAGTATCATTAGTCAAACAGTATTCAGCAAAATTTTGTTATGCAAATGCCCTGGTGAGTTAAAAATCACTTAGCAGCTAATTGTTGCTGCCCAAATGTTTCAAATACAAAATTATAAACATGCTGATCCCCTAAGCTCTTTAGCAAAATCTGACTATTATTAATGTTGATTTATTATAGGTGGGTGACCAAAGAATTATCATTGTACTATTTCCATATACTATTCAAGATCTATCCAGAATCCTTGGGAAAGAGAAATCAATATTTGATTCTTTGTTCAACACAGTCAGAACAGAGGAATATCTATTGAATATTAGACAACATTCAGGAAGCTGAATCATTTGAAAGTCAGTTCAATTTCTTTCAGAGTAAAAAACAGCTTTAAATAGTTTAATTTCAAAAATTAAAATTGTGAACTGTCCAACTCTATTTTCCAGTTTCTGTTGCTTGTAAAGAATTGATGGGTAGGGAAGGGAGAAAAAAAAAAGATGGAAATCATTTTTGCTTTGCCTTACATTCAGGCTTTTAAAAACTGTTTAAAATTCAATGAAAAAGCCAAATATAGACTTAATTACACAGAAAAAAAAGATACCCTAAATGCAGTGCACATTCAATAGACAAAATCCAAAAAAAGCAGTCCAGCCTGAGATGTGTACAAATCAATTCATTATATTGATTTGGAAAGAGTTGTGCTGTAATTTAAAACATAGATTACCACAGGCCAAACCTGATAAAGTTCTATTTTTAAGAAACTTTCTCTGGACTTTGAACTTGGCCTAAGACTATTCATGAAATGGTGACTTGACTGGCATTTATAAAACTATTCTATGTAAATAATAGTTCTGAGGTTAGTTTTTGAAAGTCAAACCTTTACTAGAATTCAAAAATGAATAAAAACTGGCATGCAAGGTGAATAGATGTAATAAAACAATGACATCCTAAGGATAATATATTATGATTTTCTGTTTTAAGATGATTTATCTTATAGACTACATTTCCTAATTCTTAGATCATTTGTGTAGGAATATTCAAATTTTATTTTAGATGGAATAAAGTGAGAAAATCAAGAAAGAGAGGAATTATGGGGCCCAAGTTAGTATTAAAATGATAGTCAGGAGGTGACCTTCAAAAATCTACTGATGACTGAACTTAATGGTCATGAATGTAACCTAAGTGGTCTAAATATTCTCAGTCTTTTGGACTGAAAGAAGAGACTTGGAATGAAAGTCAGTTTGTCTGGTTAAAAAAAAAAAAAGGCTAGATTTAGAGATAGAGGAATCGTGTCTAAATCCTGGCTCTCTTCTGTATTTATTTACTTGTGTAACCTTTGGAGAGCTTTAGCCTCTCTGGATATCAATCTTCTTGTCTGTAAAATGGGGGAGAGAGATGAAAAAGGGAACCTGATTACCAAGAAGGTCAGCTGGCCTTGGAGTTAGGTAGTCATGAGTCTTGAGATGCATACTGGCTCTGTGCACCTGGACAAGTCACTTAACCTAAGCACCCTACTTTATTCTTGAAGATTATACTTTGCAGAGAAGGAGCTGACCTGCATTCATAGAAGTTCCTCACCAAGACTTTTCTATGCAATGAAATCACAAGTTCTGTACTCTCTTTGTACCCATCGTATGACTCTTTATCCTCCATACAAAGTGACCTTCATACAGTCATGAGTATATCATCATTTTAAATTATAAAGCATTTCATAAATATGAAATTATGTTAAAGTAAAATATAATTTCTATCATAAGATTAAATGAGAATAAAACATTAATATTTGTGGAGTCCTTTGGGAAAGGTGCTATCTTTGAAGGAAAACATCCTTATGAAAAATACTACAAATCTGATATCTTGCATTAGAGGACAGAGTGACTAAAGTATGAGCTTCAGGGCTAAAACAGGAAGATTTTACAATTTGGTTTTATTTAATAAAAAATACAGAACTTGTAAGTTTTCAGAAAATAGTATTATGGAAATATGCAGAATATTAACTTTTTTAAGTATGAAAAAGCTTATGTGATACTTGAGCCCATATTATAACTGAGCTGAAAATATAATAAAGTTCTTCTACTACTTCCCTCAATTACACTTCCTTAAATGGGGTCCAAAATTCCACATATATCAAATTCTCTGCTAAAGCAGTTTATATTATAGTGAGGCCTTGCTCTCTGTTTCATATAGCTAAAATTTGTGAACTGAAAAATGCCCATTAGTGATATGCAAGTTCGTAAAAATGTACCAATATTGAAAATTCATTTCTCAACCTATTGGTTTCTTCATTTAACTCTGGTCTTATGCCATTATTAAGGGTTATTAGCCTATCTACATAGTTAGATAACCTGCTAAGATTATTTTTCTTATTTAAATATTTTTATGCATTTTAAAAATACATAAAAGTCATTGAAAAGAAATAGGCCCCAATCATCAGGGGCCCAGGGTGGGAAGCAGAATGGGGATGAAGAATGTCTATTGTTCAGATGATGGCATTCTGTTAGATGGGTCCAGTCGGGACATTTATCTTGGACAGGAATATGGATAATTATTGGATTCAGGGAAACTGTACTGCACTTTCAATGATCCCAAACTTCTACCTAACAAAAACTAATCATCTTTCTAACACTAAAATGATTTAATTCTGAATATTAAAAATAATTTCCATGGATAATATCATATAAAACATGGAGGGTCATACCTGAAAAATCAAAATTTCAGATGATCCAGAGAGCCATGGGGATGTATGATAGATATATGTAGACTATGATAGGGTATATTGTCAATGTTAATGTGGTGAAAAAAAGCAGTATACACATGTGTATACATCCAGTATACACATATCATGATCATAAATGTATGATTACAGAAGAACTGGTTAATCATGTAGTGAAGAAACAGAAGAAGAGCCCAGTTGCTACATTGTAGTTTAGTCATGCCTGACTCTTTATGACCACATTTTTGGGGTTTTCTCAGCCAAGTTACTAGAGTGGTTTGCCATTTCCTTCTCCAGCTCATTTTACAGATGAGGAACTCAGAAAACAGGGCTAACTTACTTGGCCAGGGTCACACAACTACTAAGGGTCTGAGACTAGATTTAAATTCACAAGTCCAAGCTCAATGCTCTATCCACTGTGCCACCTAGCTGTTCCAGCCGCTACACTGTTACCCATGAAATGTTAAAAGACTTAGGAGAAGAATTCAGGAAAATTCTAGCAATACCCTACAGAGACTTTATGGAAGGGCTTGTATAGGATACTTCTGTGTGTGTTCGTCCTTCGTTGCCATCAGAGAAATGATGACATGACTTGCACTTGACTTTGTTTTGAGTGAGGGAGGGCTGTGCAGGTCACCAGCCTCACTTCTCCTCCAGAGTCACCTGAATCCAGTGACCAGATATTCATCAGGATGACTGGAGGTGACCCAGGATGAGGCAATTGGGGTTAAGTGACTTGCCCAAGGTCACACAGCTAGTGAGTGTCAAGTGTCTGAGGTGAGATTTGAACTCAGGTCCTCCTGACTCCTGAGCTGGTACTCTATCCACTGCACCACCTAGCTGCCCTGTATAGGATACACATAAGAAGTGAAGGCCTACATGGGTTGTAATCTGAAGCACATCAATCAGATTTGACTTCCATTATATTGTTGAAATAGAAATTGTTGATGACCTAAGAACCCTTTGAGAGAACCCATTAGCTAAATAATTAGACTGATCAAAGAAGTGTCATGACAGACACATTCCACCACTTTGGTAATTATTGATAGAAATTAGTAGATATCACTCAAATTCTTTTTCCTACGTGTGGATATACGGCAAAGCTGTATCTTAACACTTTTCCTTGTCTTAGCATCCTCACTCCTGGTGATGTCATCAACCTCTATGAATTCAACTAGCATCTCTATGCAAATGCCTCCCAAACCTATATATCTATCCCTTTTCTCTTTTTGAGCTCCAATTCTGCATCATCAATTGTCTTCTGCTCATCTCCATCTATATGTTTTCCAGGCACTGCAAACACAGGATGTCTAAAATAGAACTCATTATCTTTCCACTGAACCCACCTCTTCTCCTAACTTTCCTATTTTTGTCAAGGGCACCACCTTTACTCCAGTTACCCAGATCATGGTGTCACTTTCACTCATCTTTCTCCTACCTACCCTCACCAAGTCTCATTGATTCTGCCTCCCCTCCGTATCTCTCACATTTTTACACACATCTCTCAACTCACACAACCAGCATCCTAATTCAAATTTTTACCACCTCTTGCCCTTAATTGGCCTCTATTCCTCCAGTCTCTTCCCTCTTCAAACTTAAACCCAATTCACGTGTAAGTTATCACTGGTCCTCTTCAAAAATGAAGGTTGAACAACAATCTTCCTCAATCCTGCTAAACTGATATTCATAAAGTATAGGTGGAGAGCCAGGTTTGTTCACTTTAAGAATCCTTAGAAGCTCTCTATTGGCTTTATCTTCTTAACTTGAGGATAAAGGTCTTCTGGGAGCATTTATAATAATGATCTAACCCGTCATCTCATGCTGAACACATATTAATTTCCTCATGAACTCTATATTTTGACCAAATTGACTCACTTGCTTCTTGTACACAACATTCTATCTCTCCCCTCTACACCTTTGCAGAGTTTATGCCTAGAATCTCTCCCCTCCCCACTGTTCCTTAGACTTCTCAGCTCCATTCATGTGTCAGGTCAAGTGTTGCTTCCTATAGGATATCTTTCCTGATTCCCTGAGTTAATGTTCCCCTCAAAATAAAACTTTGTGTCATTTTTATCTTTTCTATATGTATGTTTTCCTCCAGTAGAATATAAGCTCCCAGAGGGTGAGGACTGTTTGTATTCCCATTATCAGGCACAATGGCATACAGTAGAAATATACTGTTACCATGGGTTTTTTCTTTAAAATGGAGGAAACAAGTGTAACAAACGTATGGCCTATGAACAAGTGACATGGAAATAGATTTTTTTCCAAATTTTCCATAAAACATCAAGAGTATTTTAAGCTTCTTAAAAAAACATTACCATGGCAACCTACAATGCCTTTGATTTCTAGGAATTTTCTTTAGATTTGCCATAAAATTTCAAAGCAACTACATTTTTAATAATAGAATCATGTATGTCTGATGTTACTATTTACTGTATTTTCTTGCAAACAGAGAAAGTGTGGATCACTGTTCTGTAGTTCTAGTTTTTCTCACTATATTACCAGAATCCAATTTTTTTAATGTCTTTAAGGAACAACTTCAGTATGAACACAATTTTCTATATTTTAATGTTCATAAACAATCGAATGCAAATGCCTTGAAGGAAAGGACTGCTTTGTTTCTGTCTTTGAATCCCTGACACCCAACAACACATGGTCTGCAATTAATTCATTCTTATTGAATGAAAGAGTGGATTTTAAGAATATGCTTATTGAAGAGATGAAATTGATCTTACATTTTATAAACTAAAATTTTCAATAGGATCCTTGCGTGGCTTTTAGAACATAATGAAATATTCAATCAATTCATTTAATAATAACCCGATGATTTCATTTTTATCACATCAGCTCTTTAGAATGGAGAGATCTTGCTTTTCCTGCTTCAAGATGATTACACACCCAGAGCCACAAAGTTTGCTAGCACTGCCACCTACTGTCATTTCTATTTCTAGTTTATACTTTTGACAAAATCCCTAAAGATTATGTAATTAGGTCTGGAAAAGGAGCATCCAAACTGATTTTAAGGACCATTTACATACAAACCATTGCTATCAGGGGTATCTAAGATTCCAATAAAGGCAAGGAAAAATAAAACCTATATTTATCATACTATCAAAGAGGCATATCATATTAGATAGACAAGGCCCATGGCTTTCCATTCTCTTTACTGTTTGGATAGGATTCCTTCCCTACCCCCAACCTAATGCTTTAAAAAAAACCCTATGTGAAAAGAAAATACACAGTAAAACAATTTTTATTTCAGAAAGTCAAATGAAAAAGTTCTTTACCTGGGGGGAGGGAAGAGGTTAAGGAGAGAAAGTGATCAAACTTAATGAAATAAAATATTATAACAATATGTCAATAAAAGAAAATATAATACTTTCATATTTTAAACTTCAACAAAATTGCTAAATTTCTGTGAAATGTTCATCACCCACTGTCACTATATCACTTTATTTAAGTCTGACACTAGTGATTGCACTGCAAAAAACAATCAACATTTCTAAATGGGATTCTCCCATTTAGAAGAGACAGAGCTAAATCTCACCTAGGACTTAACTATTAAATCTAAGTTCCACCTGTTTCCATTTTCCCCTTTCCTTTCTCACATCAAAAGCTGAAGGTTTAATTAGTCACACTGTTAAAATAACTTGCCCACATTTATCCCAGGGGCAATACAGTGGCCCTCAGGTCCTCATGACCCCTTTCTCCTCTTTTTATGGAGATTATATCAGCACCAACTCAATAGCGAATAGTCCCCAGTTAGAAAAATTTCCAACATTCATACAGAAGTTAATCTCTGCATCCTAATGTAAAATTTACATATCTCTAGTTAACCCCTACCCTCTTCATGCTTGAGACAAAATCAGATTACTGGAAATATTTAGGGAAAAAGAAATGAAGAGTATGTTACAATGTCTGTTATTAGAGTCACAGGGAGGGAAAGCTGACAAGAGAACATACCTTTGGGTAGAAATTCCTTCAGTTCTTGAAGGGGTAAATACATTTAGTAGCTTCAGTCTGAGTATTCTGTCCTGAAGTACTTCCTAGGGCCTGACCTTGAACTTGCCCTTCTTTGTTGATGGTTAGCTGAGGGCAGCTAGGTGGTACGGTAGAAAGAATATTGGGCCTGGAAGCAGGACTCCTCTTTCTGAGTTCAAATCTGGCCTCACATATTTACTAGCTGTGTGATCCTGGACAAGTCATTTATCCTTGTTTCCCTCAGTTTCCTCATCTGTAAAATGATCTGGAGAAAGAAATGGAGAACCATTCCAGAATCTTTGCCAAGAAAACCCCAAATGGGATCATGAAGAGTTGGACATGACTGAATAACAATGGTTTCTCATTTTTAGTTTTTCCCGTTGGTTACTGCTCCTGTGTCAAAGATTCTTTAAAGCTTGTGCGAGGGATGGTCTCAGGTAGGGTGGAGGATGTGATCTCCCCACTGCTACTGCTACGACTGGGCTCTTACAGTCCCTACTCTTTCCTCTCAGTCTATATAGACTTTGTCTGCCCCTTTAAGAATTCCTTTGCTATCTAGGTCAAAGATTCAAATACTCCTAAATAACTCCCAAGACAACAAGGGACCATTTGTCCTTCTGAACTACAAATCCCAGGATGCCAGTCAATATTCAAAGCCCTGTTATGTGCACTAATTCAAAAGTCTTCAGAGAAAAACTCACTGCCTCCACTACTATCACAGCTATCTTTCCATCCAAACTACCACGATTTATAAGAGATGTGAATCTTTGGGGATATGCTTCATTAATGTGGCTAGAAAACTGACACAGCCCTGAAAATAAGAAAAGGTAAGAACAAAGAGGAAGGAAGAACATGATACGCACAAGTTAATATTTCCAGGACTGACTTATTGTATACTGTTTTCAGTTTCCCTGTTGGCCACAAAAGAATAAAAAAAAGATTAATTCAATCTTCCAGAGACATTAATAATGATTTATATTTATGGTTTTCTGGATTATAAATATAGAACATTTTGTTATAAAGATTTTAATAATGAAAATAATAATGAAACTAAGAGAATAGCAAATGCTAAAGTTGGATTTCATAAAGAAATGACTCATATCTCTTAAAATAATTATTTTAAATAGCATTTTATATTCCTGAGAATTACCAATTTATTGCTCCAAGGTACAATGAATGAATGAAACAAGTTCTTACTATGCACCCAACACTATCCTAAACACTGGACATACAAATACAAGCAAGTATAATAGTTCTTGCCTGAAAAAAGCTTTCTAATGGGGAAGAACATGTATACAAGGAAACAATGGACAAGGAGTATTATTGACAAGGAAGCTAGGAGAACGGTGATTGGAGTAATAGGGCAATTGAATCCCATGTGCTTATCAGTCAGTTAACAAGCATTTATACAGTGTGTGCTGTGGACCAGGCACTAAGCTTAATACTGGGGATAGAAAGAAAAGAAAAAATAATTCCTGCCTTAAAAGTAGGTACATTCTAATGGAGGAGACAACCTAAGAATAACAAGCTATACGTAAGATACATGCAAAGTAGATGAAGGTACCCTAAAAGGGCAAGAATTTATCAGCTAGGGCACCCAAGAAAGACCTCCAGCATAAGATGGGATTTGAACTGAGTCTTGAAGGAAGCCAGGGAAACTAAGAGGCAGAGGTGAGGGAGCAAAGAATTTCAGGGAGAGAGTCATTACAAAGACCTGGAGATTATAGAAAATATGTCAGGTCAGAGGAACTGCCAAGTAGGCCAAAATAACTGAAGAGTGGGTAGAGGGGAGGAAAGTGGAAGAAGGATAAAAGATAGGAAGGGGCCAGGTTTAAAAGCTTTAAATGACTAACAGAAAAGGTTATATTTAATTCTGGAGGTAATAGAGCTTGATGAGCAGGTAGTTGATATGGTCAGATCTACAATTTAGAAAAATCACTGTGGTAGAAAAATAGAGTATGAATTGCAATAGGGAAAAACCTGAGGCAGAGACAACCTTCAGAAAGCTATTGCAGTGGTCAAGGCAAGATGTGATGTGGGCCTGAACTAGGGTTTTGGCTATGTTAATGACAGGAAGGAGGCATGTGTCAAAGAAAGTAAAAGATATTATGCGTAGATATAATAATATATTGGGTGAGTTCAGGGAGGAGTTAGGAATAACGCCATGGTTACAGGCCTGGGTGACTATGAGGATGGAGGTGTCTTAGACAGTAATAGAGGAGTTCAGGAGGGGGAAAGTTTGGGGCCATGATGAGTTTGAAATGACTATAGCCAGATTGTCCAAGAGACCATTAGAGAGGCATAAGTGATTGTAGCTCAGCAGATAAACTAGGGTTAGTAGGAATGGTAGTATTGTTTTTATCGTACTCAGCCAGAGTTAAGGAAAGCTGGTGGTTGGTAGGCAGTGAGGGGAGCAGTGGCATAGCATGGAGAGAAGTGGCAGTGTCCCTGAGACCAGGAAAAAGAAAGTGAGATACTCATTAAGAGATCCTAGGGTGACAGGGGTGACACCTTCAATTTGAGACTGTCTAGTCCAAAGAGTGGAAGTTGAGACTTAGTTGACTCCCACCATCAGCTGTCTTCCCTCTTAGTCACCTGCTACTGTATGAAGCTGGAGAAAATTAGGAAACTGTACTGACTGGATCGACTATAAATTTAATTTGTGTTATAAAACTCAATTGGGTCCTCATTGTGGCAAGGCAATCCTTTTACACTTCCTTAATTGATTCACCATCTCAATCACTACAGCAGCTTTTCCAAACCTTTTAATCCATCTTCAGACTTCCTATGGTTTGCTATTCCCCTACCTCAGCTAAGAACCTTGTTTTATATTTCTCTGGGAAAAAAACTGAAAACACTTGATGAGATCTCCCTCTTCTCTCTCCTTTTCTTCTCACAACACTCAAATGTCTTGCCCCACCATTTCCTCCTTCACTTCTGTATCTCATGAAAAGATGGTCCTTCTCCTTATTAAGGCAAACTCCTCTTCATGCACAAGTGATCCAATTCCATCCCATCTCCTCTAGCAAATTTCCCCTTCTATCAACCCCACTCACTTACTCATTTTTAATCTCTCCTCTTCAGCTGGCTATTTTTCTACAGACTGAAAATTTACCCATGTCTTCCTTTCATCCTCAAAAAAAAAAAAACCAGCCTTCACTTATTTGATCCATCTCTACCTATCCTCACTTATTCTATCCATTTCTAACTATTGTCTTATATCTCTTCTCCCTTTCATAGACAAATAAGTTGAGAAAGCTATCTATAATCATTTCCTCTACTTCTTTTCCTCTCACTCTCTTTTTAACTCTCTCTGCAGGCTTACTTTTGACCTCATCATTCAACTAAAACCACCCTCTCCAAAGCAATCAATGATCTCTTAATTGTCAAACCTAACAACCGTTTTTCAAACCTCTTCTTTAACTTCTCTGCAGAGAAGACTGACAAGTCAATCACCCTCTTCCCCTTGATATCACCTTTTCTCTAGGTTTTCATGACATTATTCTCTATCTGACTGCTCCTCCTCAATCTCTTTTCACTGGATCTTCATCCAAGTCAAGCCTACTACCACAGGTAACCCCCAACTTTCTGTCCTAGACCTTTGTCTCCTCCTCTATGCTATTTCATTTGGAAATCTCATAAGTTGTCATGGATTCAATCATCATCTCTATGCTGGTGATTTTAAAATCTATTTTATCCAGCCCTACTCTCTTTCTTGGACTCTAGTCTCTCATGTTGATTTGCCTATTGAACATCTCAAATTTGATGTCTTATAGACATCTTAAGTTCAGAATGTCCAAAACTGAGCTCCATACTTTTCTCCTGAAACCCTCTCCTCTTCTTAACTTCCTTTAGAATGGATACCCCATCCTCCCATTCACCCAAGCTCTCCAAATAGGTAACTTTTAAACTCCAATTTTATTGCAAATTCTGTTGATTCTTAAAAAACCCCTTTTCTCCTCTGACACTGCCATCTTCCTAGTGCAGACCCATATCACTTCACTCCTAGAGAATTGCCTTCTGGTTTGTCTCCCAATTTCTAATTTCTTCCCACTGCAGTCAATCCTCCATTCCACTGTCAAGATGATCTTCCTAAAGCACAAGTTTGATCATGTCACCTCCCAATTCATCAAAATTCATTGGTTCCATATAACCTCCAGAATCAAATATAAAATTGTCTATTTTTTAAAGCCCATCCTCTTTGATATGTGACCCTGTCCTACCTTTCCAGTATTCTTACACTTTGCTCCCCTCCATGAACCAGTGATACTCCTTGTTATTCCTTATACAGGATATTTTACATCTTGACTCAAAGCATTTTCACTGCCTGTCACCTTATTTATACATAGTTGTTAGCATATTGTCTCACTCATTAGACTGTAAGGTTCTTGAGGTAAGGGAATGTTTTTGCCTTTCTCTATATTCCCAGCATTAGGTGCTTAATAAATACTTTTGACTTGACTTCCCAAGGCACTTTAATTAAACATCAAGACTCTCACATAAGCAGGTTCCCCAGCCTCTTCTATGGAAGAAAATGTATGACACTGTGTATGATTACAGGGACAGAACTTACTGGCCAAAACTCTGTTATGCAAGTATATACACATATATACATTCTGGTCTGCTTAAGTAGAGCTTAATGAGAATAATTTAAATCTTTCAAAGACAGTTTAGTTTTGTTGTTAAATTAACTAATATCTACAAACATGAGTATTTCAATGGATAAGAAACAAAAAAAGGAGGTAGTGTATGAAACTCTGAATTTGTCATGTACAAAATTTTAGTATATATTAAATTTAAAATAATAGCAACTAACATACCCTACTTGTCCATATTCTTTTTTGAATTTCCTCCTCACTTCTGTATATTTTTAATGTTCATTGACCATTTTATCACTATTGCTACCAATAATGTCCCCACAAATTTTCCCCTGTCCTCACCTAGAAAGTATTGAATTCTTCCTTTGTAATAAGCATAGTAAAGGAAAAGAAATTAACACATTAGCTATGTCTTAAAATATTCCATACCTTCTATTCCATCACCTTTTTTGCCAAAAGATGAGAAGCATACTTTCTCAATAGGACATCAATTTGTACAAATTTTTCAGGTTTCTCTTAATCTGTCCCTCCTTATTTCAGATACAGTAACATTACTCCATTATACTGGGAAAAAACCATAATCTGCCAAGCTGTCCCCAAATTGATGGGCACACATATTTTTCATTTTTTACAACAACAAAAAATGCTGCTACAAATATTTTTTGTACATACGAGGCTTTTATATTTGTCTTTGACCTCTTTAGGCTATATGCCTATTCGTGGCATGGTATTGTGGTCTCAGTTCCAAATTGTTTCCCAAGATGGTTGGACCAATTCACAACTTCATCAACAGTGTCCTCCCAAAGTACCTCTAACAACTGTCATTTTCTTTTTATTATCGTATATAGTTCAAAGATGGAAACCCCATATTTTAATTTGCATTTTTCTTATAATTATTGATCTGGAACATTATTTCAGATGGTTGTTGATAGGTTGATATTGTCCTTTAAAACTAACTATTCGTATGTTCTGATCATTTTATCTATTGGGAAATGAAATTTGTTCTTCTAATTCGTATCAATTTTTTTTATTTCATTTTTTT
Organism: Notamacropus eugenii; assembly: GCF_028372415.1. Classification (NCBI taxonomy): domain Eukaryota; kingdom Metazoa; phylum Chordata; class Mammalia; order Diprotodontia; family Macropodidae; genus Notamacropus; species Notamacropus eugenii. Next base: position 360,077,423 of record NC_092874.1, read on the forward strand.
TTAATGAAGACAAATTCATTTTCTTTTCTTCTCCCAGACCCTGTACTAGGGGAAAAAATAAACAAAACTCTCTTCATATATTTATCTTGGAAATCAGAAAAAATTTTGCAAAGATGTTTCTTCCCAATAAACTGTTTCCTTTCTAATTCTAACTACACTGATTTTATACATGTGAAACCTTTTCAATTTTATGCAATCAAAATTTTTTATTTTACCTTTTATGATCATCTGTATTCCTTGTTTTGGTTAAGGACTTTTATTCTACCTACAGTTGTGAAAGTCATCTCCTTCCCTTTTTCTCTAATTTATTTATGATATGATATTTTACATATTTTGAAGCTCATTCGGGTGTATAGTATAAGGTGTTTATTTAAACTTAATATCTGCGAAATTGCTTTCCAGTTTCCCCAGCAATTTTCATTCTCTCCCCCAGTAATTGATAATGTTGGTACAATTAAACACTATATTTGACTGCTTCTGGGCCTTATTTACTCTGCTCTTTTGATAAACATTTTATAGTTTTTTCCAGCATCAAATACTCTTGATGATTATATCTTTGTAGTAGCTTGAGATCTGACACAGGAAGGTCCCCTTCCCTGCTACATTTTTAAATTTTTCCTTGAGTTTCTTGGCCCTTCAGCACTTCAGGTCTTTTTTTTTTTTTAATTTCTACTAGTTTTATACAGTAACCCTTTGGCAGTATTGATCAATCTATCATTCAACAAGCATTTACTAATAGCCAATCTTGTGTCATACATTACCTTATGGTACGTCTTGGGGAAACAAAATGAATGAAACATGGTCTACTTGCAGGAAGCTTACTTTCTAATTGAAAAGATAATAAGGAGATAAATACATATACGTGTATACACATATGTATTTATTCACATATACTATAAGGAGAATAAATACAAAGTACTTTGAGTAGTTTGAGAAGGGCACTAGTGGTTGAGGGGATCAGTAAAGATTTTATCTGTCAGGGGTTCTATGGAGGTAGAGATGAGGAAGAAGTACATTCTGAGATTGGAGGACAGCCAACATATAAGCAAAGAGAACAGAGAGATGGAGTACCTATTCTATGTGAGGGACAGATACAAGACTATTTTGACTAGATCAGAGTTTAGAAGCTGGTAAAATGTATGATGAAGTCAGAAAGACAGGTTGGGGCCAGATTATGAGGGCTTTAAAAACTAAACAGAGGGTTTTATATCTGATGCTAGAGGGAAGAGGAAGCCACTGGAGTTCATGGAGTATTGGAGTGACATGATCATATCTCTGCTTAAGGAAAATCATTTTGGCAAAAAGAAATAGGCTGAACTGGAGTGGCTGAGAGACTTGAGGCAAGAAGACCAATTAAAAAGATATCACAATGATCTTGGGCAGCTAGATGGTGCAATGGATAGAGTACTAGAATTGGAGTCAAGAAAACTCATCTTCCTGAGTTCAAATCTGGCCTCAGATCCTGACTAGTGGTGTGACCTTGGACAAGTCACTTAACCCTATTTGCCTCAGTTTCCACATCTATAAAATGAGCAGAAGGAAATGGCAAATTGCTCCAGTATCTTTGCCAAGAAAACTCCAAATGGGGTCACAAAGAGTCAGACATGACTGAAAAATGACCAAACAACAACCAACCAATAAACTAAAGTGTTTTGTGTGAGTGAAGAGACAGGGGTCTGATATGAGAGACGCTATAGGACTTTTTAAAAGGCAATATTTGGCAACTAGATTGAATGGCAGAGTAAAGGGAAAGTAGGGAATCAAAGATAATGCCAAGGTTACAAATCTGGGAAACTGGAAAAATGGTGGTGTATTCAACAAATATGGGGAAATGAGGAAGAGGGTTATTTTTGAAGAGAAAGATAATGGATTAAATTGTGGATAGATTGAATCTGAAATGTCTCTGGGATTTCCATATGAAATGTACAAAGCTCAGGGGAAGGGCTGGAGACAGATATTTATATGTGCATACATTGTGCAAATATTAAGCATATGTATACATGTACAGATAGGACTTATTAGCATACAGATGACAATTAAAACCATGGCATCTGATGAGCTCACAGAGTAAGTTCACCCAGAAAAAGTGTGGAGAAAAAAGAGCAGGAACCATAGGACAAAGCCTTGGGGAATATTCACCGTTAGGGGTCATTATTTGGATGTCCCATCAAAGGAGACTGAGAAAGGGGGATGGAGAGAGAGAAACTATGAGACTTGGCAATTAAGAGATCACTGATTACTTTAGAGAGACCAGCTTCAGTCAAGTGACGAAGTTAAAAAAGTCAGACCACAAAAGGCTGAGGAGTTAGAAGAATTAAAGGCAGGGAACACAGACAACTTCTTTTTAGGAGTTTGGATGCGAATGGAGGAGAAATATAGAATGATAGTTTGAGGGGATGCTAAGCTTTAGTGAAGGTTTTTAATGAATATGAATGATTGTATGACTGATATATCAATAAGTCTATAAATTAATTTAGGTAGTATTTTTATTTTTATTATGTTAGCATGGCCCAATGATGAAAAATCAATATCTCTTCTATTATTTATCTTCCTTTATTTCTGTAAAGAGTAGGATGTAGTTGTAATCTGCATAACAGCTGCATATATTTTTGGTTAGGAGGTACTCAGATATTTTATATATTTATATTTTATGTACGTATATTTTGAATGGATTTTTTTTCTGTTTCTCTATAGGTTTTGCTGGAAATAGAAAAGCTAACAAATTTTGTTGTTTTCTTTTGTATTCTGCTACTTTGTAGAAAATACTATTTCTTTTAGAAAACCATGATATCACCTGAAAAAAAAGCTAATATTTTGTTTCTTCTTTACCATTGCTTTTTTTGGGTCTTTTTTATTGTTAATATTTCTAGAAATACAACAAATAATAGTGGTGACTATGGATAACTTTTCTTTTTTCTTGATCTGTTTGTAAACACTTCTAGTATTTCTCCATTAGAGATAATGCAAGCTCTTGGTTTTAGTTATTGTTTATCATAGCAAAGAAATGTCCCTTTATTATTATGCTTCTTAATTTTTTAAACATAAATATTATATTTTTCAAAAATTTCTGTGTTGATATAGCCATGTGATTTTATTAATTTGATCTATTCTACTTATAAAGTTTTCTTCATACCTAACCAACTTTACCTAACCTAGCTGACCAAAATATATATTCTTTTAAAAGGGTTTCTATTCTTGATATTATATTCAATATTTTTACGTTAATATTCACTAGAAACATTGTTCTTTAGATTCCTTTTCTGTTTTTACCCTCCCTGGTTTACACATCAGGAACATATTTGACTTATAGAAAGGAGTTTGGTAGGATAACTTCTTTTCTTATTTTGCAAACAACTTATATAACATTGGATTTAATTGTTCTTGGAATGTTTGAGAGAATTCACTTGTAAATCCATCTGGAACAAAGATTTTTTTTCTTTGAGAGTATTTTGTTTTGCTTTAATAATTTAAATTGGACATATTTAAAGTATTCTACACTTTTAAGTTTAAAGAAATAGGCAAGAAAAAATATGCGCCCAGGTTGTAGAGAAAACTGACTAAAATGAATTACTTTCAGGAAAAATGGCCAACCATTTCCAGGTAGACTATTTGACTTCTTGGAAGAAGTAATTTAACTAAAATGAGTGAGCATTTTGTTCCAAGGGACAAGCTTATTTTATTCAACTTATTCTACCATATGATTGGCTCATTGTGAATAAGTAGGACTGGAATCAAGTTTGTGCTATCATCTTTCTCAATGATTTAATAATATCTTGTACCTAATTCTTCTACGAGGCTAAAAACTCCTTAAAGATACTTGGCTCTTCTTCACAGCTTCTCTTTAAAGCAGAAAGTAGTTAGACATTATCTCAGTTTTAAAAGTAGAGAAACAGATACTTTAATAGAAAACAGTAGATTAATCATAAAGTAGGCTCAAACCTAACCCTAAAAACTCATTTTTGTTATCATGAGAATTTAGTTACATCACAGATACAGTGTCCCCAAAATCTTAGTTTCAAGCTATTAATGCCTATAACGCTTAAAACTGCTCTAAAACTTTGGGTACTAATCTGCATATTATTATTTCTAAAAGGTAATCCCAATTGCTATGAGATTATCATCTTGAGGAAAGTATGTAACTCCTTAGCACTTTAATTTGCAGAAAGTTGCAGTGGAGAATAAGAACACGATGTTAGGATGTGTGCAGTCTTGAGTGAGTTACAGAATCATTCAAAATGTAGCTCGTGTGTTTCAGTAACATCAAACCAGACAAGATAATGTAAAGCATATTGTTACCTGAGACCTTATAGTAATTTAAGATAATACTGTTAAGTAAAATTTCACCAGAGAGGTGACATGGGTAGTGGATAAAGAATGGGCACTGTAGTAAGGAAAACCTGGCTTCAACTCCTGACTCTTGAACATATTGGTTTTGTGATCATAGACAAGTTACTTGGCAAGTGCCTCTTAGACTCAATGAGTAAGAATTAGAAGTGTACATTGAGATAGGTGGTTTCCACAGTAGTGGTTTTCCAAATTGATAAAATCACAGGGACAAGACAAAAAAAAAAATGACCATCTCAATAAATGACTTATCTGCTTGAGGAAATTCTGTATATAATACCTTTTTCAGTTGATTTCCCCTTAGAAGAGGAGTTATGATGTTACTCTAACTTTAAGAGCCAAACGGAATGTTGCTGAAAAATCAGTTTGTGTGGGCAGTTAAGAATCAGTTGAACAATTTCTTGCAATAAAGTGCTTCTCCCTGCAGAGTCAGGGAGAGTGTGTGTGCTTCATTTTTGATCTAAAGGAATTCTATGAAGAGTCTGTGAGTGTATTCTGAAAAGACCATTTCTTGTGATGACTGAAGATAAGCCAAAGTAACAGAAAGACTAACTTATTTCCTGAAGGATTGAACTTAACCCTTGTCTTGAAGATAAATGTGAAGAAAGTTCTTTAGAGACTTTAATCAGTGAATTGAATGGGGAAATAATTTTTCTGAAAGTAGTCATGTACTTTTACATTGAGAGCCTGAGGTGACTCTGGTTGTGTTAAGTGATGGGGATATAAACAGAAAGTAAAAGAAAGACAACCCCTTTCCTCAAGGAACTTCTATTGTTTCAGAGGAAAACAATCTATAATAAAGAGAGCTAAAAAAAAAAGTGGGAATAAATTAATGGTGGGGAAAGACAGAGGATCAGGAGGGGAACTGGAGAGAATGTATAGACTACAGATTTCAAGCCAATCCATTATAAGGTGTTACACCAAAATAAAAAGTGTTTGGCAATATGCTCCTTCAGAACATCATAATTATTTCACTTAAAATGAATGTGTCATAACTAAAGTTGCTTTCTGACTCTGCATAGTTTAGGGAACTCAGGTGGGAGGGAGGGAATATTATGTCTCTGAAATGTTACAATTAGCTAATTAAAAATCAGAAGATGATAAAGCAAATTTGCCCTGACTTACTCACTCCTGGTAAATGGCTCTTGAGTATATATCCTTGGCTGTAATCTAGCTCCTCTAACTCTCTGCCCATACTCAATCCAAAACAATCTTTGAGTACTTAAAATATTTTAGAGATTTAAACTGCATCTAAGCCTTTATATAGCACCCCTTTCCTGCTCCCTTTTCCTGCATCGGCCCCCAAGACAGTGACCGTGGATGCAAGATATTCCATAGAGCCTTGTCTTCCCAAAACTATAGTTCCTAACTCCCAACCCAATATTGTGTTTATTTATATTCACTGTCAGTCAGAGGACATAATTAGTTTAAAACAAAGGCATTTAATGAAAAGACATAGTGATGTAAGGGTGGGACAGAAATCACTTTATGCCATTTATCCCTGATACATTATTAGGTGAGTGAGAACATGACCTGAGCAGGTCCCTAAATGTTAAATGAAGTCTATTTGGGTTGTCTGAGGAAAACTAGCCACACTCTGTGGGTCTCCTATATAATCAGGTAGAACCACTCAATATCTGAACAAGCAGAGATGAAAAATAATGTTAGCTAAACTTCCAAAATGAAACTGAGAGGGAAGGAACATAGCCTCAGACCTTAGTCACCCCCTCATCCCCCACAGTCACCCCCAGACTAGAGGAAGACACCATGAACCTCAAAGATCTGAAGCATCTTCCCATGGCTCTCCTAGTAGCATGCCCAGATTGGCAGACAGCAATCTGGAAAAGCCAAGGACAGTGTGGAAACAGATTCAAAGCTTTCCAAAAAACCAAGAATTGAAGTCATACCCCATATAAGGGGAACATCTTGAAGACTGGCAAATGGACTTTCAGCACTTATGAGTTACTCTTTTTCCATATGTGATCTCTAAGCTTGAACTCCTGGACTCTATAGTTGTGGGAGAATGTATCATAGACTTGGGGGTAAGGGTGGGGAAGTATTTTGTATTAACTTCATATTATACTACCTTAGTAAATATCCTTTCTTAAAACAAAATAGATTAATTGATAACTCATAATCATGATGGAAAGCATACCAGGGAGACTTACGAACAAAAATTCTAGAAAAATCTATCCCCAATCCCTTCATTAGTTATTAGCTATTGGAGGATGTAATAACCAGGCTCAATAAATGCAGCTCATCAGGCTGCATGCAAGCATGTATGTATGTCAGAGCCACCGTAGGGTCTATATACTGCAGCCTGCATATACCCACTATGTTCTTCTCTACTGCTCTCCTGAGTGATATTCATTTTTAATTCTTTCAGGACTACAGTGTTCCATGACTCACTGCCACACAAGAAGTAGAACATTGGTACTATATAAAGATGAGCCTTTGTTTCAGGGAGAAGTTTGAGGTCAATTAACTGTGCTTTGATTTTCCTAAATTTCCCTTCTTACCAGGTATCTCTTCTCTACAGAACAAAATCATCCAAGATCCTTGAAAACTATTACAAAAGAGGTAACCTTATTTGATGACTGATCACTAATATCAGCTAAAATATAAAACAAGGAGACATATGCTTACCAAAGGCATTCATCACTGTCATAAAGGAGATACAATGCAAAGTCCAAGTCAAAGAGGGATCCATTATACAGTAATGAGCTCCAGATGCTCTTGATTGTGAGTGATATCGTGATGGTTCCATCTTACATCATACCCTGGAACACTGAAGAGCCACCTGGACAAAATCTAGAACTGCTAAAAACAATTTGGACTAGCCACCAATGCAGGGAAAAAGACAAATGGATAATGAATGCCTGTTGTCTAGATTGGGGCTGCTAGGTGGTATAGTGGATAGAGCCCTGGATTTGGAATTAGGAATACTCTTCTTCATGAGTTCTAATCTAGCCTCAGACACTTACTAGCAGTGTCACTTAATCCTGTTTGCCTCAGTTTCCTCAACTGTAAAATAAGCTGGAGAAGGAAAGGACAAATCATTCCAGTACCTTTGCCAAGAAAACCCCATGGGGAGGTCAATGAAGAGTCGGACATGACTCAACAATAGTCCAGATTATGACATGGAGGTAGATGAAAAATCTACTCGTGTGTGTGTGTGTATGCATGTCTTCGACAAGAGCAAGTATGGCTAAGAATCAAACAGCAGAATGATAATAAATTGATTATGTTTCTGGAAAAACTGTTAGGCTGAGTGTGGGGCCAGGTAATGCACGTAAAATCAGCATTATCACGTAACATCAGTGTGATGATGTCAACAGATATTCTCCTTTCTGTTTCCAGGAGTATAGGACAAAGGCATCTACCTAGCTTCAAGTTACAGATTAAAATATAACACAGAGTAAGAATCCTGTGGGTAACAACAGAATATAACCACCTAATGAAACACTATTTGGCTCACCCAAGTTTAAGCTAGCTGTGTTCTACTTAGAAAAGGATTAATTTTCATAACTTAAAAAAAAAAACAATCTGACAAAACAGAGAATTTTCAACTATATACAGTAAGTCTGATTAAAGAAAATAAGCACTGTTCACAGTAGGTGCTTAATAATAATAAGCTGAATGAACACTGAAATTTCATTTCAATTTTTGCTTTATCATTGATGATTCCAGTACCAGAAAAGTTCAACACGACATTTGATTTGAAGCTTTCTCACCTAGAGCAGATAACTCTTTAACTGGAACAAAATGGAATACTATATGTAATATCCCTAGTGGCATTTTATAATGTTCCTTACCCTGACTTTTTAAGTACTTCATACAGGTTTCAGTACTACAGCGCTTCTTTTAAATTACTACAGCAGCCAGCCCTACAATTCTGTCTGTGAGATTTATATTATATCTGATTAAAGAGCATGAACTACTCTGTTTCCAATGATTTTCTTTCTTTTTTTTTGTCATTTTCTTACCAGCTCTGTTTCCTTGATATGGGAAGCTTTAAAAGTGCATCCATGGAGACATTTCTAAAATCAAAATGATGTTTTGTAACCAGAATATTAAATTGTTTTAAACAAATACATGCAAAACAGAAACAACTTTTATTGATATTTTTTAAAATATTAAAATTTAATAAGTCTATCACTTGGCTTTGAAATTGATAGAATGGTTTATGGAATAAAAACCAAAAGCCAACCCAGAAATTCAAGGGTGTTTATTAATGAATCTAAATTTAATTCTCTTTTTTAATGTATTCTCTGAATATCCTGGCAATCAGTATTACATTATTGTTTTAATGAGAGCTTGGAAAGCAACAGAAATTCTCTCTGGGATACTTAAATCAGACAAGTCAGAGAATGCTGACAGAAAGCACTGTCAGTGGCACTTCGGAAATAACAGGTAAGGTGCCCTCTCATCACCATAAAGCCACCCCCCCCCCCCTCATATTTTCATTCCAAAATTTCAGATTTACTTCTGTATTAGCATTATCTAGGGGAGAAAAACAGAATGCATTCACCTATAACAGTAAATTAACCCATGTGAGCACAGAACACATGACTAAATACAGCACTAAATTATCCATCCTCTACACAGAAGTCATGGACTCTGATTCATACAGTAGGTAGCAAAGCTGAGGCTTTCAATCACTGGTTTGAAGGAATTTATGTGCAGTGCAGACATTCATTCTTTGTTGAAGGTCATGGGCCTGGGAAATAATCCCTGCCAGCCAACTTGCAGAGTACTATAGGCATTGCCCCTGAGAGTTGCTGAAAGTCTTTCAAGGGTAGAGGTCAGTGCTGTGATCACAGATCAGTGAAATTGAAAGGTAACATTACCTGAGGTTAAAAAATGTAGGAAGGGGAAAAACAGGAGGGGAGGTGATGAAAGAAGGAGAAACACAGAGAAAGAAAGAAACTAAGTAAATATATTGTGTTACTCTGGATTTTTGTGTGAGAAAAAAAGAAAAGCATGTGGCTTAGTATTAAATCTAGAATTTTTTTCCTTAGGAAAGCTTCAAAATAAATCAACTGAATCTGAATACAAAATCTGATGGATGTCATGATGCAATCAATTTTGTGGGTATTTTTTAAATGCTGCAAACAAATCCATTTAAATGCTCATCAGCCTAGATATTCTAAAGAAGAAAAAAAATTAAGCTAAAGTGACTTAAACGTGAAATGTGAACAGCAGTTCAATGATCAAATTACTGTATCAATTAACTTGAGCACACAAAAAGAATGCTGCTCTTTCAAGCAAAGCTAATTTTGTTTCAGATTAGAAAGATTCTTCTTCATGTCATGGTTGCTGCTTCTTAAAACGTAGATCATACAGCAAAAGGGAAAAAGACTGTAAGTAAGAATAAACTGCTCTCTGGTAATAACTCATAAAGTAAAATAAGGAAAATAAATTGGTGCTTAGGAGGAAAAATCGATAGTAATTTTCAAGTAATTCCTAAGGTAAAAAGTCCTGAAAAGCATCTTTAAAAAGTTCAAAACTGATCAAAAGAAATTACCAGTAAATTAAACACAAAATGGCTTTTCTACTTATAGGAAACATAAGTACAAAAGATTAAGAGTTTTTGGAAATGTATAACCAAAAACCAGCAAAGGAGTTTATCACTGACGATTACTATTATACACAATAGTCACAAACGTTTATATTTATATATTGTCACGTCAGGCAGTGGTGTTATATTGTGAATATTCTAAAAGTATTGTCCTTTCGGCCTCTGGTAGCCACACCTTATTGCAACACCCTCACCCCACCCCTAGTGAAACACACACACACACACACACACACACACACACACACACACACACACACACACACACACACACACACACACACACACACACACACCCTCTCCCAAAACTACCACTTACTTCAAACTCAGACTTTGTTCAAACTAAGGGACCAATTCTTCTTGTAGGAGGACTGGATGATCTAAGACCCTACTAGCTCTAAATTCTGTGTGTTATAAATTGAAAGGAAGGAGAGGTCGCTCCGGGATGCCTAGGAAGGCTTTATGGATCTATTTGAGCTACACTCTGAAGGATGTTCAGGAGGACTTCATGTGGTTCCAGGTGAGAGGCATGATATGAACAAGGAACAGTGCCAAGAAAGGAAGGATGGGACATAACACAAAAAAAGGGAGATTGCAGTCCCCAAGCCACTGAAAGATTTTGAGCAGGAAAATGACCTGCTAAAACTACTATTACAGATCCTTCTTTTATCCATGTCTGCATCATTATCAGAATCAGAAAGGTTTTTATTAAGCATCTATGATCAAGCACTGTGAGATAAAAGTACATAGAATGAAAGAATCCATAATCCCCCCTTTACCTCAGCCTGAAATTATGTTACTATGGTGGTTCCTATAGACTTAAATGATGGGAAAGTAAGTAATAGAAAAGGCAGTAACAGGGGTAGGTGATCAGAACTGCCAAAGTACAGTCTACAAAGGAGGTTAAAATCCAGGAGAGTTGGATAAATTTTTAGTAGTACTTAATAACCTCCCAAAAGTATACTGTTGTTTTCTGATGAGAAAATAATAAATTCAAGGGCTAAACCGGGCCTTAGCTATCTCAGGGGTGGGGAACCAGCAGCCTCAAGGCCCTCTAAGCCCTCAAGTGCAGTCCTTTGACTAAATCCAAACTTGACAGAACAAATCCCCTTAATAAAAAGTTTTGCTCTGGAAAACTTGGACTCAGTCAAAAGGCTGCACCCAAGAACCTACAAGGTCACACGTGGTCTTGAGGCTTCAGGTTCCCCACCCCTGACTTGGTTAATCTTCACAATTTAAGATGAACTGTGGACCAGGGAATGATGAAATTGCCTGAGGTCACCCAGCAAATCAGTGAGAGAAATCCAGTCCCCTCTCCCTCAGCACCTATTTACCTTAAACTCAACAATGGTTAGTGTAGGATTCCCTCCTGTCCATCACTGCATTCCATCTTGAAATTGGATTTGTCCTGTAATTATACAGATAAAAGGGAACTAGAATGAAAATCATTACAAGAAAGCTACAGGACAACTAAGTAGTGTAATGGATAGAATGTTGTACTTGAAGTCAGGAAAAGCTAAGTTCAAATCTAGCCTCAGTCATGTACTTGCTGTAGACACTGTAACTCCTGTAGCACTAGAGATGATAATATTAGTACCTATTTCACGGGATTGTTAAGGGAAGCAAATGAGACAAAAGGCGTAAAGCATTTTGCAAACACTAAGGAATTATAAATGCTAGTTATTAAGAAAGCAACTTGCCTTTCAAATTGGGTTACAGCTGTGTTTGGTCCTTTTTGTAAAATACTTTTTGCCTTAGTGGAAGCAGGAACATGCTTAAGGCATGAAATTACTTAAGAGCTAGCCTTTCTTAAGTGTTTTAAGGTTTTCCAAAGAACTTTCACATATTATATATATATATTTCATTTGATCCTCATGACAACCCTTAAAGGGAAAAAAAAATGTATGTAGAACTCGCTCTCCAGTTTAATCTGCATCAACACTTTCTCCATCACCTTCTCAAGTCTAGACAATGGACAAAACAATAAGTCACACCCTGGTCTGTGCCCTTTGTCTGAGTTTGCCCACTTCCCAAGGTCTAAGTATTAACAATGAAATCTTAGAAGAGCTGCTCAGAGGGGCTTTGGGGCGAACTCTGCACTCTTTCAGAGAGATTAAAGGGACTTGCCTTGGCACACAGCCAGTCCACGTCTCAGGTTGGAGTCTTCCTGACTCCAAGGGCACGGTTCTAGCCATTGGGCCACCAAGCTGCTGAAAAAGCACTTCCTCAGAAGTATCTACTTAATGGTGATGACAAGTCTCAGCCAGGTGTACCAGGGAGAAATCTCTGCCCTGAGGGCAAGCCATCTCCTTCCAAACTACATCTCCCATGAGGCTGTGCGCAGTCGGCCCGCCCCGAGACCGGAAGTAGCCCGGGCTTCCTCCGAGACCAGGCAAAGTGAAGAGCGATTCTTCCCCGCACTCGGGCTACGTTTCTGCCTTTGCGGTTCGGGTCGCCTCGGGGTGGGGTAGACTTCTCCGCAGTCGCTTCCGATCGGCGCCCCCTCTCTCGCCAACCTCCGGCCTGCCTGGCTCCGCGCTGAGTCACGGTGGGTGGCCCTGCGGGGCGGTGCGCATGCGTGGGGGCCGCAGGCCTGAGGCGCCCCCCGAAGCCGGAGGGAGGGGCTGTTACGGCCGAGCCTGTGCGGTATGGGGTAAAACAGCCCCCCCTAAAGTCCTGGGGGCTCCGAAGGTGTTCACAGATAAGCACTCGGGGGGCAGGGTAGGGCGGCAGGAGAAGGAACCCCAACGCGAGGGACTTAGGGGCTCCTGGGTCCTGGGGGGGGGGCTTCCGAGGCCTAGGGTGAGCTAGACCCCTCGCTGATGCCCACACCTATAGGGCGCCCCTCGAAGGCCTTTAAATCCCGGACACCCAGAAAAAAAGGAAATGACCCCTCTGGATAAGCTAGGTCTGCGAGGCAGCTTCGCTGTAAGCGCCTCCTGGGTGCCGGGCACCGTGCTGCCTGTGGTGGAGCCCAAAGCAGGATCTGGGGGTGGCCGGGACGGGGGTTAGTGGAGGCTTGCCCACGCAGGGCGGGGGCTTTACCAGGCAAGTGGAACCTGAGGGAGACGGGGGCCGGGACGCACGTGGTTATACCCCAGCCCCCCGGTATAAGTTTTAATCCTATGGGGGGGGGGGGGGGGCCGCAAGCTTTGACAGCATCGGGGGAAAGCCTTTGCCGGTTAGGATTATGGGGACACAACGAATCGTTTCTTAATTTACTCTTTTGGGGCAGATTTTCGGTACACCTGGTAGGCAGCCAGAAGTGAACCGAAAAGATGTATAGTCACATTAAAACTAGCATTTATTTTCCTTTCGTTCTCTCCCAGATTCATTTTTCTTTGCCAAAACCTAAAAGAAATTGGAAAGCCAGGTTTTGGATTTTCAAATCCTAAGGAATCTCAGTTTATTTCCCAAAAGAATAGTTTTTTTTGTTTTTTTTTTCCGCCAGAATTGTATGTAACCAGTGGGTACTCTATGTAACCAATATGTATTGTACGTATGTAACTATGTAACCAGTCTTAGCAAACCTTTATTGATTGCCTGTGGTGTGAGGGATGGACTTTGTCCTATGGGGAGTGAGTGAAAAATAAAAGCTGTGTTCCCTGCCCTAGAGGTTAACGTCTATATCAGAAATCCACGAATTTGTTAGAAGCTCAGAAAGTGGGTACGTAAATGTTGAGGTGGAAAACAGTGGTGTAATACAGGACCATATAGCACTGAGTCAAGAGAGGAGACTGGTTTTGAATTTTATTTCAAATACTGACTACGCTTGAGTGGTAGACAGATAGACTTAACTTCTCTTGAACCTCAGTTACCTGAGCTGTAAAATGGGGCTAGACATTTTCTGTTGAACTTATTTCACGAGATTGTTGTGAAGTTCAAGTGAGATAAGATACACAATGCATGAACCTTAAAGGTATAATATATTTATTATTTCTAAAGAGGCAGTATGGTATTGCCAAAAGAATTCAGAAGTTCGAGTCATGAGATACCCAAGTTTATGTTTACTAGCTGGACAACCACAGGAAACCACTGACCTTTACAATCTGTTTTCCTCATTTGTACAATATCAGTGTCTCTCTGGATTGTTCTGAGGACTGTACTTTTATAAAGTTTAAAGTATCCTTTAAAGGAGTGATCAAGGTTGAAGTAGGGGAGGCCATCAGGTACTTCTTGGACAAAATGAATTCTGACCTTCAAGAGTTATAAAACTTAGAATCACATACTTAGAGAATTTCAAAGTTAAAGGGACTTTCAGTGGCTATCTTGGACATATCCCATACCTGAAAAGGAATCCCTTTGACAACATTCCTGTCAAATGATCTCCAACCTTTCTTTAGTGAAAATATGTTCCAAACCTGTTCCCAACTTTAGATAACTTAATTCTTATTTGCCTAGAGAGATTATTGATATAACTTGTGCAAAGACAGACATCAAAACATTTTGTGCAAATAATAGTAAAAAAGATTGGTTTGATTGGCAGAAATATAAAATGATGAAATTGGAGAGGTAAGGTAATATGATTTGATGGATACCCTTCAATGAGAAAGGGTGGGGGTTATATTTTATGTTCAAGACAATGGGGAACCACAGTAGATTTTCAAGGTATTATAAAACCAGCACATTGCCTTGTACATGGTTAGCTCTTATATACTTCATTAATTTTCTTGAAAATTATTCTAGCATTATCCCCATGAGAGCATGAGTACAAATTTGAGGGGGAAAAAAAAGATGGCCAAAGCTGAGGAATTAGTAATGAATCAATTAGGGTAATAATTTTGAAAGCAGATTTTTAAAAAGGTTTTAAGAAGCAGAAATGGTTGAGTTTAGTTTTTCAGGAGTAAGCTACATAATTTTGCTGCCTTACATTTTTTTCAGTATTATTTTGTATATTATAACCAAAGTCATCCCCTAATTGCACAAAACTGCAGCCTCACCAACTTTAGGTGAGTTCTTGATCTCTGGTGACATCAAGTTTTCTCATTATCAGTCACCATCACCATATTGTTCTTATGTAATAATTACCCACCTATAATGTTGTTTTACTACCTGTGAGACCAGTTAAAAATAACTGTCTAAAAATAGTTCCTGATTTATAAATAGGTCATTACTTCCAATATTTGTCAGTTTAGAAATAGGATATTTCTATAATATATACCATAAATACTGCTGATAGTAACACTCACATTTATGTAGACCTTTAGGTTTGTCTCAGAAAAGGCCCTGTTTAACCCAAGTAGACCTGAAATTGAGAAAGTATGAAATAGTGAATGGAGTATTTATTGGGGTCAGATCTTCTCTGATAATAGGTGTGTGACTGGAAAACTCTCTGTCTTAGGCTCATCCTTGAAGATATAAATAGGTTGCATTGCTTTGTCAAGGCTCATCCTTGAAGATATAAATAGGTTGCATTGCTTTGGTGGAGTGAGTTCCCATAGGAGAGTCGCTTATGCTGACAACATCAGAGATTCTTCTATAGTCATGTTTACCCCCCAAACCTTCATTTGATACTGCCATATCTTTAACCTATCCCTTTCACTGCTGAACACAGAGGAAAAAAGCTTTCTATACTAGCTGTTTTCTCACTTCCTGGTCCTCAGTTTACAACATAATTTCCTTTTACTCATAAGGGGACAAACTTCTCTGCCAGGTTATCAACTATTCATTTAGTACATCTGTTAGCCTCTTTTTCAACATTCTCTTTGACTTATCTACAGCCTTTGTCACTGTCTACCATCCTTTCCTCCTATGTAATCTCCCTGAATTTTTTGCATGACCTCTCTCACTTCTTGCTTGTCTGGCTGCTCCTCAGGATCATCATTTATCTATGTACCCCAGCCATGGATGACTCCCTTTTCTCTGTACTTTCTTGGTGATCTCATCAGCTCCCATGGGTTCAGTTATATCAGGCTTCAGGTCCTACTGCTTGACATACAGTATTGGTCACTTAATCTGCACACACACACATACACATATATGTTTCAGAATAAGCAATATTGATTCATTTACCTGTCTCAAAGTAAGGAAGGCTAGAGCTCATAGTTGTAAAACTCTACAAAGCAAAACAATAACCTTATACTCATAATAAAGTCAAATACTAAGTCACATTATTTGTAACCAGCCCTTCAATATCATGGACAAGTCACTTAACCTCTTTGGGTCTCATTTACTCATCTGAAAAATAAATAAGTTGAACTAAATTAACCATAAGGGCCACTTTAGGTTCTAAAGCTGTGATCCTCTTAAACATTCTGTCCAGCCACTTACATTATATATTTTGCATTTTAAGTTTAATAAGCACCTTATGTATTTGTGTAGATGCATATGCGTGCACATCCACACATCCATGCATTCATTCATTGATTTTAGTCAGGACTTGTGGTTTCCTTGATGGAAGAGCTCGCCCAGTGAGGAAGTTTCTTCAACCAACACACATTAGTACCTTGCACAATTTAGAGTGTTATCTGGGAATACTAAGAGACGAGATAATATACTAGGGTCGCACCCTGGATATATTAGGGGTGGAGCTTGAATTCAGGTTTCCCAAACTCCAGGACTTGTTTTCAATCAGCCATGCTCTACTGCCTCTGAACTTATGTAGTGCTTTACTAGTCACTGTTATATGTTACTATATGCTTTGAAACAACCAGTTGCTGATAATATTCTGTATTTGAAACAAGGCGAGGTTCAAACAGCAATTTAAAACTTCGTTAAGAAGTCATAAAGACTGTAAAAAGACCATTATCAACAGCCACTCAGCACTGAATACTGTGTGCTTGTAATTCCAAAGAAGAGAAGTGACTCTATACCTTTCTCTCGTCCTTGCAGAGGTCAGGGATTATGGATGTGGAACAATTCATGTATTGTCAGAAATTAATGGTGATGATTAATTAATTAATTATGATTCATTTTGCAGTTTGTATCCCCTTCTATTTTAATTGTTTGTCATAAGACCCTTATGGGTGGAGGAGAAGAGAAGTATATTGGGAAATGAAAATGGTGTAAAAATAAAATATATCAGTAAGTTAAAATTTTAAAATATCCAAAGGATGAAAAACCAAATTCTTTTTACATAAATTAGAGATTGGAAGGAATTACTAATTAAATTGGAAAAATTTGTATTTTAAAAATGTAATGGTCTATGAGCAGCAGAATTTGGAATCTCTGTACTTTGAAGTATTTACAAAACTGTACAGCATGATGTAACAGAATTTTTCACTGAGTCTTTAGAAGTTTATTTTTCCCTCAAACTTATAATCTATCTGAATAGAACCCCTTTGACAATAGCTGCCCCACACTTCTTTTTTGTTTTGTTTCTTTTTGAATAGATATTTTGTCATACTCATTTTCAGTTGTTTTGTGACTGTTTCTACTTTGTTGTTGTATGTATTGTTTTTCTGGCTCTGTCTATATCATTTGGCATCAGTTGGAGTAATCTGTTTCTCTGAATTCATCCTATCAGTTGTTCTTTATAGCACAATAATATCCCTTTACTTTCAGGTGCCACAGTTTATTTAGTCATTCCACAGTCAATGGGGCAGCTACTTTTTTTCTTGCACTTTATTACCCCCAGAAGTGTATGTGGAGCCTTGCTTTTGGTCAATAGAGAACGTGCCTAGCAGTGGTATTTTAGAATCAGCAGAAAGGGACATTTTATCCACTTTATTTGCATAATTCCAAGTTCCTTTCCAGAATGGCTGTACTAATTCACACCTTTACTAATGATGCATTAGGGCACCTGTCTTTCCCTACCCGCTTCAGCATTGACTAATCCCGTCTTATGTCATCTTTGCCTATTTTCTGGTTGTGTGATGAATCCTCAGTTATTTTGGTTTGCATTTTTGTTCTTAGTGATTCAGAGCATTGTTTGATTTGATTGTTAATATGTTTGCAGTTCTTTTTGAGAATTGTTTATAGATACCCTTTGACCATTTATTTCTCTGCTGAGGAATGACTTTTGGTCTTCAGTATTGCTGATATTTGGATACCAAACCCTGATAAGAGATATTTGACAGTGGGTTTTTTTTTTGGCGGGGGGGGGGGGGGGGGGGGGGGAGGGTGGCAGGAGGTTTCCTTCTCAATTGCTTCCCTTTTCTAGATGCATTCATTTGGTGTGTACAAAAGCTTTTCAATTTCATGTAATCAAAATTGTTCATTTTACCTCTTATAATTGTCTCTATCTCTTGTTTGGTTAAGAACTTACCTCTATTCATAGCTTTAAAAAGTATGATTTGCTTCTCTTCTAATTTTTTTTATATTATGATTGTTAATACACAGGTCACATATCCATTTTGAATTTATTGTGGAATAAAGTATGATGTTGGTCTAAACCTGATTTTTGCCAGACTGCTTTTCAGTTTTCTTTGTAGTTCTTAGCAATTAAGTAATTCTTTCTTAAATAATTTATGTTTTTGTATTTATCGAACACTGGGTTATTAAGTTCCATTATTTCTGATTTTCTTTTGTCCAATCTATTCCATTAATCCACTTTTTTATTTTTAAAACAATACTAAGTGATTTTGATGATTGTTACTTTATAATGCAGTTTGAGGTATGAAAATGCCATTTCCCATTTAGACTTATCATTTAAAAAAACAATCATTTCCCTTGATACCCTAGCTCTTTCCTCTCCCCATAAAAATTAAGACTAGTTTTTCCATAAAAAGCTATTTAGACTTTCTTCTTGCCTGGCTCAGAGAACTAAAGGTTCAGACTGTTGATATCACTTTATCATGGCCAAGGCAGCCAGGAGGAGCTTCTTGGGCACTCTGATTAGGTTTGTGGGAAATGGTGAGCAGCTTGGGCAAAGGAACTCCCCTTAGCTGAATCAGCTCAAAATGTCTTCAGTGTTTCTTGTTGATATCCTTCTCCTGTTATGGCTAAATAAATCTCTTTTTGTTAACTGTTAAATGACCTATTAGTCTCATTTTGTTCAAGTTTCAAACTTTAAACTATTTAATGAGTGGCCTGAGGTCAGGACTAACACAAAATATCATGTTTATTTAGAAATATTTCGAAGACTTTAATAATCATTTGGGCCAACTTCCCTGTTTTTCGGTTGAAGAAACTGAGGCCTAGAGAGGCAAAGTAGGCTTTCCTCAAACCACACATAATGGCAGAGTCGAAAGTAGAACCCAGCTTCTCTGATTTCATATTCTTGCTCCTACAACACAGCTTGAAAATTAACAATTAAAAACAATAACTACTTCTGTCCCAAATATTGTCAATTATAACTCTCCTACGTCCTATTTGTTCTTAGAAAACTGAGATGGCCAAATAATGACTCATTCTGTAGCCAACCGAACTGAACTAGATTACACCCATAATTTAGAACCTTTCTGCCTTGGTAGGACCCAACTAATGGCCAGAAGCTTTAAGAAGAGAGAGTTCATATCCTTGCACAAGGAGGTTTCAAGTTAAGATTTTTATAGTGTACTTTTTTAAAGTTTGCAAGGTGTTTATTTTCAACCTACAAATGAAGGAACTGAGGATCCATGAGTCTCAGTCCAATACAGTTCATACAGTTTGCGTGAAAGCCAGGATTGAAGCCCAGGTCTCTTCTAACGTCATAGCTTGTCCTCTTGCTTTGATGTGCTACCTGTCTAAAATGTACATTTTTTAAAGGGTCTTAATTCAATGGGTTGTGAATTGTTTTCCTATGAAGTAGCTTTCATAACAATGTGAGACCTAAAAAGAACTTAGAAATTTTCTAGTCTTACAACCTCCTTACTGTACAGAGGAGAATATTATGTCTTAGTGAGGTAACTTAGCCAAGGCCTCATGACTTGTAAGAAGCGAAACTGAGACTTACTGTGCCTTGATGTCACCTTCTAGGGACTCATTTGTAATCGAAGCTAGGCATCTCACTAAGGAATAAAATACTTGGGCCGAAAGGGAAGGGGAGAACAAAACAGAATCATTGTATTATACCTATTAAGTGCCAGGCACTGTGCTAATTGCTTTTTTATTTTTAAACAAATATTATCTCATTCGATCTCACAACAACCCTGCCAGGTGGGTACTATTATTATCTCCATAGTTTGTGGAAACTGAGGCAAACAGAAATTAAGTGACTTGCCCAGGGTCACACAGCTAGTAGAAGTATCTGAAACTGGAGTCTCCCCGACTAGTGTTGAAGGCTTTAGTTAAGGGGTCCCCCGAATTTGTGTTTTTGAGTTACCATGTTTTCCAGAAGCACAAGACCCAGAGCATGCAGGAGGCCCCCTATGTGTCAAGGATGAAGCCACCGCCCCCAGCTGACACCCTAAGCTGAATTCTCTGTGTCTCCTTGGCAGGCAACACTGACATCAGCCAGTCTGTGCCAGGCTTGAAAAAATGCTTGTGCAGCTGGCATCTTTTGCAGATAAGCAGACCCTCCTATCTTCATAGTCTAGTGGTTCCCAAAGAAAAAGAATGCCATCACCTTGCTCCTCCCTTCCAGGAGGGGTTACTATACTTTTTCTGTGCCATGTCCTTTCCTGTTTTCTCCTCCTTTTGTTATATTCTCATAAATATGTGAACTTCTCTAAGGGCTGGGAACTCTTTGGGTTCCACATGCATGTTCATGTCTCTTGTAATAAGCCTGGTTTTCACATAAGTCTTTTGATGTGATTGCCTGTTGACACTAAGTTCAGCACTCTTATCTACTGTGTACTAACAGCTGCCTCTAAGAAGAAGGAGGAGAAATGTTCTTATGATTCATAATCACGTGAACAGTTTAAATGCAAAAATTATACACCACAAAAGGGCTATAAATGTAAGAGTGCCAAATTTCAGTCTTGTTAAGGACAAGGATCATATGAAGCTAACATAATTCCACATATTGACAAGTACTAAATGAACACTTACGTGATTAAACTGAATTCCCCGTCTTAAAACATTTGAATGTTAATTATTTTTATATTGCTAATTGATGCATAGGTAACAATAATCAATGCATGATTTAATATGTTTGTTTTATTTTATTTCAAAGGAGAGAATGGCTACTTTTAAAAGAAATGTCAGACAAGAACTGATTTCCCAATTTCACTCGTTAGCTGCTGAAGGAAATATCAGCAAGTTACCAATATTCCTAAATCAATATCCATTTCTTATAAATGAAACTTCTGAAAATGGTTGGACTGCCCTAATGTACGCTGCAAGAAACGGACACCCACATGTTGTTCAGTTTCTGCTGGAAAAGGGGTGAGCATAGTAGCAAGTAGTTTTGCATTGAAAGAGATTGCAGCCATATTTGTTTATCATTAGAAATGGTTTAAAATATCCTATGAATTCATTCTTATAAAAACATAGTTTTCCCATAATACTTTTAACACTTGTTGCTGTTACCGAAAAATAACAGTAAGAAGTGTTTTAGTATAATCATTCAGAGAAAAAAAAGTATTCAGAACATAGTGATAAGAATAATGATAGCTTCCATTTACAAAGCACCTACCATTTGAGTCTCAACCACTCTGGGAGGGAGGTGCCATTATTATTCCCATTTCACAGATGAAGAAACTGCAGCAGACAGGCTTAGTGACTTTCCCAGAGTCGCACAGCTAGCAAGAGTCTGAGGCCGATTGGATCACAACACTTTTTGCACTATGCCAAGCTCTATTCCAACATAATAGAGGAATGCTTTTCACAGTCTCTCAGTTTTCAATATATAGTACACCTAAGGTGGAACACATTAAAAAAAAAAATGTTCTGGAATATATGCCAGGATGTTCCAAATTCTCCAATGCATTTTCTTTGGAACAATTCTTAATCAGTTAGTCAACAGACTTATTAAGTACCTGACACATGCCAGATATTTTGCTGGTGACTGGAGATACAGAGATGAAAATGGAAGTTCCTGCCCTTAAGGAGCTTTAGTCTTAGAAGATAACATGTTATGCATTTAAGTATGTATAAAGTAAATGCAAGGTCATTTCAAAAGTAGAAAAACTAACAACGAGGGGCATCAGGGAATTCCTCATGTAGGAAATGATACTGGAAATTAGCTTTGAAAGGAACTATAGAGTCTAAGAAGCATAGATAAGGAAGGAATTCATTCCCAGCATGCAGGACAGCCTGTACAAAGGTACAAAGGTGGGAACCCAGATGTGGAGTTTATATAGGACCTGGACATAATGGAGCAGACACAAATTAAACATGTTCACGTACATCTGTGGAATTCTGGAGCAAAATATGAAATAATACTTATATTTTACGTACTTAATACTTAAGCAATTCTCTGGAAAGTTATAAATGTGTAATATTTTAAAGTTTTATTCATATGTTAATGCTTTTTAAAAATTTCCCCAGGATAGCAACTAGTCTGTAATCATTAAATAAATATAGCAAGATGTTAAGATGGACACTGAAAACTTTTTGTTATATACTTACTGTTTTCCCTCCCAATTCTTTCTCCTTTCCATAGGTGTGACAGGTCCATTGTCAATAGATCAAACCAGACTGCACTGGATATTGCTAAGTTCTGGGGCTATAAGCATGTAGCTACCTTACTATCTAATGCCATGGGTATACAGAAACAATTTTTCCTACTCAATAAAATGGAAGAATATGAAAATTATTTTAGCAAGACGCTCTTAGACAGGAAGAGCGAGAAAAGAACAAATTTGACATGGCTATCAATTAAACAAAACCATCCAGACACAGTCTATATCCTTTTCTCAGATTTAAGTCCGTTGGTTACGTTGACTGGCCAACAGCCAGAAGTGAGGCTTTGTCGCTTGAATTACACACAGATAAAAGATTATTTAACCAATCTTGATAATATTATCCTAGTTTTTCTTGGGGTAGAACTTGGAATTAAAAAAGAATTAATTAACAGTAGTATTGGGGAAGACTCAAACAAGGAGGGAGACGATGGGTTGGTTGCTTGGTTTGCCCTTGGTATAGATGCAATCTCTGCTGAAGAGTTTAAAAAAAGACATGAAGACTGCTACTTCCTTCATCCTCCAATGCCTGCTCTCCTACAGTTAAAAGAAAATGAAGCTGGTAAGATGTAAATTTTACCTCATCATTTGGGGTGATTGATTTTTATTAGAAGAAAACAGGGTTAGGTTACTCTGTAGCTGCTAAGAGGGGATCTCATGTAAGCAGTATTTACCATTTGTACCTGGCAGTGACATAAAAAAAAAATCTTTATTAAAGTTTTGCTAGATATGTGAAGACACCTCTAGTTATTCCTGTCTTGGACAGTCAAAGAAGGTTTATATGGTTAACTTCAGGTAGTGTCTGTGTCCATGTTGCTCACCAGGATCATTTGTTTACAAAGATTATACAAAAGTTGAGTATTTGTAATTTGGAAACTGCTTATATAGTAGACCCAGAAGAAGTTTCAGTTTACTAGGTCAAAATGAAGATAAGGTCTAATTTTCTTTCATTATCTGTATTTGAGAAAGAAGTTATATTATTTTAGAAATGCAGACCAAAAAAGACCATATTGTCTTTATATTAGCCATAGGTTTGTTTTTGACCTTTAGAAATGCTTTATAATTTCCCTGATTTTGAGGACTTATATGTTTTTAAGGGGTAGTAGCTCAAGCAAGATCTGTTCTTGCCTGGCATAGCCGATACAAGTTTTGTCCAACATGTGGAAGTGCAACTAAAATTGAAGAAGGTGGCTATAAAAGAGTATGTTTAAAAGAAGACTGCCCCAGTCTTCAAGGAGTTCACAATACATCCTATCCAAGAGTTGGTAAGCCTTTCTTCTTACATTACAATTTGGAATACTTCCTTTGCAGGAGTATGGGAGATTATGGATGTGGAATATTGCATATTGCTGTTACACATAATCTATGTATTGATTGGTGTTGCTATAATGCTTCTTTTTCCCTTTTTAATTTCTGTTCCAGAGGTTGGATGGGGTAGGAGGAGAGATATATTGGAAAATATAGATGATATAAAACAAAATTTATCATTAAAAATAAGATTAAAAACACTTTGGCTAACTAGTATCATTATAAGAATGAATCATCAAGTTAGGCAAAGTTACCCCTTTAGAATTATTGTATCATAGAATGTTAAAACAGGAACAAACCTCAGATCATCTCCTAATCCCCCTATTTTATAGGCTCAAAACAATGAAAGGACATTGAAAGCACAATGTTAAGTGACTTGATTAAGTTCACACCAGTTAGTGCCAGGAAGCCAAGACAAGTATTTTTCACCGCATATGTAGGATGTAAGAAGTTTTACCATGATATGTAAGATCTCTTACTGAGCTTGGTAATTTCGGATAGCACCCTTTGTTAAGAAGGGAAAGATGGGAAATTTAAGTGCCAAATCTTTATTTTAACCATGAGTTGAAGACCCTTCAAAAAGTTATGTACTTTTCTGCCAAATTAAGTAGAGGATGCTGAACACAGTTCATAAGAACCACCAGTTATTATTGTGCCAAAATAGGATGATGTCATCTGGGTCTGTGGAGGTATGTGTTGCTTGTACACTAAATGACCCCAGACTGCTGTACTTTTTGAGTTCTCATATCTAAAGCAGTATAGCGTAGTAGATAGAAAGCTGTAGCCTTGGAATCAGGAAGACCTGCTCTCAAGCACTCTTTCAGACATAAGCTGTCTCAGTGACCCTAGGCAAGTCACTTAACTTGTTAGTACCCTAGATAGCTCTTTAAGGCTATAAGTTTCCAATAAGTACCAACCTGTAGCAGTAAGACCTTTTCATATGGTAGTGCTTGGGAAATCACAGCATTTCTGCTTCTTTTGTTGTTGTCTGTCAGTTATTACTTCTTGCTAACAACTCATTTTCCACTTCCCTAATTTGCTACTTCAAATGTGATTTTGGCTTGGAAAACAGCTCAGAGCTTGTTAGAATTGAAAATAAAATGAAAAAGAAAAATGTTTAAATATTTTTCAGACAACTATTCTGCATGAAAAACTGAGTGAAATGTGCATGAGTAAAGAATGAGCTTTAGAAAGGGGATTTCTTTAAAACTATTATTTTTGGCTCCTGAAAAACCATTTTTTTCTTATTTGCTCATTGTTAGCTGTGGAGTTTGCTGAAGTTGAGTCCCAGTATACATAAGGTTTTCTTTTTTAATATTTTTTAAATGTCTGAAGTAAATTTAATGTTATGTCATATTAGATTTTAAAGAATACTTTTTTATTTTACTGTCACCTAAACCCTTATCAACCCCTAGAGAGCTCTCTGCCAAACCCTTAATTCATATATGCTAGAAGCATTTTGTTTCTGGTAACTTCTAATTTCTAGTGACTGTAGAGGCAAAGTGACGTAATAAGTAGGGTGCTGGACTTGGAGTTGTGAAGACTTGAATTCAGATCCCACCTTGATACTTACCAATTAAGTAAGCATGGACTAGCCTCTTAAACTCAGAGCTTCGATTTCCTCATCTGTAAAACAGGGATTATAGTACCTCAGGAAGGAGGTAAGACTCCAATGAGGTGAGATGTGTGAAAAGTGAAACTTTTTGCAGACTTCAAAGCACTACACACATGTCAGTTACTATTCTTGTACTTACCCTGCTACGCAGAGGCGTTTTTTAGAGTAATGGTGAAAACGTCTTTCTAAGCTTTCATTTATTGATTCTAGATCCAGTGGTAATCATGCAAGTTCTTCATCCTGATGGAAACAAATGCCTTTTAGGCAGGCAGAAAAGATTCCCTCCTGGCATGTTTACATGCCTTGCTGGATTCGTTGAACCTGGTAAGAATTTTAGAAAAAAAGAGTTTTTTACAAGTGTGTATACTGTTAAGTGAGTTTTTTAAGCTCTAGTTGTCGCCAGCTAGGATACTTGAAATATTTTTATGCTAACACATTTTAACACTTATGCCTTCCATATTTTGGTAAAATTTTTTCATTTATCTTCTTAGTAATCCCTATTTGCAAATTCATGTCTATGTGTAGATGCATTTAATAGATATGTATCAAAAGAAAAGGATATCATAATAACTAGGTTTCAAAAATACCTTCATAATCATGGTCATCTTCCTCAAACATTAATTTAATTCTATTTAGAAGTACTCTCAGATATACTCCAGCCTAGTAGAAAGGGTTTTGATCTGAAAAGAATATATTTGGTTACCTAGAAGCACATACAATTAAAGGATTTAGATAATTTTCTGAATTCATTCCTAATATCATTTTTTTGTAAGATCACATTTATTTATGTCAAATGTTACAGTAGGCCAGGGAACTCTTAAGGGTCTCTCCCCCATAGTACTTTTGGTTCAGTATATACAATTTCCTCTTGCAGCTTACTCTGATGAAATACATACATTTAAATCAAGTAACACTTGTAGCCAATATATAATAAATATATTTATATATATAGTAGTACTGTGTAGATATAGTAGATATATACTGTTAATATATATATTATGTATTACATGTAGTAGACATATACTGTCAGTATATAGTAGATGTATTTCTGACAAGTTTGGGTAAATTGAATTATTTTCATAGGAGACCTTGCTGCTTAAAAAATCTTATTGTTACTTTTTTTTGGTCAAAATAAAATATTATTTCCTCATTTATCTTTTCCATAAACATCTTTTTCATGTTGGATTTGCCTAAAATGAATTGCTTTGTATTCTATAATGTACCTTCTCACAAGTATGAATGGAAATGCAAACCCTACAAATCTTACCTCAGTATATTTTTGGGTACTCCTTCCTATAGTGTGAATTACAACCAGAGGTATGCTTGAGTAGGTGTTCTTCCCTTTCCACCAAGGTCTAACAATCTATCAGCTATACTGCAAAACTGTATGACTGCCACAACTACTCAATCTGACCACAGACCACTTCTAATGTCCAATTGTTCATTCCTTTTCTGGGACCCACTTTTCCCCACTGACACGTTCTCCTGCCTGCTGTCTCCCTGTTCTTTGCCTTTTCAAGAAGTTAGAAGAAAGGTGTCAAAGATCAGGAGTCATTAGCTTTGCCAAGTAATTATGAGCCAAACTCTGACATAGAAGATGCCCCTTGTCCTAGTACCCAACCAGGGGTACATTACCCTTTAATGACGAACACCTAGGATTAACAGCATGCACTAGACAAGGTGGGATCCTAGACTTCCCCACACGTAGGTAAGCCCTCTTCTTTCCCTGTCTGAATTCTCCGATGATTCTAGAATTTTTAGTTAATACTCTCATTACAACCTATCCATTCTTTCTCATTCTGTGCAACTCTTATCTATTCCTTCCCATACAGCTTCCACTGGGGGTCAACTTCCTGGAGGTCTTCTAGATTTCTTGACATTGATTATATATCTTTGGAGCATGTAGGCTGTCCATTGATTTCTTTTACTCCATACGGAATGGGCCCACCTACATCTCCAGTTACTCATCCATCTGTTGATAATACGTTATGCTACTTCTCCTTATGTAATGCTTCATTAATGATATATTATAGCTTATTCATGCCCATCATGTAATTACCTTCTAGGTGATGCAAAGCTTAATTCTTAAGAGGCTGGGAATGTTTATACGTACACTAATAAGTTACTGTCATGTAAACCTATTTAATTTTAATTATTCTTACTATATTTTTGCTTTCATCCTTAAAAACTACCTGAGATCTCCCTTTCTTTCCACAATTACAACTTGATCGTGTGTCCAAAAGATCCCATATACCCCAAGGTCACAGATGAGATCTTTCACATCCTCCTCATTAGCAGCCTTAAATAGATACGACATTCAAATCCTATATACTTCCTTCCCCTCAAATTGTATAGTGCACAAAGACCCTAAAACCTAAATCTAGAAGTATAAAGTAAAATCTAACTTTCCCACCAGTAACTACCCTGGAAGCTCCCCTCATCCTTCCTTGACCCGCAGCAAAAGAAGGGGAGCATCCCTAGTGTATACAAAGGGGAAAAACAGGAAAACCATCATAAGAACTGCCCAGCGTCCATGCAGACTTGGAAAAGATAGCAGTACCCCTCCTGTGTCAAGCCTTCCTGAGGACTCAGGTAGCTTTGTGGAGCAACCTTTAATAGCTCTCACTGGCACCTATTTTTTTAACAGGAGGTGGGAGAAGATCTTCTTTTCTCTTCCCTATCATAAACACTGACGATATAGTCACTCATTTGAAGATGCCTTTGCCACCAGATGTAGAAATTAAAATTGGCAGAAGAAACTGAGTAATTCTCCATATTTTAATACATTGTTGAAATGAATTGCCTTAATTTAGTGGCAGACTCTAAGTGGTAGTGGTCAGTTTCCCCTAAGACGCTAATCATGCTCTGTTCCACTCTCACCCCACCCCCAGTACCAGCTCCTTACTGTTGGTAAGAATCGGATCCAGAAAAGAATTTCTCCTAATGGTTGCTTCAGAAACTATTAGCTGTTCTGCTTTGGGCTCTTCAACTGCAACAGCTGTGTGAATAATTGGAGCTTCCTATAGCTACTTAGAGCATGACCCTGTGACAGGCAATTAATATGTTTCCCATATTCCTGATCTAGACCTTCTTTTTGTCCGGGCAGCCTGTTTGACAGTTACTCTGTTTTCTGTCTGCATTGATGAGTCTTCCTGCAGGTTCCAGAGCTTCCTGACATGAATGTGTCTTCCTACCACTCCCACCTCCCTCTTTAACCTAGGCTGTTTCTTTTGAATGAGGTGTAACCATCCCAAGGTGTATTCTAGTCATGGCTTTTATTCCAAGTCATATGATGTCTGTGCAGTTAGATTTCCCTAGGACTTCTAGTCTTTATTACTTGATGCCAAAACTTTAGGCATTTGTACATATACATTTGAGACCATTGTACACCCCCAGATTTCTGTTTCCTGTAAATGTCTAGGCTCTTGTATATATACTCTTCCTACTTTCAGTAGCATAGTGGAAATACTTAGTTTTCCCCTGCCAACTTTCTTTTTTAGGTTTAAAGCTTTTAAAATTAGATTTCCAAGACTTTAAGGAAATCCAAATGCTGACATGGTTTAGGGAATGCTGACACTGTTTAGAGGTGTTGAGACCCCAGAATGTCAAGGTACCAGGCAGAGTTGCCTAGAATATATTCATGTACTCAAAATATCTTCCAGTGAAGTGGCAAAGTTTATTGTGACACCAATAGAAACAGGCAAGAATTGTTAGGGAACCTGCAAGCTAGCGAGGATGGTGTTGGGGCTTATATGGAAAAAGGACAGTGAGAAGATGCCAAGTACACTAATTAGGTGATGTGAGGTGGGATTAAGGAGTGGTCAGCGTATGCAAGTAGTCCTGGTGCTTTGAAAGAAGGCACCTGTGATCTATGAATTGGAAAATACAGGGAGTCTCCAGAGATAACTTTGTTGATATCATATATTGAGGAAGAAAAAACAGTTTTTTTTGCTTAGTTGCCAGAGGCATGGTCCTTGGGCAGGCACCCCTGTGTCTTGTACTGATACGGGAATTACAGAGTTAGCCTGCAAGGAGGGAATGGTGAGGTGGGGCCCAGGCTGCTGGGTTGCTTAGGTCTTAGGGCTTTTTGAGGTCCAGTCCCACCACCCCATCAATAACATTCCCAGATAACATTTTCTTCACTTCCCACTTGTTCATAGTCTTTTTTCTAAATGCTTATCGTCAATAATTTCATGAGAAATAACCATGTATTTCATGAAATGATGTTTCTTACTGTCTTAGGATGCATGGTAAAACATTCTACCAACTCCTTTATTTGCTCCTCTAAGAAGAAACTGAGTCATCCTTCTATTTACCTTTAATTCCCTTTTAACTTATACTTTAATTTGTAGCCAGAAAAAAGACATCTTATAATTATATATCCTCAGTCTAAAAATTGTGATTTTTATCAGTTTCCCCTATTTTGTACAACTGTCGCTATCATTGAAAAAGCAGCGGGGCTGCTCAGAGTTAAGGAATATGGTGTATTTTTCTTTTCATGTGTTAGTGTAACCAAATAAGTAATCACCATTCCTACTTAAAAGGATCCTCTCTATATTTACCTAGTCTGCTTCTCATAAAGTAAATATGGTTTGTTGTGGATCAAATACTAAAAGCTCTGTTTGGCATTTAAAGTCCTTTATGTCCTTTATTCCTACCTTTTGAAGCTTTTCCCCAACACATACTTATTGATCCAGTGATCCTGGCCTCTAGCAGTTTCATGAGGAAGGTGCTCATCTCTGGCCTCAGGGCCTTTTTTCTAGGTTTGAGACGCTCTCCCCTCTTCATCTCTGCCTCCTGGGGTTCCCTGACTTCAGTTAAGTCCCCACTGAAATCCCATCTTCTACAGGAATCTTTCCCCACCCCTCCTTGATTCTAGTGCCTTCCTTGTGTATAGCTTGTTTTGTGTATATTCGTTTGCATGTTGTTTCACCCCATTTGATTGTAAACTCCTTGAATGAGGGACTTTTCCTTTGCCTCTTTTTGTATTCCCAAAACTTAGCACAGTGCCTTAATAAATGTTTATTAATTGATTGATTGAAAGTATGCTCAAAACCTTTCTAGCATAGACCACCTGATTTGGGAGGCTCTACTGGCATTCCCTTCCAAGAACCAAAACATGAGCAAAGTGCCTTGTGGAGAAAGATGTTTTTGGTTTGTTTTTGTTTTTTTATTAGCATTACAACAACTCTGTGAATAGGTGTTACCTCCTTTTTTTTTTTTTTTACAGATGAGCTGAGTCTCAGACTTGCCTATGTTTACACAACTAATAAGTATTCAAGTTCCCAATTCTAAGTTCAGCATTTTATCCACTATGCCACTCCTGATTGATAGTGAATTTCATATTAATGTGTTTACTATTTTTGAATATATATAGTTATATTTTATATTTACAAAGAACTTTATATGTGTTTAATAATAATGTATTTTCTTTCACTTTTATTTCTATTACATGTCTCAGTGGACAGTCATCTATCTATCTTGTTTTCTCTGAAGGGAAAATTTGCCAAAATTTAAGAGGCAAAAAGTGTTGTGTTTTATGGTGTAAGGTTTTTCAAATATGCAATATTAGTAGGATATATGATAGCTGAAATGATGCAAAAATAATGATTTTCACCAGCAATAGCTTTAGCACAATTTAACATATTGTAAAAAAATTGTAATTAAAGAATATGGTATTTACATTGAGATAGCATACGCACATATGTATGAATGTACATGCATGTGTATATATACAGAGACATATATGTACATACATACATATACACATATGGGCAGCTAGGTGGTGCAGCAGATAGAGCACCAGTACAGGATTCAGGAGGACCTGAGTTCAAATGTCACCTCAGACACTTGACACTCACTAGCTGTGTGACCTTGGGCAAGTCACTTAACCCCAAATGCCTCATCCTGGGTCATCTCCAGTCATCCTGATGACCTGCACAGCCCTCCCTCACTGAAAAACAAATTCAAGTGCAAGTCATGTCATCATTTTTCTGATGGTGTGGTCTTCCTCGGCAACGAAGGACGAACACACACGTATACACATACATATATATGGTGATTGTCTATGAGAGACCACTGTCCTTATCATTGAGAAAGGAACTTCCTATGTTACCGTTTTAATGCCTTATGGATGAGTTGACAGTTGTTGTTTTCTTGAATGCCAATCTAGTTTTAGACTCCTTTTTCCTGACGTTGTAGCAGCCTACTGTAGGTACATTCAGAGTGATTTCCTGTTTTCTGAGTAGTTCGGAGAACAAAGTACAATTCTTGCTTAAGGCTCTTTCCTCAGCTGCTTGTTCTTTGCACCATTTGATTAGGGGAGACAATAGAAGATGCCGTTCGAAGAGAAGTAGAAGAGGAAAGTGGAGTCAAAGTTGGCAGTGTTCAGTACGTCTCTTGTCAGCCTTGGCCAATGCCCTCCTCCTTGATGATTGGCTGCTTGGCTGTTGCAATGTCTACAGAAATTAAAGTTGACAAGAATGAAATAGATGATGCTCGCTGGTTCACTAAAGAACAGGTAAAGTTCAGTTTAATTTCTCTCTCCTCTTGATTGTTCTCTGACTGTATCAGTTTTGGACCGGAGTGTGTAGGCTTTTTTTTCAGCAAGCTGATTCAGTGTTTGTATTAATTCACATGGTTCACTGATTGCATTGTAATTGTAAATTACACACGGTAGTAGAAGTTTGTCCAGTATCAATTCATTGTTTGAAGTTCCCAGTAAGTTCAACATCTTTTTGAGGACAATGATTGTCTCATTTAAAAATAAGTGCCATTTCCCTGGTCGTTCCTCAAGTATATGTTTAATAAACTTAAAAATGCAGGAAAAATATTTTTCAGATGAGAATTAAAGGAGAAATGCCATTTTCCTACATGAACTTTGTGTTTATCTCATGGCTTAACAATTCAGGTTGCCTGTAGAACAATTCAAGTTTCTTTTACCTATTAACAAAATAAGCATTTCAGAATTTCTGATATATTTAAAACCTAGTTTAAAAAGGAAAACCACATTATGAAAGAACACTCATGGAAACTTTTGGAAGTTTTGTTCCTAAATAGTGACAAAATAACAGGAAATGAATTACTGTTTTACCTTTATACCATAAACACTTATGCAAAAACTTTACAAAAAAAACAAAACTTTTGAAAACTGAATCATTTTCTCTGGCTGTCTGAAACTCATTTTAGATTTGCCTCAATAAATTAATGTGACAACAGCTTTTGTGTTTTAAAATACCTCACCCTACAAGGAAATGAGCTATAATTTCCCAAAAGTTTATAGAAGGGGTTCTGCTTCATTAATTGCTGTTCATGTTTGAAATAAAATGTAGACTCACAGAACTTCAGAGTAAGAAAGGGATCATGAGAAGTCCTTTAACCTTGCCTTCTGCCCAGTCATGAATCCTTTTCGTTCTATCCTCAACAAGTATTTGCCCATCAACTTAAAGAATTACAAATATCAGGTACCATTTATAAGCCACTGCAAAATTCCTCTCCCCCTCCTTCATTCAGTTCTTTATCGCCTTTTCTGCTTAGTCTTTTGATTAAGCCTCTAATTATAGTGACAGTTTTTCCGTTTTCTGAGTCTGATTGTATCTACTTATCGATACCTCTTCAAAATCTGGCACCAAAAATTGAATACAGTACTCCAGATGTGACCTGATGATTGCTTCCGTTGTTCTGGATCTTAGAATTCTGTTACTGAATGCAACACAAGATTGAGGAAGAACTTTGTCCAGCACACTTCTAATCATTTTGAGTGGGCAACTCATTAAAAACCCCAGGTCCCTTTTACCAGAAGGGTTGTATGCCTTTAGTTTCTCAATTCTGTACTTCTACAGTTAATTTTTTGACTATATAGGTACATCTTTTATATTTATTCTTAGTAAATTTAATTTTAACAAATTGTCTTTTATTCTAATTTTTATTATATCCAGTCTGGTCTTTTCATTTTATATATTGTCCTTCCCTGCTTTCTTCCTCCACAAATTTGAAAGGCGTGTGCCCACTTTGTATTTGTGGTCAGAAGACCTGGATTCAAATTCCATTTCTGTTCTTTACCCATTCTCCTATCTGAACTTCAGTTTCCTCACCTGCAGAATAAAGGTGTTCTGCTAAATGACTTCCCAGATCCTTTACAATTCTAAATCTATACATCCTATGGCCTCTATTAAGGGGAGCTCATTATTTCATAAGGTAATCCATTCCATTCTCAGAAAACCCTGAGTCATATGGGGTAAGAATGGGCAGGACCTCAAAGGTCATCTAATCCTTGACCATGTATCCCTTTGACCAAAAAAAAGAAAGGAAATTCTTTCTTCTATTGAGTCAGAATTACTACGCTCAAACTTTTGTAAATTCATCCCAGTTCTTATCTCCAGAGCCATTTCAGGTAAATCTAATCTCTCTTGTATATAAAATCCATCAAAGTGCCTATCTCTGTCCCATTCCTATGGCTGAACATCTCCAGTTCTTTTTTTCTAACTGACCCTGAAGTTTTGAATCCTCCCTTAGAAAATACTGTCCATCTAATGTGAAAATGTTTAACATGTAGAGCCAATATCAAATTGCATGCCATCTTGGAAAGGGAGGAGGAAAGGAAGAGGAAGAAAATCTAAAACCAAAATCCTATGGAAGTGAATATTGCAAACTAAAATTAAATTAATCATATTTTTTTAAAAAAAGAAAATATTGCCCAGATATCTTTCTTAGCATATTTACTTTTCCAAGGATTCATTTTATAATTGATGCCTGCTTCTAGGCTTGGGAAGAACTGAGTCATGGAGCAATTAAATATTATGATTACTGCTTACTGTAATGTGGTCCTCATATTTCATCCAGAGATGATGAAATTATTTATGAAAAGGTCTTTGCGATCCAGTAAAATACGAGAAGTATTATTTAAGTCTAGTCTTGTTGAAATTCAAACACAATGTATTTTTGTGTATTTGTTTTAGGTTATGGATGTTCTCACCAAAGGAAACCAACAGTCGTTCTTTGTGCCACCAAGCAGAGCTATCGCCCACCAGCTAATCAAACACTGGATTAGAATGAATTCTAACCTTTAAATTCAAGAACCTGGCTTTGCAGCACATTATTTGGTTTGTGGTTACTGGTTAGTCTTAAGTAAATTAGAAATATTTGGTGATCTTCTAAAGAATCAAAACACATGATTTATTGTAGCTTTGGGAAATTCTCTTATGTTATCCAACTTAGGAGCAGAAAACAACTTCTGTGTAAGTCACTTCAGTTGCCTCCCAGTGAAAGATGTTTTGCTTGTAGTAAAGAAGCATGACTTTTAAGTCATGAGAATAAAGATAAAGGATTCAAAAACTAAATTCTAATCTTGGCTATTCTAATGTTTCTTTTTAGTCTTAGACATATCATTTAAAATGCATTTCATTTCTTCATTGGAGAAGTGAGAATATACTGGAGATGATTTTCAGTGGGAAATAGTTTATTTTATATTGTCATCTTTTTTTACCTTAAAATGCCTTGCAATATCATCAGATTTTCACCTAATTATTCATCAGATTGCCCACGTGCACACATGTGCGTGAAAATTTATTTTAATAGCAAAAGTTATTAATATTCTACTAGTTTAATCTAAGCTAGTCTAACCATTTTTATACTAGACTAAGACTAACCAGTGTTGCTAATGATCCCAGACTGTCTGTTATCTTTCAAGAAGAGTCACTTGAAGCCTAAGTGTGTAGGATATAATTCAGATCTTGAAATGAATCTGAGGGAGGTAGGTGTCCCTGGGGGGAAATGTTTTATATAAAATTTAAAATGAAAGCTTTCAGAAAGGTTATAAAATAATTTCTTGATAAATTGATCTATATAATAAAAAGGTGCATAGGTATTTGTGTTATAAAATCTTCCCATTAGTTAAATACCAAAAGTGTGTTAAATACACATTTCAACTATATTTAAAAGCATTCTAAATATGTATTTATACACAAAGGTATTTTAGTATCTATTTGGAAGACTTAATGGAATTTAGAGGTAGAAGAGACAGTGATAACCTCAGACTTCTTCATTTTATAGATGAAGAAACTAAGACCTAAAGAAAGTGACATGTTCAGCATCATTGATAGCCAGTGGCAGTCTAGGGTTTGATCCCAAGGTCTTGGAGAGATTCACCGTTCTTTCCAAATAACATGGTGCCTTCTGCTGCTGCATTATTGTAATAGTGTACATTTTTACACTTTTTCATTTCGATTTTTTTGCTTCATCTTAAGGTGTAGCATTAAATACATTTTGAAATTGTTTTATAAATGGATGTTTTAAATGTAGATTTAAATCACAGGATGCACCTTCCCTTTCAAGATCTAGAAAAGAGACTAGAAAACATCTAATTCTAAACCATGAGAAATTTAAGTGACTTACCTTGATGATGAAGCTATGGCTAAATCAAGGACTGTTGAAATATCTAGAATACCTTGATGGTATTTTATACTTGATGTATTTAGGAACTATTATCAAGAAGACATACAGAATAAATCAACACCCAAAGAAGAGACATCTAGAAATTAAAATGGAATTCCCTTCTCTCCAAAATTAAAATACAATTTTCAAAATTTTAGGTATTTATAGCACACTTGATCTAAATAAGAACTTTTTTTAAAAAAATTAATTATTAGCATTGTTTGTCTTAGTAATTGATAAAAAATTTTAACAACATATGTTTACATCCAAATTAAAACTTACACAGTACATTCCAATATCTATTAAATATAAGCATGTAGGAAACAAATTTCCTTTATTATGAATTAATGAGTAGAATTAAATTTTCCTTCCAAATAGTAAGTTTTGAAAATAGTATTTAAGTGATATTCTTTTAAATACTTGCAGATTCTTTAAAAGGTATATGTTGGAAATTATCATTTGCATAAAGTTTACTTGAGAAGAATGTTGAACAGCATAAGTTAATTATTTTAAAGATACAATTATAAAATTACAAATCTGGGGTTATTTTCTCAGGGAAAATAAGTATCTGAGTAATTTTTATAATTATTCTTCAGTTATCAACCTCTGAGAGGTGAAAATCCAAATATAATGTAGCCAATTCAAAAAAGAGGCTGTGTAAGTGCCATATATGTGTTCTGATTTAAATATTATGTATTAATATATTAAAATATTTACTCATATCCCTTTTGTGAAGGTTTTTTTTTCCTAAATCTGCTAACAGATTGCAAAACTGAAAATAAATTTTAAAATGAAATTTTATCCTTCTGTTCAGCATGTTTATTGAGTGCCTACAGGCACTTGTGCTTTGGGAAATACAGTTTATTATTCTTCATATGACTTTGGGAGTTTGTGTTAAAAAAAATAGTAGCCTTAAAAATGATTTTCTTTGGTAGAATGAATATCAGCATTTTCATGTTTTTCTAAATCTTGTATAGTATAATATAATAGTAACTGGGTTGTTCCTTAACATATTTTTATATCTTGTCCAGTAAAAACTGGATGCATGTTGAAAGGTGCATTTTATAGGTATACCTGGAAAGATGGGGAAAGTAGAGGTGATTGTGTCTAAACCTGGCTCTTCTTTATCATCTTAAAACAGTAAAAACAAAATGTATCAAATTGGATACAACATATTAATGGAAGGAAAATAGTCCTTGCATGAGAAGAAACCTTTTGGATATCTGTTAGAGATACTGTAGAAAGGAATACACAAAAAAGTCCTAATATGAGGATGATTAATTACTCAGGGTATAAGTAAGGGAGAACCCTTGAGAAAAAAGGAATACTACTAGAAATGAGAAATGGAATAACCTTAAGGGTCACCACAGTATTGTATAATGAGAAATTCATTGAGAGGGAAATACAAGGTTATAAAAAAATTTGTTAACTTAGAATAATGGTTGTCCAAGTGTGATCTGAGGCTCCCCCAGGCCTTTTCGTTGGGTTCATGACGTAAAAACTTTTCATACTATTACTAAGATACTTTAATTTCCAATATGGTAAATATCAATAGATAGCAAAAGCTCTTCAGAGAATGAGGTCTTCAATTTTTATGAGTATAAAGGAATCCAGAGACTAAAATATTTGTGAACCACTGGTTTAAAGCAGTGGAAAATTGTAGTAAAATATGGGTACTGAAAAAGTTGCAAAATAGCACTAAAATATTGGAAAAACAAATAAAATCTAAAGGTAGCAATACTGGAAAAATACTTAAGATCTCTGCAAACCAAAATAACTCACCTTCGAGACTAAACAAGGTAAAAACAATCTGAAAATTATTAAATAAAAATATATAGAAGTCTGAATATCAGAAATTCACAAGACAATTTCTTGGAAATGTTGGAAACAGAGTTCAATAGACAAGACTGGAAAACAGTATCCAATAGAATATCCAGAATGTTTCAGCCAGGAACCTAAATTTAATCCAGAAATGTAGTCACCAACTTCCAGAGCTTCGTTTTCATAGAGAATCTTGCTAACAACCAAAAAGAAGCAATCCTCATACAAGAAATGAAAGAAAATACTGAACTATGGTATATTAAAAATAGAAAGCAGTTTATATCTTACAAAGGAGAGAGTTGGGAAGTGATGAAACTTATGGGATCACAATTTCGGTCATAACTGAAAACAGACATGAATAAAAACTTTTAAATGAAAATTCAGCAAACAGAAAAAATAATAAATCCAGATAACATGAAAAGGCTTTAATGACGAATCAATGTTTACAGCAGGAGAAAAGTAAAGAACAGAGAAAAGTCCCACTTTGGGAGTTTAGAAAACCAAGAATGAGTAATGATGTCAATCTATGGGCTAATCTGGGTCATAATACCTTAGAAGGAGATTTAGACCAGTCACCACATCAGTGTCCTTGATTCCTCACTCTCATTCAATGTATTGGCTGCCAAAATGTGTTTCCATGTGTACATCTGTCACATTTCTCCACCCTTATTGCTACCACCTTAAACAAGTCCAAATGGATTTCCAATTCCCAGTCTCTCTCCTCTCCAGCCTCTATCTTCCGTATAGTTGCCAAACCAAAATTCCTAAAATACAAACCTGACCATTTCACTCAATAAACTCATTGCCTCCAGGATCAAATAAATATAAGCCCAGAGCTCTGTTTAACACTTAAAGCTTTTCCTAAAATTCCAAACTAATTTTCCATCCTCATTGTACAGTATTGTCCTTCTGCATCAGCAAGCACCCTGGCACCCAGAAGGGTCTGCTGCACAAGTTCTCAGATCTGCTTTTCTAAAAGGAAAGCAACTTTGAGGGGTAAAGGATCTTACTTTAATTATATATACCAACAGAGAAAATATAAACAGGACCAACAGACAGGACTTCCAACTGTCTGACCATAGGCAACACATACATCATTACCAGAGACAGAAGCACCAACATCTGGGATTTCAAAGCCTGGAGACTTCTTATAACAGCTGCCCAGAGTCTCATCTGGGCACATGAAGCTTCTTCCAAAAACTAAGCCCCAAAGCAAAATCCCACCTCAAAGTATACTTCTTTCAGAGCCAGAAGGCATGACCCAGTACCTCACTAGCAATCACCCAAAAGTGTGGGTCCCCATATAAAACAAGCCTCCCTCAGTAGCCCCACTTGAGGCCCATCAGTGGGGAGGGAAGATTTTTAGCTCTCATAAGATCTTCATGCACACTATCATCTAGTCAGACTTAATATTCTTATTCTAGCCTTCTTAATACTTTTTATATACAGCACTATCCCCATGCCGAAATAAACTGCCTCAGAATTTTTGTTGTTCTTGAGTTGTTTCTGTCACATCCAACTTTCTGTGACTCCATTTTGGGGGTTTTCTTGGCAAAGATACTGGAGTAGTTTGCCATTTCCATCTTCAGCTCATTTTACAGATGATGACTTACCGAGGGTCATACAGCTAGGAAGTGAGTGGGATTGGTTTTGATTTCAGGTCCTTGACTCCAGGGTCAGCACCCTAGCCACTTAGCTACCCCACCAAATCCTTAGCTTTCCTCAAAAGTGCAGCTCAGATACTGCCTTCTACATAAGGCCTTTCCTGCTTAGTAGCCTTATATATATTG
Source organism: Notamacropus eugenii (assembly GCF_028372415.1). Taxonomy (NCBI): domain Eukaryota; kingdom Metazoa; phylum Chordata; class Mammalia; order Diprotodontia; family Macropodidae; genus Notamacropus; species Notamacropus eugenii. The sequence goes on from NC_092874.1 coordinate 360,116,735, forward strand.
TTAACATACTAAAAAAGTACGAGTTATCTCCATTAGCTAGATTGCAAGCTCCTTGAAGGTAGGGACTGTTTATGCTTTTGTCTTTGTAACCCTCACACTTAACAGGGTGTCTGAGACATAGTAAAGACTTAATAAAAGCTTATTAATTAAATTAAATATATTAAAGAAAAGAGGAAGGATAAGATATATCACAGTGAATTCCAAGTAGATAAATTATCTTAACATTAAAACTAGTACCATTAATAAAAGAGGAGCGTGGAAGTTTTTCTCAGCAGTGAACAAGGAAGACTTTATAACCAGGCATGGTTACAAAAGACATGAGATGTAATTTTGGCTGTATAAAATTTTAAGAGTTTTACAAAAATATCGATGAAACAACAAATAAAAGAAGTGATGGGGGGCAGGGGAATGTGCATTAAATATCTCTGATAAAAATGTAAAGGGAAGTGACACCAATCTATAAGATTAAGATCTATTATCCAGTAGACAAACAAAAGGATATGAAAAGTTTTTAAAAATCCAAATATCAACAACCATCTTTTAAAAGATCCAAAAACCCCTGATGAGTTTTTTTAAAAAGTTATCACTTCACATACACCAAATTGGCAATGACAGTAGAAAGTCTGTAAAATTCAGTAGTAGAGAGGCTGCCGGAAGATCAGGAAGGTTTGCTATTTCACTGGTTGGTGGCATATCTGTAAATTGATCCAACTACTGTAGAATACAATATGAAATTATGCAAGAAAAAATATGAAACTATGTGTTCCTTTTAACTCAGACATCTATTATAAAACTTGTAGAAAATATGAATACTCAGAAGTTTTCACAGAAGCATTATTTTTAATGGCAAAATCCAGAAAAAGAATATGTGCCCACCATTGAGGAATGACTGATGATATTGTGGTATATGAATGTAATGAAAAATTGAAAGAAACACAGGAAGACTTCTATGAAAAGATACAAAGTGGAAACATCTAAAATGAAGATATCACTAAATTGCAACACAGTTCAGATTAAACATAATGGACAGTTAGGGATACTAAATATCAAAATCTTGTTATATAGTGCCCCCTTCTGGTGGCATGTAAATATTCCCATTTTACAGAGCAGAAAAGTTAAATAATTTGATTAGTCATACAACAAATATTTGAGTTGAGTCAAAGTTCCCCTTGCTGCAGATTCAGCACTCTGTTCACTACTCTGAAAGACCTCACAAAATAGAGAGATTGAAATGGCATGAGCAAGAACTGTCAAATGGGAAATAGTAATGTGTAGCAAAGTTTGCCAGTCCCACTCTGGGGCATAAGCATGGCATGAGAATATGCAAAAAAAAAAAAAAATAGGACGACTGGATGTCACATGCAAGCATATAAGGTTAGGTCCTGTTCCTTGGCTGCATGGCCATCAAACTCCATTTTGGATTTTCTTTTTGAATTTCTAGAAGAGGAAAGGAGTCTTGCATGATTCCCTAGGCAACTAAGTTGGGTATAGCAGTAAAAACTGAGATGCTTTGGAGTTGTGGCCACCTCCACAAAGCTGTAAATCTAGAACTGACAAGAAAAAGCAGAAAATACCGAAGTGAGATTTAGAAATTTGAGCTAAGGAAAGAAATGTGCCATATCATGACCATACAGACCTAAAGGAGGATTAAGTGGGATTGACTCCAGTATTTCCTCTTCACCCCATTTCCTTAGAACACTTACTTAGGAAAACCTCGAGCTCCAAAAACAATTAAAGTCCTTTCCTTTTTACCCTTCTCCTCCCCTCCCCTACTCCATTTAAAAGTTGGAATTTTGTTTAGGGTATTTTAAATTATTGTTAGTATTGTTCCAATAAATCTCTGTCCATTGAAAATAAATTGTTCAATTGTATGAGGAAGGAGAAGTGCCAGCACAGGTTGGGGGTTTGGAGATCAGAAATAAGGATTTCCTAATTTGGTAAATGGGGGTAATTGTTCAAAAGAACAAAAATCAAAATTTTTAAATAGTTTTTAGAAAGAAATTTATAGATCATTTGGTAGAATGGAAAAGAAAGGTGGCCTCCCTCTCCCTAGATTCTGGAAGGTTTACATTATACAGTATTTTGACAAAGGTTTCTGCACGAAAATCACACATGAATCACTGCACAAAGTTATCACATGTGAGTCACCTGAAGGGAATACAAAACAAGACCTGGGTGTGGAGAATGTCTCGAGTAGACCTAAGACCTGAGGGAACCCAAAATTCCCTGTAACTGTTTCCAGCATTCTTGGAGAGTTACTGAGGTCATGATGATATTTCGGGTACACAGAGTCTTTAGTTGGCTTTGAATAGTATAATAATGTTTTCCCAACAATATAATAAAGCATTCTTTCCACAGGAGGAGGGACAAAATTATTTCTGTAGAACTCTACTGAACTCAGAAGTCATTTAAAGGCCCTCGGTGTGGTTAGGAGAGAGAGACAGAGATACAGAGAGAGACGCACACACACAGAGAAAGACAAAGACACAGAGAGACAGACAGAGACAGACGGAGACAGACAGAGAGACAGACAGAGACAGGGAGACAGAGAGAGAGAGAGACAGGGAGAGAGAGAGAGAGAGAGAGCAGAGCACATCCACCCCTAGACTAAAAAGAGGGAGCCATTGTCAGAGAGTGCAGTTTTGTACCCATTGGATAGAATGTTCAACCTGGAGTATGAAAACCTGAGCTCAAATCCTATCTCAGACACTTATTAATATTATTATTAGATAAGCCTCAGTTTCCTCATCTGTAAACAGATGATAACAGCAACTCCTTCACAGGGTTGTGAGGATTAAATGAGGCTTTGCAAATCTTAAAGCATTATAGAAATATTTGGTGTTATTGTTGTAGAACCTCAGGCAAATAAATCTCAAATCACCAAGTGTCCATACAAGCGTGTGGGTAGAGGGGAACTAAAGAGAAAGTCACTTCCTGTGCCACCCAGTGGATCTTCCAAAACAAGTCTGGAAAGAATCAGCTCTGCTCCTCTTTGGGAGTGAAAAAATATCTAATTCTCAACTTAATACTGCTCCACAACAGTACACACAGCAGTTACACTATTGTGGGGCTAGTAATGGAGATAAAGGGTGTTTTGGGGTCTGGGGGAGGAAGGTGAAATTAGTAGGCATCAGAAACATAACATTATTAGACCTGTTTAAAAAATGAAGAAATGGAGCTCAGGGCGGTGAAAGTCATGCAAGCATCAGAAGTGGGAAATGAACTCAGAACATATCTAGCGTAGTACCTTGCACATGCAATTGATTTATAAATGCTTTGTGGATTAGGTTAGAAACTACCAGATGATGTGGAGAGGTGATCTCTTCTCATTCTGACCTCCCTAAAGCTGGTGTCTCAGGGTCTCTGTCTACCTTTAACCCTTTTCCTGCCTTTTCATCTGAGGTTCAAAAGGGCCCTAGCTCAGCTCTAGTTACCACAGTCCCAGAATCCCCCAAAATTGTTAACAAAACAAACGGACTGCTCTGTGAGGTCTGTTACCTTAGAAGCTGCCTACTAATGGATCTTCCCATATCCAGTCTCCTTCAGTATCCCCATTGATCTCTGATGCATTAAAAAACAATCTTTTTATGCATAGATCTTTCTCATACTTTTGTTCAAAAGTCTTCCATAGATTTCTATTGTTTACTGACTAGAATTCAAAAATTGTTATCTAGTATTTGACAGCCTCCCCAATTTGGCACCACCCCACCTTCCCTGTCATATCTTACACTGCTCTCCTCCATCTCCTGTATGATCTGACCTAGCTACCACATTTCAGAACCTGTAAACACCCGGGGGTAGCTACCTCTATGATCATACTCTTGAGAATCCCTGTACCTTCCTTCCTCCCTGCTTCCTGATGCCTGTTGAACCCCTACATACACATCCTTTAAACCTCAATTCAAATGAAACTTTCCCTGAACACCTTGTTGGTTATGAACTCCACCACCCCTCCCCCAAGATATTACGTGGCACTTTTCTTTATACCTATCATTCTTAGCATGTAATATAATATGTTATAATTATCTGGTTTTGTATGATCCTCCTTAGACCATAAAGTCCACGAGAGCAAAATATTACCTAACTTTAGTATCGTTCTCCCCTACCCTCACCTGTGTTTCACACAATGCTTACCACAGAGCAGACACACAAAATATTTGTTCAATTGATTTGTAGGAACTAAACACTTGTCTCATTTATGGTGTTTGTTTTTTGCTTTTTTCTTTCATTCTTACCTTTTTTTATGAACCCAACAAAATTCTTTACTTGGTCTTTGATTCTTATTTTAACAACAGGGAATTTCTACCCTGAAGCAATAACAGAATTCAGAAAGGGCTGTTCCAGGCCAGTGTTTTGATTTCTTTCTAAAAGGGATATTTGATTTCCCCCTGTAACATACCTTAGTTTACTTTTTAAATTACTTACTTTATGTTAGTCTGTAAATTCAGTCTATTGGAAATGTGCAATGTTCTGAACACTTCAGTGAAGTTGAGCACCTTATAAATATTTATCTCCTCTCTTTTCAGATGGCTGAATGCATCTGAGGTCATCTCTGTATCAACGGAAGTAAAATGACTTAAAAAGTCATTTATCAGGGAAGTTGTGATGAAAATTATTTTCCTTTCCAACTCAAATTGTCTTACATCTATGAAAACACTTGGTCAACCTGAGGCTGGTTTAAATCTCTTTACATGTCTAAGAAAAATAGGCCTCATGGTGAGAAAAAGTAAAGAATCCTAAAATTCAGTAATATGCTTTCAGTGACCATCACCTCAAGAGTTATATGTGAGAAAAGAGGTAGGGATCTAATTTTTATGGAAATCTTTTGTACATGTACTGAGTGTGTAGTTGTGTAGGCTGACAAAAGTTCAGATAAATCTTGCATTTTCTCAAATTGTTTTCAAGGATATTGATACATCGTAACAAAATCAGATTTCACTACAACCATCCATAGTATATTGCTTTTGTCATATACTATATGGTTTACATTTCAAGCATAATTTTTTTTTTTATTCTGAGTTTGGGTTTTTCCTTTAAAAAAACAAAGAAAAACATTTTCACGAGAAGAAAAATTCTGTCTTGTTTTGTATAATCTGGAAATCATTCCCTTTAGTTGTGCATTCCTTCATTCATTTGTCATCCAAAGAGCACTTAGCTGAAAAGAGGAGATAGACAAATGTGCCAAATGTTTGCAATTCTTCGTAAATTCCATGAAGAAAGTACTTTCTATCATGGCAGAATATCAAATAACTTGTATCTCTCACTTGCTGTTCTCTTGCTGAAGCCCTGTCTAGATATTCCATCATAATAAAAAAGTGCTTTTATTCCTCATCAAAGAGCTTTGCTTTTTTTTTTTTTGGTCGAGTCTATACCTCTATTTCATTGGTATAGGGAGTTCCCAATTTGGAAACTGCCTTATCTTCTTAAATTGCGGCCTTTAAAAGTTTCCTGGAACATGGAAAAGTCATGGTTGCATAGCTAGTATGTGGGAAAGGTGGGATTTGAAACTAGATCTTTCTAATATAAAGTTGTCCTTGTGTCCACCATATTGCTTTTCAGAGAGCATTGCATGGTCAGCATAAATAATTTTTGTTGGGCCCTTCCTGATCATGAAAACTTGACTCTTTCAAGGAAAGCTACTGACATATGCCACAGAGATCAATTTGAATATATTGGATACAGATAATGATGCTCTGTTTTTCCCTTTCACTTTAGAGTGGAAGGATACAACAGGCAACAATCATTTATTAAATACTTACCACAGGGCTAGGCACTGTGCTAAGGGCTTAGGTAAACAAGTACAAATACAAAGAAAAAACCCTCAAGGAGCTAATATTCTAACAAGGAAAGACAACATTAAAATGTTGACAAAATCCAGAGAGTCAGGAGCATATCTAGGAAATGAATGAAACATGGCCAACATGGGCCCCATCACCAAAATAGAGACCCTAAAGAAATTTGTCAGTGAGAGAAAGCCAGCATAAAGGAGAAATGGTCCATCATAAGAAGATTCCAGGTGCTGAGGGAAATTCTAGGGTGAGAAGGAACACAAAGAGTGTTCTACTCCAATACTAAAATCATATCCAGTGAAGCAACATATATTCTGATTGAATTCAAACATGTTAGTCATCAGACCTAATTTTCAAACTCATAAATTAGATACAACACAGTGATTGAAGGTTATTCCCATTTTAACATCCCTCCTTTGACACTTCTGTGTGACAATCTACAAGTCACTTTCATGAACCTCAGGAAATTCTCTGTCCTTCATGCCTGGAGTACACTGGAATATTTTAGACAACTTGGGTTCTGCATTGGTGGAGCTGCTTCCATTTCGGCAGTCCTCACACAAATGAAATCAAAGATATTTACTTCATTTGATAAGTATTTACAAGTATTCCATTTAATGGCATTGCTTTATATAATATAAATTCTATTTATAGGTATTCCATGCAGTATTTATAATAACTTTCTCCTTGTGATATTGTGTTATTTTTACACTGCTGTTTTCTGCACTATATTGCATGTCTTAGCTCAATTTCTATTTTCCAAAGGATTAATATGGTCCAAAATACAGATTGGACCTTCTGCATTATTTTATCCTTTCTATTTTCCACCCACATATCATAATACTCATCAAGTGCTTCTCATTTCTTGGCCAATCCTTCCTACCAGGTACAGTTTTATGTTTTCTTGTTTTATTCAATTAAAAAAACAGATAAAATGTAAATTGGTGTTATTTCATAAATCTGAAACCTGCGGCAGTACCTTGTAAGTAATTTTTCTCCTCAAATTTAAGTTTCTGAATATTTTTCAAACAAAAAAGTGGCATTAAGAGAAGTATGGCATAGTGGATAGAGTGCTGATCTATGACTTGGAAAAAACTGGATTCAAGTCTTTCCTGTTCTAGCTGTGTTTACTTTGGACAAATTACTTCACTTCTTTTACTGCCCCTACACAATTTCTTAGACTAAGAGCTAGAGACAGTAATGGATTTACATTGTGTGAAAGGAGTTTTCATACTGGGAATTCTCTAAACAGAAGAAATCATAGGTCTAGCCCCAACAAAGAAGTTACTTTCCGTCATCATTTGCTTTTGAATAGTACTGATATCATACTCCTGGCTGGCTTGAATGTCTTCTCAGAATTCTATTGCTCTCATTCTTTAAAAAAGATTTTCCCCACACAGCCTTTTTCTTTTTCTGTAAGTTTCACAGTGATACCACTTCAACAAGAAAAAATACAGACATAATTTGTTTTTCAAACATCATTTTTAAGGGGAAAAAATGAAAATAACAGCATCAATGAAAGGAAAAGAGACGGTGATTCCAAAATGTTTCATTCTTCAGCTCACATTTGAACAATTACGAGAAGCTGATTTTTACATTTGATGAACAAGGACACCAGTGAACCAGTGCACGTTCCTGGGACTCTGATGTACAGATAAACCAAGTCAGCAATTTATTATCATCTGAATTAGAGTCACTCACTCACTGTAGTTAGGATCCACCATGGTCCCATCTCCATTCTGATGATTCTTACATCCGTTTATAGAGCCCCAAGCTTTCTGCAGACCTCTAGTCTGGCATCTCTACCTGCCTATCAAGCATTATGAAGTGAATAGACACTTCATAGACACCTATTCAAAACTCAACTCATTTTCTTTCCCCCAAATCCTTGTCTCCATTTCCTGGCTTCTCTAGATTCCTCAGAATTCCAACTAAAATCCCATTTTGTTCAAAAAGTCTTTCCTGATCTGTCTTAGTTTTCGTTCTTTTCCTCTATTGATTCACTCCAATTTACTCAGTATATTTACAGATATGTAACTATATATAAATACATATATGTGTAATATATATAATATGTAATATATGTATATATAAATACATGTAAAAATATGTACAATTTACTCTGTATATAATTTGCTTGTAGGAAGGAAGGAAGGAAAGAAGAAAACTAGCATATACTAAGCCCTACTATGGGCTACTATAAGTGTTTTACAAATACTATTTATTTGATCATCATAACAACCCTGCACGGTAATTACTATTATTATCCCCATTTTGTAGTTGAGGAAACTAAGGCAAACAAAGGTTAAGAAACTTGTCCAGAGTGACTTATACTACTACCAAATATCTGTGGTGAATTTGCACTCAAGTTTTCCTGACTGTAGGTCCAATACCCTATCCACTGGGCCATATACATAATTATTTGCACTTTGTCTTACCCATTAAACTGTGAGCTCCTTGACAATTAATTTTTTTTTTCTTTGTATCCTCAGTGCCTAGCACAGAGTCTGATATATAGTAGGTGCTTAAAAAATGTTTTTCACTGTAAAATCATTTGCCTCTTTGAATCTAAGTGGGATGTTTGTGATTAAATTAAGTTATATCTGAGAACTCTCAGAAGAGAGCTAATAGGTAGGCACCCAAGGTATAGATGTTTCACACACGTTTATAGGTATATTACTGATTTGGAAAGAATCTTTATGGACCTTTTTCTTTTCTCTTAAAGAAACAACTTTCACCCATGTAAGATTGCATTCCATCTCAGGGAAGGAGGGGAGACATAGGGGGAAAAAACTTAAGACTTATGGAAGTGCTTGCTGAAAACTGAAAACAAATAAATTAATTAATTATAAAAAAAAAACAACTTCTCTTGCTTCTTTAAAACAAATGAACATAAAGCATCGGGCCTTTTCAAAACAGAAGTGACAAATAGCTGGCCACACCAAGAAGAGAAGTGGAAATCTGTCAGTTATTGAGCTAACTTTGTCAATGTAGATAGAATAAATGTATAGCTCAGACCTAATAGTGGGTCTATTTTTACCTGAATGATTTGTTTCATTTTTTTAAGATGCAACCTATTCATTTTTCCCTCCATTACAATTCAGCTAGAGGATCCTTTCCATTGCACATCTGCTGCACAAGAAGCATAAGAAACACATAAATAATGATTTATTATCCCAGTTAAGTTCATTGCAAAACCACCTGTTCACCATCATCTGCATCAAGGTAAGCTACTAGTATTTACAGGTGGCAATGATAATTCACTAAGTGTTTAGACCATTAAACTATATTTTTAAAGCATGCTGATGAAAGAAAGGAAAGCTAATCTTGACACTGCATAGGATTAAACATGCCAATCAGATTTGGGATTTACAGGACAGAAATAGAAAACAAAGAAGTAGCATAAGCCAAAGCAAGGAATAGTTCATACTGCTTTCATCTTCCTTTCAAAATAAATATTGTTATTTCTCCACGTCTCTTGAAAAGTGGAACAGTTTATGAAGGCTTTGTCTAGGTGAGTTGATTATTTCTTCTCTTTACGTTTATAAAATTTTATGTGTAAAATAACTAGTGTATTCCTTTTGTGTAGTGTTCACCACAAGTCTGAATGAATTGCATGAATGAAGCAGGACAATCATAAAAGAATACATTTCTTTGGGCAAAGTGGAAAGCCTGGACTTGATGTTCCTAGCCCTGTGCTCAAATCCTGACTCTGATATCTACTAACTGGCTGTGTGATCTTGGTCGACTCTTCACTTCTCTGAACCTAATTTTCTCTTCTATAAAACAAAACAAAAATACTTGTATAACATATCTCGGGGGTTTTTTGAAAAACAAATTATAAATCATATAGTACTATATGATAATAGTTCCCATTTGCAAAACAACTTAAAACTTACAAAGAGCTTTCCTTACCACAACGCTGTGAAGTAGGTAACACGTTATTAACTCAGTTTCACAGATGAAAAAACTGAGACTCATATAGATTAAAAGGCTTGACATAACTAGTAAGTCTCAGAACTGAGATAAATGTAAGTTATAATTACTTGATGTTTAATACATCAAAACAATTTCATCATACGTTGCAGATACCATGTTATCAAAATTCTGTTTATGTATGCCTCAAGGGATGATCCTCTAAATTCTGAGTGAGTTAATATGAATCAGCATCTTTTATTTTAACTAAGACATCATAGGTGCCTTAGGATACCAGTAATCTATAACTAAAATTTGATACTTGGAATAAATGACTTCATATACAAAATGGACATCAGGTTCTGGTCAACTCCTTTAATATAAATAATTCTCAAATCAGACCTGGATATGTTATTATCAGGAATCCACATACATCATAATTAAGGCCAGTTGCTTTAAAAAATGTTTCCAAGTAATTCAATGAAAGTGCATTTTCACAATTGAAAATACCTTTCTGCAACAGTGACCCTGCTCCCACCAATGAATACACATATGTTTCCAATTTTAAATTTTGGAAGGTTTTATCCCTTTTCATTTACCCAAAATTTAAGATCCAGTGTTTCCTTCCCCTTGATACTGCTATGAGAGTCCTGGAAACTTTATACCAACTTTGATGATTAATTTAGCTTTGGCAGATTCTTTCCTTTTAAAAGGGGGGGGCAATTTGATCCATGCTATCCATTTCATTGAAGGATTTCCTCTGATTCTATCAAATTATAACTGCTTTTACTAGGAAATTCCTTGCTCCCTCAAAAATGTCTATGGCAACTACATATTTGATTAATGTAATTAGAATTCATATAAAATATTCTTGACATCTTTTAGCCAGGAGAAAAACTAACCTAAGGCCAAGTTTTCAAAGGGCAGTTAATGTATCATATAATCTAAATCTTGATTGTTTTTTAACTCATTATATCTGTTACAAAAGTAGACTTGGCAGTGTGTTGGCATCCACTTAAACTTATACACAATATGTGAGTGTTTAATTTTCAGTATGAGCCTTTACACAATGTTGCCAAATGCTACAAATCAGGGTTTGGTTCGTTGTTTTGTTTTGATTGTTTAATAAAGTGATGAAGAAAAATGTCCATCATGCAGATGAAACTAAAAAGTATATCATATAGGTTGTCAAACTGGCAAAGTCGTAGACATAATCCATAATAATATAAAAATATTATTGAGCAGAACAAAACTCTGGCTGTTTGGAGTTTGATATATATGTGTTCACAAGAATCAATCAATCCATGTTTATTAAGCATGTGTCATGTGCTAAGCAAAGGAGATACAAAGACAAAAAAATGCATCATTACGTGCCTTCAAGAAGCTAACATCATGCTTCTGTTTGGAACATATTGAATTTGAGATGTGTATAGGGCATCCAAATGGATAGTTCACAATAAGGCATGGCGTTTGGGGGAGAGACTAGGGTTGGATATCTATATCTAGGAGTCATCTGCAGATAAATAATGGAATACATGCAAAAAAAGCTATTCTCTCAAATGAGAGAATATAAAAGGAAGAGAGAAGAAGGTCCAGGAAAGAGCCTTGGGGTTCACCCACAATTAATGGACTTAGCATGAATTATAGTAGATTCATTTGGCATCATTATATGACCTCTATACAGCTACCATCATGAATTTCTTTAACATAGATCTCCCCATGTCACTCTCTTATTTAGTAAATAACCATGTCTCCCTATTTCCTCTAGGATAAAATATAAACTCTGTTTTGTTTTTTTTAAACCCTTTAGTATCTGCCATCAATGCATATTTCTAGTGTCATTATATAATATCTGTTTCTCACATTGTATTGTCCAACTCAACTCCATTCTTCATACTTCCATCTCCCATATCTAGCTTTTACACTGGCCATTCCCATATCTGGAATGCTAGAATATACTCCCTATTTACTTGTACCTCATAGTATATTTAAATTTCTTCAAGAGAAAGGTAAGAACCACATTCTCCATGATGCTTTTTCTCTCACCATCTCCCCAAGTGTCCTCCCTTGCTAATTTTCTTATATTTAATGTCCTTGTGTATTTCTTCTTTATATAATTATACAGTACCTATGATTATATAATATATGATGATATTAAGGGGAGAGTGCTCATCACTTGACTACTAACTTGATGAACAGATGGCTTTTTTGGTATAAGCACTCCTATTCTGAAAAGGAATATCAAAAAAGATGTAAACCTTTGTTTAAAATCACTTTTGGTTAGCTCCATGGCCCCAGACATAAACAGTACTTCTGGAAAAACACTGCAATATTAGATCAATCTCTATCCCTTCTCTGGGAATATTTGCACCCTTATTGTCTCCTCCCAACTATATTTCCAGTAAATACACCCTGGCTAGCAAATACTATTGGATTGTTTATAAAGACTAAGGTAAACATTTAAAATAAATAAAGTTAAACAAAATGTCCTCGTGCCCAGAGTAAGAAAATTCAGTCTACTACAAAGGTGCTCATAGAGAGAAAGGAGACATGGGTTTACTATCTTGGGTTCCATATCTGGTGGAGGGCAGGATAAGAGGTTGTGTTAGCAATATATGTTCCATTTGTTCATACCTCCCGCATCAGTCCAATAAGTCTCATTTCCATTTTTCTGACCTCTTTCTTTGTGGTAGTTGCCTCTACCAGTATTTCTATTCCCCTAGATCCATATGACTTTTTATAGCTTTCCTTTCTTGAGCTCCATGTGTCTTCTATTCCTCCAGTCCTAGACCAGAACCTACGAAATCTGGTTCTTAGACTTAGATTTTACTTTTAAAGATTATCTAAAGATATGGGCTATTATTCTCCATCCTATCATGGTTGCTTCCTTTTTAATGCCCTTTAGATACTAATTTGCATTTCATAAAAGTATCATATCATCACTATCATTGATGTAACATTTTAAGGTTTACAAAGTGCTTTTCAAACATCTGATTTCAATCTCACAACAACCCCAGGGTCCTGTTTAATTGATTAAGGAAGTGAGGCAAACAGAGGTTAAGTGATTTATCCAAGGCCACACAGCTGGTAAGTGTCAGTACCTGGTTTTGAACTCAGATTTTCCTGACTCCAGGTTTAACGTTCTGTCCACTGTGCCACCAAACCATTATGACTGGCATTACTTCATTTTTACAATTTATTTATTGGTTCATTATCTGACCCCTTCTCTGTAAAAGACATATTCCCTCAACAGCTATAGGAAAAAAGCTGTATACTTAAGATACATATGGGACATATCATGAAGAAGTTTATACTCAAAAAGTGATGACAAAACCAGTGAACATATAGGAAACAGAAACAGATGATTAAAATAATGAATTTGTATTCAAGGGACGGGATGGGTGATGGATTATGCTGGTAGGCCGACAGATGAATTAAGTTGTTGAGTAATTTTGGCAATCTGGGAGTCTGAATAAGAAACTTTTGGCTATAGACCCAACATTTTCTTATCTGGTTCTTTTAAAGGGAAGTGAAAGTTAAAGAATCCCAGATCTCTGACATGAGGAAGAAAAGAAGAAAAACCTTTAAGAACAGAAAAATCTTGACTACAGCTGAATGTAAGTTTATTTTGGTGTTATTTCTAAATATCTAGAAAAGGAATCCACAGTTGTTTCTAAAGGTAATATGTAATTCCTTCCTTCCCTCCTTCCTTTTTTCCTTCCTTCTTTTCTTCCTTTCTCCCTCTCTCCCTCCTTCTCTCCTTCCAAAACCAGGCCACTGCAAATTGTTCTAGTATATTTACAAGGCCACTCCCTATAAGTGTGGGATGGTCAAATATTGGTTAGACTTCTCTCATGCTCATAATGATTGTTAAGGTATAATTCTGTGAACAATCATTCCCAATTTTGGGAAATTTTACCACTTTTTCATTGTTTGTTTAGTTTTTTTTTTTAATGGCCGTTGTTTCAAAAAATAGAAGAGAGGAAGGGGAAAAAGGAAGATAGAAGCAGAGAAAATAGTGGAAAGGAGGAAAGGAAAGGTGGGTAGAATTTTTTAAATTGAAATAATTTCCTTTTAATTTCATGACACCATTCGAGAAAATCTCCTATACCTTATATTGAGCATTCCTAAGTTCTTAAAATCACTGCCCCATTCAGGTTGAAGCCAAAGAGGAGTAACCACTTTAGGGTATCACAATACCAAGATACTCCCTGCATATTTCAAATATCACACCTACTCTTTATATGTTGCAAAGTAACAAGAAGGAAGGAAATAAGTATGTATTAAGTGCCTACCAAGTACCAGTCACTTAGGGTTATACCATTTGCTATATTTTTATTGCTATACACAGAATATTTCATTTGATCTTCACAACCCTGGGGGGTAAATATTATTACTCTCTCCATTTTATAGTTGAGAAAACTGAGGTTGATAAAGCTTAAGTGTTTTGCTCAAGGTCACACAGCTAGTTAATATCTGAAACTGGATTTGAACCCAGATCTTTCTGACTTCATTCCCAGAACTCTACCTACTCTGCCCGCTAAAAGTAATCTACGGTTTGAATTCTAAGAGCCTTGGATTAAGATAAAAAACAGCTAGAAAATGAATAGGAAGAAAAACTGAAATTTTGTGGTGAAAATTTTTAATTGCAACAATAAAAATAAAGCAGCTCTCAAAATTAATGGTGGGGAATACCTTTAACATTTTACCGCTGTTTGATGCATTTGTTCCAGAAACTTTTCTTTCCACTTCATTTTTTAGATGACTCTCAATCTATCCATCATACCCACCCCCAAAATGCAAAAGATCTTGAAAGGGGGACAGAAATAGACACCTCAGAAGCTACCTTTCCTCCCACTGAGGATTTGGGGAAGTCTGATAAAAATGGAGGTGAGCACAGGTGTGCTTCTAGGATTAAAGAAGAAAATGATTCTCCATTATGCAAAGAAAATAAACAGTTTCTGTCTGCCAGTGAAGAAAAGGTGGGAAAGAAAAGTGACTGTCCTCCTTTGGCGTACTGTCATCAGCAGGAGAGATTGCACACCGTAGTTACCTTTGGTAATCCAAAAGGATCTCTATTAGGAAAAATTACCCTGCAGAACTTTCCAGACTCTGTGGAAACCTTTAAGTCAACAAAAGGTAAAATTACTACCGAAATGAAATGTGGTACCTTTAATATAAAAGTGGAAGTTGAGGAAAATTCTTTAAGTGATCATGGAACAAATCTGACCCAAAGGAAAAAGAGTTGCCCAAAGATCCAATGGCGGTACCCTGGAAAACAGATCTGGAGATGTCCCTGTTTTAGATATTACCATTCTAGATACCAGACTTTATTGGTGGGTCACACAAGAGACAGAAAGCAGGAAGCATCATCTAAATTCAAAGCCACAGTTGCCAGCAGTGAAGACCCCTCCCTAAAAGTGAACATCGTGGGGGGAAAAATTAAAGTGCTATATGTCAATAAGAAGCAGAACCTATTATTTAATCGAGTACATTCTAAGCAAAGGAAGAAAAAAGACAAGTATGGTAATTATAATTCTAATGTCACCACAAAGAGATGCTCCAAGTCTCCTTCACTATCAGCTCAAGGTGTTCAATCAGAGGCACAGACTTTTCAAAATTATGAAGGCACAGATTGTTCTTTAACACCATCAACACCATTTCCGTTTCCTCTTCCTCCTCCTGATAAATTTGCTGACTGTAAGGGAAAAAATGCAAATATCCTTACAGACTCTCTAGCTCCAGAAAGCAACAAGAATGAACTTGGAATGTTATTTGCAGTCTTTGACACTGAGAGGGTACAAGGTACCATACCTCAACAAAAGAATTACCAGAGTAATGAATGCACTGCTACAAAGGAAAAGATTTCCGAAATTGAGACTGTTCCCCCATACTTTGTTCATGGTCCTCTAGAGATGAGTGACACTGACTCATTTAAAGAACCTTTAGAAAATGGTGGAGAAATGGAGGAATGGCAGGAAAGCATTCTCATTAACCAAGAAAATACTATGTTAGAGCCATATCTCCTGCACAACACAGGAGGACTAATGGATTTCATGGGCACCACTGCTTATACCCTCTCTCAGACTCAAGGTGGAAAAGAGGCAAATGCTCATTCTTTGCCATCTCTGAAAGTGCAACATGTAGGAGCCAAAGCATCAAGTATCTTCAGCAAGAGTGGTACACATCCTGAGTATCCAGAATTTTCTACACCTTCCAGTTCTGTATCTTCCTGTTTTGGTGTTGATGATGTAAAGTCTCTTTCATGTTCCACCACCACCAATCCATCTCACTCCGACTTGACTACATACTGTTTGCAACCTAAAGAAAGTACTAATGATGCTTTTGACTTGAATCACTATGTGGAATATATGACTGATTCTGAGAACCCTTGGACCCCATTAGAAAAGAACTTTAATTGTATGCCTCAGGAAAGTTCAAATCAAATGCCAAAAGATCTTCAGTCAATAAATCAATCATTCAACAAGCATTCACTAACCACCAACTGTACACCAGGCACTGTAGATACAAATTCAGAGTCTGCAAGGTTCCTTTCTGTTTGTCAAGAAGAACACAAGAACTTCAGTGAGGGTGGATTCAATGAGGATACTGCAGAGAGTGGTCACCATGCTAGTGCACAGGAGCTTCTAAAGTTGAAAAGTGTGTCCTCACTAACCCTGGCATCTCCACTCCCTAGTAGCTCATCCAGAGACTATGTTAGTCCTCACAACAGGACTGACAGCGAAATCATGGAGTGTACCCAAAGGCAGCCCAGTGTGAAGCAACCAAGTATCACCACCCATGAAACAGAAGGAGCCAGCAAAAAATGGAAAGGATCCATGATGACTGGATTAACTAAGACACTAAAGCAAAAACTTGTCTCCCAAAGTGGCAGTAAAGTCATAAGAACTGCATGTGGTTCCATGCTAAAGAAAGATCTTGAAGACCTGTCCAATCCTCATGGAAACTCTGGCATTTTTTCACTTTGGGATACTGAAGAACCCAATGTGGAGGATGAATACAGGGACATTTTTGAAGTCTTGTCTAACAGTAACTATATTAAAGCCTGTTTCCAAAAGCATTTCCCACCCATCACTGGAGAGGATAGCTTGCCAGTGCCTTCTTTAGATAATCAGCTTTCTAACCTGGAAGCATTTATTAAAGAAACATTGGGAAACAGTGACTGGGAAGAAATAATCCTTAGACCAATTATACACAAAGAGAATTCTGTAGAATGCCAAATGGGAGAGTTTAGTAAGTTGAATTCTGAAAGAGATGAGAAAAGCAGTGATCAAAAAACTGACATACCATTGTCACCTCAGAAGGCAAGAATTCTGAAAGGTATAGTATTGATATATTGATTTTATGTTTGAATTATAGACAGTTTTGAGATTAAAGTGTTTCTCTCTCTCTCTCTCTCTCTCTCTCTCTCTCTTTCTCTTTTTCTCTGTCTCTTTGTCTCTGTCTCTGTCTCTGTGTGTCTGTCTGTCAGTCTGTGTTTCTCTCTCTCTCTCTCTCTCTCTCTCTCTCTCTCTCTCTCTCTCTCTCTCTCTCTATCTATCTATCTATCTCTGTCTCTCTCCCTGTCTCTCTCTCTCTCTCTGTGTCTGTCTGTGTGTGTGTGTCTCTCTCCCTCTCTCTCTGTCTCTCTCTCTCTTTCTCTCTCTCTCTCTTTTTCTCTCTGTCTCTCTGTCTCTCTCTTTCTCTCACACGCACACATACATCTTATTGAATATTTTAAGGAGCAAAAGTAACTTTGTATAAACAGGTATTAACTTCCTTCTTAAAATTATTATTCCTTTCTTAGTAAAATTACCCAGGCCTTTAGTTCAATATAAAATAAGCTTAATAGTCAGTATCTCTACTGAGTCTGATGCATTGCAAGATGGAAGTAATCTTGAAGTACAGTTCCTTGCATATAATAGACATTCAATAAATGTTTATTGAATGAATGCATGAATGATTTTACCATTATTTTCCTTCTTTCAGGCTAAGCATGCTAATTAGAACATATTTTTTCATGAAACATTCTCAAAATTCGTTACAAAATTTGTGAAGCATGCCATGAATGCTCCAGAAGGCTGTTGGGAACTGGTTAAAATAAAGAGCACAAAGGACACAAAACTGGGAACAGCCTGTGGCTACTCCTGGAGCTGTCCAGCTCCAGGTGTCATTGAACCTGAAGCACACTACTTTATCTCCATTTTTTATTTACCTACTTTGCTGAAACAAAGGGGAAAAGACAGTAAAAAACATTGCATTCCTCAGGATAAACTAAGATAGAATTTCTTTCATAAGATATTCATTCCTAAGATCATGAACAATCTGTATTCACTCCTAGGTTAGTATTATATCATTTTATATCATTTCACAGAGGATGTTTTCCTGCAATTTGCTGTACTGTGTTGACTATTAAGTGGCACCTGTCAGCTCTAATGGTCAGTGTTCCCTAATCCCAAGGAAATGGGAAATAAAAACTGTCCACTCTCCCTCCCTCCTTTAAAACAGTGAGGCTAGGTGGTGAGGTGAAAAGAATGGTTCAGAAGTCAGAGGACCTATGTTCTAATTTCAAGAGTCCTGGGCCTGGAGTTAGGAAGACCTGAGTTCAAATCCTACCTCAGATGTTATTAGATGTGTAACACTGGGAAAGCCACTTGTCCTTTGTCTGCTTCTGTCTCCTCATCTATCAAACAGAAGTTGGACTATTTGACCTGTGAGGTCCTCTCTAACTTTTGAATAGGAGTTATTAAACATTTTTGTGTCATTGGACACCTTGGGAATTATGTCGAAGTCTATGGATTCCTTCTCAGAATGATGTTAAATGCTAAAATTAAAATATTTAATTTTAAATAATTAAAATATATAGCATTACAAAAGAAACCAATTGTATTGAAATGCACTTGTCAAAATATTTTCTGAAAAATTCTCAGACCTCATAATGAGAATGCCTTACTGTTCCCTCTAAAGGGAATTATAGTCCAAGGCACTGTGAGTTCTGCAACTAAGCAACTCAAGAGCACTGAAGATAGTCAGTTTTGAAAGCCCTTTTGAGGAATCAAAGAAATTTCTTGAAGCCACTTTGGTAAATCCCAGCCCAGATGTCTGAGTTACTCCATGGGAATCTCTTGCTACCTCAGAGGGAACATAGAATTCCATATCCACCCTGAGCTGTGAATTATTCCATAGCCCAGCTTCTTGTGTGCAGACACTTGAATGTGACTAGGGGGTATAGACTCATAGATTTACTAAATAATTGTGTAGCTTGTAGTGCATAAAGGACTCAGTTCTGGTTTGACAGACATTCAGACACTACCCTCCATTCCACTCCAGCACTGCCCCCTTGTCTACATACAGGCATGGTTCTCAAAATGTCTGTTGGTCAGATCTGTATAGTGTATAGGATGAGAGGAAGGAGGGTATGCCAGCTCTTAATTCATTCTGAACAGGAAAGAACCTGGTCCAAGGTTACACCTGTTTTCTCTGTGTTACTTTATCAGTATCTAACTGTTTAAGAAAGCCTATACAAGTCTTAAGGCAGCTAGGTGGTGCAGTGGATAGAGCACCAGTGCAGGAGTCAGGAGACCTGAGTTCAAATCTCACCTCAGACACTTGACACTCACTAGCTGTGTGACCTTGGGCAAGTCACTTAACTCCAATTGCCTCATCCTGGGTCATCTCCAATCATCCTGATGAATATCTGGTCACTGGATTCAGATGGCTCTGGAAAAGTGAGGCTGGTGACGCTCACAGCCCTCCCTCACTCAAAACAAAGTCAAGTGTAAGTCATGTCATAATTTCTCTGATGGCATGGTCTTCTTTGGCAACAAAGGACAAACACACGCAAGTCTTATGAGACTTCTTTGACCCATTCACCTCCCTGGCAGCTCCCAGTAGGATGTGCTTTTATCTCTGTCCCTTTTTTTCTCCTTGAAATCATTGAAACACAGAATCCCAGAATTGAAAAGGAAAACCCACACAGGGGAAGCAGTGCTAACTGTGGCATCAGAGGACGTGAGTTCAAATCTACCTCTGATGCTTACTACTGAGGAGCCATAGGTAAGTCACTTAAACTCTCTTGGCCTCAGTTTCTTCATCTGTAAAATGGTGGCTGGACTAAATGGAGGTCCCTTCTAAATTCCCTCTCTTCACATCTGTGCCACATTGCCTTGATTTTTCTAGGATCATAGCTTATATAACATAGCATTTTATATCTTTTATTTGTTTAGCTAGAGAACTCAAAGACCTCCAGAAAATCAATTGACCAGTTAGTAAACATTACTAAGTACTTATGAAGTGCAAGTACTGAATACAAAAAAACAAAAACAAAAACAAAAACAATCTCTTTATCTAAGTCGCTTACATCAATGACATCAAATCCAAATAGAAATTAGGACTACTAATCTATACATTTTTCCCTCAAGGTGCTTCCTTCTCAAAGCAATTGAAAACCTTTTCATCAGAAAATACAAGTTATGGGATTTACGTTTTTGACTAATGGAATTCAATTCCTGGAGAACTTGAGTCCACTTCTATTCACTTGTTTAAGTTTTATCTTCCCAGTAAGATTGTAATCTTTTTAATGGCAGGAGATATGTATATTATTTAATTTATCTCTCCCCCTCCCCCTACCATACTCAATATGGAATACTAAGGTGCTCAAAAAATTCTAATGCGATTGAACTGGATGGAATGAAACTCAGTTGAACAGAATCTAATGTTGCTAAATGTATATTCCAACCTTGGCTGATTCATCTTAGTGGGGGAGGGATTAAGAAAAATTTTTGAAAGTGAATCAAGATTTGAGAATGTCTCTCTCCAATTCCCTCTCCCTTCTCTCACAATAATCAATTTGGTTTAAATTTAGATTGGAAACTGGAGATGAACAAATTCATAAAGCTTTCAAATGAATTGCCATCAAGAGATGCAAGAGCCAGTGACAGTTCCCAAGATGAAGCAATTGACCAGTGGGCCAAAAGGCGGAAGCAGTTTAAAGAAAACAAGAAGTGCAGCTCAGTTGGTGGGAGTTCATTTGCCAGTAACATTACTGAAGGATCAAGTGAGTAGATAATCTTATTTATCAATTTCATGGCACCCAAGATACCATCAAACTGATCCTCAATGGACCTGTTAGCCCCCTTATTCTTCCTGAAAATAAATTGCTATATGGAAGTGTCAATGTGCTTATTACAGGCACTTAAAAAAAATTACCATCCTGTAATCTTTTAAAAAATCATGCATTCTACTAAGAATCCGTTTGATCATCTCCTTCATGCTACCAAATGATGAGAGTTGCTTTCCTCTACTCACCCTAATATCAACTAATTTCTCTATTATTTTCCTGTAGCCTGAAGTTTATAAATAGGAGAATCTAGCAAGGAAGAGGCCATAGGTTCCCAAAGTGGGTGACACTGTCCCCTGGGGGGAGGAAATAATCCTGGGGGGAGGCAGTAGTAGCCTCAAGTGCAATTAGGGGTCTTCGAATAAAAATCAGGAGGCAGTAGAAGCATAAGAAAAGAATTTTGAAAAAAACATTTGCCCATGTTTCATCTGCTGTGTAACACCGTTAAAGACATAATGATCACATTATTTTTCAAATAAACACATAAAATACAAGTTGTAACTGATCAGCGGTCAAGCCCGCAGACCGGTTTTAACAAGCAAGTATTGTCAGGTGTGTGTCTTGTCAAGAAGTCATCTGCAGGAATATGTGAGTGTAATGACTTGTTTACAATATGATACTATATGGTTACATGACACAATATTGCATCATCAAAATTTCAATGCAGGAACAAAACACAAATTTACAATAAATTATTAAATTTAAGATGTCATTTAAAATATTTTATATTTTTTGAAATGATGCAAACTTCAAAAGAAACATCAAGAAAGATTTCCAGGGAGGTGCTGAGCAGTTCTTCTTCTTCTTTTTTTTTTTGAAAAATGCCACATAAGTTTTGGAAACTCTGGGCTAAAAGGTGCAGAGGCTAGAATGGTGGGAGTGTCTGGAGTCAGAAAAATCTGAGTTCAAATCTGACCTCAGATACTTACTAGTTGTGTGAATGAATGTTGCCAAATTGCTTAATAACAGCACTTACTTCTCAGAGTTGTGAGGATGTAACGAGATCATAATTACAAAGCACTTAACATGATGTCTGGCACATAGAAAGCACTATGCGAATGTTAGCTATTATTATAATAATAATTATTATTATTTGGACTAGTTAGTAGTGGGACTAGTAGTCAGCGGAAATAAGCTTAAGTGAATGTTAGAGGAATGTTAATTTTAAAAATCACTATAAATATTATAATATATTAATAATATAATTAATAATTAATATAATTATCACTATATAATATTCCAAAAGTATCCAGGGTGTTAGATCGTTGATATCACTACTTTCTTATAAATATGGATATTCAGAAGTTGACTATACATTAAATATTCCATTTATTTTTTTTCTTGATTTATCTTATTTCCTGTTCAGTAGCCAGTTTGGAATCCATCTTACCATTTCTTTGAGAACCTACTTAGAAGAGTGAACACAGAATCTGGAATCAGATTTTACTGCCACCCATGCTACTTCTGATGAGGGCTGGTTTATGAGAAAATAAGATCTCAATTTTGTTTTTGGCCACCTCAGATGATTTCTCTGCAGGAAAAAAAATGCTCTTTAGGGTTTTACATCTAAGGAAAATTCTCAATGCTTCTGAGCTAGTGGTCTCCAGACGTTTTTGGTCACATACCTGTCCCAGTAAAATAACTTTTAAAAAATTGAGGACACACCTCCATTATATGTATTTTTAGATATCGATTGACAAATTGTATCCATCAGCCAGCAAATATTTAAGCACCCCAATATGTGACAGATTCTGTGGTAGGTTTTGGCAATAAAAGAACAAAGAATGAAATAATCCCTCCACAAGATGAGCTTATGTTCTAATGGCAAATACAAGGACATGTGCACGTACACAGCGTCAGTATAAAGTTAGTAAATAAATATACACAAGGTAGTTAAATACCAGGTAGTTTGGAAAGAAAAGCAATAAAGTCGGAAGGATCAGAGAACTCTCCGTAAGCATGGAGCTTGAGCTCCGTCTTGAAGGGAGGCAGGAAATCCATGAGCTGAGGTAAGAGGGCAATGAATTGCAGGCACAGGGGGTGGCATGTAATGAGTGAAGAACAGACATGCCAGTTTGGCTGAATTACAGAGTGCACGAGGGGCAATAATGTCCAGTAAGGTTGGGAAGATAGGTTGGAACCTGATTCTGTAGGGCTTTAAAAGCTAAACAGAGCAGTTTATATTTTACCTAAAAGAAATGGGAAACCACTGGATTTGGTTCAGTAAAGGAGTGAGATGGTCAGATCTATGCTTGGGAAATTGTCAGCAGTGTATAACATGAACTGGAGTATAATATGAGATTACAGACAAAGCAACCCATTAGGAGGGTGTTGGCAATAATCTAGGAGAAAAGCATTGGGGACCTGATCTAAAATGGCAGTTTTGCAAAAAAAGTTAAATTTGACAGAAATGAAAGAAGAAATGGTCACAACTGATTAGACATGTGGGATGAGTGAGAGTAAGGAATCCATAAAATGAGATATGAACCTGAGATTCTGGAAGGATGGTTTCTTCAACAGAAACGAGGTAGTTTGGAACAGGAGAGGGTTTAGAAAGGAAGGTAGGTTTAGTTTTAGAGGTTAGTATGCTTCAAGTATATGCAGTTTGGAGTGTGTGTGTGTGTGTGTGTGTGTGTGTGTGTGTGTGTATGGTTAAGGGGTAGGATTTGGATGATGATGACTCAGCAAAGGAGAATGAAAAGGAGTTGTCAGAAAGATAGGAGAACTAGAAGACAGTAATATCTTGAGAAAACAGAGGAGAGAGAATATCCAGGAGTTAAGGGTAGTTAACAGTGTCAAATGCAGCAAACAGGTGAAAAAGAAGTATGTATGTATGTGTATATATATATATATATATATATATATATATATATATATATATATATATATATATATATATATACATATATATATACCCATACACACACATACACACATATATATGTATATATGTGTGTATATATGTATGTGTATATGTGTGTATATATGTATATGTATGTATGTGTATGTATATGCACGTGTTTGTATAGGTATAGATAGATGTGTACATATGTGCATGTGTATATATACATGTGTGTACATATGTTTTATATATACATGTGTATACACGTGTGCATATGTTTTATATGCATATATGTATGCGCACATATGTGTTTGTGACTGTGCGTGCATAATACATGTGTGTGCATATATACATGTGTACATGTGTGTATATATATATCTTGGATTTGATGAATTTCATGTACAATCATCTTTTTGATTACACTATGTTGTGGAAATGCTTTAAATTTTTTAAAGAGAGGCCAATGGCCGCCTTGGGGAGAGCACTAAGCGAGGGGAAAAAAAACAGTGACAACTTTTTCAAGGAGTTCTCTTGAAACATTTTGTTTTTTTATTAGAATGGAGGAAACTGGCATGTTTTAAGGTATTAGGGGAGGAACCAATTGATAAGGAGAGATTGAAGATTTGAGATGGGAGGATTGAAGAGACAATCTCTTGAAGATGGGAAGGAATGAGAATAAGTGCACATGCAGAGGACGAGAAGCAAGAGATTAAGGGGAAGGATAAGGGAGTGACAGCAGATGTCAAATGGTTTTGAGATGAAGAGAATGGGAGAAGAGGGAGTTTAATGTAGGACGGCCTTAATTTTTTCACTAAAATAAAAGTCAAGGTGTTTAACTAAGAAAGTGGCAGGAGAAGAAAATATGAGGGGATTTAAAAAAGGGAGAGAAGGTTTGGAATAGTTTCTGGGAAGGTTGGAATGATGTATGGAATCATTTAGAAAGGAATAAAAGGGCTGCCTTCATGTAGTGAGGACCCAATTGAATAACTAATTTGTAATGTACTTATTCAGCATTGTACTAATAAATATTGTACATTATAAAATATGCACAACAATGGAAATTTTATTTTAAAATATTTTATTTTTCCAATTATATATAAATATTTTTAATATTCACTTTTTAAAATTTTGAGTTCCAAATTTTCTCCTTACTTCTTTATGCTCCCTCCTCATTGAAAAGGCAAGCGATTTGATGTGCTATACATGCATAGTCATTTAAAACATTTCCATATTAGTCATGTTGTGAAAGAAAATACAGCCCACCCTTCCCACATAAGAAAGGAAAAGAATAAAAGGTTTTTTTAAGCATATACTTTGATTTGAATTCAGACTCTATCAGTTCTTTCTCTGGAGGTAAATAGAATTTTCATTGAGTCCTTCGGAATTGTCTTGGATCATTGTATTGCAGAGACTAGCTAAGTTATTCACAGTTGATCATCATACAATTTTGCTGTTATTATGTACACAATATTCTTCTGGTTCTGCTTATTTCACTTTGCATCAATTCATGTAAACCTTTCCAAGTGTTTCTGAGAGCATCCTGCTTGTCATTTCTTTTAGCACAACAGTATTTCATCATACTCATATACCAAAACTTGTTCAGTCATTCTCCAATTGAGGGCATCTCCTCAATTTCCAATTCTTTGCCTCCACAAAAAGAAGTGCTATAAATATTTTTTTAGAAATAGGTACTTTACCTTTAAAAAAAATCTCTTTGAGATATAGACCTAGTAGCAATATAGCTTTATAGCCTTTAGGGCATAATTTAAAATTGCTCTCTAGAATGATTGGATCAGGTCACAACTCCACCAACAATGCATCAATATCCCAATTTTCCAACATCTCCACCAACATTTGTCATTTTCTTTTCTGTCATATTAGCCAATCTGATAGTTATGAGGTGGTACCTCAGGGTCCAGTGTATTGTGTACCTAATCTATTCCACTGATCCATCACTCTGTTTCTTAGCCAGTACTAGATTGTTTTGATGATTGTCACTTTGTAATACAGTTTGAGATGTGGTGTGTCTAGGCTTCCTTCCTTTAAATTTTTTTGTCCCCATTGATTCCTTTGATATTCTTGATCTTTTATCCTTCCAGATGAATTTTATTTCTTTTCTAGATCTATAAAATAACTTTTGGGTAGTTTGATTGGTACGGAACTGAATAAGCAAATTAATTTAATTAGAACTGACATTTTTACTATATTGGCTCAATCTACCTATAAACAATTAATATAGCACTCCAACTGTTTACATATGGCTTTCATTGTGTGAAAAGTATTTTGGGATTGTGTTTATATCGTTCCTGAGTTTGTCTTGGCAGGTGGACTCTCAAGTATTTTATGTTGTCTACAGTTATTTTAAAAGGAATTTATCTTTCTATCTCTTGCTGTTGAACTTATAGAAATGTGATGATTTATGTGGGTTTATTTTTTATTCTGCAACTTTGCAAAAACAAGGGAAATTTTAAAACATAAAGATGAATAATGTTTTTATCCTACAGTAAATAGTCACTGGATTTATTAAGTAGAGGACTGACATGGTCAAATTTGAATTGTAGGAAAACCACTTTACCAGCTATGTGAAGGATAAGTGGAGAGTGCTGAGAGACAGACAAGCCAATAAAGAGGCTATTATAATAACCTAGATGAAAGATGATAAGGGCCTGAAATAGGGAAATAATTGTGGATAAAAGAGGATGGATAAGAAAGATGTTGCAGAAATAGAAACATTTGACAAATTATGGAATGGAAAGGTAGGAGGAATGAGAGTAAGGAATTGACGATGGTGGTGAGGTTGTGAACCCCAGGTGTCTTTGAACATGGTGGTGTTTTGAACAGTAACTGGGAATTTGGAAGATGGATGAATTTGTAGGGGAAAGATAAGATCTTGAACAACGTGCTCAATCCATCTATGCCTGCCTATCCAGTATAACTCATTGTGTTCTACCCAAAACAGAGGACAAAGGTTGGTTTCTTACTCGCTGGTCATTTCTCTAAAAGGTGTCTGCTATGAGCTGATCAGGACAAGGAATGGTTATGCTGTATGTGTGCAGAATTTTTCTCAGTAGTATCTTCACAGCTGCTGGTGTGGATGCATGAATATTGGTCAGGTTAAAACTTCCCAGAAAAATTAAAATCTCAGAAAAGAAAAAAGTTAAGAGTGTATACAGTAGAAGGAGGGAGCTGAGTGAGGGAGTGTTGAAGGATAAAGTAAGTGATTGTTTTGGAGTGGATCCCCTTCAGTGGTTATTTCAAGGACAGTCTATATCAGTAATTGAATGATCTTCCCACTCTCTGACTGGTTGATCACAATTTCCTTAAGGTCAGTCTATAACCCCTACTTTATAGACTAATGTTATAAACAATTTGCTCTTATAGTAGATAATCCTTCAAAGTGTTTTGCTTTTCTCTTTAGATGTCTGGAAGTCTATGCTAAATTCAGTGCACAAATCTAGTAACTAACTCATCCAAAGTATCTAATATATAGATTTTTCTTGTTCTTCTCATCTGATTTTGCTTTGTTTTATTTAATTTTAACTCAATATGACATCACAAGCATTTTTTAAATAGATGTGAACATTAGCTATAAATAAATTAAGATCATGATTGTTTGCAGCAAATAACAATTGTTATAATCAAATTAATGTCTCTTTAAGGTAAGCTCTCTCAAATCAAAATGCTTCTTAGAAAGAAACATTAAGTGTTGCCATCTTGTCTTTCTTGGCCACTCTGCTAGAAATAGGAAAAATGATTTTTACCATCTTTTCCCTGTTTTGTTTTTTCTTTTTGTTTGTTGTTGTTTTTTTTTTAATGGAGAATGCAAACCTCTTGCCATATAGTAGCTGCCCCAAAGGCATAATTGTCTGGAGAGACTTAGACTGGTTTTTAACTGTAAGAAAATCAGACCATACCTGAAAAATGTGCTTAGTCCAATTAGCCATGAATGATCTTAATGTGCCATGAACAGTAAAATCAATAATTCTTGGTCCCACTACATATCTCAGTGCCACAGTGAAACTGATTGACCAAATCCTTCTGTGTAAGTACATTTCAACCTGTTTTAAAGACAAATCTTTAATCATCCATTCTTAGGGCCATTAACATGTAGGTCTACTTTCCTTTCCTCAGGTATCATAAAACAGAAATCAGTATGTCAGATTTTAAAGAAAGTTGAATTTCATATTGACAAAGATCACAATTTTCATTGTTGTTATTAAATGTTTTATTATCTTGTTGGATTCTGTCATAAATATAACCTTCCAATGACCAATTGACACCAATTCTGAGAGAACAGAATGACTTTACATTTCCACATCTCCATGTTATCCCAACTACGATAAACAAGGGAAAATATTTTGTGCTTTTTGTTTTTATGAAAGCTTTTGTGAAATGCTATGATGCATTTAAGATACACTGAGGCTGACACTGTTTAATGTTTAAATTCTGTCTCTTATAGAATCAGGAAATGTTACTAACCCTTGACTTAAAACCTGACATTTTTATCAAGCATTATTACATCTGGTACATTCACTTTGTTAATCTCACTCATCTCTGACTTCTTACATAATAACTGGAAAAGACATTAGGGATGACATTTATATCTGAGGATATAGTTGATCAATCTATTAGTGCTGTGGAAAATGCTCACTAAGGTCCATCAGGTAAATAACTTATGGGCTGTGAACTGAAGTAGGAAGAACCTATAAAATGCAGCTCCAATTTTTATGCTCTTAAATAGCTCCTGGAACAGAAACAGATGTGTAAGATTATATTATGGATCACATTGCCAAGGTGACTGTGGATCTCATTGCTTGAGGGAACTTGATGGCTTCCCATGTCTTTCATTCAGTTGTGTAAATTAGTGTGAAAATGTGTTTTCTAAGTTATTGACTTCTTTATGGGAATATTTCAGAGGGGAAAAAAATTTTCTGTGCCCAGCATTGTATAATTAGATTACAATTCATTTCACTTGAGAGGCTATTTTATTATTGTTATTAGTATTCTCATCAATTTTAATAAGAGAAGATCAGAATAGAAGCGAGGAAAAAAGCCCCTTGGAATTGATCTGGGATATTGTTTTTATTCTGAAACAAAGAAACAATTAAGTAGCAGAAATATAAAAAGTCTCACCTTTAAAAAGATCATAGAATTGGGCATGATGGTACAGGACTTAAATCCTTGCTTCATGGTATGTTGAGGATACTACATCCTCTGCCCTCAGGAGACTGAACTACAATAGGGCTGAAGTCATTGGGTTGTCCACAGCAAATATGGTGTGTGTGTGTGTGTGTGTGTGTGTGTGTGTGTGTGTGTGTGTGTTTGTCCTTCATTGCCAAAGAAGACCATGCCATAAGAGAAATTATGATGTGACTTGCACTTGACTTTGTTTTGAGGGAGGGAGGGCTGTGCAGGTCACCAGCCTCACTTCTCCTCCAGAGCCATCTGAATCCAGTGACCAGATACTCATCAGGATGACTGGAGATGACCCAGGATGAGGCAATTGGGGTTGTGACTTGCTCAAGGTCACACAGCTAGTGATTTGATTTGAACACAGATTTGAACTCAGGTCCTCCTGACTCCTGCAATGGTGCTCTATCCACTGTACCACCCAGCACAATGAGCTCCCAGGGGAGTCACCAGGCTGCCAACGAAGGGGCAAATTAGCCCAGGCTGGAAAGGAACCAGGTCAACAATCGTTGTCAAACAGTAATATAAGATTGGGCTGTTAACAGCCCAGCAAGATAATGGAAAAAAATCAGTTGGAAGACCTTCAGGACACTGCCCTTGACTCTCTCCTACAAACTGTATCAATGCCAAAGAAGAAAGAATGATTATCAAACTTGGAGATGACAAAATACTGAGAGAGCTATCTAATACATTCAACCACAAAAGCGGGATCCAAAAACATCTCGAAAGACTAGAACAGGAAGACAAATCTAACAAGCTGAAATTTAATAGAAATAAATGCAAATGAGATCAATGAGAATCTGGCTATTTTGGCAGAAGGCTGTTCACAAATAAGTGTGATATTTTACCTGTGTTAAGTAGGATGTTTAAAAAATAACCATTGATCTTGAAAGACACACCTTCATGGTGGAGGCCACCAAATTCTAAAGAAACTTAGGGTGATTGATTTTCTTTCTCTCCCCTGCCCCAAAACACTACTTAATCCGTTCCTTATTTCAGTTTGAAAGTTACAAGGGAATTTATCATAATGACTGTAGAGAGCCCAAAGATAATGTAGCCCAGGATTTCTTTGTACAAGCCCTGTTACACACACCTCAGACACCCAGTGTTCTTACCAATATCCTGGCACCAAACCCATTCTGATCAGCACAGGGACTTCAGGAATAAAGAACGTTAGATTCCGTTGCAGTGACCTGAATCCTACTTCCACCTCCAAGGGAAGGTGTAGCTGATGCTGGCCTCCTAGAAATGGTTCCCTTCTGCAAACTGGCCCTCTTCCTTAGGTGCACTGGATGCCAGTGCCCCACTCCTAAAATTCCTCCCCTTTCCAAACTCCTCCTAAGCCAATGGGTCCCTGGCAATATATTTTTCTAGTGTTCTGAGGGCCAAAGTGGCAAAATCAAAGGTTCCTATGATGGCCTCTTATGCTTTGTTATTTTAACACTGAATTGTTGTTTTAGCCTCTGTTTTTGGAAAAAAAATGTTTTTGCTTCCTTTTTCATTTTCATACAAGAAAATCAACCTAACAATTTTACCTAAGAGAGAAAAATCTTTAATAGGTGCAGTTCTCATAGTTAATCTGCCTTTAATAAGGCTCCATGGTTACAGTCACATCCTACTGTGGTCAGAGGTCATATGTGTCACCTCACCCCAGTAGCTGTGAATGGGTCGTAGCTGTGAATGGGTCATAGCAGTTCATGCAATCCAAAACTGTGTGTCCATTATATCAACCAAGGACATAGATGTTTCCCTGGTGTACAGTGATCCTAAGTGCACTCCATCGATGTTACGCAGGGGCCACAAAAGTCCAGGATTTCATTTCTACATCTTATCTTTCCATACTGTTCAACTAGTCAGTGCAATCCTAGCTTCTCATAACATAAATGCAGTTAGGCTGAGCACAGACACCCCTCTATCTCATTCCACAAGAGGTGGGATGGGGTGGGGATTAATTTTCAAGCTATCTCAAGGAGCAGATTTCAAAACAGTGGAAAAACCATAAATAAGGCTTATATCCAAAAAGTGCAACCAAGAAGACATCAACTATTGTTAATCCCCCTGCCAACTTTTTTATTTCTGTGATGTCTTGACAAACATAGCCTAGAACATCTACAGTATATCCTTGATGGAAACATGAGGAAAGAACGGTCTAATTTTCACAAATGAAATGTCTGTTACAAACAACACTTTGTGGTCATATCAACTGAGGGATAAAGGAAATGTAAACTCTTGCTGTATCTGTTTTATTAACTTTTAAAAAGCACTTGACTCAATAAAACCAAATACATCCTTGAAAGCTTTTCTTGAAGTTTCTCCAACACTTTATGAAAGTAAAAACACTAAAATTGTAGAGGTTTCATGGTGTAATTGATGAGTAGTGGACTTGGAATTATGCAAGACATGGGTCTGTACTCTGCCACTTATAAGGGGCCTGACCAATGAAACATCTCTGAGCCTCTTTTAACTTCCACTTCCTCATGTGCCAAATGGGAATGATAATAACTCTAGTAGCTACATCCCAGGCATATTGTGAAGATCAAAGGAGAAAATGTATGTACGGTACCTTCAGACTTTATAATGATAATATGAAATAATAAAAACACAAGACATTATAATAATAAAATAATAAAACCGTAAGGATTTATTATAATAATAACAAACATTAGTACTTACTATATACCAGCACTGTGCTAAATGCTTTACAATTATTATCTCATTTGAGCCTCACCACCACCTTGGGAGATGGGTGCTATTATTATCTTCATTTTACAGATAAGGAAATTGAGGCAAACAGAGGTTAAGTGACTTGCCCAGGGCCACACCTCTAGGAAGTGTCTAAGGCTGGATTTGAACTCATCTTCCTCACTCCAGGTCTCTTACTCTATCTACTGCACCACCTGGCAGAAATTATTATAAAACTCAATGACAACTGCACCTAGAAGGATACTTGTGTCCAATGATCATCTTATTTTTAACACCAGGCAGGTGTATGCTCACCTTAGCTGTTTGACAGTGTTGTGACAGATGCCTCACGTAAAGAAGACTGAGTCCAAACACAAAGATAATTCTCTATGAAGGATGAGGTTCTTCAACTGGTATCATTTTTTTTCAGGTGTCATATAGCTCCATAACATTTTAGCAAGCACCTTGGTGAAATTGGCAGCAACACAAATGATATTTTTTTAATAATCTACTTTTAAAATGGTGGTTGGAGTAATGAAAACTCCTAATGCTCAGACCATATAACTTACAGATGGACAGATAACCCATTGTATTAGGTCCATGGAAATGGTATAGTTCTTTTCATGGATACAGACTGCTTCCCCAAAGCCTGTTTCGTTGATACTGGTATTCTTATGGGGATACACTATAGCTACAAATCACACAAACCAAATCTCCACTTAAAAGTAATCCAAATGGCAATGAATTCCCATTGCTGTAAATATGCTAAAGCATATTTCCAAAATTCATTTGTACACAAGATGTAGGACAAAAGAAATCACTGAGGACATATTTAACGGGGCAAGGGACAGACCAACAATGTAGAAAAAATAAGAGAAATGTATCTGTAATACATCTTGTCATCTGCCCTCACTGCTGAGAGGCCATAATAGAGACAGTGGAAAATGTCCCCTTTCCATCCCCTGCTGAGGAAATAATAATCAAACTACTAATATAAGCGCTAAGAAAAGAGTATAGCAATTGACTGCCCTGTGGCCCCACTCACAATCCCTGTTGTATAAATCCTTTCTTCTCTGGCCCTAGGTTTTTAATTTGCCCCTGGTACAGGAATTTCCAAGCTGTAGTGTATGTATTCACAAAAGGAATTTGAGCTTTTTGAAGGAAATGAGGGATTTGAGGCAGAAGTGAAGATGGAGAGGGAGTGGATCTAGGCAGAAGCACAACCTCTGCAGAGGCATGGAGATGGGCTATGGAACGCTATGTGTGAGAACACACAGCGTATAGGAAGGGGAATACTCAAGCTAGAAAGCTAGGTTGGGACCAAACTGTGAAGGGCTTTGAAAGCTAAACAGAGGTGTTCATATTTATTCTCCAGAAAATAGTGAGACATTGTAGTTTATTGAGTAAGGGAGTGATATGGTCATGTCTATATTTAAGGAAAATCACTTTGATAGCTGTAAAGAGGGTGGACCAGAGTGAAGAAAGACTTGAGTGGGGGAGGCCAAGTAAAAGTCGATAGTCTATGTGAGAGTTGATGAAGACCTGAATTAAGGTAGGAGCTGTGAGTAGAGAGAAGGGGTAAGACATAAGAAAGGTTGTGGAGATAGAAACTAAGATTTTATACCTGATAGGCTATATGGAGTGAGGGAGAGCAAGAGTGAAAAATTAAGGATAATGATGGGGTGAGGAACCTGAGAGACTGAAAAATGTCTGTGACTTTGACAGAAATAGGGAAGTTTAGGAGAAGCAGTGAGTTTTCAAGGAAAGATGATTAGGGTTTGTTTGGGTTTTTTGGACATGTTGAGTTTGGGATATCTCCAGGACCTCCAGTTTGAAATATCTACTAGGCAGTTGGTGATGCAGGACAGAAGCCCAGGGGAGACACTGGGACTAGATATATACATTGGCAAATCATTTGCCTAAAGATGATAATTAAACCCATGAGAGCTGATAAGTGTAGCTCATGTAGGCTCTGAGGATACTTATCTAAACTCCCACTTTGACAAATGAGTTAAGATTCCCAGATCAAGGTTGCCTCTCCCTTTCAGGGTTCTAGAAATACCCCTTACAAATTGGGAGTCATTCTCCAGTGCCCTAAGTTGTAACATCCATTGCTTTGCTTCTCCCCAAGATTATCAATTGAGAATCAGTAGCTTCAAAAAAGGGTAAGAATAGTTGGTACAAAAGATCCTCCCCAAAATCTCTCAAACAAGTACATATGACATCTAAGAGAAAGTGGGCTTAAGCTTAGAAAGCAGCAACAAAGGATTACTCAGCTCCTGGTTAGCAAGCATTTTTTTCCTCTTATTTGCCAGGCTTCTGATGGAGCTGTGACTCTACATCCACTCTGTCACTGGCTTTCAATGCAGACTCCATAGCTGATACATTAATGATTCCAGGAAATGATTGGAAACCCAACATTCTCGAGAGTTTTCAAAGCTTGCAAAGTCCTTCTTTAGTCAAATTGAGGTAGGAAAAGTAGAACTAGGCCAGAGGAGGGGAACCTGTGGCCATCTAGATCCTTGGGTGTGGTCTATTTACTGAGTCTAAGTTTTACAGAAAAAATCCTTCTATTAAGGGGATCTGTTCTGTGTAGTTTGGATTCAGTCAAAGGGCCACACTTGAGGACCTAAAGGGCCAGGTATGGCCTTGAGGGTGAAGGTTCCCCACCCCTGGCCTAGTAATCAAATTTTCTGAGGCTATTTTGAACCCATTTCCTATCACTCCAGTTTTAAGTATGTTTCCAATTTAATCTAAAACCTATGATATTTTGTTTGAAACTAAAGCCTCCAATTGACATTGACAGATTCCACCTGGTTAAGGTGCTCTAGGCCACCTTATCTCTAGTTATTTTAAGTGGGTTAAGTGACTTGATTGAGTAAATCACTCAACCTTGGGTAACATAAAGTCACCATGAGAATGTAAAGAGAAAAGAGAAGCCCAAGAGGTAGCCTTGGGGAACAACCATCAATTAATGAAACAGAAAGGGAGACCAAGATGCAGTGGTCAGACATGGAGGAGAACCAGAAGAGAACACTGTCATGTAAAGCCAGAGAAGAAAGTGTCCAGGAGAAGACAGTGGTAAGCAAGTCAAATGTAACAGAGAGATAAAGGATGAGAATCATCAGACTGAGGAGTTTAGAGAACATTACCCATAGATCAAATTTATTCCCATCTAAAATTCTGAAAGAAAATTAGATACATTTTGGACTTAACGATACAAGAAGAATCCATGCAGTCTGAAGGCCAGTGATTGTGATGACACTTCTATAATGATGTGTTTTATGTAACTTATAAGAACATTTGAAACCTCTCATTTTTCACCCTCACTTTTCATTTCCACTAGGTCTTAGTAATTTGTTATCTAGACAATGGACAGGGCCTCCTCAGTCATTTCCTTCCAAACCCCACTGCCTCCTTGCTCTAATCAGCCAGAATAATTTTACCCAGATTATCTAACTCTTCCCAACAGTTGTCTGCTGAAAAGTTTAAGCTTAGCCTTCAGGGGCATATATAATTTGGATCCAGTCTCCCTTTCCAACTCCACAATCTGGCACCCTGATTTTTCAAGATGCCGTATGTCAAAATTCACCCCATCCTTTAAGGCCTAGTTCATGCATGAAGCCTTCCCTGTTTTCTCTAATACCATTTTACTTTATTCAGGCCTTTTCTTTCATTCATCATGGTCAGTCTTGTTTTATAGTTGTTTATGTCCGTGTCTTATTTTCTGCACTAGACTACATGTTTCTGAAAGCCAGGAGCTAGATGTAACTAGGTGGCACAAGACATAGAGCTTTGGAGCTGGAGTTAGAAAAACTACACTTTCAGATATTGCTTAGCTGTGTGAAGCTGGACAAATCACTTAACCTTCATCTACCTCAGTTTTCTCCTGTAAAATGAGGATAACAGTATATTCCCCAGAGTAGCTGTAAGGATAAAATGAGATATTTGTAAAACACTTTGAAAACATTAAATGATACTCATCTCAAAAAGAACCTAGCACAGCATTTCATGTAGCATTTTCTCAACAAATATTATTTTAATAAGCGAATATGAATCTTCTCAGAATGTACATTAGTATTAAAATAACTAGTGTAATCAGCTCCACCATAGGCATCTAGGTAGTGCAGTGGATAGAACACTTGACCTAAAGTCAGGAAGACATAAATTCAAATTTGACATCTGAGACTTATTAAACTATGTGACCCTGGGCAACTCATTTAACCTCTGTTTGCCACAGTTTCCTCATCTGTAAATGGGAATAGTATGCCTGTCTCCCAAGGTTGTTGTGATAATTAAGTGAAAAAATCATTACAAAGCACTTAAACATAGCGGCTGGCACATGGTAAGTGCTGTCTAAAAGTCAGCTATTACTATTAGTCACCTACTTCATGGCAAGCTAAGAAGCTGCAACCACATTTTTTTAAAATGTTATCTTGGATATTTTTACCAGTCACTAAAATCTTGTCTTGCAACATTCAATCTTTTTCTATTTCTATGCTGGCTTATGGAAAATATCATGAGGGCTTATGGAAAATTATGTCCAAATTTGGTTGCCCAGAGAAATTCATCAATATTGGATGTCAATTTCATGATGGCATATTTTCCCAGGTTCTGGATAGTGGACAGTGCTCTCGTGCCTTGCCAGTCACCAATGGAGTGAAACAGGGCTGTGTGCTTGCTCCCATGCTTTTTAGCAAGATGTTTTCAGCCACATTGACAAATTTTTCAATGAGGATGAACACAGCATCAAAGTCAACTACCGTACTGACGGTAAGTTCTCCCATTTGAAAAGGTTACAAGCCGGGACCAAAGTGTAGGGAGTGTTGGTTCATGATTTTCTGTTTGCAGATGATGGTGCACTCAATGCAGCCTCTGAAGCTGAGATGCAAAAAAGTATGGGTCAATTTTCTGCTGCCTGTGCCTAGTAATTAACACCAAGAAAACACAGGTGCTCCATCAGCCACCACACACCATCCATACGTGGAACCATTGGTTACAACAAATGGAGAAGTTTTGAATGTTGTGGATAAGTTCACTTACCTTGATAGTGTACTTTCCAGGGATGTATACATTGACAATGAGGTTGATGCATGCATTGCCAGAGCTTGGGAGACTAGGAAGAAAGGTTTAGGAGAGAAGAAGTTTTAGACTGACTACCAAACTGAAGGTCTACAGAGCTGTTGTGCTGACCTCATTGTTGTATGCTTGTGAAACATGGACAGTCTACCAGTGCCATGCCAGGAAACTGAATCGCTTCCATTTGAACTGTCTTAGGAAGAATCTGAGGACCACCTGGCAGGATACGGTACCAGACACTAAAGTCCTTGCTCAAGTTGAACTGCCAAGTACTCAAACTATGCTTCAGAGAGCACAACTCCAATGGGCTGGCCATGTTGTTCAAACACAAAATGTACGCTTGCCAAAAAGACTATTTTATGGAGAACTTGCATGGAACAGGCGATCACATGGCAGCCAGAAGAAATGATACAAGAACACTCTCAAGGACTCTCACAAGAACTTTGGATTTGACTGTGCAACATGGGAGATGCTGGCACAGGACCGCTCAGCATGGTGTGTCCACATCAGAAAGGGTTCTGTGCTCTTTGAGCAAAGAAGAATTGAGACAGCACAAAGTAAATGTAGGTTGCACAGATTTGGGATATTCACCCCAAATATTCAAACAGACTATATGTACCCAACCTGTGCTAGAGCATTCCGAGCTTGTATTGGTTTAATCAGCCACAGTCGGACACACTGAAATTTTACTTTACAATGGTGATGTCATTTTGGTCTTCTTTGAAGATAAAAGACAACAACCAACCAAACCAACCATTTCTATACTGGCAAAAAAAAAATATGCTGCTTCATTGGTCAGTATAGAAGGAGCCATAAATACATACCTGGCAACAAAAACACACTCCCTGGCATGGTGAACAGGTTTTTCCAAAACATCGGAGAAGTGGCTTATTGCAAGCTTCTCACTGCCAGAAACTACTAAATGAAATTATATAAACTTCTCAGCATGCTGCTCCTGTAAGATGATAACAATTCTTGCCCTCTCCTTGTCCAACCTATTCCATCTCACACAGACTTTTCTTACATCTTCTCTAAGAACCTGAATGACATTAAAGATGTTTTTTAATAGTTGACAACCAAACTCATCTCGTTTTTTCCCCCTCTGATTATTTTAGACAGGAATTTAAAATTGAATTTCACATTTTATTTTATTTCCTTCAAACTCCAAATAGCTTCATTTCTACTTCATAGAAAATTATTCTGTATAATATCTCTAAGTAGATTTATGGTCCAGTCCCTAGTACAATATCTTGCACATAGAAGACTCCGTAAACATTTATTGGTTTTATTCATGGTACCTCTGAACTTTGTCAGTTCTCATTTCTAGGAGCTGGCCTATCAAATCTACCTAATTATTATTCAAAATGAAACTCCTTAATCCACCTGCTCCTACTCATATGCTACTCAACAGAGCTGGAGAAAGTTGTGTAACCATCCTGACTGAATCTATTACAAATCTCAATTAATCTAACTTCAACTGGACTCTCACTGCCTCAAGGCAGTTGGTTTTTTTTTTTCTCCTTTCCATCAGTTCTCTGTCTTACTCCCCACAATGTCTTTTCTAAACCTTCTATTAACTCCTTAAGCCTCCTACACCACTCTCTTAGCGAGTACTTCGCCTCCTATTTTTGTAATGGGGTCTGATGCAGATGCAGAGTACCTGGAATGGTCTTTCTCCACATGGATAAGTTGGGAGCTTATTTCTGGGAGAACCATGATGCTGTGTAAAGAAAGTGCTATGCATGTACATTCTGTAACTGATTGCGGTCAGCTAACCACATGTAGAAGAGAAGGCCATTGGACGGCAAGGCTGCAAGGGCATTCAAAATGATCTGTCAGCTTCAGTTCCTCTTTTTTTTTTTTTTTTTTTGCCTCACTCTCTGTTGGTTTCATTTGGTCACTCCTTAGCTTACAGTGTCTGGTGAGAGACCATGACAATCTTGGGAGCTTAGAAAGGTCAAGAAAATAAATTACAGGGATTTGGGAGCCAAAGGCTAGCATCAATGTCCCAAAAATCAAAGGCTTGAAGTCTGGGACCCAGTGGTATCTGAAACTTTGGATCATTCAGAAATTGTGCTGTAATGGGGCATGATTGGGGATAGACTAATACCATATGAAAACTGAGATAAGTTTGAGCCTCTTTACGGAGAGACCAAAGTAGTAGAGGAGATAATGTGATTCCCTAAAAAGTATTGGAGGAAATGTTTACACTTTGTTCTTGCTATATCTTTGAAGAAAATATCCATTTGTAAAAGCTAATTAACATTAAATGGAACTTGGATGCTGATCACTCACCTCCTAACAAGAGGGCTAAAAGGTGATAGAAGCTCAGGCTGATGGCAGTAAAGAGCAAAAACTTTCCCACCAAACTTTCAGAGTACTTTGGATCCCAGAGGGGGAGGTGTAGCCTGCCTGGCCAGGAGGGGACACATTCTATGCTTGGGGACAGGGAAATCAGCGATTGAGTTCTGTATGTGTGGAAAGGAGAAAAGGACAATTTGTCTGGACTGCAGTAACACTGAAAGAGAAGTGATGAATGATATTCTGAAGGGCAAATCTTATTCAGGGGCCTCATTATTTTTCTCTGTATATTACCTTTCTTAGTGACCTTATCAGCTTTCATGAGTTAATTATCACTTCTAATGTGAGTGCTGATGACTCTTACATGGATATATCTAGTCCTATTTCCTCTCCTGAACCTCAGTCCCATATCACTATTAGTTTTGAACCTGTATATCCTGTCAGCAATGCTGGGTGAAATATATACTTATTTGTAAAATCTTACAAAGTAGCATTGTTTCATTAAGCAGAGAGAAGCAGTGGAGAGTAAATCTTGGGCCATATTAATGCCAAAATAAGTGACCACGAAAAAATTGACAGCTATCAATCAGTCCCATTATACAAAATCTTTATGAGTTTTATACATGAACGGAGAGCTTCCTCAGTGAGGGTACTAGTAAGGAACAAGCAGGGGTTCACAAATGCTATTCAGTCATAAACCACATCTTTAAGAATGTCCTATTGACTGAATGATGTAGAAAATATAAAATTCCATTATCGTGCTTCTTGTTTGTTGATTTTGAAAAAGCATTCAACTCACACCACCTTACAGTCTCTTTCACAAGGTATTTCCCTTTATATATCAAGCTCATCAAGGTACCTCATATTGCCTATCATTAATTGTCAGGTCTTGTTTCTACCACCACACTCATTCCCTTCTCTCCAGTCCCACAGCCACCACCCTTGTCCACACCCCATTCATTTTTAACCAGATTATTGAATAGATTTCTAGTTGGTCTCCCTGCCTTATAGCTCTCCTTACTACATTCCATTGTCCACATAATTGCCAACATGATTTTCATTAAGTACACATCTAACTAAGTCACTCAGTAAATTCTGTTTTTGTTGTTATTGAATCATGTCTGACTCCATGACCCCATATGGGGTTTTCTTGACAGAGATACTAAAATGATTTGCCATTTCCTTCTTTAACTTATTTTTGTAGATGAGAAAATCGAGGCAAACAGGGTAAAGTGACTTGCCAAGGGTCACACAGCTAGTGTCTGAGGCCAGATTTGAACTCAGGTCTTCCTGACTCTAGGCCTAGTGCTCTATCCACTGTGCTGTCTAGCTGCCCCCAATAAATTCTAACGATTCCTATTATCTTTAGAATCCAATATAAAGCTGTCTGTTTAGCATTTTAAGCCTGTTACACCTTGACTCCTACCTGTCTTTCCAGCCTTATTATATATCATCCTTCACTGATGACATGGTGTTGACTGATTCATCTGCTTTATGATCTAGTCAAACTGTCCTTTCCTCTCTTCCTCACATACATCCTTTTACCTATTTCCACATCACCTAGAATGCACTGTCTTTTCATTCACACGTTTTATATTCCCTAGTTTCCTTCAAGATTCAATTTGAGTGCCATCTTCTACATGAAAGTTTTCCTACTCCCCAAAAAATTGCCTTGTATTTTTTGTATACAGTTAGACATATGATACATACATTTTCTCCCACACTAGACTGTGAACTTCTTGAGAGCAAGTACTGTTTCACTTTTTCCTTTCTGTTTTTCTGTCACTTAATAAGTGTGTACTTGCTTGCTTGATTCCACTGGGCTGCAGCACTGGATACATTGACTGCTTTCTGCTCTAGAATGTTTCATGCTTCCTGGTTTTTTTTCTTATCCAGTGAATCTAATTATTAATTTTCTGCTTCAGTTACTTCAGAGGATGGTCACTCAGTGGATCTCAGCATGCGAAATGAAATTGAGGAGAAAGGATTCTACACTGAGAATTTTCATTCAGCATCATGGGTTTTCCGAGATGATGAAAATCCTGAAAATAGTCCTAGATGTCTTAGTAAAAGGCTCCAACCAGTAGCTGGTAAGTGTTCGACATTGTGGTGATCTTGACTCCAGAGGACTGAGAATGGAGCAAACTTCTGTCCCCTTGATAGAGAGCTGGAGGACTACAGATGCAGAATAAAAGCCATGTGGTCAGACATGGTCATTGTATCAGCTGTTTTGGTTACCTGGATTCCTTTCTTCCAAAGGAGCATTACATGATGGGGCCTAGAGGTGGTGTTCTTAAGAGGTGAAAGTATTTTGCCCTTATCATTCCATAAACTATCTGTAGAAGACCTACCTGGTATGGAATCCTTTCTAGAAGTCTTTTAACATAGCAGTTGTTGTAGGCTGAGGCCTACAATTTAGGTTGGTATGGTAGTTTTTATTTGAAATTGTAATGAAATGAGATCTTAGATCATTGAGCAGTTAACAAAAAGGTTTTCTTAGCTATCTCATGGCAAAAATACTCAGGAAGGATACCACACTGGAGCAAAGATAGAAATGGTATCCTTGATGTTTACACAAAAGCACATCTGGTTGGAAGGTG
Organism: Notamacropus eugenii; assembly: GCF_028372415.1. Lineage (NCBI taxonomy): Eukaryota > Metazoa > Chordata > Mammalia > Diprotodontia > Macropodidae > Notamacropus > Notamacropus eugenii. The sequence goes on from NC_092874.1 coordinate 360,158,252, forward strand.
AGGGTGTGGTGAACCACATGGTCATGGAATATCTGTCAAGTCTGAAGCTTGCTATTACTGTCCTTTTTGCCCTTAGTTTACCAGGATCAATGGATCTGAGCATTAGTTTCCTAGGCTAATCAACTGTCAAGGAGAGCTTTCTTGCCTTTTAGGGAAAAAAACAACAAACAAACAAATCTTATTGTGACCTCGATATTTTTCCTGGCACATTAGTGGATTACAGTGTAGTACTGGGGCTTTCTACCTGTTATTCTTTTCTCTTACGAGATGACAGATCTATTTAAACCACACTGGGTTTAAATGACTGATAATCAAAAGTGTTACCCCTTAGTAGAATGTTGGCATTTTAATGGGAATCAGACTTAGATTTAAGGAAGCAAATTCTAATGGTGAGATTTGAGACATCAACTGGCAAAGAGAGAAGAATTTCTTTGGGTATGGGTTATTCCTCACAGCCCTGACACCAAACTGGGTAGGCCATTGCCTAGTCCAGCACAAGACCCATTGACAGAACAGGATCCAAGAAAGAGAACTGGCTTTGAATGAGAAGCCTTTAGTCAAGTCACTAACATCTCTGAGTTTTAGGTTTCTTATTTGTAAAATAGGGATCTTGGATTAGATAGTCTCTGTGATTTCTTCAAAATCCTGGTTGATCTCTTAAGATGGAACTCTAAAATGTTATTATCAAGAAAATGAGAAAACATTTATGCTTTACTATCAGCAACAAGCTACATGAAGCTGTAGGAGAAAAAAAAAGCTTGGTATATTTTCAAGTGGAAGCATTTTCATTTGTATATGAAACATTTACTCTCCTTGTAAATCTTTGCTTCTGATAATCACATAATCCCAAAGGAAGCATTATTCACAGGGATAGATTATTTGAAAATTAATATACATAGTTTCTGCTGTAGTTTTTTTTTAGCAAACTGCTGGTAATCAGAGATTATTTACCAGATGGTAGCAAAGGGGAGCCAGGACTATAAATCTCAAAATATGTGAAAACTGCCATCAAAATGTAAGGAGGAACATGTTGCAAAGTATTTTGATTGCCTCCTCTCCCAAAGGAGGGTGTTAAAGTTGAGCAGATCATTTAAAGTCTTTATTGAAGTACCTATACTTTAACAAGTACTACTGACAGTCAGTTTGCATGATTGCGGAGCAACCTTGGAAGCAATTGCTATTGTAACAGTCCCATAGTACAGAAACAAAACAAAACAATTATGCTTTGATTTGAATGGCCCACAAAAAAGGGACTATTACCGGATATCTGCTGGACAATCAATCTGTCAAAAGCAGGAGGTATTATGAAGAGCAAATTGGAGAGAATGGAAAGTTTTGATTTGTAATTTGCATGAATTCTCTGGTTAGTCAGAAAGCAGTTTTCTATTTTGCCCTCATCCTGATTAGTTTTTACCCAATAACTACCACTTAAAATCTTCATCTCTAAGTCCTTGAGTTTCTCACCTCATCTCTTAAATTATACTGAAATCAAAGATATAAAAGTCCAGAGAAAATCATGCAAAAATGACTGGTTAATGGTACATAGAAGAAAAATCAGTACTGCCAGCCTCTTCAAGAGCATAGCTTTGAACATAAAACATTACATCCCAAAGAGACCTTGGAGATCAAGCAGGAGACCTTGGTTCATTTCTTTTACATAACATTACTGTAATTCATCTGATATTGAATTGAAAGATATCAACATTAGAGTCACTATGTATTTTTTCCAATACTTTTGCAAAGTTAAAGTTAATTTCTCTATAGGAAAAATGGTCTTTGTTCTCTTATTTTATTTAGCCAACTCCTGCTGTTAGATTACAGCGTATCTGCAGGAATGGAAATGAGTGTTTCATGGTCTTCATTTGAGGACTGTATTTCTTTGTTTTCAGGCAACTGTAGATATTTTTTAAAAAAGCACTTTCTGACCCATTTCAATTCCAAATTGATTGTGCCACTGATTATCTGTAATACCTTGGGCAGATGTCTTGTTTGCCTCCTTGGTACAGCACAATAAAGATCATTGTTTACCTCAGAAAACTTCAATCAACAACTTTTTTTAAATTAGTGCCCATGTGTCATGAACCATGATAGATGAATAAAATGAATGAAAGAGCCTCTTCTATTCACAAAGCACTTGCATTCTAATGGAGAAAACAAAAGGTACATACACATGTATATTCAGATTAAATAGAAGGAAAATAAATAGAAATAATACCTTGTAAAGTACTTTGGGAGGGAAGGAACTAGAAGAATCAGGAAAGGCTTCAAGTACAATGTAGTGATTAGAAAGAAAGAGAATTCTACAGGGTGAGGAGGGAGTTCACTGAGTATTGGGTGTGATAAATAAAGAGAATTTCAGCTTGGCTGGGTCACAGAGTGTTGAACAAGGAGGCTGGAAAGATAGTGTGAGATAGGATTGTAAAGATTTTAAACCTGAAGAGGAGTTTACCCTTGAAACAACAGGGAGACACAAGTATATTGAATAGGTGAGTAATAAACTCAGATCTGCACTTAAGGAAAATCACTGGCAATAGCATGGAGAAGAGATTAAAGTGGAGAGAGACTTGAAGCAGGAAGTTCATTTAAGAGGCCACTACAATAATCTAGAGGAGAGTTGATGAGGGTCTGAACTAAGGAGGGAAATGTGTGAGAGGCAGTGGATATAAGAGCTATTGTGAACATAGAAATAGCAAGATTTGGCAACTGACTGGATATATGGGGTAAGATAGAGAGAGGAATTGAGGGTAATGCTAAAGTTAGCAACTAGGAAGACCTGGAAAATGAAGATAACTTTGATAGAAATTGGGATGTTTGGAAGAGGTGAGATTTGAGGGAAAGATTAGATTACAAATTCCTTGAGGCAGAGATACTTTTTGTATTTCCAAGTACTTAGCAAAGTATCTAGCAGTAAGTACTCGACAAATGTTTATTGATTGATTATTGATTGAAATATAATAAGGTCTATTTTGGATTTGTCAAGTTTGAGATGTCTCTAGAACATCCAGTTTGAAATTTCCAATAAACGATTAGTGATGCAGAGGTAAAGCTCAGGGGGAGAGACTGAAAGAATATATGGATCGATAAGTTATCTGCATAATGATGATAGTTAAAATAGGTGGGAGTGAATAAGGTCATCAAGAGAGAAAATAAAATGAAATCTAGCACAGAGTGCTGGGGAGCCCACTGTTAGGAGGCATAGTATGGATGATAAACCAGTGGAGAAGACTAGAAAGAAATAATCTGAAAGATAGGAGAAGAAACAGGAGAAAGTAGTGTCACCAAAACTCATAAAGGAGATTTAGAATGAGATTTAGAATGAGAAAAAGATGGTCAACAGTTATCTAATGCAGCAAATAAATCAAGAAGAACTGGAACTGGAAGAAAAAAAATCCAATTTGGTAACTTTGGAGAGAACAATGCCAGTTGAGTAAGGAGGTCAGAAGTCAAATTGCAAAGGGTTGAGGAGTGAGTGACAAGAAAAGATGGAGGTAATGAGTACAGACAGCTTTTTCTAAGAGTTTAGCCAAAAATGAGAAAATAACTTGAAGAAATGGTAGTGAAGGTATTGCAGTTTAAGCTACCCACCCAGGGATGCCAAAAACTGTTGGGGTTTCATGATGTGTTGTGGTGGAACTGTCTCAGAGAATTCAGATTCAGACCACATCTAATTCAGGTATAGGCATTTATTGAGATTGACACCTCTCTTGAAGTGGGCTATGTTCCAAAAAGAACCAGCAGCTTTAGGGAAAGAAAGATATATTTTTATATACATACACATTTATATACATACAGATATAGGTAAAGATGCAATTATATAACAGAAATTATGCATATTAAAAAGACAGGAGGGGTTTGTTAAGGGAGTAGATAATAGGGGAGGGGTCCTAGTCACAATAGAACTGTGCATACTATTACCCATAATGCATACAAAAAACCCCATGGGGTGTATGTATGATAATAATATTATAATAAGCCTTTCTATGTCATAAGTTCATTCTAGGTCAGTTTTTTATTAGTACTGTGCAGGTGTCTACTTAGGGAAAGTCCCTTCTATTGTTTTGTGCTCCATATCCCACTTGGGCATCCTGGTGGCGCTGCTTTCTGATTGGCTGAGTATTGTGGTCCTGTCTGAGACTAGATGGATATGGTTGTGGTTGAGTGCATGGATACACCTGCTGTTTCTGTGGGAAATATAAGGAATGGGTCTAGGGGCAGTGACAAGCTAGAGGCAGTGGCTGGGATCCCATCACATGGACCCTCTTGCTGTTTCTGCGAGAAAAAGAGTTCATGGATATACCTGCTGTTCTAGTGAGCAGTGTGGCATATAGGAAGAAATTAAGATATTGAGTGAGGGGGATGAGTGGCTAAGTAGGTACAATGGGCTGTTGTTCAGTGGGGCCTATGAGGAAGTTAGAATCCTGGGGCTGGGGGCACCTTTATTGGCTTCCCATCACAGGGTCTAAAGAGGTTAAGGAAGGGAGGTGACAAGCATATTTGTAGATAGTAAAGGAGACTCTAGATAAGGAGATGTTGAAGATTAGAGAGGGAAATGATCACTGAGCTTGTAATCTACTAGAGAAGACTGGAAGGGATGGGATCAGTGGTACTTATAGAAGGGTTGGACTTGGCAAGGAAAGGAGACAATAGGGGATGATGTCAAGTGGTTTTTGAGATGCAGACAATTAGAGCAGAGGGCACTCGTGATGAAAGATCTGTTTTTTTAGTAAAAAGGTAAAGTTCTCAACTGGAGTTAGGAGGAAGGCTGGAGAGGGTGATATGGGGAGGCTTAAGAAAGGAGGGAATTGTTTCTATGGGGAGTGAGAGCCTTACAATCTCTCTGTGAGCTGGGTACTGCAATATGCATCTTGAAAGTGATAAGATTGAGACAAAGAGGTGGCATGTCTTATCTGAGGTCATATAGCTAATTAAGTGTTGGCAGCTGGAATAATGGCCAGGTCTTTTCTACCTCCAAGTCCAGCATGTTTTCTTACTTCCAAGATGCCATACTCTATTACTGTCGAAATCCCTGAGGGCACCCAGTAATGAGAAATACAGGTCATATAGGGTGAATAGTTGATTTTAAAAAATAGTAAATATCTACAGAAAAAAAAGAGTAAGAGTAAAAGCAGATGCAATCATTTACATTTAAGATGCCCTTCCCTAAAAAGGGAAAATCTGAAATCTTAGAAGAAATCAGGAGTGAAATCCAAAATAACAAGAAATTGAAGAAAACTCAACACATCAGCAAGTGTTTCCCACTTTCTTGAAAACATAAATAATAGTGATTCCTGTATTTGTTCACAGAGTTGTGTAAGGGTGATTAATTTCCTGGTTTTTCACCGTCCTTTCTTAAGATGGTTTCATGAGAGGCCAAGAATTGATTTCTGAACTCTAAATTCTTGTTTGGCTTTAATATGCTTATTTCCTAAGATTTAGAGATGTATCAAAGACTCTTAGAATTTGAGGATAACTTTGAGATCATCTAGTCTAATGCTCTCATTTTACAGATAGGAAACTGAATCAGAGAGATTTAGTGATTTTCCTAAAGTCCTAAAATTATATATAGATATAGTGAGACAGACAGGAGTAGATGTTATATCTCTGAATTCTTTGTCCAACGAGTATGTGAAAAGAAAAGAAAACAACTTCAGAATTCTAAGATGTTGACCTAATAGTTATGCATAAATTAATTTGACAATCATAGGATATTAGATTTAGAAGGAATCTAAAAAAGGTCATCTTCTAGTAATATCCATATTATTCTACGAGTAAGACTCGGCCTAATGTAGAAGATGCTGACCATTCTGAAGCATGTTATAATGTTTCCTATCTAAGGAAAAGCAGTTTTTATAACTGTGCCTCCTAAAATTTATCACAGTTCTTCAGTGAAAGTCTTTATGAAACTTTAAATAAAATCTCAGATCATTTTTTTCACTTGTAGAGGTTTTATTTCACTTTCTTATTTTAGTAAGATCCAAATTCCTTTTGTATAGCTCCCCCTCCCACAGAAGTGCATATGAATTGTCACAGGCATTCTTTTTCCAGAACAAAAAAATTTCAGAGAAATTCTTTGTTTGCTTTCTCTTACAGTTCGGGAAAGGACTGTGAGAATTTCCAAAGGAACTGGTGATTATCCTTGTGGATTCCGCATTCAATTCTCCAAACCAATATTGGTGACAGAAGTGGATACTAGTAAGTGGCCTTTGTATCAGCAATAATCAGAATTACAACTAAGAATATGACCAAGAATCTTTGCTCCTGGAACAAACAGCAAGAAAGGTATCCTCAGTTGTCAGGGAGACAGAAGCCGTGGGATGCTGGCATGAGGGATAAGGGAAGAACTCATTCCTCCAGATTAACTGGTTGCTTCCAATCCTATCCAACAAGCATACATAAGGATTTAGTAAGTGCCTACTATGTGCAAGGCATGGGAGCTAAAAAAAAAATGGAAAAAATCATTATGTTCTACTCTAGGTCATGAAGACTATATTTAAACAGACAAAGCAATGCAATATAATTTAAGGAGGGATAGAGGGTAATGGTGGACAGAGAAGCAGACAAAATCAGGACAATCTGATTTAAAGTCTTGTCTCTACTGTGGCAGAGGTATGGAAGATGGATTGGACTGAAGAGAAACTGGAAGGGGAAAGTCTAGTTAAGAAGGTGTTAGAATAGTGCAGTTTAGAGAGGAGAGCATGAACTAGGGTGTTCCAGGACTGAAAATGGAGAGATGGGGAAATATAGGAGAAATTTTGTACAAGACTGACAAAAGACTTCACAGCTGATTGAATATAGCAAGTGAAGAACAGTGATGAGGATGACCCAGGGTTCAAACTTGGGTGCCTGGAAAGATGGTAGGACTCATTAGAGAAATATGGAAGAGGGGGAGATAATGAATTTTGTTTTGGACATGTTTCATTTGAGATGCCTATGGGACATCCAGTTGAAGATGTCCAACAGGACTCGAAAGTTGATAGCTGGTGCTCAGGAGAAAAATTAGAGGTGGATATATAGATCTGGGAGTCATCTGCAAAGAATTGATGAATGGATCCATGGAATATTGAAATGACCAAGAAAATAGAACCCAGACCAGAGCCTGAGGGGCCCTTAAACTCTGGGCGAGTATGAATGACAATTCATCAAAGTAGATTGACAAGGACTTATCAGACATATAGGAAAACATAGCTGTGTCAAAGAGGCTAGAGGAGAACAGGGTATTGATGAATGGTGGACAACTATGTCAAAAATCACAGAAAAGTCAAGAAGGATAAAAATTAGGGAAAAAAAGACTATAAGATTTAGCTATTAAGAGATTTTTGATAACTTGCTAAGACTTTATTGATAGTTATATAGTGAGATGGAAAGTTAGATTTTAAGGGACTGAGAAGTAAGGGGAAGAGAAGAAATTGAGGGAAAGAAAAAAGATTATGATTTTTTCTGAATGATTACCTGTAAAAGTAAGAAAGTGAGTAGTTGCCTATTTTAAATAATGATTCTTTTTATCCAGGTGATAGTGAGGTCACATGTGACCCATTCAAATTGCAGGTGCAGGAGGGGTCAAAGTCACACAACCTCTTCCTCCTATCAGCCTTTGCCCTCCATCATCACCATGTCTCTCTGTATTCAAGAAAGACCTTAAGCACTCATCTCTTTACCCTCACCAGATGATAGTGTGTAAAGTGTCTCCCATCAATGGTGGGAGAAGAGCTTACCTGCCAACTTCCCCTTGATGTTCTCACCACAACTGCATATGAAGGATAGGGAAAGGCAAAAAGGAACACAATGTCAGAACCATGTGGCATTCCCTGTACTTTCTATCAATGTTTATACCTACTTATGCACCCATTTCCATTTCTTCTTGCTCTTGGGAAAGCACAGGCAAAGGGGGAAAGGGTCATTCCCCAAGGAGGATCTGTTAGGCTGCTGTCCAATGGTCTAGAAGGACCCCAGTCCTAGATTCAAACCTCTAGCCCATTAAGAGGTCTCTTATAGGTTTGTGTCTTACATAAACTCGTTACAGAGAAGGCTAAAACTTGTTGGAGCTCATTGCTGGGAGGCAAAACAATCCCAAGCTTTCTTCTCCTCCATTGCTCTGTGTGTCTGGGTACCCTTCTAGTTCCTCATTAGAGAACTTGGAAGACTAGTGGTTGCCTGCTCTTTCCTTTCCCATTACTGAGGTTAATCACTTTCTGCTCTCTAAAGTTAAAGCAATAGAAAGTCATCTCTCTTTACACACACACACACACACACACACACACACACACACACACATGCACACGTCTGGTTGCAAATTATCAGTGCTGGATGCAAGGCTGCTGAGATAAATTTATAGACAGATAAAGCACTCATTAAATGCTTACTATGTTCCAGGCATTGTGCTCAGTGTTGGGGAAACGAATCCAAATAAGAAGACAATCCCTGCTCTCAAGGAGCTTACTTATAATGGGGGAAAGACAACACATAAAAGGCAGCTGGAAAATAATGAAGGTGGGGGCACATAATTATGTAGAGTTTTGTCCCCAGCTTAGGATGTAATTCTAGGGGTAGAGGCCAAGGTTTCTATGGGGAGGAGATCGTGATGACGACAACCAGAGTGGAGCCAACATAAACTGGCTGAGAAGCAGGAGCGGGCTGATGATTAACTTTTGATGTAAGCATTTAAGTCTTGGAAATAGGGAAATACTACAAATTATGGCTAAATTTATTATTTTGTTGATTTCTAGACTTTAAATAGTGATAGAAAATGACAAAATAATGATAACGAAGTTAAACTTAAAAGTTGTTTTTTAATCATGTACCAGCGCATCACTGCCAGGAAGTGACTTCCTGAACACTAGTGAAGGGAAAGGAAAAAGCTGGGAGGTTTGGGAGAGATCAGCATCAGAACTAGGTGGTGCAGTGGATAGAGGGCTGGGCCTGGAGGCAGGTTCAAATACAGTCTCACTCACTTTCTAGCTGTGTTACCTTGGGCAAGTCATTTAACTCAGTTTCCTCATCTGTAAAATGAATTAGAGAAGGAGATGGCAAACCACGCTAGCATCTTTGCCAAGAAAACTCCAAATGGGGTCACGAAAATCCGGACACAGCTAAAACAACTCGACAACTATGTCACCCTCCTAAACTGAATCATTCCTCAGTCAATCATTCAATAAGCATTTCTTAAGCATCTACTGGAGAGAACATAGAGACAAAAAATATGAAATCATCTCCAGTCTTAAGCATTTTATATTCTATCAAGAGAGGTGACACATACATCTCTCTCTGGTTTGGCTGTCTTACCCTAAGCTGCACTTACATGCATGTTAGGGAGTTTTCAGAGATGCATAAAGTGATGTTTGTCTTGAAATCAGTGAAAGATTCCAAGACGTGGGAGGAAAGAAGGAGTGTAATGTAAGCATGGGGGGTTGGTCTGAGCAAAGAGGAGATAGAATGCCTTGTATGAAGAATGACTGCATTATAGAGGTGTGGGGTGAACGATAATGCCTAGTGAGGCTGGAAAGGTATGTCTAGGCCAGATCATGAGGAGCTTTGATTTTATCCTCCACCAGAGAGCCCTGAAATATGACTGAGTTCCTCCTCCATCAAGTCTGCTTTCATTCTCTGTTCTATTGTCCTGTCACCATCTCAGCTTAGACACAACTTTGCTCATTCCTCCCCCGCCCAAATCCACCCATCTTATTCCTTAGAGGAATGGAAACACTGAGCGATCCTTTAAATATTCTGTCCTCAGGCAAATTTTCTGCCCTTAGGCAAAATGCCCACCCTAGGACACATCCTGACTTGCCCTGGCCTAGTTAAGTCTCAAAGAATCAATAAGAAATGAATATTGCTGTCAACAAGATTTTTTTTTTTTAATGTTGAATGCATTAAGGGTCAAGCTGATGCTAATTAACACAAATTTATAACAAATAATGGAATCCATCAACAATTTTGTAGTTTTTCTTCAGAAGTGTTTAGCAGCCTGAGAATTGGGAAGGGTGAAAATAGATCATGGGGGAATGATAATTTGCTGCCTCTTAAGTCTTTCTCTCCTTCCAGGGACTTTTCCTGGAATCCAGCGTGTCCTTTCTAGAAGCCAAAGTAGGAAGCCAGAAAAAGCAAAACTCTCCTCTCTCCCCCACCCCCACCCCCAGGATCAGTGAATTAGTGTGTGTTCGTCCTTGTCCTTCGTTGCCAAAGAAGACCGTGCCATCAGAGAAATGATGACATCACTTGCACTTGACTTTGTTTTGAGTGAGGAAGGTCATCTGTGCAGGTCACCAGCCTCACTTCTCCAGAGCCATCTGAATCCAGTGACCAGATATTCATCAGGATGACTGGAGATGACCCAGGATGAGGCAATTAGGGTTAAATGACTTGCCCAAGGTCACACAGCTAGTGAGTGTCAAGTGTTTGAGGTGAGATTTGAACACAGGTCCTCCTGACTCCTGCACTGGCGCTCTATCCACTGCACCACCTAACTGCCCAATAAATTAGAGGAATCATTCTTTGAATCCATGAGAAGTGTCTTACACAAAAGCCTAGGCTGAAGAGTTACGATCTCTTTCAGTTCAATTCAACAAATAATAATGAAGTGCCTACTTTGGGCAAAGCACTACTTTCTCTAATTTAAACAGCCTTTCTGTTTTTCTAACCCCAGAGAGCAAAAATAATTAACCCTTGGAAACTAAAAACATTTTAATGTTCTAATTAAGCAAACTAAAGCATCCTAAACCCTCAAAAACTTGGTGAGACTCTGTGTTTCTAGATCAAAAATACTGAGAGTTTTCATAACATTTTATGATTTATTTAATTCTAAACTCCTTTGCAGCTGTTCAACAGAGATACTTATACACACATCTCAGATTCACACTTGGCCCAAATCAAAATGGTTGGATTGCAAAACTTTCAATCTGCCAAAGATCCTGAGGCTTTTCTATTAACAGGCAGGAATGGTGGCACACAGTTAATCCAGTATTCTGGTTCAATCTAAATGTATATTGCCCTGGCAGACATTCACCCTACCACTGCTGCTACCATTTCTCTTTATCCCTTTCTTTTTAATTTGTTCCCCATTGGTGAAGACTAGCAAATTCATTGTCTAGTCATATCTACTAAATGAGGGGGTTTAAGCAACTTTAAATTATACATATTTTAAGCAGTTCTGTGATTTTCCCTTCCCTACCACACAAAAAATTTTGCTGGATGCACCAGAGAGGCTTAATTGCATGCTAAAGATAAAAGAGATAAAGCTGGGAGACCTGTAGGTGGAATAGTTCTGATCATGCCTAAGTACACAAAAACGGAGCCTGCTTGGTGCTTATGTAACTAATTGCCCACACTCAGCTGGCATAAACATGAACATTTTCACTGAAAGCCTAAGCACTTGTGAGTTTTCACTGCATCAACAAAAGAAACAGATGTTCCAGCTTTGGTACCCAGAGTGCTTGAAAAGGAATCTATATCATTTGATGAAAGGCAAACTACTAAGGAAATTATGGGTGGTGGACAGTCCCATTTGCCTAAAAGCACTGGCATTAAGAATTCTGATGCAATGAGGCACTTTTTTAAAAAGTAGATTTTCCTTTGTCCTTTTGTTTTAATTTCAGATTTCCTGATGATATACTATTTAAATATGCTTGAGAGGATACAGTCAATATCTGGTATTCTAGTGCCTTGTGTAAGTGTGGAATTACCAAGTCAAGGATGCTCTCCTTTTGGCCTACTATGGCACATGACCTTGGAGAATTAATATACTGCTTGTCCTGTCATTCCATTGCTACTATGCCAACCGATGAGACATCTACCTCCATGCCATAGCTGGCCTCCCATGTGGGTGTCTGCAACCATTCATGTAGTGTATTTTGGGGGCTGGCCTTCTCCCACCAAGCAGCTTCCCTCTGATTAGGTTGTTGCAATGTGCAAAATTGTCACTAACATTAGTGGATATAGGAGTATATTCTCCCAGAATAAGATGTATTCCCCAAATCTCAGGACATCATCAGCAGGTACATTCTATAATAATAAACATGTAAAAATTAAATTAAAAAAATTAAGGTGAGTTACCTCTAGAAAATATCCCTAAGAGAGCTATACCCATGTTATTTAGGGTAAAGTAGAGTTAAGAAGTAATAAACCATCTTATATGCTATATAAATGCTACAATATAATGTATATATAATATACAATATAATATAAATGCTATCTGAAAACAGATCTAAATGCAATTAGCATAATGTTACTGGCATCCCTTCTCATATTTTCCTCAGGATACCTTTGATCACACATAGACCATCCTTCTAAAAATATTTATAGTATGACAAATTTGGCAGTCATTCCTTATTTCTTTTGGTTGCCTTTTTATGTAGTTTTATTTTTCAAATATTCTTTTGGAATATTGCCCTCTTGGTGATATTTTAAAAATCAGTCTCTGAATACATTTAAAATTGTATCTCCTCCAGAACAGATTCTTTCTATATATATCTGGTCAGGTCCAGATGCTCTTCCAGATTTCATCCTTTTTAAGCCATTGTCACTTGAAGTCATCAGTAGTGTATCAAATATCAAGTTTCTGGGACATTTGATAGTAGCGAAATTATGCTCTGGATGTTTCAGATATACACTGCCAGATGTATTGACATAAACAAATCCATTTGAGGACTGCATTTTCTTCCATCTGTGAAGACGAAAATGTATCCAACGTTCAGTCAAACAATATGTCTTTAACTCGTAAATAGATCTAGCAGAGGCACCAATGGTATGAAGAGCCCAGGTTGTATTTTGGTCATAGAGTACTTAGTCCATTTCTTGTAACCAGCCTTATATAGATGATATTTGGAGCTTCTCCTCTCTCCTTTGGACTGAGTTCCTTCCTCTCCATTCTGCCTTAGTTCTCTGTTTACTTTACTGTGTTTCTATATAGAACATTTTTTGAAAACCCACTCTTCCTTTCAAATGAGTATGTTTCATGCTGTCCCTATTCCCTCCTCCTCCCCACCTCTAGAGTTGTATAATCTTTTTCCTGTCTCCCCAATCACAAAAAAAAAAAAAAAAATCCTTCCCTTTCTTGTTTCTCTCCTAAGGTTGCTTTCTTTCTTCATTTCCCTTTTTCTTCTCTCTTTCTTTAAAATACCTGAGCTTTGAGTATGTCTCACAATACCCTCCACTGACCCTAAGAGATGGTGACATTCTGAAGAGACAGTAGTGTCTTCTCTCTCTTTCAGAGTGTAATTATTTCATCATATATCTCTTTCAAGTTGCTCAAATTTGTTCTTCACATTTCTTGCATTATGTTTCAAAGATTCTTTTTGGCATTGTTTTTTTTCTCAATGAATTCTTTAAAAATCATCAATTCTATTAAAGTTCTACTTTTTCCCCTTTGTTTGTAGGAAAAGTCCATCTTTACAAAATGAGTAGTTCTTGAATATGGGCTCCCTTTCTGGGGTCATTAGCCTATATCTCATTTTTTCATTCCCTTTCTTATGTTTGCTGCACAATCCTGTGATTCCAAGAACCGTTCCTTCTTGGTGATCTGTCAAGTATAACTACTTATAGTATTTTTTCTTTGATCTTGCCACTCATATTTTTGACTATGTCATATTTTAAGTGTGTTGACCAGTAGATTCTCTCTATTTTTGCTTTGTCCTCTGGTTTCAATGGTTCTGGATCATTTTCATCTATGACTTCTTAAAATATAGTGTCCCAGTTTTTTGTCTCATCATGGTTTTCAATGAGGCCAATGAATCTTAAATTCTCTCTCCTTATCTTGTTTCCAGGTTAATTGGATTGTTTATATTAGATAATGTGTGGGTTCTTCCAAATTTTTGACTTCCTCAAATAAATCTTTTGAATTACCAAATTTCCGTTTCCATTTCTTCCAATAAATTTTTTGGTAAGATTTTATTTTTTGCTTCTTTTCTGTTTATTCTCCTTTTCATTTTTTCTCACAAGCTCTAATATCACCTCTCATTCCTTTCTTCATTCCTTTCAGTGCAACATCCATCCATTCTCAGACTCCTTATGGCTGACCTTCTTTTCTGAGTACCTATCAATTATGACTCAGAGTTATGCTTTACTTTTGAAGTTTCATACTTCAAATTTCTCTTTCCAATCCCTCCTACCTGCCTCATTTCCTTCAGGTAAAAAGAGATGGAGTTTAACCTGTGGAACCTTATTCACCCTCAATGACACCACTGTTTCAATTGTTCATTTTTCTAAAGGAATTCTGAGGACCAAGTTCAAGTTCAAGTGTTCTGCTTATTAGAATCCTTAAGCATTATACGATCATTCATAAAACTGAGCTGTGATTCAGTAGCATTCAGGGAAATTTTTTAACCTCCTATGCCAGAACTTCAAGGCTCAAGGTGCAGGGTTCAGGGTTCTAGAAGAGACAATTTTGAAATACAACACCCCCTGAAGACCTGATTTCAACTTAATGACATGTCTATAGAGATTGGGAAGAAATTCACTTATAAAAAGAGAATCAGACTTTCAACTATTGTCAGCAGTTGTAGACAGGAAAATAAAAACTGGTTTTTTTTAAAAGCTGCCTAAATGGATGAGTAAAGAAGATGCCTCTCAGTCACTGGGCTTTAGGACTGAGGGGAGGAGAATTGCCTACCAGTCAAGCTTTCCTCCAGTTGTGTTGGTACAGTCCCAGCTGCCTGGCATACAGAATAAAGCTGGCTCCCCTAGAGAAGACTGATAGATTTCCTCTCAAAAAACCTCATTCTACACATCTCATATTCTCTCATTTCAAATCTCCACAGCTTCAATAATGGCCTCACTTCCTTCACAGAGCTTAAGGAAAAGATTACAGAGGGACAGAAAGTTTTTTTTAAAAGAGAGGAGTCAGTCCCTTCCCTGAAGGAGCTTACCTGCTTGTTAAGGGGATACAATGTGTCCACAGGATATATACAAAATAACTTTACTGTCATTGGGAGAGGGAAGAGATAAAGTGGGGGAATCAGAGAAAGCCTCTTGAAGGACGAGGCATTTGCGTTGAGACTTGAGAGAATTAAAGACTCTAAAAGGCAGAGAGGAGGAAGGAGATGATTCCAGGCATAGGGGAACAGACGCTGCAAAGGCCTGGAGCTAGAAAATGGAGGACAGCACACACAGAAACGAAAAGCATTGGAGGATAATAATATGCAATCAGCTTGGAAAGGTAGGCTAGAAACAATGAGGAGGGCCTTAAATGCTTCTTAAGATCTGTGTTGTTCTTAAGATAATGGAGACCTAGTAGACTGAGTTTTTTTTTTCTTTTTTCTTTCAGTCATAGTGGGTCTACCTGCCTCAAGTCTGTCTCTACTCTTATCCATCCTTCATTCACCTACCAAAGTGATTTTCTGAAAAAAAAAAAGTTCTGAAAAAAGGTTCAGTTATGTTGTATGAACACACACATACATGCACTCATGCACAGTACACACACACACACACACACACACACACACACACATCATACACACACCAGTAAACCCCAGTGAAATTTGCCTTCAGGAATAAATGCCAAACACTCCTTTTGACATTCAAAGTTTTTCATAACACCTCCTCCACCACTCCCCATAGGTTTCTTCCACCTTAGACACATATTCTTTCATCCAGGGGCATGTACCTCCTAGCTGTTCCTAAAACAAGACCTTCCATCTCTCAGTTCCAGGTATTTTCTTTGGCTGTCTCCCATGCTTCCTCCCCAACTACTAACCTCCCCAGTTTCCTTTAAATCCCAACTAAAATTTCACTTTCTGCAGGAAGCCTTGCCTGACTCTTTTTAATTCTAGTGCCTTCCTTGTATTAATTATTTCCTATTTATCGCATATGGATCTTGTTTTGAGTGTATTTGTTGGCATGTTGTCTCCCCAATAGATGGTAGCAAGTTGAGGATAGGAACTATCTTTTGCATCTTTTTGTATTCCCAGGGCTTAGTACACTGCTTGGCACATAGTAGGTTCTTAATAAATGTTAACTCATTGATCGATTGGTTGATTTCTCTTGAGTCCTGAATAGGGAGGAAGCTGAGCTACAGCAGTGTCTGATCTACTGGCTTTTCCTATTCCCCACAACCCCCACAGTCTTGAATGGGCAGAAATTCAGTTGGGGCAAAGGTGACCACTGATCCCTGGACAGAGATCAAGATCCTTTGTTGAGTTGTCTTTATTTGTGGGAGGATTTTTTTCCCCAGGGGAAAGGCTGGGGACTATGAGATCCAGATGAGAATTATCTTATGGAAGCTTCCCTTCATTATTGCTGTTGGTCAGTTATTTCAATCATGTCAGATTCTTCATGACTATTCAGGGTTTTCTTGGCAAAGATATTAGAATGGTTTGCCATTTACTTCTCTAATTAACTTTACTGATGTGGAAACTGAGGCAAATAGGGTAAAGTAACCTACTCAGGGTCACACAGCTAATAATCTGAGGCTGGATTTGAACTCAGGTCTTCCTCTTTCCAGGCCTGGTGTTCTACCTACTGCACCACCTAGTTGCCCTTTCCTTAATTTCCTTTATTAGCTGATCTTTCTTTCCTTTTCAGAAATTTCTTCTTATTCTTGAGGTGGTTTTAGAAGGAGTTATGTTTTTCTGGAGATTTTTGTTGTAACCAGCATTACTGCTTCCTCAAGGGTAGCTAGACCTATCCAGTTGGTCCTCAATTCACTCTGATGAGGCATCAGGCTACATTATGTAACTAAGGCAAATGTGCCAGAAACAAAGAGATTCAAGCAATCACCAAGGGTTTCATATGCATATAGAAATTTGAGTTATTGTTCATCTATCTTCTTCAGTTTATGGTTTTCTGGTTAAATATTGCTTAAAAAATGTTTGAGAGGATGCAGTCTCTAAGACTCTAGAGCCCTAAATTAGGAAGAGTTTCCTTTCATTTATAGCCAAACAAAGCAGAGTCAGCACTAATGATGCTTGCTTGGTATTACCTCACCCATGTAACTGAACTGTGTTCTAAAGATCAAAATCCAGTGAGCAATTTTAATATATCCTGGAGGAAAGAACATTAAGAGGAATTTAATAAGATACTTCAAGCCCTTGAGGGTTTCATATACAGGCAATGATGACCATCAATTCTTCCACTACTCAGAATTGAAAAAGAGAAAGTGAGTTCAAATTGCAGAAGTTAAATGTAATTGAAGAGTATGTGGAAATTGAGAACTATTGCAAATAGGTTGCTAAAAGAAGTCATGGAATCTTTATTTCAACAGACCTTACATACAATACTACCTGGAAATAGAGGGATAGATCATGTGACCTCTGAAGGGATTCCTCTGACCCAGAAGTAAGACCTTTCATTCTCAAATTGTGGATTTGCCTACACAGTGAAAAGAGGAGAAAAAGGTCCTTTAAAGAAATTATATATTTTTATAGCATTGATCAGTTTTCACCACTACCTCATAAGCATTTTAGTTATGTATTCCCTATTGTGTTACCCGCATTGTACAGATGAAGAGGTTGAAGAAATGATAAGTGACCTGTCCTTTATATTTACCAAAGAGACTGATGAAATTTGAATGAATAGGTCAGATTTCTGACTGAGACCAATCCTGCTGTTTTATAGCAGAAGACCTGAGTGACAGGTAGGGAAACTACTGGATTCAGAGTCAAAAGAGCTGGGTTCAAGTTCCTTTTAGTTTCAAATCCTATGAGTTTTGCTGACAGTGTTAGGAAACTTACGTCTAGAAATGAAAGGAGCTTGAGTTGAGAAGATTATGGAATGGTATGGTCAGAAAAGCCTTTATAAAGTTGAAATGAAGGTCCTTGAGAGAAAGAACACCCTTTAGATCGAGCAAAATAACAAAGTACTTAATTGGGAACCCTTCTTAATCTGAACCATTGTTCTCATTCTACTTATAGACAGCGCAGCTGAAGAAGCTGGGCTCCTGATTGGAGACATTGTGTTGGCTATCAATGGCACTGATGTCACCAGCGTTGCGCATTCGGAAGCTGTGAATCTGGCAAGAAAAGGTAAAATGAACTTATTGCAAAGAGAGATTCTGCCTAGAGTGGTAGAGAGCTATGTTACACCTGAGATTTTGTCACTGTTGGGATGGAAGTTTAGGCTATGGGGTTGGGGAGATCACATTGTTGGTATAAAAATACATTTCTTTCCTTAGGTCTAAATGTTTTGTTATGAAAACTCTTGTCCATATGAAGTAAGTAAGGTTTCTTCTTTGAAGATCGGGATTTGTATACCAAAATAACGGCAATTTGTAGAAAGATAATAATGCACAATTCAGAGCATGTTCTAAACTCTTAGCACATGAAATTATATGTCAAAGAATGTTGTTCATCAGTTCTTAGAATTGACAGCTCCAGTGCCATAATGTGTAATAAGAAAATAAATGAATAACATGTACAATCCCCAAACTAAAGCTCTTTCAGATTCTTCTAATCCTGCAAGAAGACTGCCCTTAAAGCACTTGGACCCAGATGAAACCACCAGAGAACAATAATCCATGTTGCTTCCTCTGTGGAAGGTGGTTAATTCTTCTCACCAACTCTGCCAAATTTTGTTACTACTCCTATTAGCCCCAAATTACAATCTCTGCTACTTCTCTTTGCTTCTAAAATAAATACATCATTACTTCAATGGATTTGTGATTTCAATGATGTGGATTCATCTTTCCAGTGATTGCGACTCATCCATTCTTTTGCTGAATCTGTACAACTCTTACTCAGGTCTATTTAATATGCTAGAGGCCTTCCTTGCTACTTCTTAATTTCCAAAAACAAAAAACTTAGTGTGGAAAATGACAGGGTGATAGTGGCTCTAGAACAGGAAACCCTACCTTACTCTGGTGAGGCTCCTGTAAGATAAGGGATGGTAGCGCTCATGGAGATGTGTTGGGAGGAATATTGAGAAGGAAATCCTATTGGTTAATCATGGGGAAGGAAGGAGAGGCATGTCAGCCATCTCCAACTATCCTTGCCATCGCCCTCTGGTACATAGATATTTGAAATTAGGGAAATAAACAAGCATTTATTAGGCACCAATAGATCTTTTCTTAGATAATTCTATGCTCTGTAAACATTAAAATATAATCAATTCCATTTTTGTTGCTTTATTTGGTCCTTCTCTCTCTCTCTCTCTCTCTCTCTCTCTCTCTCTCTCTCTCTCTCTCTCTCTCTCTCTCTCTCTCTCTCTTCCCCTTCCTCCACTTTCTCTCTTTTTTAAAAGAATATTCATGATACCTCAGCAAGATGCCCTTGCACAGGCTATTTCCTATGAATGGACCATATTCCCTCCTGTTTTGGTTTCATATAAATCTTAGATTCTTTGTATCCATAGCTCAAGTATCTCACTTCCTACATAAAGTCTTTCCTGATCCCTCTAGGTATAAACCTTCATCCTCAAATTACTTTATTTGCTATGTATTTGTTTTGCAAATATTTTCTACTTTCTTCTATGTTCACAGAAAAAGAGGAAGGAAAAGAGGAAGGGAAATGAATAAATATTCATATGGCATTTATCAAATGCTTAATGTGTGCTAGTTCTATGTGCTTTACAAATGTCTCATTTGGTCACTCATTAGGGTCACAGAAGGGAGATTTGTAATATCTGTCCATGATATATTTATTGTTGATGAGTTCCAGAAGCTTTCCACCGAACTTTATATCTTAATTTGAACAACAAATACAAATCATTTCCTTAGCTCTTCCGGGGTAGATAGTTAAGATGCACTCTTCTGACAGAAAGCTAAACGTCAGCTACTATTTTTATCTCCACTTATAGTTGAGGAAACGGAAGCAAACAGAGGTCAAGGGACTTGTCCTGCTAGTGTCTGTAGCAGAGATTTGAACTCAAGCATTCTGAGCTCCAGGCTCAGTATTCTATTTATTGTACCACCAGCTTCCTCTAAATAGTTTCCCCAAATGGAATATAAGCTCCTTGAAGGCAAGGAAAATTTCATTTTTGTCTTGATATCTTAAGTGCGTCTAGCATAAGGTCTGGCACATGTTGATGCTTGTTGACTGATGGATGATGCATCTGTTTAGTCAACAAGTGTTCATTTTCTCATTTCATATGTCTAGACCACATTATGCAGCATATTTTTTTTTGCTATTCTCCTCTATGTCTAGTTTTAGATTACAGTCACTGAATATCAAAATTTATTGATTTAAATTGGCAGATTTTATCTAATGCTTCACAGAATTTATCTACCTCCTCATTTTTAATAATAGCTGGTGAATAAATTGAAGTTATTTTCATTTTGATATTTTTCTAAACCATGATATTTATCAGCATACATTTGATGGAAAGATATAGAAAGGTAAAGAAAATATAAGATACTATTGTGCTTATTATTTGTTGATATTTTTAAACATTTGATTTGGTTAAGAAGAATGCTGTCTTAAAGGCTTTCTTCCATACAGGTTAAAAATCATACAAGTTCCTGAAAAACAGAAAACTATAGCCTTTGTTTAATGATTTTCTGATTATTAATATCAATTAAGTTAAATAAACAAAAAAAGCCCCAGAGATATAAGTTCCCTGAAAGTATTCCTCACTGCCATGGAGAAGATCCAGTTCAGAATACGAGTTGAAAAGGGATTCTTTGTAGGCAGTGAGTTCCTCCAGATACTCTTTGTGAATGATTTTGCTAATTGCATCAAATCTTGAAACATTTCAAAGCTTCCTAAATGACATTCATAATCAAAAGAGTTCATCGTAACTGTCTACCCAAGAAGAGCTAAGGAGATGATTAGTTTGTTGTCCAAATTAAGTTATGAATTTAAGTGGAAAACTTCTATTGCTCATCCAACAGTAAATGTGCCATGGACAGACATTACAAATATCCTTTCTGTGAGCCTAATCTTCTCCTGGAAAAAAGACATATAAAAAATTCCAATATTTTTCTGGTGATATTCAATTTATCTCAGTTCAACAAAAATCAAAATGCATTTATTGGATGCATTTCTGTATGATTTTTGTACCATTTGTATCAGGCACTATATTAAGGAGTGAGAATATAAAGACAGAAATGTTGGATGCTGTGAATCATGGAACATGATAGTTTCAAAAAAATTAAAGCTGAAGATAATTCAGATTTAATGTGGAGAGGTATAAAGGTAAGAGTCAGCAGGTTGAAGTACATTACACAAAAAGAGTTATATTCATAAAATATAAAAGACATAAACCCAGAAGTATAGAACAGAGGACGAAGAAGGATGGTCATGGGATAAGAGTGAAAGATAACCAAGAGGTAGGTTGCATGTTCCTTTTTGACTCTGTAACGTCAAAAGAATGTAAGAAAAATTCCCCAGAACATTAGATTGAATTCTTCTGTGAGGGAATTGAGAAAACATTGATAAGAGTAATAGAATGGAAAGGCATGGATAGGTTTTGATCTGTTTCATTAGAGGGAATGCTCACAGCAGTGAGATCACAAATGCATTGGAGTATACAAGAATATTTTTACAAATGCATATAATGAGCACCGCAATACAAGATAATCAAATTTCTTATGAAATAATGTTTCTTACTGTTTTTGGATACACAAGAAAATCAACTTTGCCTTTCAAAAACCATCCTTTCATTTATCTGCAACTTCCTTTTGTAATATGGTTAGAACTTCCTTTTGTAATATGGTTAGAATTTAAAGATGAAATATTCAGTTCTTCCAGTAATATGTCCTCTCATTGCTACTTGGACAAGAATCTGACCTTTAGATTACCAACAGCTAAATTGACCTTTATATGTGGTTGAAAAACTGTGATTCTTAGCACCCTCTTCCTTCTTTTCTGTCATTCCATCACCATCATTAAAGAAATGAAAGCGAGGCACTCACATAAAAGTCATTTTGCATTTTTCTGTTTCATAGGTTGATAAGTTCATGTTATTTTTCCAAGTTAAGAAGATTTTTCTCTTAAAATGAACAGAAGTATAGATCAAGATCACTTACCTATTTTAATTCCTCCATTGGGTAGCAAGTGGTTCTCCAACTGAGTGTGTAGGACCACCTCAAAAAAGAATAGAAAGCACAGTAGTTACAATGCAAATCCCTCCAAAACTTGGGGTGTGCTCTCCAAGGTACAGAGTCCATTAGGGGAAGAGTAGTCACCAGCTTACTGTCCAATGGTTGTAAGTCATACAGGTAAGAAACACATATGACCGAGGCAGTTTACAACTCCACAGCTGCAAAGTCTTGATATCCTTTTTTTCATTAGAAGATCCTCATGAAGTTCACCTTGATGATGCATTCCAGAATTAGGTCTGGCTCCTTCCTTGGTATTGTGTCTCAGTTATACGTGGTCAAGCAGGTCAATCATCTGCAAAACTATCTCCTCAGTGGACTCAGCAGCTGCTGAACTGAACAACTAGTGCATCCACTGGGGCACGACTAGGCTGGTCCTTACAGGTTTCTCTGAACTCTTCCCCAGGGTGTAGCTTCTCTATTGGGCAAGTCAGTCTACTGAACACCCTAGACTCATTTTTAGATGGGCAGCTGGGTAGTCTAGTGCTCTTTTCACATAGGGCAATTAAGCTTAGTATAGGATTGACAGAATCCTCCTCTTTGTCCCAAGGTAGGGTCTCAAAAGCCTGATGTTCTTCAGTGCCATCTGACCATGAAGGCAAAGTGACACCTTCTCTATTCTAAGTCCTGTGCCAGATTTGACGATCCCCAGCTTCTTCTGTTTTATGCATGGAGACCAGTCCTTTTTCAAAGATAAGGCAGGCTGCATTTAAGGGGGTCCTGTCTTGTTAATGAAAGGAAATTTCAATCCTGAACCACTCTTATTCTTGTCCCCTTATTCTACCAGGAACCAGGGATGTAGCATGCTATATTTTGGGAGTGGGGGCAGATACTCATGTTACTCTCCATAAATTCCTGTATTGTGGGGGGCAGGGAATTCAACTTCTCCGTGTTTCTGTTTAATAATCCTAGAAAGATTTTTTTTTTTTAGAAATATTAAGAAAGGACTTTGTTACTTAATAATTCTTTAAAAAAAATCTCCCCACTTCCACCTCTGGGAAAAGCTACTCCTGAATCAATCGAGTCTTATGGGCATTTTTTTTTCAGTTCTGCAAGGATAAAATCACAACAATCTAAATAATCATCTTAACATCTAATAATTTGTCCCTTTTCTCTAAGAAGATAATGATCCGAACACTTATTATGTCTTTCCAACATAAATCCTTTGGAGGTCTTTTACTTGCTCTTATATTTTCTTACATGGAAATATATCCTATATAAAGTTTCCCCAATATTTTTAGTTCCCTGGTTCTGCTATTGAAAAAGTTAATTATGAATGCCTCTAAAGTAATCAGTGAAATTACAATCATCCTTTCTATATGAGAAACTTGACATAATTTGGGCTTGTTTAGTTGCTTGTGTTTTTTAAGATATCACATTAACATGAAAAGTGACATTATTTGGCTGATGTCCATAACGAACATTTTTGCAGGATTTAATGCCCAAGAATTTTCAGTTACAGTACAGTTCCTTTATAAGGGAACTGCTCGTTTCACCAGTTTTACTATGCCATTGCTTAAATCATATCCCTCAAAAAATGAATACTACAGTCATTAAAAGACTATATGGGTAGCTGCTTCTCCTTAATACCACCATTGTTAAGTGCAAATAAGTACTTATCAGCAGTTATATACCTTTATTTGTCATTTACCCATTTTTGTTTGTTTCATTATGTTGTTGTTGTTTTTAAATAACCAAAGTAAGTCAACTCTTAGGGAAAAAAGTCATGAAAAGAGATAGGGTGAATGAGACTTGATTCATCTGAAAACATTTTGTGATATTCCTTTCTTTTGTGATATCCTTTACTGAAAACAAGCAG
Organism: Notamacropus eugenii; assembly: GCF_028372415.1. Lineage (NCBI taxonomy): Eukaryota > Metazoa > Chordata > Mammalia > Diprotodontia > Macropodidae > Notamacropus > Notamacropus eugenii. The sequence goes on from NC_092874.1 coordinate 360,182,029, forward strand.
GCCAAACAAACATCCATAGAAGCTCAGAAGGGGACTCTGTACTCCTTTTCTTGAAGACACTGAAAACACTGATTCTGACACTCAGCCCTCAGGGAAAGTTGAAAATCTTGCACATTTCTTTGGCGCCTACGAGGGTGGCAGCGTCTGACAGTGGAGGTGCAACTTTGACACAGTTAAAGATTGGTGGCATAATAAGAAGACAGTGATTCAAGGAGAAAGTGTGAATTAAAAAAAGAAATCATTTTTCTCTCTGCTGCAGCTGTAAATAACATCGCCCACAGCTCCTTACTGCCAAACTCTGGGCCAAGGTGTTAGGGATGAAAGGTCTGCTTGATAGCTTTTTCCTTTTTTCCCTCTTTTTTAAAAAGAATGTTACCAAAGATAAGCTGCTTGTTGCTTAAGACACTGGCCCTCCAACTTTTTTCATTTTATGGAAACAGATAACTTCCATGAATCCCCATGTGTCTTATAGGAGCCCTTTATCCGAAGAAAGTAAAATAAACTCTGTGTTATTCCAAAGAGAAAACAATGCTTATATCTTTCTTAATTAAATATGGAGGCTTGGGGATGGATAAGTAGGGAAGTTAGGTGATAATTCTATTTATAGGGGTGAGAAATAGAAGTGACAGGAAAGAGAGGAAGTAAGAAATGAGGGGAGGGGCACAGTGATGAAGTAAAGGAGGGAGCAGGGAGAATTGGGAAAGGAAGTGATCAATCACATTCCCAATACCAAATGGTTGCTAAGAATGAAGCAGTTTCCACCTGCATACACCCCCAAAATGTCAGCTATGTCATAACCCTGATTTTGAGAAACTTTCACATGAGACCAGGACATATCAATGGCATTAGTGACTTCTAGCTATATCCCAGAGGAAGTTAGTTTATGGCTAGTCTTGATCATCAGCTAAATGGAATCAGGATCTTAGGAGCCCACATATGGATTATGTGAACAAGGAGAAAATGACCTAAAAAGACTGCCTTTTGGTGACAGCATATAAAGAAATTGGCACATGTGTCAACCACGCATATTACTTCATGACTACAATACTGTTGGGACTGAAGTCCAAAGACAAAGATGTTTGTGAATTGACAGTCAATATTAGGCATTTCTTTTAATTCCTCTGGTTGTGTTTTTGACAAGAGCTTAAGGGAAGTTCAATAAATTACAATGTATTTACACAGCAATGAAGAATTAGCTTGACATAGAGAGAGTTATTTAATTATGAAGGTGCTTTGCTTCCTGCCAAAGTTAAGTCTGTGTCAGCCTTTCTGGGACAAATCTTTATTTTCAGGGCCACGTAACTCAGCCAGGAGAGTTCCCTTGGGTTGGATCTTGTCATTCATATGAGCCATCTCCTGACTGACCCCCATTTCCATAGACAGTTCTAAACAGATCACTAATCTCAATGTCAGACATCACAGCAAAGTCGGTATTACCAAGGCTAAATGTCCCCTGTCAGGGTCATAGTCTCCCTCACAGAGGAATTGTAAATGAAGTCATACCCCATTTGTAGTCCCCAAAGCATTTCAGGGTTGATGTGTGTCTGTGTGACATTTAGAAGATTTTTCCGGGGTAGTCAGGAGTTAAGATTACTGTGTCAGCTTTATGCCCACACTGGCAGGCGGCACAGCAGCCTGTGAAATAATGACCTAATGTTAGCATTTGAGATAACAAAGACAGGGATAGCTATAAGTTTCTTGCCTGCCAGAAACCATAGCCATGCTCATAGGGAAGAAGGTGAAATTAACTGCCAGTTAGTGAAGGCAGTGCTCAGAGGGGCAGGACTCTGGGGAACAGGGGGAAGTGGGGCACATATAACCAGATCTAAGTTAGATAAGCAGCAAGGGCAGAGGTCATCCCCTCTTAGCCCATGTTATATGTTCTGTCTCTTTTTGGTTGCATGAGACTACTGATTGATTTTTTTTTTTACTAAAAATGTAATTGGATGAGAGAGAATTTCTTTCTCTTCCTACTTTCTTTGTACTTATAGATTTAACCCTGTCTCCTTTCCTTTTATGCATCAGGAAACTGAAGCTTAGAAAGAAAAGAAATGACTTACCCCAGGTCATAAAACTTGTAATTAGACATGTGGGAACCCAGGTACTCTAACACCATATCTGGTACCCCTTCCTCAACAGTCTCAACTTTTAAATTCACATCAAACATTTATTAACAACCAGTAGATACCAATGATTTGGTATGAGTTAGATAATTCCCTTTCACAAAAAAAAAGAACAAAAAGTTATATGATAGGCAGGGTCAAGATGGTGCAATGAGAGTAACTACTCACTTAAACTCTAAGACATACTCCTTCAGATACCTCCAAAAAGAGAATCTGATCAAATTGTAGAGCGGCAGAATCCAATAGGAGATTGTGGAAGATTTCCTACCCAGGACCAACTGGAAGGTGAATGGGAAGGCTCTGCTGCACAGACCATAGCAAAGCTGAGCAGGAAGCCTTGCGCAGTTGGAAGCAGCAGCCACACTACACAGTCTCAACCATATCACCCCAGGACAGGAGTCCAATGGAACTGAGTGATAGAGAACTGCAGAAACTTAGGTAACTGTGGCAGCCGCTCCTGAGACTATCAGCCCACAGATTAAATGTCTGTAAGTCACCTACTTGAACTTCCAGGGGCCAAACTGGCAGAGTGATCTGTAAATGCTCTACCCCTCCCCTTGATGAGCTTGAAAAACTCAAAGAATATTTCTGCAGGAAAAGTCCTCTAACAGTGGGATCAGCCAAAGGGGTAAACAGTCTCTTAGCCCATGAGGCTAGGAAAATCACAAAGGGGGGTCCCTATTGCTGTGGCTGAAGGGGACCAGTGCAGGACTGGAGCTGTCATAGACAGCCCTACCTTAGCAAACCGGGAGGAGATCCTGAGCCCCCGGAGGTTTGAGCCTGCAATCATCAACACCAGGGCCCCAAACATGCCTCAGCACAGCCAGGGAAATATGGAAGACACTAGTGCAAATGAGGTTCACCAACCACTGAGCCTGCCTGTGCTCAGGAGAGGACACCTCCTATGACCAGACCACCTCTCCCCAACACTTAACACAGCTAGCTCCAGGGAAACTCAGAAAGACTTCACCTGGCCTCTGCTTTGGCACATCAGCCAGCTCAGCACCAGGTAAGCTACAGCATTCTAAATTCTAGCTGAAAGAAGCAGAGGTCACAATACATAAAGCCTCAAGTTCTAACCACAAGAACGATGGGACAGAGCCCCCTGTGCCCCAGAAGCAGAGATCCACTTTAAAAACCAGGAAAAGCATGATCATCATGAGTAAGAAGCAAACCAGAAAAGATAAGACCATATAATCTTTCTATGGGGACAAGGACCAAAACACTAATACCAAGGAAGGCAGCATTGAGACTATACTACTATCTGAAACTTCAGAAGGGAATACGAACTGATATCAAGTTCAAAGAGCATTCTTGGAAGAGCTCAGGAAGAATTTTGAAAGCCAAATTAAGGATGTAGAAGAAAAACTGACCAATGATTTTAAAAATATGAAAAAAGAAATCATGGAAGAATTTAAAAGGAAAATTGGACTAATGGAAAAGGAAGAACAAAACCTGGGAAAATTCGACCAAAGGAAAAGGAAGTACAAAAACTAACTGGACAAAATAACTCCTTAAAAGGAACAATTGGACAGATGGAAAAGGAGATGCAAAAATTAACTGAAGAAAACAATTTGATAAAAATTAGACTTGGGCAAGTAGAAGTTAATGACTCTATAAGACATCAAGAATCAGTCAAACACAATCTAAAGAATGAAAAGATAGAAGAAAATGTAAAATATCTAATTGGAAAAACAACTGACATGGAGAATAGATCCAGGAAAGAAAATCTAAGAATTATTGGTCTACTGGAAAGTCATGACAAAAAAAGAGCCTGGACAATATCTTCCAAGAAATCATCAAGGAAAATTTCCCAGAAGTCCTAGATCCAGAGGGCAAAATAGTCATTGAAAGAATTCACCTTTTGAAAGGGATCCCAAACAGCAAGGAATATCATTGCCAAATTCCAGATCTATCAAGTGAAGGAGAAAATACTATAGGCAGCCAGAAAGAAACAATTCAAATATCAAGGAGTTACACTCAGGATCACACAGGATGTTGCACTTCCTATATTAAAAGACTGGAGGGACTGGAATATGATATTCTTTAAGGCAAAGGAGCTGAGACTACAACCAAGGATCAATTATCCAGCAAAATTGAGCATACTATTTCAGACAAGGAAATGGACATTCAGTGAAATAAGGGATTTTCAGATCTTCCTGATGAAAAGGTCAAAGCTCAATAGAAAATTTGATCTTCAAAACAAGTCTCAAGAGAGGCATAAAAGGGTAAATGGGGAAAAAAACCTTGTTATTCAATATGGGCTAACTATTTACATCCCTATAAGTGAAGATGATTCTTTTTAATCTTGAGAATTGTATATTTATTATGATATATAAAAGGGATATACATAGAGGGAATGGATATAAAGTAAATGATGTGATGATAAAAATGGAATTTAAGGATGCAAAGGGATTGTAATGGGAGACATGAAAAGAAGGAGGTAGAAAAAGGTAAACTGCATCACAGGAAGAGGCATAAAATATATTAGAGTAGAGGGAAAGAGAGGAGGGAGCTGAGTATTGTATGAGATTTACTCTCATCTGATTTGGTTCAAGGAATGAACAACAAACTCGGTTAAGTAATCTAACTAGCTCTATAGACAGTAGGAGGGGAAAGGGGAAAGAAAAGGAAAGGGACACTAAAAGGGAGGGAAAAAGTAGTAAAGGAAAAGAGGAGTAAAAGGAAGGGGGGCTGAAAGAAGGGAAGGAAGACTGAGGGAGGCAGTGGTTAAAAATTAAAACTCTATTGTGGAGGGGACGGGAGAAGGGAGAACTAAAAGCATAAGTGGGGGAAAGAGGGTAGAGGGAAAGACATAGATAGTAATCATAACTGTGAATGTTAACAGGATAAACTTTCCCATAAAATGGAGGTGGATAGCAGAATGGATTAAAAACCATAATCCAACAATATGTTGTTTATAAGAAATGCATTTGAAATGCAGGAATACACACAGGGTAAAGGTAAAAGACTGGAGCAGAATATATCGTGCTTCAGTTAATGTAAAAAAAAAAGCAGGGGTAGCAATCCTAATCTCAGACAAAAGGAAAGCAGAAATAGATCTAATCAAAAGAGATAAGGAAGGAAACCATATCCCGCTAAGAGGCACCACAGACCACAAAGCAATATCATTACTAAACATATATGCTCCAAGTGGTATAGCATCCAAATTCTTAGAGAAGAAATTAAGGGAGTTATAGGAAGAAATAGACAACAAAACTATACTAGTGGGGGACCTCAACCTCCCCTTCTCTGAACTTGATAAATCTAACCTCAAAATAAATAAGAAAGAAGTTAAGGAAGTGAATAAAATGTTGCATACGGTAGATATGATAGATCTCTGGAGAAAACTGAATGGGGATAGAAAGGAATATACCTTTTTCTCAGCAGTACATGGCCCACCTACAAAAATTGACCATGTACTAGGGCATAAAAACCTCACACTCCAGTGCAGAAAGGCATCCTTCTCAGATCATAATGCAATAAAAATTTTATGTAATAAAAGGTCATGGAAAGATAAACTGAGAATTAATTGGAAACTAAATAATCTAATCCTAAAGAGTGAGTGGGTTAAACAACAAATCATAGAAACAATCAACAGCTTCATTCAAGAGAATGACAATAATGAGACAACCTACCAAAACTTATGGATACTGCAAAAGCAGTTCTTAGGGGAAGTTTTATGTCTTTGAATGCCTACATGAATAAAATAGAGAAAGAGGCGATCAATGAATTGGGCATGCAGCTGAAAAACTCGAAAAAGAACAAATTGAAAATCTCCAAGTAAATATCAAATTAGAAATACTGAAAACAAAAGGAGAGATTAATAAAATTGAAATTAAGAAAACTATTGAACTAATAAATAACACTGAATTGGTTTTATGAAAAAACCAATAAAACTGATAAACCTTTGGCCAATTTGATTTAAAAAAAGAAAGAGATAAAAATAGAAATCCCATTTAAAGCTATGGTAGACACCATTAAATATCTGGGAGTCTACAAACCCAGGGACTACATGAACAAAATCACAAAACACTTTTTACACAAATAAAGTCAGATCTAAGTAAGTGAAAAAAGCATCAGTTGCTCATGGATAGGCTGAGCTAATATAACAAAAACGACAATTCTACCTAAATTAATTTACTTATTCAGTGCCATACCAATCAAACTACAGAAAACTATTTTCTAGAGCTAGAAAAAATATCAAAATTCATCTGGAAGAACAAAAGGGCCAGAATATCAAAGAAACCAATGAAAAAAAAATGCTAGGGAAGGTGGCCTAGCTCTACCAGATCTCAAATTGTATTATAAAGCAGCAGTCATCAAAACCACTTGATACTGGGTAAGAAATAGAGGGGTGCAGGTTAAGTTCTCAAGACACAGTAGTCAATGAATATAGCAATCTACTATTTGATAAACCCAAGGACCCCAGCTCCAGGGGTAAAAACTCACTGTTTGACAAAAACTGCTGGGAAAACTAGATAAAAGTGTGGCAGAAACTGGGCATAGATAGACCAATGCCTGACACCATACACAACAATAAAGTCCAAATGGATACACCATCTATGTATAAAGACTGTTACTATAAACAAATAAGGGGAGCAAGGAATCATGTATTTGTCAGATTTATGGAGAATGGAGAAATTTTTGACCAAACAAGAGATAGAGAACATTATGAAGTGCAAAATGGATAATTTTGATTACATTAAATTGAAAAGTTTTTGCACAAAAAAACCCAATGCAACCAAGATTATGAAGGAAGCAGAAAACTGGGAAAGAATTTTTGCAACTAGTGTCTGAAATAAAGGCCTCATTTCTAAAATATATAGAGAACTGAGTCAAATTTACAAGAACACAAACCATTCCCCAAATGATAAATGGTCAAAGGATGTGAATAGGCAGTTTTCAGAGGAAGAAATTAAAGCTATCTATAGTCATATTAAAAAAATGCTCTAAATCTCTATTGCTTACAGAGATGCAAATCAAAACAACTCTGAGATACCACATCACACCTATCAGATTGGCTAACATGACAAAACAGGAAGATGATAAATGTTGGAGAAGATGTGGGAGAATTGGAACACTAATTCTTTGTTGGTAGACCTGTGAACTGATCTAACCATTCAGGAGAGCAATTTGGAACTATGTCCAAAGGGCTACAAAAATGTGCATACCCTTTGACCCAGCAATGTTGCTTTTAGGACTGTATCCCCAAGAGATCATAAAAATGGGAAAGGGTCCCACATGTACAAAAATATTTATAGCAGCTCTTTTTGTGGTGGTCAAAAACTGGAAATCAAGGGGATGTCTACCAACTGGGGAATGGCTGTTCAAGTTGTGGTATATGAATGTAGTGGAATATCATTGTGCTGTAAGAAATGATGAACAGGAAGACTTCAGAGAGGCCTGGAAAGACTTATACAAACTGATGCTGAGTGAAAGGAGCAGAACCAGGAGAACTTTGTACATCACAACCACAGTGTGCAAGGATTTTTTCTGGTAGACTTAGTCCTTCACAGCCATCCAAGGACCTAAAAAAGTCCCAATGAACTCTTGAGGCAAAACACCTTCCACATACAGAGAAAGAACTATGCAACTGGATTGCAAAATGAAGGAGACCATTTTCTCTTGTGCTATATTTTGTTTTGTTTTATGGTTTCTCCCATTCATTTTAATTCCTCTATGCAACCTGACCAAGGTGAAAATGTATTTAATAGCAATGTATGTGTAGAACCTATATAAAACGGCACACCATCTCAGCAAGGGAGTGGGGGGTGGGAGGGGGAAAGGAGGAGGAGGGAGGAGAAAAAATCTAAGATATATGGAAGTGCTTGTAGAAAACTGAAAATAAATAAATTTTTTAAAAAATTATATGATATAAGTGGCAGTGGAAATGCAACGTATCAGAGAAGTTTCTACATTAATGCAGACAATAACTTCTTGTTGCATCTGAAACTTAGCCAACAATGAATAAGAACATATTATATGCAGAGAAATCTATTTGGTGCTGGAGGAAGTACAAAGTTTAAATAGGGTTGACACCTGCCCTCACAGAGCTTGCAAACTAGGTACAAACCTAGACAACTATAAAATAGAACATTGTGTAAATGGGTTGTAGAAGGGGCAGTCAAGAGTCAAGTATCTAGCTTAGAGTCAGGAGGACCTGAGTTCAAACGCTACATGAGATATTGGTTGTATGATCCTTGGCAAGTCACTTTACTTATTTGTGAATCAGTTTTCTAATCTGTAAAATGAAGAGGTTGATCACAGTGTCTTCTAGGAGCCCTCTAATTCTTATCTGTAATCCTATGAAAACAAAGCATTATCTTCTTATATCTATCTTTTCACCTAGGTCAAAGGGGGAGGGTTGCTACATAGAAGGAAGACTCCAGGAATCCTGGATAAAATATATCCCAATGTTTCTGGTTCAAATTGTATGTTTGTATTGCATTTTCCAGTCTTCTACATTAAATAGTCTCAGTGAAGAACTGTCAATTAAGACAGTTGACAAATCAGGTACTCTGATTGGAGGAGCCCTGTTATCTAGCCCCACTCTACTGCTGGGCAAGCCAGTAACCTTGTTATTCAAAAAGAGCAGGAAGAAGAAAGAAGTCAATACCAATGTCTTTGTCACGGGTGGAGGGCGGTACCTGGGAGGTCCCCTGCCCATATATACATAGTTTGGTCTGGTTACTAGCTAAATCTGTTCACTTTTATTGGACCCCACATCTGGATAATAGGAGCATGGGGAAGTGAGCTTGAGGAGTATTTTTGTGGTAGCCAACAAATAAATTGACATGAAAAGCAGTGAAGCATTGGGGAAAAAAACAGAGTAATCATGTTAGAGTTTTTGGCAAAGCCACTAATTATCTGTGTATCCTTAAACTTGTTGGGGATCACTTTCTTCATCTATAAAATGAGAGAGATTCAGGTCATACTCAAGATTCTATGAAATCGATGGAATATATTTATTTGGAATGTGTTTATTTCATTTTTTCTGAAGACCCTTCATCCCTTTAACCCTATGTCTCAGCCACTCAACTATCCAAATTATATTCCTTCAGGCCCAGATGTTCTAACCTTAGTGGTGGGATCAGACATCAGTCGCTGTCCCAACACCCCCTGGCCTACCTGTCGTGGCTACCTACACAAAAGGACTCACTCAGGGTTCCTGAAGGGTTGGAGGAAGAGGTGGTTTGTACTGAAGCATGACGGTTATCTTCTCTACTACAAACGGAAAAAGGTAAGGTGAATAGTGCATGGGTCAGATGAGGAACACAACCAGAGATAGATCAAATCAAAATACTATTTTGCAAGGTGACATTTGGGACACAAGCTGTGGACCTTCAAGAATAGTGTTACTAGAGCCCAAAGTGGCATAGTGGATAGCTTATTGGACACAAAGCTGGGAGGATCTTGGCTGAAATCCTACTTCCGATACCAGATATGTTACCTTGAAAAAAATCATTCAACTCTGCATGTTTCTTCTGACTTCACTCAATTGTCACTTCTCTTGCCAAATCCAGTCATCTTTTTGTTTTTCATTTCTCATTCTTCTTGATCTCTCTGCTATACCTGATTGTATTGATCACCATATCTTTCCAAATACTCTCTCCTCTCTGTATTTTTGTAGCCCAACTCTCTCCTGGTTCTTCCCCTATCTGTCTGGCCACTCTCACCTTCTCTCCAGCTTCCTATTCGAAAGTTCCTAAGCTTCCTAAGCCTTCTCTCCTCTCTCTCTCTGTCTCTCTGTCTCTCTGTCTCTCTGTCTCTCTCTCTCTCTCTCTTTCTCTCTCTCTCTCTCTTTCTCTCTTTCTCTCCTTCTCCCTCCATACCTCCTGTGTGTGGCCTCATGACTCTCCTGGCTTTAATTATCATGTGTATGTGTCTATGCAGATAATTTTCAGACCTATAAATCCAACCCCAATCTCTCCCCTGAGCTTCAGTCCCAGATCTCCAATTGCCTATTGAACAGGATGTCCCAAAGGCATCTTATTGTGAACAGGGTCTAAAATTCAAGCTCGAAGTTAAAGTGCAGTAAGGAACTGTGGATCATGAAATGTAATTAAAACCACCATACTCATTGCTCATTAAAAGAACAGACTCCAACGTAAAAAAGATATAAAATATTATCCCCTTTCTTCAGTTACTAAGTCAGGATCTCAGGAAATTAATTTACAGGTAGTTGGAATTGAGAGATTACCTGATTCAACTTCCCCCAAGGCTAAGTCTTTTTATACCTCAGGTCTAGCACCTGATCATCTTCCTCTACCCTTTTAAAAGAACCAGCCTACTACTTCCCCCTGGAGCCATAGCCTGCCGTGTAAAGTTGTATAAGACTGCCATGGAAAGGAGAACAAATCCCCAGGAGAAAGGAGATAATAGGAAGAAGGAGAAAGTAGGAAGAAGCCTTTCTTCACACTCTCATAGTTTACCATAATGCCCAGCAAATAGTAAGTGTTTAATAAATGTTTACTGATGATAATAAGGATAAGGCTCTCACATAAGCCTCTGGAGTCATGGGGATGGAACCCCACTCTCAACAGTAAACATACATCTCAGACTTAACATATCTAAAACAGAACTCACTACCTTTCTCCCCAAACCCATCCCTTCACAAATTTCCCTGTTTCTATTCAAGGGACTACTATTCTTCTAATCTCCCAAATTCATAATCTTAATGTTATGCTTCCTCTCACTTTCCCTACAAGTACAATAAATTGGCAAATCCTACCATTTCACCCTCCACATCTCTTGCATCTGATTCCTTCTCTCAACTCCTCTCCTCATACAGTAGCTGAATTACTAAAAAGATCTCCCAAGCCCTGCTTCAGGTCTCCTCACTCAATTCAATCCTCTTTATTACTGTCAAAGCTATTTTCTTTCGATGGAAATCTGACCATGCCATGCTCCAGTTTGATGAATGCCAGTGATTTCTTCTGTCCTTGAGGATTATATACAAACTTCTCTGTTTAGCTTTTAAAACCCTTCACAACTTTACCCCCGCACTTCACAACCTATCTTTCTAGCTTTATTATATTTCCCTTTGCTTCACTCTACAATCCAGTCAAATTGGCACTTTTTTTTCTGTTCCATACACACAGCACTCCATTGTCACTTTCTGCCTATGCACTGAGCAGCCTCCAGATGTGGAATGTACTTCCACCTCATGGAGTCCCTCTCTTCCTTTAAGACACCTTCACTTTCTTCTACACAAGCCTTTTCTGATCCCAGCCCCCAACTGCTAGTGTCCTCCCTTATTCCCTAACTACTCTGTATTTAAGTAGTATTTATTCTATACTTGTTTCTGTAAATACCTATATATGTCCTTATTATCTCCCCTATTAGAATGGAAACTCCTTGAGAATAGGAATTATTTCATTCTTGTATTCTTAATCACACAGTGAACCTTTATACAGCATTGAGTTCATGGGAGGCACTTAATAAGCTCTTGTTGCTTCATTGATTATTGATATTGTAGGCAACAAAAGGTAAATTATGAGGGAGGCAAATGGTAGCCCACTATTACCTACTTAATAGGATTGTTGCACTTTGCAAACTTTAAATTGCTTTATAAAAGTGAATCATCATTATCATCCCAACCATGACAGATTATTCCATGGCTGTCTCATGTGCATAAATATTGTGAAGCTTGATGACTTTAAAAAAGCAATTTAAAAGAAAAAGTTTAATCCTGTACAAATAAAGAGAGTGGTTATGAATTGTAGAATGACAAAGAAATAAAAGCATCCTACAATAAACCTCAGGTGAATCACTTTTCAAAAATCAGTGCTCCAAAGTCAGATACTGTGTATTTTATGGATATCACTATTCAATGGGTTATACAACAAAAAGGGGATTTATTTGACAGCAGGAGAATGATATTCCACAAGGCTTGTGCACTGAAGACACTCTAAGTTGACTCAGCTAAACAAGGCTTCCTTTTCTGTAAGATGTCTATCATGATCTGTTGGCCGAGCAAAGGAGCATCTCTGGAGCTCCTTATGGTCATTCTGTACTCAGGTAAGCAGAAAATTATGTCAACATGAGCCTTTAGTGCCCTTAGCCCATTAAATGTCAAGAATTGTTTTAGTATCTTTTAAGCAAAGCCATTCATTCTAACCTCACTCTCCTACATCTTCACTGCAGTACTCCTGAGGGAGTGGGGTTATCTTTACTTCTACTGTCTTGACTTCCATTCCAGGGTGCTCTCCCCACCCATTGTGGGCACCCTAGTCCCATTTAACTGATTAACATTGATTTACTTCAAAGGTATGACAAGAACAGAAGTACAAACATTGCCCCCAGCCCCAACATTTTTGGAGACTTGTTCTCCACTATAACATTTTGGTCTTTGAGAGAAATGGGCTCAAACATAATTTACACACCATTGGTCCCAATAAGTCTAGGTCCAAATATAGCATTGCTGCAGGAGGAATCTTCATCTTAGCCGGGGCTAAGGTCCTGCTAGGCCAGGTCCCAAAGTTCACACCCTGCTCCTTGGGACCTCAAAGTTGGTCTAGCTGGTTAAAAACCTTGATATACATACTACTTCCAGACCTGATGATGGCTAATTATCCTGCCATTTTTTGAAACTCACAAGATCACAGCCTCAAATCTCCTTTACCTAGAACAAAAAACACCTATCAAGGCAAAGAAACGAGGCCCATATTCAGGGGCAACATGTCTACCTTCTACAGCATCGTCTCTCTTTTCTCTCTGAAATGTTACCATGAAGGAAGAAGTCAACCAAAAGAGAAGGAGGAAATCCTGATTGACTAGTGCCTTTTGAACGAACCCCCAGTTCTGGCTATGCAGCCCATCAAAGAGACTTCATCATGTGGCTAGCAAACCAGAACCAATTGTGGAATATATATGCATGCTCCAACATCCACATTGAGATTGCCTGAACTAAAAACATTCTGTTCAGGCTCCTAAAGACTGGGTTTACTGGCTAGTCCTCCATCAAGTAAAAAAATAAATAAATAAAAACTAGCCTAGTGTACATAGAGAGGAGTTAGGGGGTGTTTTCCCATCAAAATGTCCTGTATACTCTCTGTGTCCCCAAGTTGTCTATAAAACTTCTGAGAGTACTTGAGTGCAGGAACTTCAGGATGTTGCACTTTCATGGCAAGTATGAGGTCAAAAGCAGGTCTCTGCAAGTCTCTTAGGGGTATCCATTAGCCTCCTATACTTACTAACATCAGTCCCCTTTCACTTTACTTCTGGATCAGAACTCAGTGCCCTCTCCTAAAAGAACCACAGCTTATACTGAATTCCCAATAATAGCTATAGATAGAAGTCTACTCTACTTGATCATAGTGCTAGAAAAGGATGGAACTTCACAGACTATTCTTTCTTCAGATGAGGAAATCTCTGAGGCTCATGAAGGATAAATGACATGCCCAAGGTCACATAAATAGTTGGCATGGAGGCAGAATCTGAACCCAGATCATTTGACTCTAAAAATCACTGTCCTTTCTTTTGTACCACACTATCTCTATTGCCATAGAATGACTTGATGAGAAAGGTATGAACTGACTAATGGTGATTGACGTCCCTGGAGTAATGCTGCTGAAGATAATGCTGCCACTGAATCATTAACTGCAGAGGGTGATATTGTGTATTCCCACCTCTCATATCATTCTCAATAAATCTTTAACAAGGAAGACTTTATACTTTCTCACTGTTTCCTGATCACCAGTAAAGATTTTCGTAACTAACACCCAAGTAGACTCATTACCAGTTATTTCTTTGGGGATGCTGGAATGCCCTGATGTGTCAGTCAGTTTGCATAATGCATCTATCACTTTTTCCTTTATTGCTATATTTTTATCCCATACTTTCCATTCCCCCAGCATGTCCACAGCATGGTAGAAAGCTCATCACCCCTCAAACTCACTGTCCTTAATAATGGTCAAACCCCATTCATGAATACCAATTCTCCAATAAATAAAAAATGAAAAAGCTACGGTGATTATTTAGACCAGCACTCAAATATGAAGTGTATTCATTTCAGAAGTCTTAGTTCAGCAGTATATAACAAAGCTTTGATGCTCCTTTGACATACAACTGCATAATGGCTATTTTAAAGCAATTAGCCTGGCCAGTAACAATTGCATTGGAAAATTTATAGTATAGACAAAATTATAGTATAGTCAAAAATTATAGACAATAAAAATTATGGTATAGGCAAAAAAACTTAAAGAAAGTGAAAAGAACATGAAAGGAAAGGAAAAGAGAAAGAGGAGAGAAGGAGAATAAAAAGAGGGAGGAGAAGAGGAAGAAAGAAGGGGAGAATAATGGGGAGAGAAAGGAAAGGAGGAAGGAGAGGCAAATAGAAAATGAAAGGAATATCCTAGTGGATCCCTGCAATGCTAAAGCAGGCAGTCCTAGTCAAAACAGGTTCAATAAAATCCTCCCCCAATATGGCCCAGATGATTCCCTATATGACTCCTCTCAGGTTCCTACATGGCTCCAGGAACTTTTCAAATCCAGTGGTCTCTTAGGGTCCCCATCTAAATAAATCCATAGTGCCAAACTCAACTAATGACTCCTCCAAATCATGACAGACAAGTTATTAAATCAGAGCAAAGACATTTAATTAAAACAGAACCAGGTCATAAATTTCCCTTGATAAAAATCCTCTGTATCCTCACAAGCAGGAGAGGACTCCAGTAAAATCAGTCATGGCAGGGGAATTAAAGATTAAGGTCTTTTAACAAGCTCCATTTAATAACATCTCTTACAATCTTAGAAAGTAACTAAAGAGGATTTCTCAAGAGCTAGAGTCTCAAAATATCTGTCCAAAGCTGTGCCACATGTGTCTCTCTCTATGACTCCATGTCACTGTCTTCTCTCTGCACCTCCACCTCTGCCAGCCCACCTTTCACAGCTTGAGTCCATCAGCATCTAATCAAGCCAGCCATTTCCTCCCATCTCTCACCTCTCTGTGATGATGATGACGCCCCTGCCTCTCAGCAATCACCGATAGCATGTTTCCAACCTGCACAACACTTATGGCCTCTTTTAGACAGCCTTAGCAGAAAGCACTTTTCCCCAACTATTTCATGCTCAGAGTTGTTCTCTATGCTATAGGGAAATGTAATCTAGAGACTATCCCCCAGGGAGAGTAGGTCTCTCTTAGCTCCAAGCACTGGAGAAACGGGAAGATAAAGATTTGTTTCTGCCTTTCCTTCATATCCTCAGCACTTAGCAGAGTGCCTAGCACACAGTAAGTCCTTAATAAATGCTTGTGGATTCAGTACCTGTGCCCCCAGGTGTCCAACCAGGGGTGGGAACCTGCGACCTCGATGCCCTCTGGGTCCTCAAGTGTGGCCCTTTGACTGAATCCAAACCCCTTAACAAAAGGATTTGTTCTGTAAAGCTTGGACTGGGTCAAAAGGCCTCACCCAACGACCTGGAAGGCTACATGTGGCCTTGAAGCCGTGGGTTCCCCATCCCTGTATAGGCATGTAGGTGCAAAGTAGATGGTCACTTTGAGCTGGTCCCAAAATGTACCGGGAATTGGAGTTGAATGTGTGCAAAAACATAAGCATATCCCACCATAATCATGCTCATTTCCTTCACTTCCTCATCTCCCACTCACTTCTTAAGCCCTTGCCATCTGCCTTATGACTTCACCACTTGAAACTGCCCTCTCCAAGGTTACCAGTGATCCTTTAACAACAAAATCTAACAGCCTTTTCTCAGCGCTCCTCCTGTTTAACTTCCCTGCAGCCTTGAACTCTATCAACCATCCCTTCCTTCTGCATACCCTTTCTTTCTTTGGTTTTTGGGATATGACTCTCTCCTGGTTTTCTTCACTTACTGGGTCATCATTCATATTCCACATCTGGTTGTATGCCAAAGCTTTGTCCCTGACTTCTTCTCTTCCTCCACTCAAGTCTTTCCTACCCATCAATTATATTGCCCATTGGCAGGACCTCCATCCCTCATAGTATTTCTTGTTACCAGATTGATGGCCATTGAAGTCCAGTTGCATATGCCTTTTTTACACACAGATGGATTCAGGTGGAGATGTTGGCATACTAGGGAAAACAGCAATCCATAAGAGCTAGGTTTGTATAGAGAAGGACTCATTGGGTGAGAAGAAAAGAGAGGGCACTGGAACTGGGACTGGAGACCTTGGCCTATTAAAACCTGCTCCTAAGCATGGCCAACAATACTACTCAGCGTCAGCAGCCATGACACTGCCCCCTCAGCTGGGGGTTACACTCTGCCACCAATGACCACGACGCTGCCAGGTCCGCTGTCCCACATCGTGCCTGCTCTTCTAGGTCCTGTGTTATTTGTGCCTGCTGCGTGGGTGAGCGTCAAGAGCTTGCTCTAGATTGCATTTAGAATCCTCTCCCCATATCCTATATTCCACCATGGCAAGCTCTCAGATGATATCTCTATTTCTGCCCCCATTGCTTTCTCTTTTCACCTTGATCTCAACATATTTTCCAGGGAGACATCTGGGTTGGACTTTATACTTTTTGCCTACAGCCAGGCAGTTTCTGCCCATTTCATCTTTGCCTCTTTCACTTGTGCTGTTAGTAAGTCTGTAAGGAATTCTGCCTTCAGAGTATGGTCCTTAAAAAGCAAGAGCTCGGCCTCTAGCTGCTAAATGTGTACAGTTTATTTTCATTTTCTTTATGCTGACTATTCATCTTTTCTGGGACTTCTAACAAGCAGCAAGAAATATTCCCCATGCCCTATGCTGCCACCATCCTCTATGTTGATCTCTTTTAGCATCCACAAAATTGGATCACTGGGGGCCCCTTTCTGTCCTACTGAGTAGACTCTCAATATGCCAGCAGAAGGGATCTGGCCACAGCAGGTCAAGCTACCCTATCTAGGTGGGCAGCTATGTGACTGCATGGATAAAGAAAACCTGGGACTAGCTTTCAGATAGTAATTTGAATCCTGTCTTAGACATTAGCTGTGAGATGCTACATAAATAATTTAACCTCTCTGTGCCTCAGCTCTCTCATCTGTAAAATGGGGATATTAGCATCTACTGTACAAGGTTGTTATGTAGATCAAATCAGATAATATACAATGCTTTGCAAAATTTAACGTATTATATAAATGGTAGCTATAGACACAGTGGATAGAGCCCTGGACCTGAAGTCAAGAAGATTTCTCTCCATGAGCTCAAGTCTGACCTGAGACACTTACTAGCTGTCTTTTAACCCTTTTTGCCTGTTTCCTCATCTGTAAAATGAGCTAGAGAAGGAAATGACAAACTACTCCAGTATCTTTGCCAAGAAAACCCCAAATGGGGTCACAAAGAGTCAGACATGACTGAAAAAAACTGAAGAACAAGAAATACCGTCGTCTTTGTTGTTGTTGTCATCATCATCATCTTCTGATTCTTTGCGTGGCTCTTCTCCTACTTCAACCACAACACCCACAAGGTCATCGTGTGCCAACAACCATGATACCCACTAATGCCAAATGTCACTGAAGGCCTTAACCAAGTCAGTCTAATAATTCATAATTAGGATTAGAATGAGATGAGACAATTAGAGTTTAAAGTAAACAACCAAAAAAAGTTTGCTTGATAATAGCATGGAAAAGATACTGAATAAACCTAAAGCACCGGCTTGGGTAGACGTAACACCCCTGATGTCCATATGGAACCAAGTCTGGTCAAAAGAATATTGAATCAGAAAGTTGTGGAGACTTGCAAGGAAGGAGGCACCTATCATTTCTGTGAGGCACTCATTCTTTGGAGACTGGCCTTTTGATAGCCTTAGATGACCAGAAAGCCAGTCTGTCAATAAGCATTTATTAAGTGTTTATAATTTATCAGGCACTGTGATAAGCTCGAGAGATACAAAGAAGGTCAAAAGATAGTCCTTGTTATCAAGAAACTCAGAGCCCAATGGGGGAAGCACTATGCAAACAATCATCTCTATCTTCCATCTATACATATACATATACACACACATATATAATATGTATATACATATATGTATGTATATGTGTGTGGATGTACACACATACACACATATATACACATGTGTATGTATGTATGGTTAATTGGGGATAATCTCAGAGGGAAGGCATGAAGATCAAGGTGGACTTGGAAAGACCTTGGAGACAGCTTCCTCATTCTTTAAGGAAAAAAAAGTAGCCCAGTTTCTGTGGCTTAGAATATAGTAGATTTCTACTATACAATGCAATGCACCCTTATTTCATAAGAATGGGCTAGAAAATTTTCCCAAGTCCCTTCCTTGGCTGCTTATTGATTTCCTATGAAACAGTTTGATTTTGTAGTTTGGTAAATGTCCAGCAGATGGAGCAGCTTACTCATAGATACCTTAAAGAGCCAGCCTGTCACTAAACGTTGCAGGTATATGAGAATGTGTTCATCTCTAGACATACATCATGTCTCTGCGTTTGCGTGCACACGTTTAACAAACTGCTAGCTCAGAGTAGATGAGTCAATGGAAAGAGCTGCTTTGTGATAGGGAGTATGTTTGTCCTAGAAGACAAAGTTTTCTCTGAAATTAACATGAGTTCAAGTTATGTAACTGGAGTTAAGGGATGAAAAGAGGTTTCAGGGGAGATTTGTCCATCCTTTATCTTTCTTTCTCTTACTTTCCTCCCCTATCTATAACACTTCTCAAGGAAGGCCTTATAAGTAGTTAAAGGAAGTATCTGTCCATGTGGTAGAATCTGAGGAGTGATGTGGGAGTCATCCTGCCCACCAAGCAACCATTATGTCCGAAATTCTCATCAGAAATTCTCTGCTGGGGTGAGATTTTGCGTTTCCAAATTTGCCCTTTTTAAATAATGGCTTTTTAATACCAGGGATTATTGAATCATAGACCTAGAGCTGGAAGGAATTTTGGAGGCCATCTTGCTTACCCACCCACACACATTTTCAAAATGGAAAAGACACCCAAAGACATAGAGCTAGTAAGGGAAAAAGCAAAAATATGAACCCACTTCTGGCTGCAGATTCAGTGCTCTCCATGATTATGAGCTAGGGAACACAATAATTAACTGTCATTAATACTTTGGCCTGAATTGGGTTATTAGAATTTTAATCACTGGAAAGAGAGTAAGGACCTTTATGGAGAAAGAGGCACTTCTGGTGGGGTAGGGGGAGACCTTTGTAAAATGCTGCAGGCAACCAAGACCACAAGGAAGGGGCACGAGAGGCCAGGGGCAGAGAGGATAGAAGCAAGGCACCTCAAAAGAGAAGGAGAAATTAAAGAAGTAGAGAAGTGACAGATAAATTTGCCCTTACTTCACAATTTTGCCCAAACCAGTCAGAGCTTCTCCAGTCTTTAAGCATATGGAATTCACCCTGTGCTGTTTTTTCAACAGACCATACAACTTTAGATAAGGACCTTATAGATCACCTACGAGGGATGAGGAACCTGTGGTCTTGAGGTCATATGTGGCCCTCTAGGTCCTCAAGTGCAGCCCTTTGACAGAATCCAAACTCCACAGAACAAATTCCCTTAATAAAAGAATTTGTTTTGTAAAACTTGGACTCGGTCAAAAGGTTGCACCCAAGGACCTAGAAGGCTCCATGTGACCTTGAGGCTGCAGGTTCCCCATCCCTGAATCTGACTTCTTCATTTTATAGATAAGAAAATTGAAAGCCAGAGATATTGAAGTCAACAGCCCAGGGTCCCGCAGCAGAACCAGGTGCCCATTGCATTCTTTTTACTGAACCCTAGCTATTTCCTTCTTTTCTCCTTCAGATCTTCAGAACAGAAAGAGAAAATTAATATATCACATACAAAGCCACAGTGGACTAGTGAATACTTGATTGATTTTTCCCAATTTCATTTACAAAAAAGACATTGTCTTATACAATCAGTGATATTTTTTCCTTGTTATATATCAGAAACATTTTTATTTATCCTTTAAAATAATATAAAGACATGAGGGTCTTTTCACTGACTGTGTATATGCGGTTAGTCTGATTTTCAGTTTGTAATGTTCATTCTCTAGCTTTCCTAAGCATTAAATATCATCACCATCTTCCAAGAGGCACAATAGAGAGGAAGAGGGGTCAAAAAATTGTGAGTTTAAGAGTAGGAACCACACCCTATACACCACCAGTAGAAAGACAAATGCTTTTGGCTAGTCAACCAGGGAAATAGTTTCTGAATATATGTTGTTCTCCTCATGGTAGATTTAGAAAACCAAGGTATAGAAAACAAAGGGAGAAATTTTCGTTCAGATTTTTAGTACTTTTAAAAAAACTGCAAATAAGAAAAACCTTGCAGTCCTCGTAGAAAGAATAGAAATACACATGTGCACTTACTTGTTCCCTTTTTGACCTATATATTCTCATCCTCCATATTAAAAATAAATACTCTTTCTATTAATTTTCCTGTTGAGTTTCTGGGTCTATTAACAATATCACCAATGACTTCTCTAAAGAATGAGACCTCTTTGAAAACTGCACTGTCTTTTGCTGTTTGCTGAAAATAAAAAAGAATGCTTCTTTACCATTAATAGCACTTTAACTGCTTTTTACCAAGCCTTCAAAAACTGTATTAGCGAGACTATTATCCCTAGTCTGAAACAGATTACTCACAGAATTCCCCTATTCCCTTTCCATTTTGACTCTAAAATACTAACTAAATAATAGAAGGGGGAAATTATTCAATTAAATATCTCTGTCTTTCATAATAAAATCTCTTTACACTGATAGCTTTGCTAACTGTGAGTCTAGGTGTATCCCTGGAGATTTCTTTGTTGCCTACGGGTTATTTTAGCTCTGTACTGCTTGTTTCTGTGTTGTTAGCCTGTGGTACCATTACTGGCACAACTCAGGCCACCAAATAGCAGTTGTCTAGTTCCCATCACACCTGTTAATTACATAGTTGTGTTTTCTTCTTTCCTGTCACCTCCAGAGTAAGATAATGTCTCTTTAAAATTTGGTGCCATCCTTGCATTAAATGCAAGGGTTAATTTCTGTTTCTCACTGGTCAAACACACAGGTGGATACACCCTCAAAATTAGGGTATGCCCTCTGTCATTTTCTGTTAGATTTTAAGTGACTTACTTGAAAATTTTCCCAAGAAATTTAAAGTAAAAGACCTCCAAAGATATTGCTAGCCATGGCAATGAAAAAATGTGTTCAGAAAGAACATTTGCAACTTGAAACTTTCCATTAGAAAAAGAGAGCACATAAGGTCTCTTTAATATTAATTCTCTACCAGTCCTTCTTCCAACAAAATATCAGATTGCTTTCAGTTCTGGATATAAAGGAACCTGAATTTAGGTCAGTTTAACTTGCAAAGCATAGTATTTAGAGAAGTGGTTGCTATCCATTTATACAATCCTGTATATCATTATTTTTTTATTTGGCAGCGACTAAATATCTGATAGAAAGGGAAATTCATTTCTGGTAAGTTGAAATTGCTTTTGAATAATTTATAGTGAACAGACAATCATCAGATATGATATCACTGGTAGCTACAAAATTGCAGTGTTCTACATTGTACTATAATGGGTGCTAGGGGAACTGAGAAGTTAAAGTTGGATACCATGAAAATGTCTGTTCAGGATGACACGCAGTTTCAAAAGGAGAAGAATTTTTCAAAAGGAATTGAAAGTCACCATGTTGGATGTTCTTCATTCTAGAAGTGGACCAAAATGACATCACTATGTTGGAATCCAGGAATAGCGTACCTGACTGTGGCTAATCAGACCAATATGAGCTCAGAAGGTCCTACCACAGGACATGCACAAAGAGTCCACAGGAGTATTTGGAGTGGAGATGGCTCTAAATTGCACATTTTTCTTTTAAGCTACTGCAGTTCTACTTCACTTATAGAGCATAGCACCTTCTTTGATATAGGCTTGTCATGTGTTTTGCAATATCTCCCATGCCATGCAATTGATTCAAAAGTCGCCATGTAAGATAAAACTATACAAAAAATCTCTAGGTGAGATTATTATTAGAGAAAATTTCCTGTGGTTCCCTTTAAACCATATCCAAAGGCCATCCCCTCAGGAACATTAGCCCCATCTTCACTGCTCCTTATAGTCAGAAGTAAGAAGAGACACCTACTCATAGACTCTTCAGGCTTCAACCAAATAAAGTATGATTTTTTTTTTTTACACCTAATGTGCATGTGTGTGTTTTTCTGTACATTTACCCTCCTATATTTGAGCCTTGCCTCGGGGTCAGGAGTGAAAATGGAGGATGGGATGGGTGAGGTGGGAAAGGATGGGACCTGAATTTGCCTTTATAGAACTGGGTATGGTCATGGCAGAAGTTCCTACATAGATAGCTCAGAGGCCTAAAGGAGGAAGGCCAGGCTTCTTCCAATTTGTATCCTTCATAAGTCATCAAGTACTAGAGATTACCCCTAGGTCTTTGAGAGTCAAGAATTTCCTTTGTGAAGAATTTTTCCTGCCATTCCATAGAGACATGCATGATCCAGGCATAGGTTTGGGCCTGCATGTGTGCAACAGAGTAAATGCAAATGGTGTAGATTGGAAGCTCTTTGAGGTCAGCAACTGTGTCCTGTTTATCAGTGTCAGAAATCTTCACCAGCACCATGATTTGGAAGTGTTGATTCTGTGGTACTCAACTTTCCTTATAGTCCAGCTCTCACAGTCATACATTGCTACTGGAAAAACTAGAATTTTGTCTAGTTTGTCAGCAAGGTGATGTCTCTGCTTTTTAGTATGCCATCCGGATTTACCATAGCTTTCCTTCCGAGGAGTGAGCATCTTTTAATTTCATGGGTACAGCTGCTGTCTGCAGTGATATTTGAGCCCAAAAATATAAAACCTGACACTGCTCTCATGTCTTCTCCCTTCAGTGGCCAGGCAATGATGTTACCAGGGTTCATGATCTTATTTTTTTTTAATGTTAAACTTCAAGCTAGCTTTTACACTCTCCTCTTCCACTCTCTTTAAGGGGTTCTTTATTCTTTTTCACTTTCTGCCAACAGAGCGATATCATCAACATATTTGAGATTGTTGATATTTCTCCTGTCAACCTTAATTATTTTGATTTGTCCAGCCTGGCATTTCACACGATATACTCTGCATATAAGTTAAATAAATAAAATGACAATATGCAGCCTTGTTATACCACTTTTTCAATCTTAAACCAATCAATAGCTCCATGTTTGGTTCTAACTGTTGCTTTATGACCCACATACAGGTTCTTCAAGAGGCAAGTAGGATGACCTGGTACTCCCGCCTCTTTGAGGATTTACCACATTTTATTGTGATCCACATAGTAAAAGACTTTTCAATTTAGTCAATGAAGTAGATGTTTTTCTGGAACTTGCTTGCTTCTTCCATAGGTTAGTTAATGTTGGCAATTTGGTTTCTAGTTCCTTTGCCTCTTTGAAAGCCAGCCTCCTCTTCTGGAAATTCTCGGTTCACGTCATGCAGAAGCCTAGTGTGCAGAATCTTACATCTAACTTTTCTGGCATGTGAAATGAGTACAGTTGTTTGGTGATTTGAGAATTCTGTGAAATTACCTTTCTTCTGGATTGGGGCATAAACTTACTTTTTCTGATCCATTGCCACTGTTATGTTTTCCAAATTTGCTGGCATATTGAGTGTAGTACTTTAATAGCTTCATCTTTTAGGGTTTAAAGTAACTCAGCTGGAGTCTTATCACCTCCACTAGCTTTGTTGTTAGCAGCGCTTCCTAAGGCCCGCTTGATTCATTCTCCTGGATACCACACCATTGTGATTACTGGCGACATTAAATCTTTCTGGTATAGTTCTTCTGTATATTCTTGCCAACTTTTTTTAAACTCTTCTACTTATGGTAAGACTACCATTTTGGTCTTTTATCATGCGCATTTTTTGAATGTAACATTCCTTGATATCTAACTTTTTATTTCAAATAACATTTTATTTTTCCAATTACATGAAACAATTTTAATATTCATTTTTAAAAATTTTACGTTCCAAATTCTCTCCTCCCCCTCCCTGAAACAGTACATGGTTTTATATGAATTATATATATATGTATGTATGTATTATGTGAATATATATACATATATGCATGCATACATATATATACATATATGCATGCATGCATGTATATATAAAACCATGCAAAACATTTCCATATGAGTCATGTTGTGAAAAAAATAGACACCCCCCCCCCCAAAAAAACAACACAAACAAAAGAAAGTGAAAAATATTGTACTTCAATCAGCATTCAGACTCTATGTGGACTCTGGATAGGATTCTCTGGAAATGGATAGGATTTTTCATCATAATTCCTTTGGAATTGTCTCAGATGATTGTATTTCTGAGAATAGGTAAGTCATTCACAGTTGATTATTGCACAATGTTGTTTTTAGAATGTATAACTTTCTGCTGATTCTACCTACTCCACTTTGGATCAGTTTATATAAGTCTTTGTAGGTTTTCCTGAAAACATCATTTCCTAATCATCATTTATTGTAGCACAATAATATTCCATTATAATCATATACCACAATTGGTTCAGTCATTCCTCTATTGATGGGCATCCCTCCAATTTCCAATTCTTTGCCACCACAAAAAAGTTGCAATATATATATATATATATATATATACATATATATATATATATATATATACATACATACATACATATACATATGTGTATGTATGTGTATATATGTGTGTGTGTATGTGTGTGTAGGTAATCTGTAGGTCCTTTTGCCTTTTTTAAAACTCTTTTTGGGACACAGACCTAGTAGTGGTATTACTGGACCAAAGGGTGTACACAGTTCTGTAGCCCTTGGGGCATAGTTTCAAATTGCTCTCCAGAATTGTTGGATCAGTTTACAGCTCTACCCATAATGCATTAGGGTCCCAATTTTCCCACATCCTCTCCAACATTTATCATTTTCCTTTTCTGCAATATTAGTCAGTCTCATAGGGGTGAGGTAGTACCTTAGAGTTCTTTTAATTTTCATTTCTCTAATCAATAGTGATTTAAAGCATTTTTCCATATGACTATAGATAGCTTTGATTTCTTCTTCTGAAAACTATCTGTTGACATCCTGTGACCATTTATCAATTGAGGAATGACTTGTATTCTTAAAATTTTGACTGAGTTCTTTGTATATTTGAGAAGTGAGGCCTTTAGTAGACTTCATTTAGGCCTAATAGACCTTAGGTAAAAAATTTTCCCTAGCTTTCAGCTTTCCTTCTAATCTTGGCTGCATTGGTTTTGTTTGTACAAAACCTTTTTAATTTAATATTATCAAAATTAAACATTTTATATTTTGTAATGTTTTCTATCTCTTGTTTGATCTTAAATTCTTCCCTTCTCCATAGATCTAATAGGTAAACTATTCCTTGCTTTTCTAATTTGCTTATGGTGTCACCCTTTATGTCTAAATAATGTAATTATTTTGACCTTATCTTGGTATATTGTATAAGATGTTGGTCTCTACATGGCTTCTGTCAAACTGTTTTTCAGTTTTCCAAGTAGTTTTTTGTCAAATAATGAGTTCTTCTCCCCAAAGCACAAATCTCTGTGTTTACCAAATATGAGATTAACTATGGCTATTTAATTCTGTGCATTATGTGCCTAATATATTCATTTCATCCACCACTCTATTTCTTAGCCAGTACTAGATTTTTTTTTTTTTTTTGTGATTTCCACTTTCTAATACAGTTTGAGACCTGGTATTTCTAGGCCACATTCCTTCACATTTTCTTTCATTAATTCCCTTGAAACTCTTGACTTTTTGTTCTTCCACATGAATTTTGGTTTTTTTTTTTGTATAAAATACCAAATAAGAAAAAATTTTGGTATTTTGATATGGCACGAAGTAAATTAATTTAGATAGAATGATCATTTTTATTATATTGTTTTGACTTACCCATAAACAATATAAATGTGACTTACCATAAGGCTGCATAACAACATGTCTAACAGTGTGAGGTAGAGAAGCCAAAGTGACAGAGAAGCACAAGTAGGGTAGGATATAAAAAGAAAGCTATTTTGGGAGCATCAAGTACAGTCCATCAGATAAAGCAGCCCAGCAAAACCAGTATTGCATCTGGCATCAATGTGGCTTTTCAGTGGCTAGCCTTAATTTCTTTGATTTACAATAATGAATAGTGCCATACTGGAACCAAAGCATATTATCAGCTGAAACTCTTGCAGTTTTAGACCAAATTTCACTTAATTCAATATTTGCTTTGTGGTCCTGCCCGCTTGAACTGGGAGTTTTTCCCTGGTCTCAGGATATAAGAAAATTTTCCAGCATCCTTCAGTATGCTACTACCAGATCCCAATGTGCCTTTAAAGGAGCTTCCCCAACTGTGTGGGAGCTGACCTTAGCTCTGAAGAATCTGAGACTGGAGGGAGTTCATTCTCTGGGGCAGAATTCCACAAAGAAGTCTGTTGGTGTAAAGGTCAAGTAGAGCAATCTAGCTAGTTCTTCTGAAAGGATGTTTTAGGAGTTGGTATCTCCTCTTGATCTCCTGGTTTCAGGTTTGCCCAAAATTGTCACAAGTAGATTTATGATGACTGAGGAGATGAAGCCTGAGATTTATAACATAAATATATATGCATATATAAAACAAATATAAACATATATGTCATACAAACACATAACATAATGATCCCTCAGTAAGCATAAGCACCCCAAATATAGACCTTATACAGATTTGTATACATTAAAAGAAAACAATAAACAGAATGCAAAACAGAAGTAATCAAAATATACAAAATGAATGTCATGAAATAATATTATTGCTTTTGAGTCCATGACGAAATCTCTTTTAAATGTCAATATTTTCTCATGAAATCAATATCTCAATAAAATTCAAAATTTTATTAAATGGAAGAATTTATAGTTTTGAGAAAAATATAAGTGATACAACTAAAGAAGTTTAATTCTGAATTAAACAAGGTATTAAAATGGGAAATGGACAAATATTACACTGTCATTGAATAAAATAATTACATTTGGAAAATAAACTAATGTAAATTAATTGCTACAACAAGGAGACCAAAACAGCTCCATAAAACATCTTAGTCAGCAAACTCTTGGCTTATTGGATAAGTGCACAGAGATGACTGCCAAAGGCAATACCAGATTAAAATATAAATTCATCTGTAAGATCTTACAAAGGATGATGAGAGATCATCTCATAAATCAGAGAGAAAGAATGGAGGCCAAAAATCAGTCTAATAAAAACTTTATAAGAAACATAACTAGAGTCTTCCATTATTTGATTTAGTTGATATTTAACAAAATAATTGCATTGATTAAAGGAGAAATCAGCAGAGAGCTTTGTAATCTTAGACAAATGCAGTGAATATGGAACAATATTTCCAAATTGCCAAGAAATCCAAGTACAAAGTGGAATGAAGACTGGAGAAAAGCGGCCTAAAAATGGATTCTAGTCTTAGGACAAAAGAAGAGATTTTTCTAACAATGGTTTTGAGATTTAATTTAATGACCTTTTTTAACTGTCTGCTTTGTGTAAGTCCTCATTAACAACAATATATATCTTGCTATGTATTCAATTCAGCAAGGAAGTACTTACTATGGTCAAGATACGGTGCTACATGCTAGTGACATAAAGGAAACAAAATTTAAAAATCCTTGCCTATAAAGAGCTAGCATTCTCCTAGGGGGATACAGGATGTAAACAGATAAAATGTGCACATGATAAATTGAGATGGAGAAGGCATGGCCAACTAAGGAGATCATGAGGAAAGACTTGGGTTAATTCATGTGAGTTGAGTCTTGAAGAATGCCAGGGTTTCCAAGAAGTGGAAAAGAGGGAATTCTGTCTCTGATGCTCATTACCTATGTGATATCAGACGTCACTTAACATCTTTGGGCCTCTGTTTCCTCTTCTGTGAAATGAGAGTGTTGGATTAGGTGATCTCTGACTACCTTTTTGGCTCTTGATTCAAAATCTGAGAAGCTTAATTTATTACTATTATTAATAAGCATGTGGTTCTGGCAAACGAAACAGTATGAACTATCAACCATCCACCAATCCAGAAGGCCTATCTGAACATGTCTCAACAATCTGACAAATCAATGGTCCTCTATCTCTCATGGCGGAATTTCATTCCCTTAAGAGTTATTGCTTTCCTTTTCTAAGAAATTCATTCCCCTTTTTGTAGGTGGTATAACTTTCTTTTCAAACCCTTGCACACAAAATGGCAGTCTACAGGGAAGGGGAAAAGCAAAATGCCTGCATTTTCCTCCCTTCAGAGCATAGAGTTCTCACCAGTTAGCAGTTTTATTTTGAAGGGTGTCTAGTTCCAGATTCTTTGCCAGTCTTGTAACAGTCCAAAACCAGTCTTCTCCCACTTCCCCCTAATGTCTCTACAATATCAATCCCAAGTTCCCAAGACTGAGGCAAGATATTTCTGACCTCCACAAAGGAGAATCCATCTAGTACCTTCCACTATATATCTATAAGCATTAACTGAGATATAGCACATAGCTTTAAACTCCTATTGATTAGCAGTTTGATCATGTCCAGCTTAAAAAAAAAAGATATAAGGTTTCCAAGGTCAGAGGGAAGCAGGGAATTTAAAACAAACAATTCACAATATCTTATCCAACCCTTATGGAAAACAATTGGGAAGTAGACCCAAAGGTCAATCAAACTGTGCATACCCTTTGATCCAATAATACCACTTCTAGGTCTGTATCCCAAAGAGATCATAAAATCTGGGAAAGGACTTCTATGAATAGAAATATTTATAGCAGCTCTTTTATGGTGGCAAAGAACCGGACATTGAGGTGGTGCCCATCAATTGGGGAATGACTTGAACAACTTGTGGTAGATGATTGTGATAGAATACTATTGTGCTATAAGAAATGATGAACAGGCAGATTTCAGAAGAACCTGGAAACACATGAACTGGTGTTGAATTAAGTGAGCAGAACCAGGAGAACATTGTACATGGCAACAGCAATATTGCATGATGACTAACTATGATAAACTAAGCTCTTCTCGGTAATACAGTGATCTGAGAATCATGATGGAAAATGCTATCCACATCTGGAGAAAAACTAAGGAGTCTGAATGTAGATCAAAGCATACTATTTTTACTTTATGTGTGTGTGTATGTGTGTGTGTGTGTATGTGTTTTGTGGCTTTCCCCCTTTTGCTCTATTACTTCTTTCATAACATGACTTATGTGAAAATACATTTACATGATTGCACATGTATAACCTATATCAGATTGCTTGCCATCTTGAGGAGGGGTGATGGGAAGGAGGGAGAAAAAACTTGGAACTCAAAATTTTATAAAAAACTAATGTTGAAAACTATCTTTACATGTAATTGTAAAAAATAAAATACTGTTTCCCCTCTCACCCCCAATAAAAAAATAATTCACAATATATTTCTCTCTGTAGAGAAAGGGGGAAAAGAATGTCACTGGTCTCTCTCTTGGGCTTGAGCTAGAAGAGCAGTCCTTTTTTTGCTCAAGACAGTTCCCAGTTGGATTATCCTTATCACCCTGGTTCAGGATTCATTGTAACTGCTTTCAAATGACTTTGTGGTGCTCTCCATGGTTCTATACTCTTGTCAGTCATGTGAAAGCATCTACTTCCTCCTTTCTCTTTACTTGGCATGGCATACTCCAACTTTTACAAAAATATAGAGATGGTAGATGGAGCTCTGAGTTTATTAACAGCCAATAGGCCAGTTTCACTGAAATGTAGAATTTGTGAAGGGGAATGATGTCCAATAAGCCTGAAAAAGCAGATTGGAATTGGAAGCTACATGAACTATGTATCAAACAAAAGAATATTATTATGGTCAATTAGTCATATTTTATTAAATTTTTCTCATATATTTTTGTAGTAAGAATGCCTTTATAGAAAGATCTAAGAAAATGTGCTGTGTCAGAGTCAAATACAGAAAATAGTTGTTTGATCTTATAAAATACAAATAATATTTTTGTATACTTACAAAAAAAATGGAGGATCCAAAGAAAGAATTAAGTATTCCTGGAGCTTAGGCATGTCTTTTAGTATTGTTGAAATACTATAGAAGAAAAATAATTCCCACTGAGTCAATCAGCACATTTCTGATTATTGCTTATGGACAGGTTTACTAAGTGGGTTTTGTTTTTACTTTTGCCCCCTAAATAAACTGAGTTGCTCATTTCCATAAATTCTGCTGTTGGGAATGACTGTTCTGACATTTGCAATGCAGTTTCAAATGCAGTTTTGAAGAGCTTTAGTGGCATTTCTTCTCTGAACCTTGATAATGAGTATTTATTTAGGAAACACCGAAAAAGAGTCAATAGACCTGTATTCTTATTCCAGTTCAGCTACATATGTGTGACCTTAGCTAAGTCACATCACCTCTTCTGGGTTTTATGTGTAAAAAAAAAAAAAAAGGAAAATGAGGCTGTTTATCTCTAAGATTTCATTTAGGCCTTGCATTTTATTCCTATTAAAATATTATCAAGAAAAATAGCTAGATCAGAGCATCATTTTTTCATAGCTGAAAGGGACCTCAGAGGCTTTGATGGAGTATATTCATCTTATATTTAATATAATGCATTATAGCTTACAAAAAGATTTTTCATATTAACTCATTTTATACCATTTGGTCCTCAAAATAACCCTGCAAAGTAGGGCAGGTATTATTATAAGGAAACTGAGTTTAAGATATGTTTAATGATTTACCTGTCTTGAATCCCCATGGCAGTACAATAATTCCCAACAGCACAGTTCCCTGGTAACAAGTAACCCAATTAGTTAAGTGTAAGTCCTGGCTCCGAGCTACCTCAGTGACTGCTCAAGACATTTTCCTTGTATTTGAATGATGGAAAGCAGATTATCTACATTCAGCCTTATTCTCATCACTATTCACTTTCACTTATTAAAGCTGTCTCTAAGTACAGTCATTTTACTTCTACTTTTAAAAATTCATCAAAGGGAGCATTTACATTGCCACCTAGTTCTTAGTGGTACTATAGAATCATGAGTTAATGTTTTAATGTATTTTGATCTCTTGTGGGAGGCATTTTATGTTTATATATTTGAAGAAAGTAAAAATATTTATTACAACAGAAATTGTTATTAATAACCAATGATTTGGGGAGATTCAGATTCCCTGGACCCTCCTTTTTAATACTCATTTCGAGTTCTCAGTCTCTGAAGATTGAACTCATCTTTTCCTCTATCCAGAGCCCACACAGGTGTGTTCTGCTCAGGTTTGGGTAGGGATAAATTCTTTGAAGGCTGAGGTTAACTTAAGTAAATGACATAATCAAAGTTCAGATCCAGCCCCTCATTGAAATATTCATTCTCTCATTAATTGTTAACCAGAGTAGCTTGCCACTAAGGGGATCACCTGCTCTTGGTAGGGAATAAAAATGAGGAGCCAGCCATCATTGTCTTTGCTCTGAGAGGGACTGCCAAATGGCCATCCTTTTGTTAAAATGCTGATATTATTAATAAAATGATTAAATAACCTAGAAATTATGTTTCTTGAAACTTTTTAAATATCACAGTTATGTTATATATTCAATTCAACAAACATTTATTAAGATTTACCTAGATTCTAAGAACTATGCTAGGGTTTGAGAATACAAAGCTGAAAAGGAAACAGACCTTGTCCTCAATAAGGATATATTCTATTGAGGGAGATAACATAGATACATATAAGTATATGTGAAATAAATACATAAATGTTGACCAGTGCATGTAGATATCCTTTGAAGATACTTCCAAATACTTGTCATTTTCCATAGTATGAAGAGGAATAATACTTGAAATATTGCTGGTTTTTAGTCAATTAGTCATGTCTGACTCTTCTTGACCCCATTTGGGGTTTTCTTGACAAAGATACTAGAATGGTTTTCCACTTCCTTCTCTAGCTCATTTTACACATGATGAAACTGAGGCAAACAGCGTGAAGTGATTTGCCCAGGATCACATAGCTAATAAATATCTGAGGCTGGATTTGAACTCAGGTCCTTCTGACTCCAGGACATCCACTGTGCCACCAGGTAGCTACCCCTAACGTTTTAAATAGCACTCAAATAACTTTACACCATATATCTTTCTTGCATAATTCTAAGGTCTAAAAACATGCCAAAGCTAAAACCAAAGCTGAGATAATGAATAGGAGGAATGATTCTCCATGCTTCTATACAATTTAATATACTAGAGTGCTAGTGCAGCATTGCCCTGGTAGTCCATGATATGAAATTACTAAATTGATATGTTACTGTCCCATTTATATGGATAGTTGGTCAGTACTTGGAATTAGGAGTCCTGCATTCATAGTGAGCAAAAAAAAAAAAGAAAGAAAGGAAAAAAATGTTTAGTTTTAAAGTATTTGGGTTTTAATTGGGATGACTTCATACTATCGTCAGCTAATACCTCAAGGTATAAAGTACGCTATATACATGTAGGGTAAAGTTCATCAATAACAATGGTAGATACAAATCTAGATTTCAAATAATCTTGAGAATTTTGGTCTTTTGCTGACCTTATCCAATCTGATGAGATTTCCATTGTTTTTACTTTGTAATGTAGCTGATAAGGTCTGCTGTTTTTCTTGTAGTTAACAGCTAGGGCTTGCATTCTGAATCTTATATTTAATCTAAAATTTCTTGGCAGGAATCTTTTGTCCATTTCCTTAGATTTTGGTTAAGTAAAACTAGATAAAGGATCAATAAATCTACTTCAGCAGGCACACATAAACTGCAATGCATTGAACTACATCAAAAGTCCACAAGAGGGCACCATCATTGACCCCTGGTTACTGTGTAGCTTTCACTCCTCCCTCAGGATGCCTCATGTACAGTACATGCCTCATGTCCTGATGTACAGACTGAGAATCTCCAGTGTCAGTATATATCAAAAAGTTGAACTTCTTTATTAAGATCAAATCTGTGTCAAGTCATTAGACCATGTTACTACGTACCAGGAACTGTGTTAAATGCTAAACAACAATCTGTGTAATAATATGAACGCTACCATTCCATGCCAGTGTAAGGGGGAAGTTGGCACAAAAGCTTTGGAGAGGAGAGACATTCTTCTTCATTCCTGTTTTGAGAAGGGACAAATGTGTTTCCAAATGTTTTCAAACAGAGGGAGACCAGTGGGGATAGAGATCATCCTTTGGAAGGTAGACACACAGGGGAAAGCCAGATCATTAAGATATCTACCCCTAGAGTCTTGAGGAAATTTCCCTTGGGTGAAATGAGGAGCTTCTCTCTGAGCTCATTCATTCTTTATTTTCTGGCTTTTTCGAATATGTATAACTTCCCTGATTTCTGTTTGCTCCCTGTTTGTATAGATGGGTTTACTCACTATTCACAGCATGGGATGGTCTTTTGTGTAACTCACATTTGGTGAGAAGGACTCAAGCTTTTGGAAATAATCTTGAGGTAGCCCTACCTTTTTAGATGATAGTGACCAGAAATTTCCCTCTCTCTATCCCTTCCAACACATCTCCAACAGTAGCATAATCCCATGTCTATCAGGAGACTCCCCCAGAAGAACGTTGGGTTTCTTGCTCCTGAACCACTGTCATACTCTCGGTTCCTAAGTTTTGTTTTCATACATGTCATTTCCTTCCTTGCAATATGTTTTTGCTTTCCAGTGACCCCT
Organism: Notamacropus eugenii; assembly: GCF_028372415.1. Taxonomy (NCBI): domain Eukaryota; kingdom Metazoa; phylum Chordata; class Mammalia; order Diprotodontia; family Macropodidae; genus Notamacropus; species Notamacropus eugenii. The sequence goes on from NC_092874.1 coordinate 360,215,744, forward strand.
TGCTGAACCCACAAAATTTTCCCAGGAAAGAAAAGAAATGCCACTTTTTCAGTTACTGATTGTGGTTATATTTAACCAAGCTATAGTTATAGAGGATTGGAGGAGAGGGAATGCTTATTTGCATTTTGTCTGAGTGCCTGTAGGAAGCCCTGAGGCAGAGGGCCTGGGTCTGAGACACAGACCTTCCTTATACAGAACAAGAGAGGAGGGAGTGAGAATTGAGCAAATGCATTTTTGAACATCACAATGCCTCCAGCTGTGCGAGACCTCCAAACCCCCAGCCATAACAAACAATTGTTGGGTCCTGTGGTTCCTAAGAGAGCTAGGTGGTGTTCCTCACTATACTCTAAGATAAGCCATCTTAAAATAGTTGAGTGAATGTGGCTTTTCTAACATCCTTCTGATATAGAACCATACAAAGGCATCTTGTTTCCTTCCTTGCTAAAAAATATTTTCCATTTTGATTCAACTTTTCCAGTTTCTGCCCAATGCCTTAACCTCTCTCCAGACCAGTACCTGGGATCAACACCTTCATTGCCCCCCATTCAAAACCCTGAACATCTATTTTTCAGAATTATGTAGACTAGTTTATATGTAAATAATGAAAGAAAAGTATTTTCCTAAAGAAAGAGAATCAATATATTCAAATACAGAAAAAGAAGACACCCTTTTACCAGCAATACACAGCCCCAGATTCTATTTTGGGAATCATTTTATTCAGCGGGCAACCAATTGCCTGAAGAACACAGAGCTGTGATGAATCCAGAAGTCACACTAAACGATAGGTGTTGTTAGTTGATTATACATTTTTTCCAAAGCCTTCTTCACAGAGAAGCAACGAACAGCAAATGATAAGCATGTAATTAGTTTTGATCTGGTTCTACATTGTTATCCAGAGATGGAAGGGAGTGGGGGGAAACAACTTCATTCCTTCAGTATTTGAATATATTAACTCTATCCCTTTAAGGAAACACTTTTCCCACATTATCTATACATAAACTTGTAGGCATTATTCTGAAAAGTAGAGGTTTAGGGTTGATCCAAACTTACTATGATGCCTGCTCAAGCCAGGACTCCAAGGGTTCTACATGTTGTGGATGGGTCATATTTCTAAAAAGGACCATAGTTTCCTATATGTGGTACTTGGTGGCAAGCACTCCACCTTTATCTATCACTTTTGCATCTGGAATTGATGGTATCTTTGCACCACGATTCACTGAAGATGGTGTCTGCCCTCTACCTCTAGCACATCACTTTTTTCCTCAGGCATTTCTTTCACTGAGAAGGCCTCAACCTTTTCCACAAATTCCTGGTCAGTATAATAGAAAGCATTAACAGGTGTCTCTTTGGTCATATTAGCATGTTTAATGGGCGTTGGTATATGCAAAAATTCCTGTGCTCACTACCTGGATCACAATTTCAGGAAGTGTATCAAACAATTACTGTTTTGTCCATCCATTAATCTTTTTTAACCTCAACTTTATATCACCACAGTATGTCAGTACAGTGTACAGCCCACCCATATAATATTATCAATACATAAGTAGTCCCACAGTCAGTAGTCCTTAGTGTGGGTCAATTCCTACGAAAAAGATCCATTCTTCCAATACCTATGATAACTATTAAACAATATATTGAATCACAATATGCAGCAACAGTTCAACAAAGTGAATAAGGGACAACATTTCAACACATTGTACACATGATAGCATATAGTTATACCAAAACAATTGGTTTGGTCAGTAAAAAGCAGATTGGAAAACCCTGCTGTCCAATCTCAGACTAGAAGAAAATATGAAAAGGAAAATTTCAATGTATCCCTGCAATACTAATGAACCAAAAGCGTAGAAGAGCCTTCATAACTTCATATGTGAGTCCAAAGCCACCCCAGATATGAGGCATATGATAAGTCACTTTTTCCTCAAATTCATATGTTACGCATCCCTACTAATGTGTTTATCTTAATAATCAAATGACTTAAACTAAAATAAGTAAATTTTTTTAAAAAGAAAAAAATAATCAAAGGACTTAATTTCAAAGCAAGTGAGCCAAAATGGGTCCTCATCATCCACTGCTGTCCAAACATTTGCTCTATAACTCTTCCTCTGGGCCTGATTTGTTTCCTTCTTGAATTAGCCACATTCAGATGCTCATAACAACAATACTAATGCTTGACAACTATTCAATACTCTTCAGGGGTGGGGAATCTGTGGTCTCAGTTTGGAGTTAGCCAAAGGTGTGCCCTTGAGGACCTAGAGGGCCACATGTGCCACTCCTGCTCTAATTTGTGCAAAACTGCATCTATGACCTCATTTAATTCTCACACTAAACCTAGAAGTACATAGGACAGATTTTATTATTCCCGTGATGGATAAGGAGACGGAGCAGCCATAAGTCTCATGGCCATGTGTTTAGTATCAGTAGAATTGGAAGGTCTTACCAACTCCAGCTCCAGTGTTCTCTAGTAAACAGACTCCTCCTTTGGTCACAAGAGTTGCCTAAAGAGAGACTTAAGCACTGATCATTCTGCCCCTGGATGCCAGGCCTGCCTTGCTCTTTCCCTATGATCTCACCTATCCCACACACATACACACACACTCTCATCACACAAATGTTCTCTATCTCTCTCTCTCTGCCTCTATATCTCCCTCTGGGTCTTTCAGTTTCTCTCTGTGTCTCTGTTTCTCCATCTCTTTTTTTCTCTTTCTGTCTCTCTTTCTTTTCTCTCTTTCTCTTTCGCTCTCTCTGTCTTCTTTCTCTCTGTCTCATTCCTATTTAGTCATTAATCTCAGGCAAACAATTAACTGCTTGATCAAAACTTTACTTGATTATACTATTACATGGGTCATGACTGAAGTATGTATCTCAACTACAGTCAGTACCTAAGCACCCCAGAAGCTATGATGGTCAGAATGATGATGCTAGGGTTTGTGGAGGATCTAGGATTTGAAATGGATCTTAAAAAGAACAGACTTTCAGTAGATGGGGTTGAGGGTAGGAACCAGTAGGAAATTCCAGGTGAAGGAAGCAGTATGGGCAAAGGTATAGAGGCAAGAATGCATATAACATGCTTGAAGAAAATCAAGACCTCTAGTGTGACAAGAGGGTTAATATAGGGAGGAACTGAAAATGACTGGAGAGGGAAACTGGGGCCAGAACATGAAGAGCTTGAATGCTAGCCTATGGAGATTGAAGTTTATTTTGTCAACAACTAGGAATGATTAACCCTTTTTGAGGAGAGTGAATGAATGAAAAAAGTATTTATTAAGCACTTGCTATTCACCAAACATTGGGCTAAATTCCAGGGATACATATATGAAAAAGTCCCTGCCCTCAGGGATCATATACTTTCATAAGAATTTTAAAAGAAACACATGAAACAGTAAAGAGTGGACTGGGAAATCAAAGCAATATTGAGTGGAGCCACAGCGTAATTGATTGACATGTCCTTTCCAGGAATGATAGCGTTGATTGGACTACTGTTCTCAGAGCTAGAGATGGAAAATAGGAATAGGGAAATAGGAGGAAAGAGTGGAGGAGAAGGTTCAGGACATCAGCAACATTGTATGAAGATGGCCAGAGAGAGCAGGTGGCATGGTGGGTCTGGATCAGGTTAGTTTTGGGGAGTTCTTACCAATCAGAAGCATAGGTCCTCACAGGGAAACCAGGAAGGTTAGTCATAGGGAAGAAGTCATAGCAGGAAGTAGTCCCAAGAGCTGTAGGCAAGGGGACACGATGAAAGGGATGCTTTAGGGAGGTTAATCTGGCAATGGTGACAATTTTAGCCTTTAACAAATGTGAATTCCTTGTTCTTCTGTCTACTGTAAGTCATCATTCCCTGAAAATAAAAAAGTCTTCATTTTTCCATTTCATGTATAAGCCTAAACTGTAAAAAAAAAAAAAAGTTTTAAGTCTGGGAAAAGTGTAGACTATGATTCAGATCATTTTCTCTAAGCCCCTGCTATAGGACATCAGGGAAGAATGATGTTTTTTACTTTACACAATGTGCTACTTTTCAGGATTAGAAATTATGATGCAAAGGATGTGCAACACAAATAAAACTGAAGTCACACAGGATTGTAGCTCCTTAGGGATACTTAGCCTACCAGGATTTCTCTATTTCATGGAACATCATTCCCTATAGAATCTGTTATATGCCACAAAAACCTCTATCTGAAAGGCAAATATACACTTAGAGACAGCTCATCGCTTGGAATTATGTAAAATAATGTCCAAATGGGTGAGATCAGTGTAACTGTATAAAATAAATAGCTCTGGATGTATCTGACAAGCTTCACGAATGCTGCTTGAGCATTACACCAGACAATTCCCTGCTCAGAAGCAAAGCAGTATGAGTCCATGCAGCTAATATACAAACCTTGCACATAGGATAACAAGGGCAAGTAGAACTAGAATGTTCTCTCCGTCAGCCCCTGAGGTCAAGGGCCTATTGAATTAGCAACTGTGTGGTATGAGGCACAGATTGGATCCAGTTTTATTGAGCAGTATAATGTGAAAGGGAAAAGAGGTTAAAAGAAAGTTTAGTGAAGTACGATGATAGAACTGTGCCTAAAATGGGCTTAAAAATCTTGGAAGATATTTCTGATATGCTAGAACTGTGGCAGATCACTGGGCTTTTGAGATATAGGTTGATTGCATCAGCACTTTATATTTGCTTCTGTAATTATCCAGGGTATTGAGAGAAGTCAGACAGAAGTAAGGGGGCTAATGGATCATTGATCAAAACGATCTATAAATGGTAGTGAGCAGAAAGTGTGTGGTGAGAAGAAAGGCAGACAAACAGGATGAGATTGGAAAGAGCATACAGTTTTAGGATTTCTGGGTTTTTCTTGTTCCGTAAGGTGAGCTGAAGGTGTCTCTGTCTATCAGGGACTATCTGTGTCTACTGTCCCAGAGCCTAGACCTGGTATACATGAGATGGAGGGGCTGGAAAATAATGAGACTTTCTTCTAGATCCAGTTTGGTGCTACCTATCCAATTATATCAGGGAAGATGCCCTGAACCAAACACAAACTCAAGATATGGACATAACATAGGGGAGTCATGGTTTCCCTCATTCTAGACACTAGAGTTTTATTAACAAGGACCTGGATGATAAAAACAATGAGGAGAGGTACACTAAACAAGTATCATTCATTAGCATACATACACCTCAGTGGACACACAAAACAATCCATTGGGATAAAGTTAATATTGTTCTTTTAAAAAAGAAAGAAATTAAGCTGTATTTATGTTTAATGTCAATTGGAGACAGTTCCTTCACTCAGTGCAAATGTCACATCACATGTGGTAGATAACGAATCCTGAGAGAAGAATGTGAATTTTACAATGTAAAGAAGTTGACAGTAGCATTCTAACTTATTCATTCATTCTCTCATACCAGTAGCTGGGTGATTTGGAGTCAGGAAGATCTCAGTTCAAAACTTCCCTCAGACGTTGAATAGTTTGTGACCCTTGGCAAATCACTTTGGCCTCCGTTTTCTCATCTGTAAAATGGGGATAAAAATAGCACCTACTTCACAAGGTTGTTGTGAAGATCAAAACACTTTTCAAGCATTAAATAATTACATAGACATAATATATATTATAACAATATAAATATTTATATTATAAAATGTAAATGTTATTAATAACAAATAATAAAATTACAATAGGAAATATAGTTATATAAAATCTGATTATTATTATCTCATTTCCAATGAGATAATATTTGTGAAGTGCTTAGCACAGTGCCTGGTACATAGAAGACCCCTTTCCCTTTATACTGCAAAACATTGCAGTTTATGTATCCCTTGTCACATGGCTACGTTACTTAGTTTTGACTAAAGTAAGCTTTACAAAACGGATGTCTTCAAAAAAAATTCCTGCAAAAATTACTAATGATGAGAGCACAAGTAAACAAGGAAATGGCAAAGTTGTTCCTTCTACTTCTAGTATGAGCTTTTTATCAGTCACATGATGAGATAATCAGAGAGAAGATGCCACTTGAAATTTTCAAAATTATCAAGAATATTATGTGAAATATGAATTTATATCCATTATTATAATGATGAAACTTACCTTTTGCTTGAATTATACCTTGGTATATTAACTAATGTATGAAGGCATCATAATTACCAAGTCACCAAGTATTTATTAACAGCTTACTACGTACCAGACATTATGCTCTATGCTGGTGATACAAACACATATAAGCAGAAAGACAGTCCTTCCCCTGAGGAAGCATACATACCAATGGGAGAAGACAATGCATGAACAGGAGCTGAAAAGCCGAGGGGAGGAGGAAAGCTGAAGGTACTCATTGTGAGGGCACTGGAGAAAAAGGTCCAGAGGAGTCAAGAATATAGCTTGGTATAGAATGAAGACATGACTGGTCTGGGCCTTCACCTTAAATGGAGTCTCTGAGAGGAGCTGATCTATCAGGTGGGGAGACCCCAAGATCTGTACATAAAGTAATGAAGTACTGAACTTTTGTTGCTGAAACAAACATAAATCACCTATAAAAATTTCACACATTAGAAACTTGGGAACAAAATTTTCTAACCTATTTAAACATCTTCCTAACAAAAAAACTTTAGTATGTTTTACACTTACTTATTAAAAAAATATAAAAATGCAATATTTACCAGTTGGTTTGAAGGAATATCTAAATGATTTCAGGGAAGGCAAAACTGCTGACCAGATTTCAGTAAAAATATCTTTGTATAATTGGTGAGTGAGATTGTAACATGAGTATTGTAATTTAGTGAGCACATTCAATGATACAGTTTTTCCATTTAGATCTAAGAATATCTGAGGTATTTCTTTCAAATATGACAATCATTAAATGCAAGTATCAAAATAAACTGCACTGAGAACTAAAAATCTGAATCATTATCACAGTGTTAAGCTAAAGTTTTAAAAAATAATTTAGCATATTCTATCAATTGATTAAACTAAAATGTTTTGTTATTAATAATTAATAATAATTTCCATGACAGCAAAAAGGGTTTTGCACCATTCACAAATGAAATGAAATCAATTTTTTTAAATGTTGTTTGCTTCATTATTTCTCTAATCATTTTAGAATATCTTCTTTACGTATGCTTGATAATATACATGGTACAGTGGTACAGTAGTATATGTATACAATTTTGAAATAAACACAAATATTATGTATTCTCTAAAATTTTTAACTGAGAGAGCTGCATGATCCACAAAAGTTTGGGGACCACTTGGTTGAATGATAATCCAATTAGATGGAATCAAAAATTTTCAAAGAATAGTCATGAATGGACTCAGTGTCAACTTAGCAAGTCTTCAGCGGAATGTCCAAACATCTGTACTTGGGCCTATGCTGTTTCACATTTTTTTTAAATTAGCAACTTGAATATAGGGATAGATGGTAGAATTATCAAATTTCCAGATGACAAGAAGCTGGTAGGACAGTTTAACACTATGGAGGACTAAGTAAGGATCCACATGCATACTGATGGATATATTGATTCAATTTTGGGCTGAGTCTAGCAAGATAAAACTCAATAGGAAAAAATAATGTTTTGCTGTCTTTGGATACACAATGAAACCAACTCCACCAATTCTTTTATTAACTTCTCTGAAAAGTGCCTGTGGCCAGCATTCCATTTAGCTTCTGTTTTTTTATAGAGAAAATGCTGATGTGAATACAGTTCAGGTCCTCCAATAATGTGCCAACTCTTTGGTCACTGAGCAAAGAGTAAATGTTAGGAGTACAGTTATCCCTTCCACATCACAATTTTCCCTATCACAGTTCTGATATGTCACAGGTCAGCATAGGAAATTAAATGAGAGTTTGGGGGAGTTTTGCAGAAGCTGCAGAGGACACATGAAGGCCAGCAGATGACACAGAAAAAGTTTAGAAACTCAGAAATGCATAAAATATATGTATAGTTTTATATAATATCAACATATTTTTTTTTCTTTTAATATTATAATAATTCAGAATTCTAGTATGAAGGGAGGGCCAAAAATTCTTATGTGGATGTGGAAGGGATAACTGTACTAACAGTAAAAATAATGTTTACAGATGATATAAAAGCTCTGATTCATTTGCAGATGACATAAAAACTCTATGATCATAAAACCCTCTTCCTTTAAAAAAAAAAAGTCCCTGTTGATGGCACTGGAGAAGATGTCCCTTAGGACTAAGAGCTATTTAATATTTGTATGTGTTTAATGGGCCACCATCACATGGTGGCCAACCTCCTAGTATGTCATAAGGTTTTCCATACTTAATTAGGCCTGTCCATAGATATCAGCACTATGTCTAGGCCATCACTTGCTCAGGAGTACCTTTTCCTTCCTGCCTGTACAGCTGCCTTTGATGGCATTCCACTGGCTTTGAGATCCCAGGTTTCACACCATGATGATGTGACTGAGTAGAATTTCTCTAGAGAATGAGGTTATCATTGATTCATTAATCAGCTATTTAGGCATATTCATTGGACCAATTCTGGTTTGACCTAGGTGTGCATACCAGCACATACCTCTCCATTTCATCTAAAAGGATATTTTGAAAGACTCAGTTCAACAGTTTGATATCCAGGCATTTTTTTATCTGTAGTACTGCCTAGACCTTTCAATATAACAACCTATAAATGAGGGATATGAGATAGGTCGGGCAAAAACTATTCTCTAGGAATCCATACTAATTCGTAAAACATCACTTTACTTTATAAGTATTATAGACCATATGTTGAACAAATCATCAAGTAATTTTCCAAGGATTGACAACAACACCTCCACTCTGTGAACTTCTAGGAACCAGCTTCTTCCCCTTTTGTCATGTCTGTCTTCAACTCTAGAATACATCTGCCATTTTCTATGGGAGATCATTGGCACCTGCACAGTAGCCACACATCTGCAAGGCTTTCCAATACACTGAGATGCAATTTGTTTAGGCCAAGTGATTGAAACTCACTGAGGGCAGCTAAGTGTTTTCTTACATCATGGATTCCTTTACCTTGGGTTTGAGTTCCCTATTATTTTTTTTTATTATTATAGCCTTCCCAGTCTGAAAAACATTCTCCTTCATAGATAAATTAGATGTGAAATTTGAATTGACTCCTCCCTTCTTTCTTCATCCATTAACATATGGCTATTAGCCCAAGCAGCAGGCTTATCCTTTATTCTTTGCATCCTGAAAATAGCTTTTAAAAACTATTTTGTTTTTCTCAGCATTTTAGCAAGCTCCCTAATTCTATTTATTAACCTTCTTAAAGATATTCTTACTGGTCTGGGTCACTCTTTTTTCATTCATTTTTGTATTCATATTCATTAGTTATATGACCTTAATTCTGTCTTTTTACATGCCTTAAAAAATATGGCATCCTCATAGAGCCCTCTGTTTAGTTAAATAGGTCTCTTTAGATGCCATCTTCTTTCTTTCTCTTCCAGATCATTTGCTATTGTGTTGTCAAGATTTCATCCTTCAAAGTCTCCCACTCCTGTCAAGCTGACTTCTCTCTTTGAATCTTGGTCCCTGAAGTCAAACCTACATTTTCCCTGAACTTTCTAAAATTTACTTATCCAAAATCTGGAGTACACATTATGCTCAGCATTTCCCTCTTCTGCTATTATGAGAGTATGATTCAACAGAAAGAAATGTGGATTTTAAGTCAAAGGACCTATGTTCAAGTATTGGCTTTCTACTTGGGTGACCTTGGACAAGTCTCTCGAGTGGTTACTCTGAAAGCATTCTTCTCCTCATTGGCTTTTTGAACCTCTTTTGCCAATTGAGTTAGGCTAGTTTTCAAGGTGTTAATTTCTTTAACATTTTTTTGGGTCTCCCTTAGCAGGGAGCTGATCTGCTGTTCATGCTTTGACTTCATGTCTCTCATTTCTCTTCCCAGCTTTTCCTCCACCTCTCTAAATTGATTTTCAAAATTCTTTTTGAGCTCTTCCATGGCCTGAGCCCATTGGGTGGGCTGGGACACAGAAGCCTTGATTTCTGTGTCTTTGCCTGATGGTAAGCATTGTTCTTCCTCATCAGAAAGGAAGGGAGGAAATGCCTGTTCGCCAAGAAAGTAACCTTCTATAGTCTTATTTCTTTTCCCTTTTCTGGGCATTTTCCCAGCCAGTGACTTGACCTCTGAATATTTTCTTCACACCCACCTCACCTCCTGATCCTCCCAGCCAGTGTTTGTGGTCTGAGATTCAAATGCTGCTTCCAGCCTCAGGGCTTTTGGCGGGGGCAGGGCTGCTATTCAGTATGAGATTATGTTCTGGTGCTGAGATCGGGGCAGGGCCACCTCTCAGGCTCAGTTCCCTCAGGGGGTTTATGCACAGACCTTCCGCAATGGATTCAGGCTCCCGCCCGCTTGGGGAGCCCCTGTCTGCAGCCGCCTCTCAGCTTCTACCTCCCGGGGGGGGGCCTGTATTATGGGGGCACCCCACTCCCCTCTCGACCCGCCAAAGAGACTCTCTCACCCACCCCTGTCACCTGTGGGTGGAGGGACTTGTGCGGCTGCTGGAGATCCCGTCCGCCTGCTCGGATCTGTTTCTCTCGGTGCCACAGCCGTGGCCGCAGCAGGTCTGGGCTGGGCTTTGTGTCTGCAGCGCGACGGACCTTTTGCGAGAGGTTTGCAGATCCCTCTGTGGGTGGAGGGACCCGCGTGGCCGCTGGAGATCCTGTCTGTGAAGCCTGCTCAGATCTTTTCCTCTCGGTGCCGCGGCCGCAGCAGGGCTGCATTCAGCTCCCAGTCCCGGCGCCCAGTCCGAAGTGCGAAGGACCCCCCCGCGAGAGGTTTGCAGGTCTCTCTGGAACAGAAATCTCCCTCGCTCCAATGTTCCGTGGCCTCTGGGTGCGGAATTCGCCGTGAGTTACTTCCCTGTAGCCATTCTATGGGTTGTGGGTTCAGAGCTATGTGTATCTCGAGTGGTTACTCTGGACCTTAAATTCCTCATCTGCTAAATGGAAGGGGTGGTGAACCAAATGACCTCTAAGTTACCTTTTAACTCTACAAGTATGATCCCATTTTAATGAGGGGAGGGAGTGTTAGATCCCACCCAATTAATGTAACCTATGGAAGGCCCAGATGGCTAGGATTGAGTCAATCAACCAAAGGGTGTAAGCTAAGTATGACTAAGTTTTTAACCAATTTGAGAGGAATGAAATTCTTTGATCATTGGATAAAAGTAGTTGGTACCACACAGGAATATATGTGATTGATCAAAGGGAATTAGTCATGCCCTGTGAGGTTATATATGATGCTGCAAGTCAGTTCAGAGGCTAGCATTCCAGCAGAGCAGCTGGGCTTTGGGGACTTTCAGGTTTGGTAATGCCTTAAGGAGGTAGTAGCTGTATTATAAGACAGTAAACAGGGGATGGAACTGTTCCCATGTTGTATTCCCCCGTCCCAGTGGTGGGAAACCTGTAGCCATGAGGCCACATGTGCCCTCCTAGGTCCTTGGGTGCAGCCTTTTGACTGAGTCCAAGTTTTGCAGAACAAATCCTTTTATTAAGAGGATTTGTTCTGTGAAGTTTAGTTTCAGTCAAAGGGCTAACCTTGAGGATCTAGAGGGACAAAAATGATCTCAAGTCCTCAGGTTCCCCACCCCTGCCCTATCCCACTGACCATATCATCAGAAACTAGACCAATTACAAACAGTATATTCTTATCCAGTTAGCAGATGGTAACAAACTATACATACATACACATACACCACACACACACACACACACACACACACACACACACACACAAACACACACACACACACACACACACACACATATATATATATAAGAAAGAAACCCAGCTTCAGGACTCTACATGGGCACCAATCACTTAACTTTAGCAGAGAATTACATCTCAGAGGAACTTTGGGAGGATTCCTCTAGGAACTACGACATTATACTTTGTTTGGATGTGTGTGTTCTGAGTTTGAGCCCATTGTCTCAGGGAACCTTGCATGCGCAAGGGGAGAGGGTGCCCCACACTTTAGGGAGATTGCTTTGTAACTGCTGTTCTTGCTATGTCTTCTCAGTAAATATCTCTATTGTAAAAGATGATTTGTTGTGTTTGTCCTTCATTGCCGAAGAAGACCATGCCATCAGAGAAATGATGACATGACTTGTGCTTCACTTTGTTTTGAGTGAGGGAGGGCTGTGCAGGTCACCAGCCTCACTTCTCCAGAGCCATCTGAATCCAGAGACCTGATATTCTTCAGGATGACTGGAGATGACCCAGGATGCACTGGGAGATCTTGGGCCCTTTAGGCCAAGGTCTTTGCAGGCACTCACTCAGGGTGAGTAAAACCTTAAACCTACTGCACTCTGAAACTGGGATTCAATGGGCCCCTGCTTGAGGGTCCTCTGAACCCTCCTGGCTTAAGAGTGATTATCAATAGTAACTGTTGCTGGTTCTCACCCACCCTGATGTCTTTCATTTTCTTATAGGGGCCATGCCCTGGCTACTTCTTAAACAGGACTATTCAATGAATGGGCATTGCTTCACACAAAAGATAATTAATGTCCACTGGGAAGCATGCTGGATGGGGGCTTGTGAATACTGGTACTGAAAATCCAATTCTTTATACCCCTAAGGAGAGAAGTAGCCAGCCATCCTCTAGGACTAGAAGAGTGAAAATGGAAACTGGGAAGTAGATGCAGAAGAATTCTTGCACTATAATCTACACAATGACAGAACCCAATGCTGTTAATTGTCCAGAATCTTTCAAGGTGTAAGAAGCCACAGTCCAATTCTGAAAACTAACACCTTTATATAGCTTTTTAAGGGCTGAAAAGTTCTTTAAGTATATTGTATCATGTGTCCCTCACAGAACTCCTTTGAGGTAAGCTCTGCAGTTATTATGATGTCCATTTTACCGATAAAGAAAATGAGGCTCTGAGAAGTTAAATTCCTCGCACACAGTCACCCATTTAGTAAGAATCAAAGACAAGTTTCAAATCCAGGTCTCCCTAAATTCCAAACTTGGCAGTCTTTCCTTCACTGCTTTTCTGATGTCAACTTAATTTTCTCTCTACTTTCTCACCTCCTTCAACCCCAAACCCTTCTCCTGGCAGTGCAAATAATTAGGCCTTCTTCTTCCAGTAAGTTGCAGGGATAGAGCAATAAGAAATGCGATTCTTGGTTGTATTTGCATTGGCTGTTCTCCCAGCTTGCTGGGAGAGTTACTTTGAGTGCTGAAGTGGCAAACAGTCTCTCAGATGAAAATCTATGGATAAAACCTAACCCAGTTCTCTTTTGTGGCCAGCCCATTTTTCATCTTCCCATGTGAGTCACTTTGTCCTGATTCTTGCAGAGCCCATGCATCTTGTGTATTCTTGGGATAGTGGACTTTCTTTTGTATTTACTCATCTCTGTTTCTCTGATGTGGAAGGGGAATTTGGAAGTGACTTCTAAGCAGGTCAATCAACCAGAAGGTGGAGCCTATGTTGCTGGTTGACTGTACCATAGCCAATCCCGACACCCATGGTTATATCTTACTCTTCTCAGGTCTCACCTCTATGTCTTATTAGAAAGAGTTACTCAGAGTATTACTTATGGCTATTTGTCATGATCTTTTCCTCTTTAAATACCTGTTCCTCATTTGGTTAGAAGGAGTTTTCCTTTTTTAAATGACAGAATGATTTTTCCACCCAATTTTAAAGCCAGGCCTCCTTTTCTCAAAAATGTATTTCTTTATTTTCTTCATAAAATTTATAACAATTAAATCCAGTATGCTCATCAATATAAATTCATTTTTAGTATAATTTAAGAGATTGAGTACTATTCTAAGCTTGAGTGAGATTCATTGATAGAGGGCCAACATGACCAGAGTGTTGCAATTCCTTTTCCTGTTGCACACAAGGCTTTCATTCCAAGGAAGGAGACTGGTAGAAATCACTGAAAGTAGGGGAAAAGGGTCCCTAGCTGCCTCCAGAATTGTCTCTGCTCTAACTTTGAGTGAGTATGACAGAAAAGCCAGCAAGCTACTTCCAGAAATAATTTCAGCTGGTAATATTATAGGTATGTAGGTCCTCTGACTTCCCTATAGCTCAATCACTTGACCGATATTCTCTGAGCACTATACAAGTGTTGCGCATGCTATGGAGGCTACATAAGAATACCCAATCCAAAAAAAATCAAAACATTTATTAAGTACTTACAATGTGACAGGCATTGTGCTAAGCATGGGGATACAATTAATAAAAAGAAAGACAGTCCCTGCACTCAAGGATCTCAGAATCTAAAGGGGGAGATAATATATAAAAGGGGACAGGAAAGTTGGTGGGGGGACACAGGAGGGCATCTTGTTCTGTGGAAAATCAAGCATGTCAGCAGAGGCAAAGTGAATGGAACTGAGTCTACCCTCTATAAAAGTAGACTTTGTGAAGAACATCAAATATTATACAGTTTAGAATGACCAAAGTCTCTTTCTTTGAACTTCTTTGGAACTAATATCTTTATAGTTTGATGTCATATTATAATGACAGGACTGGGACTAAGCTAAGTGGTCCTAATGCCCACAGAAGCATATAGGCAAAACTGACAGCTATTTTTTCTCTCTTAACTCTGTGTCAGAAGGATAAGACTTGGAGGGTTTTTTTTGTTGTTGTAGTTTTTTGATGGGATGAAGTCTTGATTTACTTCAGCAGCCTTGAGTCATTCTCCTTCTGTTTCCTTAATGTAAATACTAAATAGCAACCATTTCTCTTTTACGCAGGAATCCTGAGGGTCTACCTCTCCCAGTTTGATTTTTTTTTTTTTATTAAAGAGGCCATCCCTTGAGTAACTACTTAAAGAAGCCTATTCATTGAAAACCTGTATTTCACTCATGGTGAGAATGTGATAAGACCTTAGCCTGAAAGGGCCAGGGTCTCCCAGTGCATCCTGGGCCATCTCCAGCCATCCTGATGAATATCAGGCCACTGGACCCAGGTAGCTCAGGAGAAGAAAGTGAGGCTGGTGACCTTGCACAGCCCTCCTTCACTTAAACCAAAGTCAACTGCAACTCATGTCTCTTGATGTCACAGTTGTTTTTGAGAATGAAGGACAAACACAATAACAACAACAGTAAAGTTAGACCCTCCCACCAGTTAGTGGCCCTGATAAAGAAACTTCCATCCCTGATTTTCATCTAAGCTTGGTATCAATAGGGGATCCCAATAATTTTTCCACCAAGTCCAATTCTGATTAGTAATGCTCCCTCTTATATTTGTCACCATTACCTGATTTCAGCCAAGCCCATTTTGGGGTTTATAATCTTGCCACCTAAACCTGAACTTTGAGAATCTTCTCTCCCTAGTGCATCTCCCTCACTCTATGGCTAGGTTGAGTTTCTTGCATGTGAGGTCATACCTATATCTGTTTATATTGCCATATATCTGATCTGATTGATTGATTGCTGCATAAATGATTGATTGTACAACAATAAACTTATGGCTGTATTATTTCTTGAGTACCAATTTTCTAGAAACCCCAAACCCAGGTATTTTCTGGGTTCAAGTAAAGAAGAGTCTAAGTTCAGTTGGGGTGAAGGGGAAGGAAGAAGAAAAGAAAGAATCATCAAATAAGGTTTAATTGAAGGAGTTATATTTAAACTAGGCTTTAAAAGGTAGAAAGTTTTCAATATACAAGAAATATAAAGGGAAATATAAAATAAATGGAAATATAAAAGGAAGGAGAAGCATTCCAGGTGAGAAAAATATCATGAATAGAGGCAAAGCACAGAGCTTACATGTGATGTGTACATGGAACACTGCAGGAAATAGCCTAAGTAAAGTGAAGGATTTGCGAAGTAATAGGAAATAGGGTAGAAAAAGAAAATAGGTTAGATGAGTAGGGCAGAATCTTGACTGTCAGATGGAATACTTTAAATTCCATGTATTGCTATTCAGCAAGTATTTATTAAGTACTTACTATGTGTAGGATCCTGTTCCAGATGGCAGTTTTTTAGTTATCATTAAATGTTTTAAAGCAGGTTTTGTGGGAAAATTGAGTTTGAAAATATCTTTTAATTTTTGTTTTTATTTTTAACTTAAACACCAACTAGCATGAATATTTCAATATGTAAAGAAGAAAAGAAAAACATACTGTATGTGAAATAGAACTTGTATTATGTATGGTACACAAATATGGGGTGTATAATTAAATTAAACACAATAACAAGAAAACTTCACTGCTAATCTGAATCCCATTTTGAATTTTCTCCTGTTCTCATCTATATATGTTTAAATTTTCATTGTCACTCTTTTCTTTAATTTTTTTGTATCACTAATACTACCCACTTTCTGCTCCCCAATAATTTTTTCCACTCCCCAAATAAAAGTCCTCTTCTCTTAAAAAAAAAACAGGCAAGTAAAACAAATCCACACATTAGTTATGTTTTATATCTCATGCTTAATTCTCTATCAATAGCCCATAACTTCTCTGCTGAGACATAGGAAACATGTTTCATTATCAGTTTTCTGGGGTCATGATTGGTCATTTCATTGTTCAAATTTCTTACATCATTGAAGTTATTTTCCTTCCCTTAAACTCATTGTATAAATTGTTCTTCTGGTTCTACTCTTTTCACTCTTCATCAGTTCTTACAATTCTTTCTAGGTTTCTCTGAATCTACCCCTTTTTTCATTTCTTATAACACAAGAATATTCTATTGCTTTCAAAGGCCATAATTTATTCAACCAGTTCCCAACTGATGTGCACTTACTTTGTTTCCAGTTATCTTCAACAACAAAAAAGTCTGATACAAACTTTTGGGAGCCAAGAAGCTCTCCCAAATTAACCTCCAACAACTCTAAAATAGCACCTCAAAATGAATGCTGGAGAGGAAGAACTAACAAAATGATGAAGTTGAAACAGTTTTATAGCCCAAGACAACTTGTAACATTGGCAGGAAAGATGTGTCTCACTTGGATCAAAGGGAAACAGAGTCCAGGGTCCAACAGGCCCTGTCTCAGCAAGCCAACAGGAAACCCTGAGCCCCAGCATATATCAGTGATCAAGGATCTGCAGCCCTAGTGCAGGAACACATGAGGACCAGAGTGCACCCCCACATGTCCCCAAGCAGGACCAGCCCCCATGGGTCCCAGCTCAGCACCAGGCAAGGGGGCAGATGCTCCTTTAACCCTGACACAACACTAAGCTAGCAGCTGGGGCCTACAATCCCCTTCACAAAAAGCTTGGGACAGTGCCGCTGTACTCTAGGAGCAGAACTCAACTTTAAAAGTAGCAAAATACACCAGAAAATGAGCAAGAGACAACAACAACAAAAAAAAGAACATGACCATAGAAAGTTATTCTAGTGACAGGGAAGATCAAAACACAAACTTTGAGGAGTACAACAATCTTAAAATGCCTACATTCAAAGCCTCAAAGAAAAATGAAACAGTCTCAGGCCCAAAAAGAACTACTGGAAGAGCTCAAAAAGGTCTTTAAAAATCAAATAAGACAGGTAGAAGAAAAGTCAGGGTAAGAAAGAAGAATGATGCAAGAGAATCATGAGGGAAAAAAATTCAACAGCTTGATAAAGGAAACATAAAAAATGTAAAAATAATATACTGAAAAAGAAAACAACAATTCCTTGAAAAGTAGAATTGGCCAGATGGAAAAGGAGGTAAAAAAAAAAAATCTAACTGAAGAAAACAATTCCTTAAAAATCAGAATTGGATGAGTGGAAGCTAATGATTCCATGAGACATCAAAACTCAGTCAAAATCAATGTGATTGAAAAAAATAGAAGAAAACATAAAATACCTCACTGAGAAAACAACTGACCTAGAAAATAGATACAGGAGAGATACAGGAGAATTATTGAACTAACTGAAAGTCATGATTTTTAAAAGAGAATCTAGACATCATGCTTCAAGGAACTGTCAAAGAACACTGCCCTGATATTCTAGAACCAGAGTAAAATAGACATTGAAAGAATCCTCAAAGATCACCTCCTGGAAGAGATCCCAAAACAAAAACTCCCAGGAACATTATAGGCAAATTCCAGAGCTACCAGGTAAGATAAAAAAAAAATTTCAAGTAGCTGGAAAGAAATGATTCAAATATTGTTGAGCCACAGCAAGAGTTACACAGGATTTAGCAGCTTCTTTGTTAAAGGGTTGGAGGGCAGGGAATATGATATTCAGGAAGGCAAAAGATCTAAGGTTACAGCCAAGAATCACCTACCTCAGAAAAACTGAGCATAATTCTTTGGGGGAAAATTGGTTATTCAACGAAATAGAAGACTTTCAAGCTTTCTTGATGAAAAGATCAGTGCTGAACCAAAAAAAAATCTCTTTGATCTTCAAACACAAGACTCAAGAGAATCTCAAAAAGGTAAAAAAGGAAAGAAAATATAGAGAACTCAATAAGGTTAAAGTTTAGCCTTAATAAAAGGATTTGTTCTGTAAAACTTAACTCAGTCAAAAGGCCACAGCCAAGGACCTAGAAGGCCACATGTGGCCTCAAAGTTGCAGGATCCTCCCACCCCTGGCTAAACTGTTTGCATCCCTACATAAGAAGATGATACTTGTAACTCTAAAGAACTATGTCATTACTACTGCAGTTAGAAGGAGCATGTATAGATGGAAGGTGCCGGTATAAAGTGACTTTGACAGGATGATATGAAAAAAAATTAAGGGGTGAGAAAGAGGATTACATTGGGAGCAAAAAGAAAGGAGGGGTAGAATGGGTAAATTATTTCCCATGAACAAGTACAAAAAATCTATTACAGTGGAGGGGAAGATAGGAGGAGAGGTAGCAGGCATCACTTACTCTCATAAGAATTGGCACAAAGAGGGAATAACATACATAATCAGTTGGGTATTGATATCTTTCTTGCCCTGTAGGGAAGTAAGAAGGGTGGGGTTAAAAAAAAGGAAGGGTGGAGGAAGGTAGACTGACAGAAGGGAGAGCAGACTGGGGAAAGTGGTGGTCAGAAGCAAAACACTGGTGAAGAAGAAAAAGGTGGAAGGAGATTAGGATAAACAGGAGGAAAAACAGGTTGGAGGGAAATATAGTCAGTAATCATAACTGTGAGTGTGAATGGAATGAACTCACCCATAAAATGTATTAAAAACAAGGATCCTACAATATTCTATTTACTAGAAACAGAGAGACACACAGAGTAAAGGTAAAGGACTAGAGCAGAATCTATCATACTTCAACTGAATCAAAATGAAATAAAGCAAGGGTAGCAATCATGATCTCAGACAAGGCAGAAGCAAAAATAGATCTAATTAAAAGAGATAAGGAAGGAAAACTATATCTTGCTAAAAGATACCATAGACAATGAAGTAATTTCAATGCTAAGCATATATGTACCAAGTGGTATAGCATCCAACTTCTTAAAGGAGAGGTTAAGTGAATTACAGGAAGAAATAGACAGTGAAACTATACTAGTGGGGGATCTCTACTTTACCCTCTCAGAACTAGATAAATCTAACCACAAAATAAACAAGAAAGAAATTAGGGAGGTAAATAGACATTTAGAAAAGTTCAATACAACAGACTTTTGGCAAAAACTGAATGGGAATAGAAAACAATATTCCTTTTTTTAGTGGTATATGGAACCTACACAAAAATTGACTGTGTATTAAGGCATAAAAACTTCACAATCAAATATAGAAAGGCAGAAATATTAAATGCATCCTTTTCATATCATAGTACAATAAAATTACATTTGACAAAGAGCAGTGTAAAGATAGATTAAAAATTATTTGAAAATTGAATAATCTAATTATAAAAAGAATGAGTCAAACAACAAGTTATAGAAACAATTAATAATTTCATCAGAGAATAACACCAATGAGACAATATACCAAAATTTATGGGATGCAGGCAAAGAGGTACTTAGAGGAAATTTTTATATCTCTAAATGTTTACATGAATAAAATAGAGAAAGAGTAGATCAATTAATTGGGCATACAACTAAAAAAAAACTAGAAAAAGAATAAATTAAAATTCCCCAATTAAATACCAAATTGGAAATCCTGAACATCAAAGGTGAGATTAATAAAAATTGAAAGAGATAATAAATAAAACTAGGATCTGGTTCTGTGGAGGGGGGGAACTAATAAGACAGATAAACCACTGGTTAATTTTATTTTAAAAAAAAGAAAGATGAAAACCGAATTACCAGTATCAAAAATTAAAAAGTAAAATCCACCAATGAAAAGAAAACTGAAATTAATAATCAGGAATTATTTTACCCAATTATATGCCAACAAATCTGACACTATAAGTGAAATTGATGAATATTTACAAAAACAAAAATTGCCCATATTACAAGCAGAGGAAAGAGAATACTGAAATCACCCCATTTTAGAAAAAGAAACAGAACAAGCCATTAATTAACTCCCAAAGAAAAAAATCCCCAGGGCCAGATGGGTTCAAAACTAAAATCTATCAAAATTTTAAAGGACAATTAATTCCAATACTATATAAACTATTCAGAAAAATAATTGAAACAGGAGTCCTACCAAGTTCGTTTAATAACACAAATATGGTGCCAATACCTAAACCAGAAAGAGCCAAAACAGAGAAAGAAAACTACAAACTAATTTCCCTAATGAATATTAATGCAACAATTTTAAATAAAAATAATAGCAAGGAGGTTACAGGAATATATCACCAGGAACACACACTGTAACAAGGGGTAATTTATGCCACAAATGCAGGGCTAGTTTAATATTAGGAAAATTATCAGCATAATTGGCCATATTAATAACAAAACCAACAGAAATCATATGATTATCTCAAAAAATTCTGGAAATGCTTTTGACAAAGTACAGAACTGATTTCTATTTAAAACACTAGAGAGCATGAGAAAAAATGGAGGTTTCTTTAAAATGATAGTTTCTAAAACCAACAGCAAACATTTTCTATAATGGGAACAAGCTAGAACCATTTCCAGTAAGATCAAGGGGAAAACAAGCATGCCCATTGTCACCACTGTTATTCAATATTGTACTAAAAATGCTAGCTGTAGAAATAAGAAAAGAAAAGAAATTAAAGGAATTAGAATAGGCACTGGAGAAACAAAGCTATGACTCTTTGCAGATAATATGATGATATACTTAAAGAATCAACTGAAAAGCTACTTGAAATAATTAACAACTTTAGCAAAAGTTGCAGGATATAAAATCAACCCACATAAATCATCAGCATTTTATGTATTATTAACAAAAACCAACAACAAGAAATAGAAATAAAAATTCCATTTAAAATAACTATAGATAATACAAAATACTTGGAAGCCAGGTAGACAAACCCAGACACTATGTGAACACAATTACAAAACATTTCACACAAATAAAGTCAGATCTAAACAACTGGAAATATAGCAATTGCCATGCAAAGGCAGAGCCAATATAATAAAAAGAATAATTCTACCTAAATTAGTTACTAATTCAATGCCATACCAATCAAACTACAAAAAAATATTTTACAGAGCTAGAAAATATGTTAACAAAATGCCTCTGGAAGAACAAAAGGTCAAGAATATGAAGGGGATTAATGAAAAAAAAGCAAAGGTAGATGAACTAGCTGTACCAGATCTCAAACTATATAAACCATCAAAACTGTCTGGTACAGGCTAAGACATAGACTGGTGGATCAGTGGAATAGATTAGGTAAACAAGATACAGTAGTAAATAACAGTAATAATCTAGTGCTTGATATACCCAACGACCCCAGTTTCAGGGTCAAAAACTTGCTACTTGATAAAAGTTGGTGGGAAAACAGGAAAACAATATGAGTGAAACTAGGTATAGATCAACAACTTACACCATATACCAAGACAAGGTCAAAATTGGTATAAGATTTAGACATAAAGGGTGATACCATAAGCAAACTAAAAGAGGGAGAGGAAGGAGTGGTTTCCCTATCAGATCTATGGAGAAGGAAAGAATTTAACAAGAGATAAAGAGGATTAAGAAATGTAAAATAGATCATTTTGATTATACCAAATTTAAAAGTTTTACTCAAATGAAACCAATGTAACCAAGATTAGAAGGAAAGTAGAAAGCTGGGGAACAATTTTTAAAATTATTTTATTTGTTTTCAGTGTTCTACAATCACTTTCATATATCTTAGATTTTTTTCCCCTCCTTCCCCATCCTTCCCCACTTCCTCCTTGAGATGGCATAGAATTTTATATGGTTCTACACATACATTCCTATTAAATACATTTTCACCTTAGTCATGTTGCATAGAAGAATTAAAATGAATGGGAGAAACCCTAAAACAAAACATAACACAAAAGAAAATGGTCTGCTTCATTCTGTGATCCAATACCATAGCTCTTTCTCTGGATGTGGAAGGTGTTTTGCTTCAAGAGTCCTTTGGGAATTTTTTATGTCCTTGCATTGCTTTGAAGGGCTCAGTCTGCCAGAAAAATTTCTCGCACACTGTGGTCATTGCTGTGCACAAAGTTCTCCTGGTGCTGCTCCTTTTGAGCAGCATCAGTTCATATAAGTCTTTCCAGGCCTCTCTGAAGTCTTCCTATTCTTCATTTCTTATAGCACAATAGTATTCCATTATATTCATGTACCACAACTTGTTCAGCCATTCCCCATTTGATGAGCATTCCCTTGATTTCCGATTTTTGACCACCACAAAGAGAGCTGCTATGAATATTTTTGTACATGAGAGGCCCGTTCCTATTTTTATGATCTCTTTGGGATACAGTCCTAGAAGTGATATTGCTGGGCCAAAGGGTATGCACATTTTTGTAGCCCTTTGGGGACAGTTCCAAATTGTTCTCCAGAATGACTGGATCAACTCACATGTCCACCAACAGTGAATTAGTGTTCCAACTCTCCCACATCTTCTCCACTATTTATCATCTTCCTGTTTTGTCATGTTAGCCAATCTGATAGGTGTGATGTGGTACCTCAGAGTTGTTTTGATTTGCATTTTTCTAATCCATAGTGATTTAGAGCATTTTTTCATATAACTATAGATGGCTTTAATCTCTTCCTCTGAAAACTTCCTATTCATTTCCTTTGACCTTTTATCAATTGGAGAATGACTTGTATTCTTGTAAATTTGACTCAGTTCTCTATATATTTTAGAAATGAGGCCTTTATTACAGACACTAGTTGCAAAAATTCTTTGGGAAACAATTTTTTACAGCAAATGTCTCCGACATTTAAAAGGCCTCATTTAGAACTGAGTCATATTCATAAGAATACAAGCCATTCCCCAATTTATAAATGATCAAAAGATATGAAAAGGCATATTATGACAAAAACTCAAAGCTATCTGTATTTATATGAAAAAATACTCTAAATCACTATTGATTAGAGAAATGCAAATTAAAACAGCTCCGAAGTACCATCTCATACCTATCAGATTGACTAATATGACAGAAAAGAAATGACAAATGTTGGAGGGTATGTTGGGAAAATTGGGAACACTGATGCACTATTGGTGGAGTTGTAAACTGATCCAACCATTCCGGAGTGCAATTTGGAACTATGTCAAGGGCAATCAAACTGTGTATCTCTGATTCAGGAATACAACTACAAGGTCTATATCCCAAAGAGATTTTAAAAAAGGGAAAAGGACTTACTTGTACAAAATATTTATAGCTACCCTGTTTGTGGTCACAAAGAATTGGAAATTGGGGGGATACCTATCAATTGGGGAATGGCTGAACAGATGGTGACATATGAATACTATTGTGCTGCAAAAAATAATGAGCAGGTAGATTTCAGGAAAACCTGGAAAGGCTTGCATGAACTGAGGCAAAGTCAAATGAGCAGAACAAGGAGAACATTTGACACAGTAACAGTGACATCGCATGATGCTCAACTATGAATGATTTAGCTATTCCCAGACATACAATAATCCAGGGCAATTCCAAAGTACCCCATGGGGAAAAATGCTATTGACATCCAGGGAAAGAACTGATGGAATCTGAGTTCAGATCAAAGAATGCTATTCTCACTTTATTTGTTTCATTTTTTTTTCTTCTTGGTCTGTTTCTTCTTTCACAACATGACTAATATGGACATATGTTTTACATGATAAAAAGGTCTTATACAAATGTGCTTATGCATGCGGATCCTTTTCCTCTGTCATTGAGGCAGCTAGGTAGCAAAATGAATAGATTCTTTTGCCTGGAGTTAGGAAGACCTGAATTCAAAATCAGCTTCAGACATTTACTTGCTGTATAACCCTAAGCATTTATATAATAATAGTAACTCCTGGGGTTATTGTGAAGATCAAGTGAGATTATTTTTGTAGAGCTTTTGGTTAGCACAGTGCTTGGCACATAGTAGGCACTATATAAATACTATTATTATTCCTTAGACTATATTTTAAAGCTGTTACAAAGGATATGCAGGCTGTAGCGACTTTGAGGATATAGTGTCAAACTACTTTCTGGAATGGTAGTACCAATTTTCAGTTCCACCAACATATATTGGTGTTCATTGCCCTTTCAACAATTGCCATTTTCCATTCTTTGTCAATCTGATGACTGTGAGTCAAGTATTTGGGCTATTTTGTTTCTCTTATTATTTGTGGTGGTAATGACTTGTTGAAAGATATGTTTACACTGACAGAGATATACAAAATGGAGTGGAATGAGAAGAGTCTGGAATCAGGCAAGCCAGGATACTGTTGCATTAATTTAGGTATGAGATACTAAGGGCCTAGATTAAGGCAATAACAAGACGAATGGAAAGGAAAGAATGTATATAAAAACTAAAGCAAAACACATTTTTGAAAAAATAGATAAGACTTTTTTTTCTCTCTGAACTATCTTCATGCCAGAAGAGTTAGAGTCACAATCAATGACTGTTTTAAGGACTTAGAGAACTGTATTCTATCAGCAGAAAAGAGGGAAGATTCTTCCTGGAGGAATCAATTAGCTATGTTGCTATGGTTCCATTGAGATCCATGACAGTATTCTGACTTAAATAATATTTTGTCACTATTATCGTAATCACAGTTTGAATTGTATAGAACTGGAAAAACTCAGGTAAGACACTGGAATTGGAGAAAGTTTGTAAGTCAAAACAGGAATGCGGACAAAACCCATTATTTTAGAACCCAGATACCAGAGAAGTGAGATCAGAATGTTGCTATAAGATCAAGACATCAGTTTAAGGGAAGAATAGGCAGGAAGTGAATCAAATAAGCTGAAATAAAAGGAAAGTCCAAGATAATTCAAGTAGGGCTGATCAGGTCAAAATGATATTTTCAAGACAGGTAGCATCAAAAACCTGGAATCAGGTTTCAATAATCTTAGCAATTTCTAGAGAGGAAATAAGAGAAAAAATAAAGTGAGAATGTAGGAACAGAAAAAGCAGCTAGATCTATTTAATATTGATCTAGAAGACTACTAACCTATGGATCCTTTTGTCTAAAGAAAAGTTTAGTCTCGGAGTTTTAGGCGAAGTGTGAGTTTATAGGTGGCTAATAGTCAGGTGAACTATTATAACTCTTATTTCATTTCAGTAATTTCCTCCTTACCCTCTCATCCCAGAGCAACAAAACTGGTGCTGGAGTAAAGTCCTCTCTTTCCCTGCCATTTAGGGAGGAAGGCTGATAAGTAGATTGCATTTGCCAGCAATAAGCATAGAAACAAATGTCAAACAAATGGATTGTAATAAAGCTAAAAGTTAAAGGATGAGGTTTTTGCCCTGGCCTTGAACACATCCCCATATACAAGCTCTACGTAGTAGGCCAGAATGGATTGGAGTGGTACCCCAGGTTCAAGACTGGAACTTAATGAAACACTTGGATTCCATCTAAAAATTGTCAGCAGAGAAAGTACATTTAGAGAAGTGAAAGGATATTCCTAAGATACAGTGGATTCATTTAAGTGTAGCTTCTTTGTGTTAGTCATCCAGCATAAAGCCTCAGAGCCCACCCAGCTAGAGCTTAAGAGACCAGGAGACTTTGTCAACTACATTACTCAACCTTGGACTCCTGAGCCAATTAAGTCCAGAGGAAAGTCTCAGTGCCTTTTAAGAAAAAAAAATCCCATACCACAGAACAGAGTACACTGGTAGATATTCTTACAACCACAATTTGAATATATCCACTGAAATAAGTGATGGCATCTCTTTGATGGGGTGTGAACAGATAACCCAGTTAACTAACACAGGTTAAAGGATGGGACCTTTGTTCTTGATATGTTCTGACCTTGAAGACATCTCTCTGTATGAGGGGTGGATGCCACCATTGCCATCCACTGATGTGAATCATATTTTCTCTTCGAGTATGAAAGAGTAATCTGCTCTGAGTGTTATTCAGCCCATTGAAGGTGACTAACTGAGTTATGTCAGTTGGAGATGTTTGATTAGTTTATGAGCTATATTTTTAGCCTTGGGCCTATAAAAAGGATCACACAGATCTTCCAGAGAGATCTGAGCAATAGCATACACCCTGCATCTTAAACCACATATCATATACCAAAACTGGTTCCCTATGGGAAGGGAAGTCTGCTTATCCAAACATTCCTCTCTTGGCCACTATATCCTAAAGATGCTAAGAACTAGAGGCAGCAATGAAAGGCAAGTACTACTGGATCTATCTTCCTATGGAGAGCAGTGGGATTTTTTCCTTGACAACACAGAATTTCTCAGCTAAGCATCCAAGAGAGTAAAGGAATATGTTGTACCAGGCCTGGAGAGGGCACCAACAAAAGTCTGAACAAGGGTTACCCTTTTACTAGAAAGTAAATGATTTATGAAGAAATTTTAAGTTTGATGAAAAGGGTTTTGACTTGACTTTTTAGCAAGCCCAGCAAGTAAGGAATTCCTTTTCATAAGAGCCCCAATCTTGGGGTTGTGCTATAAATCTAAATTACTAGATAGGAACCTACTTTAGGTATGGACTCACTGGAGAATGAAAGGTTGATTCAAACACACCCTTTCTGTGGAACTACAGAACATAGGGAGCCTAAATAATAATGCACAGATATGGTCTGAGGCACAATTATTGGGTTCAGTCTGGGGGACCTAACTTACATCACTTTGTGCATCTACCAAGTGTTTCCCTATTTTGTCCACATCTTTATGGTCACACACACACACACACACACACACACACACACACACACACTGAAAGTGAGAGAGAGAAATAGAGAGAGAGACAGACAGACAGAGAGAGACAGACACAGAGAGAGAGAGAAAGAGACAGAGAGAGAGAGACAGACAGACAGAGAGAGAGAGAGAGACAGAGAGAGACAGAGAGAGACAGAAAGAGAGAGAGAGAATATGGTACTGGTGGATTTACAGGTATCGTGTTACTTAAGTACTTGCACATGCCTAGATGCTGAGGGACATTTTTACATTGAGAAATGATTTCCCAATGCCAGAACTGTGGTTGTAGACTACAGTGTACATTTGTCCAGGAATGCTGGGAATTTCAGGATCACAGAAAGGAAGTTGTTTGACTCAAGCCCTTGTTCTCTGCTGAGCCAACAGTTTTAATATGAACTTGGAATACATATAAAATTCCACACATAAAGCACTACTTACAGGCTGGGGCTCTCCCAAAAAGGAATTTTTGTACTTGGAATTATAAGAGTCAACTTAGCCTCCTTTTCATCAAATCTATACAGTCTGGAGAACTTACAGTAATAGTAAATGGTAAGAACTGCCTTGTTGATATTGGCTTGAGTTCTTGAACAGAAACTGAGGAACCATTTTACCTTGATAATCCCTCGATGCTCACACAATTATGTCTAGTCTAGCCAAGTGGCTTTTGTCACCTTCATTCTCTTCAATGCCATTTCTACCTCTACTTTAAGCACATCCTGGATTGTGATGATACAATTCAATTCTGGTGATTCCATCATCCTTAATGGTTTAAAAAAAAGTTGTTTTTTTATTAATATATTTGCAGATCTTTTCCTAGTTTTTGTCTGCCTGTTGTTTTCCTTCCAATTTTATCCTTAAAAGGCTTATGGGATAACATTGTTTAATATTGTTTCTGGCCAAGCTTTCTTTAAACTGTTTTTATTCTCCAGTTCTTTCTTTTTTCATGAGGCATAATATGACTAATGTTCCATCGTCTTTCTCTGAAAAGTTTTACAAATAAGTATATTCTAAAACAGATATGCTCATCTGATATATTTCTCTGCTTTGTCAAATAAGTCAAGTGTTCATTGATGAAGTTCTTTTTAAATTCCTATGATCTCATTTTGGTGATGATTGGTTTGCATTGGATCAACTTCTAGAAGATATTATTATAATTTGTTAAAGCCTTTTTTAGCATAACTAGTTTAATTAAGTCAGGCTGCAATTCTTGTAATTACACATATTTTTTTCTCATTTCTATTCTTTCCATTAGCTTTAATTTGTATCTAACAAGTCAAAACCTCAATGGCCTCAACTGATACACGGGCAACTGATTAAAGAATGATTCCTAAAACACTTCCAATGTTATATCAACAAGTCTTCTCTTGTCTGTTAAAATATAATCAATTCTATTTTTGTGGTGTTATTAAGTGCTCACCATGGCCAATGCCTTCTGATTCCTTTTCTTGAAAGTACAATTCCTCTGCTTCTTCATCCTTCACAATAGATGTGAAATGCAACAGATGACAGTATATAAGTTGCAAATATTTTTATGGTGTCAGTCTGTAATATTATCTTGAGCACTGCAATAGGAAATAACCAAATGTTCTATGAAATGATTTTTTACAGTAGAAATTTCAATATTAATATCACTTAGTTCTTTTAAATATAAAAACATATTTAGTACAGTTAACAATCAATTGGGAAAATTTGGTCTGAGTAGAAATTCATTGACAGTCATTTAGATTGTTTTTCTCTTAGGGAAACTCCCATAAAACAACTAGCACAAATAAAAGTTTGTTTATGATTTTTATAAGAGAGGTGTGGAATTGACCTGAGTTCTCAATGCTAACTATGCCAGCAGAGGACAAGCTCTACTTTTATATATAAGTAAATACTATTCATCCTCTAGCTTAAACATGTCTCCCTCAACAATGAATGTATTGGTCACCAGACAAGGATGCATTTGTTGGTCATTCAACAAGGATCTGACATTTAGAGTGCCAATAGCTAAGTTAATGTTTAAAGGTTGGCCTAAGGACTGTGATTTTTGGCATGCTCTGCCACCTTTTCTGCTGCTCAACCACTGTCCCTGGAGAAGCAGACAGCATTAATCAGAGAGCCATTTGTTACATGCCTAAAACATGATTACAGACTGGCCAAGCTACTCATAACATACATTTCTGTATTTAGTGAGGCTGGTCCTTGGGAAGCCAACTCAGCTTGTTGCCAGGCCAGTACACAAAATTCCTGAAAGATTAGAACCTGTTGGAGCTTGTGCTCTGCTGGCATAGTCTTCAAGAACTTGGTTGGTTATTAACTGACCTAACTCAAACCCCTTCCTCTGTACCTTTTCCAAGTGGGTTCCCACATCTGTCTGACTATTGCCTCTTGGAATCCCTAGTTTTCCTGAAGATGCAGCCTGGGTGAATCCTTCCTGAGGATTTGACTGATTATCCTATTTGTTAACATTCACTCCCTCTTAAAATGGCATTGTATTATTTTGAATAAATATATTTTGTGTATACTTATCTGTGCACAAATTGTGTCCTTTTACAGTAGAATGTGAGCTCCTGAAAAAAGCTCCTGAAAAGAATGGATTTTTTTCATTGTTTCTTTATATCCCCAGTCCCAAACACAGTATCTTGTACATAGTTGGTGCTTGTTAAATATTTGCTGAACTGAATTCCTTCTACTTTGCCTGCCTTGGAGCTGTCACATCCACTATGGGTCTCTCCTCAACTGAAGAAGAGATGCACATGCCCCAAGGCATGGCTGAGGAATATCTGAATCAGCTGCATCTGTCCAAAGAAGCTGCTTCTTAGGGGTGGAGCCAAGATGGTGGAGTAGAAACACAGACTTGTTTAAGCTCTCCCCAAAAGCCCTTAAAAAATGTCTCTAAAAAATTACTCTGAACAAATTCAAGAGGAGCAGAAGTCACAGAATGACAGAGTGAAACAGATTTCTAGCCCAAAACAACCTGGAAGGCCAACAGGAAGTGTATATTGCACCAGACTCAGAGCACAGGACAGCCCAGCATGGTCCACACAGCACAGATGGAACTGAAGAAGGCTTCACAGCACGGAATCACAGGCAGTGATTCTCAATCCACAAACCCAGAATTTCTCAACCCACAAATTCCAAAGACAGCTTCAAAGGTCAGTGAGAAAACTCTCACCTGAGTGAGAGGGGAACATGGTCCAACCCCAGCCTCAGCCTGAAGGTGGCAGTAGCCACTGCTGCATTAGCAGCAACTTCTGGAGTTCTCTACCTACAGACACTGGGGGAATTGAGCCACTGATCTGGGTCTTAGTCCTGACTGGCCGTTCTGGGGTCAAGAGAAGTGCTGGCATGACAGAGCTGGTGGCAGTTGTGGAGAGGGAATGATACTTGCAGTTCCAGAGCAGAAAAGAGTGCTTGTGATTGCTCACAGACAAGGGCACAGGAGAGGAGAGGAGTAAACGCTTCTCCCTAGATTGTTGCACTTTGAAGGTACTGAGAACTAGAGATACCTCAGAGAACAGCTGCACAAAATCTCTGAAGCTTGGGGTAGCATACCCTCCACTTGACAAAGGGCTCAAGAGTCAAGCAATTGCCTGGGAAAATGCCCAAAAGGGGGAAAAATAAGACTATAGAAGATTACTTTCTTGGTGAAAAGATATTTTCTTCCATTCTTTCAGATGAGGAAGACCAAAGCATACACTCAGAGGAAGACAGCAATGTCAAGACTCCTACATCCAAAACCTCCAAAAAAATATATATATGCAATGGTCTCAGGCCATGGAAGAGGGAAAAAAGGATTCTGAAAATCAAATAAGAAAAACGGAGGAAAAATTGGGAAGGCAAATGAGAGCAATGCAAGAAAATCATAAAGAGTGAGTCAACAACTTGCTAAAGGAGACCCCAAAAAATGCTGAAGAAAATAACACCTTTAAAAATAGATTAACCCAAGTGGCAAAAGAGGTCCAAAAAGCCAATGAGGAGAAGAATGCTTTAAAAAGCAGAATTAACCAAATGGAAAAGGAGGTCCAAAAGCTCATTGAAGAAAATTGTTATTTAAAAATTAGAATGGAGCAGATGGAAGCTAATGACTTTATGAGAAATCAAGAAATTATAAAACAAAACCAAAAGAATGGAAAAAATAGAAGACAATATGAAATGTCTCATTGGAAAAACAAACTGACCTGGAAAATAGATCCAGGAGAGATAATTTTAAAATTATTGGTCTATCTGAAAACCATCATCACAACAAGAGCCTAGACATCATCATCCAAGAAATTATCAAGGAAAACTGCCCTGATATTCAAGAACCAGGGGATAAAACAGAAATACAAAGAATTCACTGATCACCTCCTGAAAGAGACCCCAAAAGGAAAACTCCTAGGAAGATTGTAGCCAAATTCCAGAGTTCCCAGATCAAGGAGAAAATATTACAAACAGCCAAAAAGAAATAATTCAAGTGTTGTGGAAATGCAATCAGGATTACATAGGATTTAGCAGCTTCTACACTAAGGTATCAAAGGGCTTGGAATATGATAATTCCAGAGATCAAAGGAGGTAGGATTAAAACCAAGAATCATCTACCCAGCTAAACTGAGTATAATACTTCAGGGGGGAAAATTGAATTTCAATGAAATAGAGCACGTGTAAGCATTCTTGTTGAGAAGACCAGAACTGAATGGAAAATTTGACTTTCAAATACAAGAATCAAGAGAAACATGAAAAGATAAACAGGAAAGAGAAGTGACAAGGAATTCATTAAAATTAAACTGTTTATATTTCTACATGGAAAGATGATATTTGTAGCTTAGAAGACCTTTCTCAGTATTAGGGTAGTTAGAGGGAATACATATACATATATGTATATATATATATATATATATATATATATATATATATATATATATATATATAAAAATGTGTGTGTTTGTGTGTGTATGTACATGTATATTATATATGCGTATGTATATGTGTAAGTATGTACATGTATTGGGGTGTATGTGTGTATAAATATGCATACATACATACATACAAATATATATAGACAGAGGACACAGTGTGAGTTGAATTTGAAGGGAGAATACCTAAAAAAATAAAATTTACTGTTGAGTGGGATGTACTAGGAGAAAGAAGAAGTAAGAGGTAGAATGTAGCAAATCATCTCACATAAAAGAGACAAGAAATAGCTTTTACAGTGGAGGGAAAGAGGGGGGAGATGAAACGAAATAAGTGGGCCTTACTCCCATGGGATTTGGCTTAAGGAGGGAAAAATACACTCAAATGGATATAGAAATCTATTTTACTCTGCAGGAAGGCAGGGGGATAGGGGATAGGAGAGGAAAAATAATAGGAGGGAAAGCAAATTGGGGAAAGGGATAATCAGAAACAAATGTTGTGTGGTCAAGGGAGAGAATGGAATAAACGGAGGGCAGGATATGACAGAGGGAAATGTGATTAGTCTTTCACAATATAACTATTATGCAAGTGTTTTGGATGGCTACACATGGCTACACATATCTATATTGAATTGCTTACGTACTCAATGAGTGTGGGGAGGGAAGAAGGGAGAGAATATGGAACTCAAAGCTTTAAAAATGAATGTTAAAAATTGCTTTTGTTTGCAAATGGGAAATAAAATGTGCAGGTAATGGGGTATAGAAATCTATTTTGCCCTTCAGGAAAATAGATGGGAGGGGTATGGAAGAAGAGGAGGTGATAGAAGGGAGGACAGACTGGGAGAAAGGGTGGATGGGGTGCATGCTGTCCTGGGGTGGGGGTGGATAGTGATGAGGAGAACATTTGGAATTCAAATTCTTGTGGAAGTAAATGTTGAAAACTGAAAAATAAATAAATTATATATATATTTAAATATTTTTTAAAAAACAAGCGGTTTTCCCTCTCATCCAGAATAAGCTACATTGTAATGAGTATAAAATCCAGGATGAAAAGCAGCTCTATGTTCATTATATGACCAGGTTATCCAAATTCACTCAGGAATTGTTTGCAGAGCAGTTCCCTCGAGCAAGAAGTCTATGTCAGCACTTCTCTCTTCCTGGGTGCCATGTCTATATTATAGCTGACAGGGAGAAGCTCAGGGCCATTCTCAGAAAACAGACCACAGACTAGATTGTAGTTGTCCTCATGAATATTGCTCCCCTTCTCAGCTTAATGGGTTAAGGCCAGCTTCCTAGTCCCCTCTATTAATCTACAGGAAGACACAGATAAATAGGCTTTACCTAAGAACTCTGTCCTCCAGCATTTGGTACAGAAACATGACTTTATTGCTGAATGGGATATTTTTCTCTGGAAAAACTGATTTACGCATATGGAAAGGAGAACTAGTTTCTCAATGCTGTAGGTACAAAGTTTCCTGATTTAACTGGTCTTCTGAACTTTTCTAAGGAAGAGCCTACCATGTCTCTCACAACATTCAATTGCCCAATAAAAGTGGACAAGGTTGAGGAAAGTTTACCAGTTCAAAATCCCATCTGCAATTATATTTTAGCATCTATTGACTAGGGAAAAATGAGACAAATATACACCTCATAAGTGGAAGGGGAGGAAGGACACGGACAGTGGTAGGGAACTTGTGAACTTGAGACCACATGTGACCCTCTATGTCCTCAAGAATGGCCCTTTGACTGAATCCAAACTTCACAGAACAAATCTCCTCAATAAAAAATTTATTCTGTAAAACTTGTACTCAGTCAAAAGGCCATACCCAAGGACCTAGAAGGCTGCATATGGCCTCAAGGCCACAGGTTCCCCACCCCTGCATTAAGGGAATATTTGTGAAAGACACTCAAGAAATAATAGAGAAAAAAAAAACACATGAGGGAGAGGTGTAGTCAGAGCTCATAGGCTAAAAGGTGGCACCCATCTGAGCCATATTCCCAATATCTCCTGGTGTGTTTATTGCGTTTCTCCTCCTCTGGCACATAGTTTCTGCTAAGCATTGCTCTTCTGGATTCCTGAAAGTTATTGTTTGGGGTTGCTCTGCCACACACATTACCACACACCTCTGTTTCTTGTTGTTCAGCTTAAGTCCTGAGCTGAGATGCTATCTCTTACTTATAAGTGGATAGATAGACCTTACTACCTTTCTTTTAGCTTGGAGCCCAGAGATTCAAGCTTCACTTTTTTTAAGGAGATGTGCCCTTCACCTGAGGGAAAAATCCTTAGCTGTTTTTTTTTTCCATAAAGAAAGGAAGATCTGTCAAGTCCAAGCCTCCAAATCTTAACTGAGGATCGTCCTTTTCTACAGAAGGAGTATCTTTGCTTCGATGGACCATGATGCTCTTTTTTTTTTTTTTTACCACAGAACATCTATTCAGCTAAAAGCTGCACCCCCAAATTTTAAACTGTCTTTGAACCTTACATACTACTGCTCACCATTAGCAACTTCCCTGTCCCAAGCATCTATCTCACATAGGGTTAGAAATACACTTTAACTTTTGTCAGTTTCTGATAGTTGCCCTAGATCTGTTCAAAATCATCCTCAGAACCTGCTTTTCAACACACCACCATGCCTCAGTCCCTACGTTTTTTCTCATGTCCTTCCACAGCAAAATTCTCTGAGTCTGTTGTAGGAATCAAAAAGGAAAGGAAATGAAAGAGGCCAGGTGGGTCTTGGGTAGAACATTACCCTTCACCCCAATTCTTTGTTCTGAATGCCTAAATATATTATGTTTATATGGTCAACAAGAAGAATCCTTGGTTTTGAGCTGCTTAAGTTATTCATCAAGAATTTTTTTTACTTTAATATTTTATTTTTTCCCAATTACATGTAAGAACAATTTTTAAAATTCTTTAAAAAAATATTTGAATTCCAGATTCTTCCCTCCCTACTCTCCCCTGCTCCCCATATTGAGAAGGCAAGCAACTTCATATGGGTTGCATGTGTACAGTCATGAAAACATATTTCCATGTTAATCATATTGTGAAAGAAAACACAGGTAAAAACACCAAGAAAAATAAAGAAAAAGGATGCTTCTATTGGCATTCAGACTCATCAGTTCTTTTTCCAAAGATGGATAGAATTTTTCATCATAAATCCTTTAGAATTATCTTGGATAATTGCATTGCTGAGAATAGCCAAGACAGTATTGTTGTTATTGTATGCAATGGTCTCCTGGTTCTGCTCATTTCACTTTGCGTCAGTTCCTTTAAGTCTTTTCAGTTTTTTCTGAGACCATCCTGTTCATCATTTCTTATAGGAGAATAATATTCCACCACAATAATATATAACAATTTGTTCAAGCAGTCCCCAATTGGTGAATATCCCCTCAATTTCTGATTCTATGTCACTACTAAAAGAGCCATTATGAATATTTTTTACATATGTAGGTCCTTTTCTTTTTGGGTTTTTTATCTCTTTGGGATGCAGACCTAGTAGTAGACCTATTGCTGGAACAAAGGGTATGCATGGTTTTATAGCCCATTGGGCATAGTTTCACATTATTCTACAGAATGGGTGAATCAATATACAACTTCACAAACAGTGTAGTAGTGTCTCAAGTTTTCCACATCCCCTCCAACATTTGTCATTTTCTTTTTATGTCATATTAGTCAATCTGATATCACTAAGAAATTTTGCAAAACTTTTAAGAAATACAGGTAAAGAGCATTATGCAATTCTGAGCAAAATGATGGTTGGATAGACACCCCGTCCTCATTGTATAACCTATGCATTTCAG
Source organism: Notamacropus eugenii (assembly GCF_028372415.1). Lineage (NCBI taxonomy): Eukaryota > Metazoa > Chordata > Mammalia > Diprotodontia > Macropodidae > Notamacropus > Notamacropus eugenii. The sequence continues at coordinate 360,251,461 of NC_092874.1, forward strand.
TGGCCATCTTTGTTAGCATCCTTTCTGTTTTCCTACTTTTCCAGCAAAATTATTAGCCTGATTTGTGCATATCATAACTATTCATATAAAACTCTAAGGTCTTCATCTATTTCCTGGAGCTTATAATTGTTCTGATGCTAGGAAATGATTCAATAAAAGACAGCTTTTTTATTGCAGGAGAACTGAAAAGAAAAAATACTATCCAGCAACTTCTGATTATATCATGGTCATACCTATCTCTGTTATCCTATTGTGTTTCTTTTCAAGTCAGGGAACAGCTGCAACCATTGAGGCAATGAATTTGTCTTCTATTACAAAACCTTCATAAAGGCAAAGGAGGAGTAGTTACTTTAACAACTGTGTGGGGGAGGGAGACTATGATGGTGCCAAGTTGCAGAGTCCAGTCTTTCAAGTGCAAATTTCCTTCTACTTTTACTCCAGATCTTCCTCCTTTCTTTTCTTGAGAAATAGACAGTGGGGAGTGGCGAACAGAAATAATCAAACATAATCCTACATCATCGTATTAAAAAATTGATGGCTCCTGAAGTCACTTATTTTTTCTAGAGCAAACTGATCTACAGCTATTGAAATAATTTCCTTTTTCACCCTGGTGATCTCCACATTATGCCACACCATGCTTTCTTCGCTCTAGACAACACCCTCACTTCCTCCCCATCTTTCTTCATAGGATAAAGATGGCAGAAGGTCATGGCCAATCCTTCCTTATTTTTTTGCCCACTCAGTTCTGGATCCTTTTCTGAGTTCTATCCTCTATAATGTATCAAAGGCCACCATTTCATTTCCCATAAACTACTAAACAATGATCAAAGAATAATGAATTTTCAGTCACTAGCTGGGTAGAATATCTTCAAAGGAGGGTCTAGGGAGAGTTGGCCCCTGTCCTGTTCCTAAGATATAGTCTTTCCTCAGTCTGTTCTCTTTAAAATACCATATTCTAGAATATAGATTTTCTACTTCCTTTCACATTGTTTTTGTTTTAAGACTTGACCTCTCTCCTTCCATCTGTCTTGGGTCTAATCTCCTCTTCCACCTCCATATCACAGAACTTTCTGTTAACCTTGGTTCTCTGATTCCTTTCTCCTTCTTAATTTGTAGATTTCTTACTGCTGTGGCTTCAGCTAAAATGAAACAAGACACTTGAGTTTCTTAAACTTTTCTGCTTCCTTAGACAAAATTACTGTGAAAAAGAGATTATAAGATTTTACTGCAATCCATCAGTGCAAATAATTGTGATAACCTCAATTTCTCTATCAACATTTTTAACATTTACACAATAAATTGTTTTATTTTTAAAAGGGAAGAAAAATTTATTTTATTCAGTCAAATCTTTTGTCCAGAACATACCATTCATAGAACTTTGTAAGAATCATTTGGTTCTACCAGAGTTGAAATTGCAAACATCAACTAATATTCTTGATTTTTAAAAATTGTACATAGCTATTTAACTTGAAATAGATTCACCATAGTTCAGCCTTTTGTTGCTGTAATTGTTTTCATTTTCCCTTTTTATCTAGCCAATGAGACAACAAGCACTAAGCTCAGTGCCTGGCACAAAGTAGATGCTATATAAGTCCTTATTCCCTTCTCTTCCCATCTCCACACACTCACCAAGTCCTCTAAACTCTGGTCATTGCCTTCTTCTCCCCAAAGGCATCTTGAACCCACAACTCTGATCGGTGAAATTTCTTGCCCAGATCTAGGCCTCCAATTCCATTCCAGGTCATCTGTACGCAAGCCTCCTTTGGCACCTCCTCCATCTACCTCTTCCTAGCTCCTCCTTCTGTGCTTTCCTCTCCTAATAGAATGTAAGCTCCTTAAGGCTGTTTGCTTAGCTGGATTTGTATTGCCAGTGCTTAACTCAATGCTTGGGGTAAGCAATTAATAAATACTTTATTCTAAAGCAGATTGACCTATAGGTATTGTTGTTAAGAGAAATCTTTTAATTAATAGACATTCCCAATAGACCTTAAATTAAAGTTACCTGGGTGAAATAGTCAAGGATTTATTTTTACTCAATTAAATAATTCATAGAAAAAAAACTACACTAGCACTTCTGTTGATTCAAATCCTGCATACTGACTTACTCTGTAACTGAAAAACACAGACTTTCTCATTTCCTCCTTTCTTATTGCTGTCCATGGCATAAATGAATACAGAGAGCATTTGGGAATTGTACATATGACCTACTTTACATATGGGGCACAGAGAGACAAAGAATTCTGAGGATTTACATCCATCTTCTCTGGAACAGAGGCAACTAATAAGGGAGGCAAAGAAACAGGTTTTTGTGACCTCAAGTAAACTTTTTGCCATTGTGTGCCTCAATTTCTTGACTGGAAAACTGACAAGATCATGGACTTTAGAACTGGAGGGAGTCACAGAGATCATACAATCTGTCACCTTCAATTTTACAGAAAAAAGAATTAAGGCCTAGAAAACTTAATCTCTTAATATTCTGTGACTTATCACATATCACAAACACAAGAATCAATTTCTAGTTAAGATGGGAACTGAAAATGCCTTTAAACCACAGAAAGGTGAGAGATGTCACTCTCAATCATTCTTTCTTGCTAGGAAGCATTTGAGCAGGGAAAAGGGCATTATGGACTAAACAGGGGTAGGGTTTGTTCTGTGAAGTCTGGACTCAGTCAAAGGGCTGCACCTGAGGACCTAGAGGGCCACGTGTGACTAAATGAAGGTCAAAACACAAAAAATTTTCATTGAGTGGATTTAAAGATTCAGGTTGTAAAAATAGTGCTTAAAGTTTCTGGGTGAGATGAAAGAAAGAAAAAAATAATAGGTTGAGCAGGCCCAGCTGCCTTTGCACCATTAGAGACTGTAGTGACTTGCTAATGACTGATTTGCCACAGCTGCACCCAGGGCCACAGCCGTCTCAGACAGACAATCCTAAATCTGTAATCAGAGGCTGGGAGGCAGCAGCTGAGACTGCTAGAGATGAAAGATCTGCTATGATTTAAACACATGCCCATGGCAGCAGCAGCAGTAAAACTCAATTTTCACTCCAATCAACACACTCACCATGCATACAAGACCAGCTTGTATTAGGGAAGTAAACTAACATTAGCAATCACACTTAGGTTCCATTCCTGGGATATATTCATAACTATATCTGCTCTTTTGTATTTTCCTGTATCATATCACTAGGTCTTTCATGGGAAGGCATCATCACTTCCAATATGAATCTGTTGGTGTTGGTTTTAGCAATTGGGGGGACCATAAAATGGACCTTGTGTTTCTGCTGCAAAGGGTTTGGGGAGAAAGGGGGCTGAGTGACTCTAATGGAGAAAGTGGCCACTCTGACTTTGTTTGTAAAGGGGATAGAATGGAAAGACGATTTGTATTGGTCTATTTTTGTAATTTCAAGTGCCTCTTATAGCCTAATTAACTTTTGAAAAAGTTGTTGTCTCCATCCTTTGGTGACCAAATGTATATAATTGGAGTCCAGTCCATGGACAGAATGCATCCACTTGCTTGGCTGATATGACTTTAACTCATGGAGAGGCTAAGGAGCCTGCTTTTAGAAGTTATGATGACATGGGATGGAGGTGCCTTGAAGAGAAATGTGAAGTATTTGTAGACATTCTGTTACTGGTTTCAATCTGCTAACCATCTGGTTAGGAGGAATGTTTTGTTTTGGTATTTTTTATTGACTACATAGCTAGAATGGAGGATGTCTTCAAAAAAGCAGTCAGCATCCCTGATGTCTTCATTGTCTTCAGCTGTGCTCTTAAAGGATCATGGGGGACTCTTTCAGTCACAACAATACCATAAGGGGAGAGTGGTTTTGGGTCCTTCTAACCTTAGGCTTTGTGGCCAAGTAAAGGGACTTGTTCTTGGCCTCTCATGGTTGTTCTTTTATGTCTAAGTGAAAGGTATAGAGACCTGGACATTGTGAGTTTCCACAAGGTCAGAAGCAGTACCATAATATCTTGGCATTTTAGTGTCTATGTTGGAAATCTATGACAGCATCATTGCCCCAAGGAGTAAGGAATAACCTTCAGAATGCAGTCTGACAATAGTTATGACAAAGACTCATCTAGCTATACCACTTATAGACATAAACTTGGTGGCACCAGTAAGATGTCTGAATTGTGCTATATTGGGCTTATTACTCTCCTGAAGACCAAGCTGATATAGAGAGGAGAGTATGAAAATTTAGAGATATCTCCACTCCAAATGTTCATATGGACTATTTGTGCCTCCCCCTCCAATTATTAGGGGAAATGTTTGTTATATCTATAAAGTAAATATCCTTTTGTAAAATCTAATTGATGTTGAATGGAACTGGGGAGCTACTCAGTGGTATCCAACAAGGTAGAGTTAAACCAATTGCAGTAGAAAAGAGAGAAACTTAAAACCTCTCATAATGTCCTAGAATTCAGAAGGGCAGGTATAGCCAACCTGGCTTGGGGAGAGTGAGCAAGAGTGAATTCACTACCAGTAAATAACCTTTTTTTCTTGATATAAGGTGTAATCAGATAAGTAGACTGCAGAACTCCTAAATTGGTAGCATTTACCTGAACATATCAAAGTCCAAAATCTCTGTCCAGGTTCCAGAGAAACCTTAAAGGTCTGTGAAGGTAAATACTCTGGCTGCTTAGTCTTGACTCCATAGATTTCATTGCTGATTCTGAAAACAATTTCCTCTCACCCCCAAACTTACAGTTCTACCAATAGCCAAACATTTGGGTTGAGGGACACAGAATACTCATAGAGTGGGAGAGGCTAAAAAGATTGCCCTCTCACATGCCAACCGCTGACTTTCCTCCTCAAAATGAGTGCACATACACACACACACACACACACACACATACACACACACACACACACACACACACACACACACACACACACACACACACACACACATATCCCCAGGCAGGCAAAAACTCAGCATGGTTATTTTCCACTGAGCATCTACTCTGTGCACAACACTTCAGTATTTCGATGGAGCCGTGATCTCCACATGGGTATGCTCTCCATCTGGTCCTTCTCATGCTGTGCAAGAATTCTTGTCCGCATCCTCCCATAAATCTTTCAACAAGGATCTACCCAACATGTTAAAGGTTTTCCTTTAGCTTCTTTGAGGTCCTTGACAATTTCACAGGTACTGCCTTCGGCTTTCTCATTCAAAGATACCCACCCAGTCCAACTTATTTTCCATTTATATATTTCCTGGACAATATCCTTCATAATATTTCTTCACATAATCTTTCTTGATGTGCTACCATCTACTTACACCAAATGGGAATTTCCCCCATTGCCCTTTAGACCACCGATCATCTTTGTTCTTTGAAGATTATGTTGTTGTCTGATTTGAACCCATAATAGAATCCCTCCAACTTACTTTCTCCCATTCAGTTCAACTTAATGTTCACCAGCAGGTCTTGCTCAAGCTAGCCCCATGGGCTGCCCATCCAATAGCACATAGGCAGCTGGATAGTGCAATGTACTGAGTGCTAGACCTGGCGTCAGGAAGATCTGAATTCATATCTGGCCTCAGATACTTACTAACTGTATGACCCTAGGCAAGTCACCTAACTTCTATCTGCCTCAGTTTCCTCATCTGTAAAATGGGAATAATAATAGCACTTACCTACCAAAATTATTGTGAGAATAAAATAAAGTGGTATCTATAAGCATTTTGTAAACTTTAAACTGTAATAAAAATTATAGTTATTATCACCATCATCATTATTTTAGCATAGTCTAGATAATAGAAATGGGGTGTTGAGTATGTTCAGGGAGGACCAGTACCTTTGGTGTGATGGCTGCCGAGCCCTTTTCAGGGCTCTTTCCACCTTCGGTGTTCACCTGTTCCACCCACCTCTCACCTGTGGCTCCAAGAAGCTACAGCATGTGCAGCAGCCACACCCTGGTAACAGGCCAAACCAGGATGAGGGTAAGCAAGGGGTCTCAAACCCATTGGTGAGTTAGGGGGGTGTCTATCCCAAGCAGGTGAAGACTTCCTCTGGTGGAATGGGCAGATGAGAACAATTTGTTCCAATGGCCATGAAGGCAGCAAAAGCACATGATGTGGAGCGTTTAGAGCTTGGTTAGACACTGAAGATGTCAAGTTTATCCACTGCATCCTGAGCCATCGCCAGTCATCTTGACTCTGTCCTGCCCCTGGACTATGATGATTCTGGAGGAGAGAGTGAGGCTGACAACTTTGTGCAACTCTGCCTCACTTAAACCCAACTTATGTAGAAATCAAAAGACATCACCCATACCATTTTACTATTATGCCTCAAAGTCCTGTGGCAACAGGCAAATGATGAAGCAGCAGGTGCAGATACACTGGAAGCTGTAGTCACAACCCTACACACATGTGGCCCAGGCCATACAGTCATTTCTCACTGGAAGTAGCAGTGGGACTGGGCAGCCCCTGAGTGTCTGAGCACCCTTTTAAGAATCACACTGCTCACTTCCTGATGTGAGAAACGGGGCTAGAAAAGGTACCCTAAACATTGTCTGCTTACCCAACCCTGGCCTGATTACCGCAACAGGTGGGGAATCCCACTATGTGGTTGAAACACACACAAAAAAATGTACAAAATGTACAAAAACATCTGCAAAAATGATTCCACTCACCTTCAGAACATGCACACACTAATAGACAGCACAAAATCCAGTAGACCTGAAAGATGAACTGCTCTTGTTGCAGGAGAACTCAACAGGTATCACATCCAAATAGCAGCCCTGAGTGAAACAAGGTTGGCAAGTGAAGGGCAGCCTACCAAAGTTGGAGCTGGGGACACATTTCTCTGGAGTGGGTGCATTGAAAGGGAGGGCTGTGAAGCTGGCATGGGTTTTGCAATCAAAACTAATCTAATCAGCAAGCTGGTATGCCTGCCAAAAGGAGTGAATGACAGATTCATGACAATGAGATTGCCACTTGGAGGAAAATGCCATGCTACCAACATCGGTGCCTATGCTCCAAACATGCCTAACCCTGATGAGGTGAAAGAAAAATTTTATGAAGACCTAGAGACCCTTATCATCAATGTTCCAAAAGAGGACAAGCTCATCATTCTGGGTGACTTTAATGCTAGAGTAGGCTCAGACTACCAGACTTGGCAGGGAGTCCTAGGGAGGAGTGGAGTTGGAAACAGCAACAGCAATAGTCATTTGCTGCTGAAGACTTGTGCATCACATGACCTTCTCATCACCAACACTGTCTTCTGTTTACCTAAATGCAGTAAAACTTCATGGATGTACCCTCACAGCAAACACTGGCATCTAACAGACTATGTGATTGTAAGGAGAAGAGACAGACAAGATGTGAGAGTGACAAAGACAATGTGTGATGCAGAGTGCTGGACTGATCATAGACTTATTCTTTCCAAGATAAATATTTGCATTCATCAAAAGTGCCTCCCTCAAAGCAAAATGACACCCAGAAGAATTAATGTCAAGAAATTAGACCTTTTCTCAGAGTGAACAGTTTGTTGCTAATTTGGAGAGAAAGTTGAGCCAACACACAGTTGGCAACAGTGGAGCAGAAAAGGAGTGGACAGCTTTCAGAGATTTGGTGTACAGCACTGCATTTGCTCACCTGGGTCAGAACACTCACAAATCACCAAGACTGGTTTGATGAAAATGATGGGGAAATTCAGAAACTGCTAAACAAAAAATGAGAATTCCACAAGATACACCAGCACTTCTAGTGTACCCACATCAGAAAGGGTGCTGTGCTCTTTGAGTAAAGCAGAATTGAGACAGCACAAAGTAAACATAGGATGTGCAAATTTGGAGTATCCACCCCAAATATTCACACAGACTATCTTTGCCCAGCCTGTGGTAGAGTATTCCAAGCTCATATTGGTCTGATCAGCCACAGTTGGACACACTGAAACTTCACTTCATCATGGTGATATAATTTTGGTCCTCTTGAAAAATGAAGGACAACAATCGACCAACCAGATAATAGGAATTCTTTACTTATTCAAAGGGGATATAATAGGACATTGATCAAAGCTAGTTCAGTGTTTGGGAGGCTACAAAGGAAAGTGTGGGAGAAAAGGGGTGTTAGGAAGCCTAGGAAACTGAAGGTTTACAGATCCATTGTGCTAACCTAATTGTTGTTGCCTGTGAATCCCAGACATTATACCATTGTCATGCCAGGAAGCTAAATTGCTTCCATTTGAATTGTCTTAGAAAGATTCTGAAGGTCACCTGGCAAGATAAGGTACAAAACACTGAGGTCTCTTCTGGACTTAAACTGCCAAGCATTCTAATTCTCCTACAATTCTACACAATTCCAATGGGCTGGAATTGTACAAATATATGCTTGCCTAAAAGACTAATCTAATGAGAACTCAAGTAAAGAAGATGCTTACATAGTATTCAGAAGAAGCAATACAAGAACACTCTCAAAGTCTTTCTGAAAAAGTTTAGAATCAATTGTGAGACATGGAAGACCCTGGCAAAGAACTGCCCAGCATGAGTGAAGCAGAATTGTAGTAGCTCAAAAGCAATGTGAGATGTGCAAATTTAGAGACATCTCTGCTCCAAATGTTCATATGGAATATTTGTACCTGACCTGTGGTAAAGTCTTCTGAGTTCTTACTGGTCTGATCAACCAGTCAGAAACATTGTACCTTGACTCCAATGTAGTAATCATTTTGGACCTCTTTAAGAATGAAGGACAACAACCAGATAAAGGGAAAGTCTAATAACACTAACCGATCTTTCAAGAGAAGGGAAAAAAGGAAGAACCATGGTAAGAAAATTATCCTCATCCATGGCTTACCTACTCAGAAGCAACCCCACTTGGGACCCAACTGGAACTGGCCAATTGGTTGACATAGCTTTTTCTTTCTTTCTTTGTTTTTCATTCTTTCTGTTTTTTTTCTTTCTCTTTCTCCCTTTCTTCCTTTCTTGATTGCTTTTTCCCTCCTTCCCTTTCTTCCTTCCTTCTTTTTTCCTTTCTTCCTTCCTTCTTTCCTTTCTCTTCCCTCTGCCCACATAGGGCATCATACTCTTTTCTGGGGGGGTGCTCTACCCAAAGGAATATAAATTTTGAATACTGAAACCTCACAAGATATCTTGGGGATTGTGGGCTAGATATCATTCTTAAGAACTTTGCCTTAAACCCAAATCACTCTGGCTCTCATTGATTGGCCAACAATAGGTCTCAGGCCAAGCCCCACTTGGTCATTGTTTGGGCACTAATTGATTCACAGTGGATGTAAATAGAGGTTGTTTCTGTTTTGGCCAGAAACTGGGGGTCTTCCTGTCCCAGAGTGATTTCTTTTTGATTAAGTAAAAGAGGACATTCTCTGCCTCATTTGTTACCTAGTCTTAATCCAATTGGGTGTTACTTCAGTCAAACTGAGGCTTGTTAAAGATGTCAGCTTCTAAAGGTCAAGGTCTTCCACTGCATCCAGGGCCATCTCCAGTTGTCCTGATCTATATCTTTTTTTTTATTTTAAAACTTTATTTATTAATTTTTAGTTTTCAACATTCATTTCCACAAAATTTTGAGTCCCAAATTTTCTCCCCATCTCTCCCCTCCCATACCCCATAACATTTGGCATTCTGATTACCCCTTTCCCTCCATATGCCCTCCCTTCTATCACACCTCTCCCTTCCCTTATCCCCATCTTCTCTCTTTTCTTGTAGGGCAAGATAGATTTCTATAACCCTTTACCTATATTTCTTATTTCACAGTTGTATGCAAAAACATTTCTCAACATTCATTCTTAATACTTGGAGCTCCAACTTCTCTTCCTTCCTCTCTCCCCACCCATCCCCACTGAGAAGGCAAGCAATTCAATATGGGCTATACATGTGTAGTTTTGCAAAGACTTCCATGATAGTCATGTTGTGTAAGACTGACTATATCTCCCTCCATCCTATCCTGCCCCCCATTTCTTCTATTCTCTCTTTTGACCTTGGCCCTCACCATAAGTATTTACTCCCTTCTCCCACTTGCTCTCCCTTCCATCATCCCCCTAACCCCACTTGTCCCCTTCTCCCCTACTTTCCTGTGGTATAATATAGATTTTCATACCAAATTGAGTGTTCATTTTATTCCCTCCTTAAGTCAAATGTGATGAGAGGAAGCTTCGCTTTTTCCCTCTCACCTCCTCCCTTTTCTCCTCCATTGAATAAACTTATTCTTGCCTCTTTTGTGAGAGATAATTTGCCTCATTCTGTTTCTCCCTTTCTCCTCCTAATATATTACCTTCTCACTCTTTGATTTTGTTTTTTTAGTTATAATCCCTTCTTAATCAATTCACCCTATGCTATCTGTTTATCTATCTATCTATCTATCTATCTATCTATCTATCTATCTATCTATCTATCTATCTATCTATCTATCTATCTATTTATCCATCCATCCATCCATCCATCCATCCATCCATCCATCCATCCATCCATCCATCCATCTATCTATCTATCTATCTATCTATCTATCTATCTATCTATCTATCTATCTATCTATCTGTCTGTCTCTCTATGTGTGTGTGTGTAATCCCTCCAAGTACCCAAAAACTGAGAAAAGTCTCAAGACTTACAAATATTGTCTTTCCATGTAGGAATGTAAATAGCTCAACTTTAGAAAGTCCTTTATAATTTCTCTTTCTTGTTTACCTTTTCATGCTTCTCTTGATTCTTGTGTTTGAAAGTCAAATTTTCTTTTCAGATTTCATCTTTTCATCAAGAATGCTTGAAAGTCCTCAATATCATTGAATGACCATTTTTTCCCTTGAAGTATTATACTCAGTTTTGCTGGGTAGGTGATTCTTGGTTTTAATCCTAGTTCTCTTGACTTCTGGAATATCATATCCCAAGCCCTTCACTCCCTTAATGTAGAAGCTGCCAGATCCTGTGTTATCCTGATCATATTTCCACAATACTCAAATTATTTCTTTCTAACTGTTTACAACATTTTCTCCTTGACCTGGGAACTCTGGAATTTGGCTACAATATTCCTAGTAGTTTCTCTTTTTGGATATCTTTCAGGAAGCGATCAGTGGATTCTTTCAATATTTATTTTGCCCTCTGGTTCTAGAATATCAGGGCAGTTTTCCTTGGTAACTTCATGAAAGATGATGTCTAGGCTCTTTTTTGATCATGGCTTTCAGGTAGTCCTATAATTTTTAAATTGTCTCTCCTGGATCTATTTTCCAGGTTAGTTGTTTTTCCAGTGAGATATTTCACATTATCTTCTATTTTTTCATTCTTTTGGTCTTGTTTTGTAATTTCTTGATTTCTCATAAAGTCATTAGCTTTCATCTTTTCCATTCTAATTTTTAAAGAACTATTTTCTTCAGTGAGCTTTCGAACCTCCTTTTCCATTTGGCTAATTCTGCTTTTTAAAGCACTCTTCTCCTCATTGGCTTTTTAGGCCTCTTTTGCCATTTGAGTTAGTCTATTTTTTTGTGTTAATTTCTTCAGCATTTTTTGGGGTCTCCTTTAGCAAGCTGTTGACTTGATTTTCATGGTTTTCTTTCATCGGTCTCATTTTTCTTCCTAATTTTTCCTCCACCTCTCTTACTTGATTTTTTTTTCATTTTTAACACAGTTCATATCACATAAAACAATTCCAACTTTTGGTCAGGTGATACTTCTTTCAAAGCATTTAGAATATAGACCACAAATGAATTATTTTTTTAACATTATACAACTGAGACACAAATAATAACTATGTATGCTAACTTCATAAGCCCTTAACCTAATTGTCTTTACACTATTACTAAGAATTAAAGGACCCTAACTTATTGTTGTTGGTCTAAAGTCTTAAGCCTAATAGCTTAATTTCAGACTTAATCTCGGATGTTCCCCTACCAACAATCTATAATTTAATGGATCTGGTATTAAGCTTACAAACCTTTTGACTATAGGACTTAAAGTCTGCCATATATCAGTGGGAAAATTGAGTCAGGATAATCCTACCTCAGCCCAGGCTGAACAGCTGCTCTCACACCCTTCCCATGAGATCACCTTTTGCAGTTCATACCAGCATCTCACAGGCTTACTGGCAACAGGGACTGGAGGCTCAGACCACCTTTCTTGCTATCCATACCTGGTCTTACTTGATTTTCAAAATCTTTTTTGAGCTTTTCCATGGCCTGAGACCACTGCATGTTTATTTTGGAATTTTGCATGCATAAGCCTTGACTTTTAGGTCTTCCTCTGAAGACCTGAATTGTTCTTCCTCATCAGAAAGGATGGAATAGAATACTTTCTCACTTTGTCTTCTTCTTTTATAAAAATTTTATTCTTTGTCTTATTCTTATAATACTTTGTCTTATTTTTTTTCCCCTTTTTTGGCCATTTTCCCAGCCAGTTACTTGACTTTGGGGATCTTTGTCAGGCCCTAGCTCGGGGCTGAGATTCAGATCAGCTGCTCAATTCCCCCAGGGGCTCTAAGTGGAGGGCTCCAAAAATGCAAACTGCCACTGCAGTGGCTGCTGCAGGGATCCAAACTGTGCTCCCCTCTCCTGGGAGAAGTAGCCCTCCCACTGACCTTGGAAGCTGTTTGTGGATTGAGTAATCTGGGAACCAGTGCTCCCAGTGGCTCCCTGAAGTCTATGCAGAGTCCTGTTCCCTGCCACATTGGACTGTGCTCTGCACTTCCTAGGCTCCTTGATCTACATCTTGCCACTGTACTCAGATGACTCTAGAGGAGAAAGTGAGGCTGGTGACTTTGCAATTTCCTTCTCTTAAATCCAATTCACTTGCATGTCATGGCATCACTTCTCTGATGTCATGGTCCTCTGAGAATGAAGGACAAACAACAACCCACTCTGAGTGTCCTCCAACGCTCTGCTCTGGGTCCCATCCTCTTCTTCCTCTATACTACCTTGCTTGGTGTCACCAGGTCCAAAGCATCTCTTTGAACATGATTTCAAAACCTCTATCCAGTCCTAGTTGCTTTCCTGACTCCAAGTTCTTCATCCTTAACAGATTTTAGAGCTTTTCAAAGTGTACATTTAATGGGCATTTCTAGCTCATACTCAAAACAGAACCCATCTTTCACCAAAAAACCCATCCCTATTGCTGTCCAGGACATCACCATAAGTCTTCCAAGTCCACAATCTTGGTATCATCATTTGCTCCTCACCCTCACTCACTTTATATGTCCAGTATATTACCAAATCTTGCCCTTTCTATTTTCACAATGTCCCATTCTCTGAACCACAGTACTAGCTCAGGTCTTTATCAGCTCTAAATTGATCTACTGCAAGACTCTTCTAACTATTCTCCTTTCTTCAAGTTTCTTCTCCCCATTTGTCCACTCTAATCCATACCCTGTTTAGTTACCAACATGATTTTCAAAAAGCATAGCTCTGACCATGCTCCTCCCAAAGGGTTCAGAGAGCTTAAATGGGTCCCTATTACTTCCAGAATAAAATTAAACTTCTTTATTTGACATTAAAGCTCTTCCAAACCTGGATCCACCCTCCTTTTGAGTCTTAATACATTTTACTCACCTTTACATGCTTCATGTTTTAGCAATGTTGGTCCACTTAGAGTTCTTCAGACATGACACTCCATGGCCCATCTCTGGTTCCTCCAATGGCCTAGAATTTTTATCTCCTCATCTCTTCACCTTAGTTTCCTTGATTTCCCTCAAGACTCAGCTTAAATTCCACCTATAAAAAGAAAGCTTTCCCTGGCCTCTCCAATTCCCAATTTCAAATGTGACATATAGAAAATTTGAGAGACATAGTTTCTGAGTAATTAACAATCATTTTGTTAATTATGTCTAGTAGGTATTAATTATAAAAGGGTCATTTAGCTGTCTTTCCTAAACCAAAGACCCCTCATGGAACCCAGTCATTGCTTATATGCTCTTGGAAGAATAGGCATTCCTGAGGCTAGAAATTAATTCTGATTGGTTAACAAGTAATGAGAGAATGAATATTATAATGAGAGGAGGGCTTGTTTTAATGAAGATCTAGGGGACTTGACTCTGATTACTCAATCTTGGACAAAAAGACTTACCTATGCCCATACTGCCCCTAAGGTAATCTAGACAAAAGGGGTAATCCACTTCTACTCAGACCTGTCTGACCAAAACGTGGTAGGCCAAAATTCACGACTTTCTCTAGACTAGAATTTCTTTACCTTTTGGTCATTTCTAAGTTTCCCTAGTTGGGAGCATCTTGCCCAATATTTCATCTTATCATTAGGCCTACCATTCAAAGGCTTGCTGGATAACCTACAGGGGCTGATTTCAGAATAAGAAATAAGTAGTGGAAAAACCTTAGTCCTATTTCAATCATTGGTCATCAATATAAGAGAAAAATAATCATTTCTTTCATTAGTATCTTCCTTACCTGTTCTTGACATCCTGGACTTCAAAACCATGTCTCCACTGCTGTCTCATCTTAGAAATTCCTTAGAGCCTAGGACCTCCTTACTCCAAAATAACCTACTACTCTTACAGTCTTCTTACCATGAAATATCTATCTGTAATGTTCACCCTCAATCCCTTCTTCCACTGGTAAGTTCCTTCTGGAGCCTCTATTTTGTGGAGGGGCCCAAGTCAGTTTGCCTTCATTCCTCTCCTACACCTTTTCCTCACTTACTTTATTTCAAAACCATATCCTCAGGCTGGATACCGTCACCTCCAGACCTTGCCGTCACTTTTCAATTTCCTTTTGTGTATTATTTCCCCCATTAGAATATAAGCTCTTTAAGGGAAGGGACTGTCTTTCATTTTCTTATAGTACCTGACACATAGTGTTTAATAAATGCTTCCTTCCTTGCTTGCATCCTTCTTTTCTTTCTTCCATCCTTCCAATTCAGATTATCTTCCAACTACTCTGTATATATCCTGTATATACCTAATTGTTTCTATATTGGCAACCCCATTAGAATGTATGGTCTCTGAGGACAGAGATGGTGTTTTTTGCCTTTCTTTGCATCCCCAGTACTTAGCATAGTACCTGGCACATGGTACCTTAGTGACACATTTATTAAGTACTTTCATTGTGTCGAGTAGTCAGTCCTAGGAAAAGCTGCTACAAAGATGTTGGCAACCACATAGTATGCCAACTAACTAATAGAGAAGGCATCATTGTTGATATGAACCATTTTCTTCCTTTGGTTTTATGGGATATGCCAAAGGCAGCTCCAGTCTAGAACAGAAAATAATTTGTAAAATCATATGGAGCAGGACTGTGGAGCACCATGAGTAGTAACACCTCATAAAACAAAAAGAAGTAGCTTCAGTGCATCCTTATGAATTTTATTCTGATTAGATTTGTCCTAATATCAAAATCATTTTGAATCCTGACTTTCAATGAGTGTTATCTATCTCTCTCTGCTGTGAAATATTATATTATCTCTGTGAGATATTAATATTATAGTAATATATATTATAGTGATATATAATGTATATTACAATAATTATTATTATAGTAATACATAACAAAATAATTAATATTAATATCTCTGTAAGAGACAATTTCAAAATTAGAAAGCATATCATATATGCCTTTATCTATGTCATTGATTTTTTAAAAAGTATTAAGACACAGAATCCTGGGGTACTCCACTAGAGATCTCTATTCCAATTAAAATTGAACCATTAATAGAGTTTTTTATCTAGCAATTTAATCATTTCCCACTCTAATTATACTATTGTCTAGCCCATTCTTTTTTTCAAAAAGAATAGCAAAATAAATTTTTACAAACACATTATTGAAATCCAGGTGAATTCTAACTTTAGCTTTTACCTGATTGACCAAACCAGTAATCCTGTCCAAAAAATAAAAATAAATAAAAGGAAATATTATTAATCTGGCAAAATCTGATTTTTTTAAAAACCAAAAATTTTTATGGATGCTATTTTCTCTCTTTCCCTATCTTACCCAGCAAACCCTCCATTGTAACAAAGATTGAAAAGAAAAAAAAAATAGTTCCATAAAACCATCAATACAACTAACCATTTCTGACAGCATATACAACACCCTACACACCATGACATGAGTTGGTCTTTTTGAAGCCAAATTGATGCTTTGTGATCAACACTTCCTTTTCTGGATGTCCAATGGTTGTATCAAGAATTGAACCGAAGATTATAACCCCTCTTTGCCTCAGTTTCCTCAATTATACAATAGGGGGGTAACAATAGCACCTACCTCATAGGATTGTTGTGAAGATCAAAAAAGACAATATTTGTAAAGCTCTTACTACATAATTTATGCTTAATAAATGCTTATTCCCTACCTTTTCCTTTAAGTGACTTACCCAAGGTCATCCAACCTCTAAGTAACTGGACCCAAGTGTCCTAATTCCTATCCCAGGGCTCTTTGAACTATATTATAGCCAATTCTAAAAGAGTGAATGATGGTTGCAAAAACATTTAATTTTAGAACTACGAGAACACTTAGAGATAATTGAGTCTAATCCTCTCATACTACAAAGGAGGTCACTAAGTCCCTGAGAAATGTACTAGCTTGCCCAAAATCACATAACTTATAAGCCACAGAGTCCGTCAAGATCTTCTGTTTGGCACCTTTTCCACTATACCTCATAAGGTTGCCAATCCTGGAATGTCCCATGAAGTATAAAGCATTATTAATAACACATATTTGCAATAATGTTGGCAACGTTATGTAATTCACAATAATGTAGATGTTATAATAATTTGAAAAAATAGTTTCTAGTAACTTTTTAATTGGGAATATTAATAGTAAGGGTTAATTTGTGTAGTTTGGTCTCCTAAACAACATTTATAATACAATGGAGGAAATATTGAGTTTTTTTTAAGTTACAAATAAGTTATTTTTAAATGAAATTTTGGAACACAACCAATGTATAAACTGGAGACTAGAGGCATTAAATGAATCTTGTTTATGCTTACAATATAATTTATTTAAAATAGCTACATTTAAATATTAATATGTAGTCTATGTATAAATACCCTCTATATTCATGATTACAGTATATGCATTTTAAGCATAATTAGGTCATATTTATGAAGCATCCTTTTGTGCATAAGGAATAGACATTCTACATTCTTAATTTCCTATAATACTTTCCTTCTAAGAATTTTTGATGGTAAAAGGAAAAGGTAAAATGTGTACCAGAAAAGATGGTCAGTTTACTAAAGACTAAATTGAAATGAATGATTATAAGTAAAAATATTTATGAACTATTTATAGTACTTTAGTTTGTATAATTCATATTGTACTATTTTTAATTACTTAATTTAATTATTTTTATTTTTTATAAAAAAATTTCCTTATCTGTGCACTACCAATAACCATATATCAAAAACTGTTCATGTTTTATTTTTCTATCAAGAAAATATTTAATATAGTGTCAAAAAGTGGTCTTTTACATGTTTCTGAGGTTCAGAAGTGTGAGAGAACTAAGTTCAATCCCCCTGTTTTACAGATAAAATGGGCTACAGAGAAGGGATTTGACTTACCTATAAGTAGCAATAATTTATAAATCAGATAGACCTTAACATCGATTACCTAAAAGTGATGTGGCAATCAATGGGGAGGCAAATTTAGGCTTAATGTAAAAGGAAAAATTTTTAAAGCTAAAAGGGAAATGGATGACCTTACAGGGTAGTGAGTTCCCTGTTAATTGAGGCATTTCAGCAAAAACTAGTTAGGTGGTTAAGTGGATAGAGCACCAGTGCAGGAGTCAGGAGGATCTGAATTCAAATCTCACCTCAGACACTTCACACTCACCAGCTGTGTGACCTTGGCCAAGTCACTTAACCCCAACTGTCTAATCCTGGGTCATCTTCAGTCATCCTGATGAATATCTGGTCACTGGATTCAGATGGCTCTGGAGGAGAAGTGGGGCTGGTGACCTGCACAGCCCTCCCTCACTCAGAATAAAGTCAAGGACAAGTCATGTCATCATTTCTCTGATGGCATGGTCTTCTTTGGCAACAAAGGACAAACACACAGATTGACTACCTGGTAGTACTCTCACTGTAGAAGTTCCTTCTCAGGTATGAGTTAGACTAGTGGGCTCCTGAACTTCTTTCTAAGTCTGAAATTCAGTGATTTTATGTTTACTTGATTCTTAATTTCTTAACCTCAGAGTATCCTGCTACTGAGGACAGCAAGGTGGCATATTGGATAGAGTACAAAGCCTAGAATTAGGAAGACCTGAGTTCAAATCCTGCCTCAGACATGTATTAGGTATGTGACCCTGGGCAAGTCACTTCACCCTATTGGTCTCAGTTTCCTCATCTGTAAAATGAACTGGAGAAGGAAATGGCCAATCCCTCCATTATCTTTGCCAAGAAAGTCCTGAATGAGGTTGTAAAGAGTCAGACATAATTGAAACAACTGGACAGAAAGAATCCTGCTACTTAGTTTTTGCTGTGTTGATTACAGGATGAAGGAAAATGTCGGCCACTGGATGTAACAAAGTTAGAAGGTGCAGAAGTTGAAATAGACAGCAGCTTGGGCAAACCATTTGTGTTTAAATGTGTGCCCCAATCTGGAACCAGGACTTTTTGCCTCTGTGCTACCTCAAACCAAGAGATGAAAAGGTAATCAATTCATTTCACTCACTCATTGGTTTCTCTTTGTCTCTGTCTCTGGCTGTCTGTATCTGCCTCTTTCTTTCTCTTCTGTTATCTCTCCTCTCTCTGTCTCTCTATCTCTGTTTCTCTTTCTGTCTCTGTCTTCTGCCTCTCTCTCCTCTCTGTCTCTTTGTCTTTCTCTTCTTTGTCACTGTCTTTTCTCTCTCTTCTCTGGTTGTCTCTCTTTCTGTTTACATTTCTGATTCTCTCTGTCCCTCCTCTGTCACTCTCACTCCATCTCTTTCTTTGTCCTCCATCTCTGTTTTTCTTCTCTGTATTATCTCTCTCTTCTCTAGCTGTGTCTCTCTGTGTCTGTCTCTTTGTCTCTTCTTCTATATGTTTCTGTCTCTCCTCCCCAATTCCTGGTTTGGATGTGTCTTTTTTCTAGTTCAAGGGAATTGGAAATAGAAGAAATAACATAATTACAAGAAGCAGGAAATTTGTCCCAGTACAAGGCATGACAACTTGTGTTCTACAACCTTTACTCCTTTTTCCTTTCAGAATAGATTTTAAAAGGGTGTGATAATGACTTCCTGGTTCACATTCTACAAATCTCATCTAATAGTTCTCATGCTCAAGCTTTCCATCATTTAGATTTTACCTAGTTCAGGCCCTTATCACCCCTGTCTAGACTATTGCATTACATTAGCTTTCTAATTGGATTCCCTGACTCGTCTCCTCACTCCATCATCTTCCAGACAGCTATTGAGGTGATTTTACTAAAAGATAGGTCTTTTGATGTCTCTACTCTACCCAATAAACTACAACGGCTTCCTATTCCCTCTAGGTTCTGATATAAACTCCTTTGTTTGGCATCCAAAGCTCTTCACAATATGCCTCCTTCCTGCCTTTATTTTAACACATTGCTATACTTCCTGCACTCTATGGTCTAATCATCCTATCTTGCTCACTGTTCTTCATGCAGGAGGGCTTCCCAACTGTGTGCCTTTGCCCTGGACATTCCCTATACCTGGAATACTCTTCCTCCTAATCCTACACTTGTTGAATCCCTAGCTTTTTTTAAAATTCAGGTCAAACACTCCTTTCATCCAATGAAACACTTATTCTGTTTAAACGATGGCTTTCATCAAGTTAACATAATTCTTCAACTTTATTATATACTTGCAGCATAATTTTTCAGCATGAACAGTCTCTCCATGGGTGCTGATCATAATCCTTTAGACATCTTAGTACACACTGTCCTTGAGTTGTGGTGGAGGAAAAAAACCTCATCCCCTGTGATTAGCCCCATCATGAAAAGGCCCCTACCCTTAACTGGAACACTTCATAGACAACATATACAGAGTCTGGCATTGGAAGGATACTCACAGGAGTTCCAACTTTGTACTACCTGGCAGGGCTTAAACCCTATTGCTATATATAGTCTTTAAGAACTCACAGCTACAGCCATAGTCTCAGGGGACTTCCATGATGAAACATGCTATCCACTTCCACCCAACTCCAGAGAGAGATCATGATGAATTCAGAATGAAGATTGAGACTTTTGAGTTTCTTTGGACTTGATCAAAGTTTTGCTTGACTATGCATGTTTGCAATACTTTTTCTCTTGCTTTCAAAACAAAGAGGACAGGGAAGAGAAGAGGAGAAGGAAAAGAGAGAAAAAGAATGCAGATCTGAAAATAAAACAAAATGTTTTTGTAATGCAAAAAAATATAAAAGAACCCATGATCACTTTTTTTGTTTTTTTGCCACAATGATGCATTGGTGTAAGACTTGAATGGAAAACTTTGCTCCATACTTTTAAACAAAAGCTGCTCTCATTTTACTCTGTTTCAGGTGGCTGGAAGCGATGGACAAAGCTGCACATCCTGTCTGTCAGGTAATAAACAATTTTTGATAATTATCCCAACCCTTATTTGTTTTTCTTTTCAGAGGTGCAAAGAACAAAATTCAGTGTCATGTCATGTAGTCAAGCTTGTGACCTGATAACATTATTCTAAAAAGTTTGAAAGAAAATGGTAGGTCAACAGATTCTGTAGGAGAATTGCCTTCCTGTAGTTCTCCTTTCATATTAGTGTTGTACATTTTATCCTTCCCAGAAACCCTGGATGGCATTTGCTGAAAAGTGTGAAATAGCAGATTCTCATGCTAAGTATATTGGACCAACTTCCATTCTCCCTTCTAATGAAAAAGTATGGATTATACTCACAGAGGCTTCCAGATAAATGCCCAAAAGCTCATTAGAGTAACGTTGTTAGCAATAGGGTTTTGATACATAAGCCAAGGAGAGCCACTGAGATTTTCAGACTTTCTGCCCCTAGTCTATTGTTTCAGACACTTATTTCCTCTCAAAGCTTCTTCTCCAACATTGGAACAGTGTTATAGGGATTTGACCTGTACACCAAAAAGCAGAAGCAGAACCAGAAGTCAGGATTGTCATTTAAGTCCCTGAGAGTTTTGACTATGGTTTCCTTTGTACTTAAACTGTTGCATTTTGAAATGAAATAAATTGATTATATACTTACTAGATTTCAAAGGGAAGGGCTCTCATTTACCATTAGCTTTAATCATTCTGCTTTGGATCTGAGACTGAAAAAAGTACTAATGGGGATTTTCAATTTCCTAGAAGAAACTACAAATTGTTAAAACAAAATAAAACAACATCAGCAGAAGTCTTTGGGATGAATGGTCTCCACTGAAAAAGTTTGACCTTCACATATGTGTTTTCTACTTTTCAAAGATGATTTTGAAGATTTCCAATTAAATTTGCTACCCAGGTTTCTATAATCCTCACTTGTTTTTATCACAGCAAGACCTATGTCTCATTTCATCACTCAGTTCTCTAATATATTTCCAGCACATCACCCTAATGAGTTTTAATATTTTAGACTGTCTACCCTACTTGGAATAAATGTACAAGGACATAGTAGATAAATATACAGATTCCCAGTAAAGTTCTAGTTCACATTAAAAAGAAATACAGCAAACACTTTTGCCTGACTTTTTTTTCCAGTAGTATATCAGAGTAAAGAAGAAATCAAAAAACAAAGAAGGAAAATTATCTATGAGTCATCATTCATACCTTAATTCAGCAAGTATTTATTAAGCACTTACTCTGTGCCAGGCAGGAGACTGTAGGTAGAAAGAAATAGGTCACACTCATTTGAAGTCAAAGAAGCAGATCACAGAGACAAAGATTGACCCTCGAACCCCATTGCCCCATCCAAGCCCCTAGAAGGGAACAACTCCCTCCATCCCATGGACAGATGATTCATCCACCTCCAAGCTACTGAACCTCTTTCACTTGACTCTGATACTCTTGGTCATGGGATCATTCCTCTCGATCTGTTGACCTGTTTCTCAGAGTGTTGTGAAGTTCAAATGTGAATGGATGTGAGGAACTTTGCAAAGCTTAAAGCATTGTCATTACCTTGAATTATTATCATAATCATCATCGTTAAGCTCCAGTCACCAGACCTCCAGTCTAGTGATGTCTTCATTCCTAGAACCTTCTACTCTGCTCTTGTTGAAGTCAAGCAATATTTATAGAGTGATACAGTGGCGTGCTGATAAATGTTTAACAACCATATTCTCCTTGGGAGAAAAAAAATGTGTGTACACCCTTTCAAATTTAAACTGCCCTATTAATAGTTTCTTAGGTCTAAACAATGGACAAAACAATTAATCAAGTTTTGATTTCTATCAGTTTCTGAGGTATAAATGCTAACAGTAAAAATTTGACAAGCAGCTAGTTAGAGATGGTTCCAGCACAACCTTAGCAATTATTCAGATTCCTTTGTACAAATGGAAGAGGTGGATACATGTAACTCCTAAGGACTGTTCATTATTAGGGCTATTTGAACATGTCTATATAAACAGAAGGTTTGGGTATGAATCAATTATGTTGGGATAGTAAAAATAAAATGTAGGATTGAGAAAGAGGAATGCACAGGGAGAAAGAGGAAGGAAAAAGAAGGGAGGAAATTATTTCACATAAAAGTGGTGTGCAAGGAAGAGCTTTTACAAAGGAGGGGAAGATGGGTTGGGGGGGACAATGCTTAAACCGTCCTCTCATTTGAATTGTTTTAATGAAAGAAGTATATATACACACTTAGTTGAGTATAGAAATCTATCTTAACAAAACAAGGAAGGAGGAGAAGAAGAGTGAAAGGGAGTGACTGATAAAAGGGAGGACAAATTTGGAGAGACAGTGGTCAGAAGCAAAACAGACTTTTGAGAAGGAATATGCTAGAGAGAGAGAGAGAGAGAGAGAGAGAGAGAGAGAGAGAGAGAGAGAGAGAGAGAAGGATAAACAGAATAGGATTAAGGGAAAAACACAGTTAATAATCCTAATGGTTAATGTGAATGGGATGAACTCACCCATAAAATGGAAGCAGATAACAGAATAGACTAAAAACCAGAATCCAACAATACGTTGTTTACAAGAAATACACTTGAAATAGAAAGACACTTACATACACAATCAAAGTGAGGGTCTGGAGCAGAATGTTTCAAGTGAAGTAAAAAAAAAAAAAGAGCAGAGGTAGCAGTTATGATCTCAGATGAGGCAAAAGTAGATCTAATCAGAAAAGATAATCGGGGAAACTGAAAGGTAACCATAGACAATAAAGTAATATAAAGGTCTCATTTCTCATATTTATAGGGCCCAAATTTATAAAAATAAGAGCCATTATCCAGCTGGTAAATGGTCAAAGGATATAGACAAACAGTTTTCAGAAGAAATACAAGCTATCTATAGTCATATAATAAATGCCCTAACTCACTATTGATAAGAGAAATGCAAATTGAAACAACTCTGAGATACCACCTTACACCTATTAGAAATGACAAGTGTTAAAGGGGATATGGGAAAATAGGTACACTGATGAATTATTGGTGGAGCTGTGAATTGGCCCAATCATTCTGGAGAACAATTTAAAACTATGCCCAAACTGCTATAAACTTATACATACCTTTTGACCCAGCAGTACCACTGTATTGGGGTCTGTTTTCCAAACAGATGAAAGCAAAAGGACTTATGCACAAAAAATATTTATAGTAGTTCTTTTTCTGGTGGCACAGAATTGGAAATTGGAAATTCCCATTAACTAGAGAATGACTGAACAAGTTGTGATATACGATTGTGACGGAAGACTATAGTGCTATAAGAAATAATGAACAAAATGGTTTCAGGGGGTGGAAATGGGAAGACTTACATGAACTGATGCAAAGTAAAGTGAACAGTACCAGGAGATCATTGTAATGATGATCAACTGTGAAAGACTTAGTTAGCTACTCTGATCAATACAGAGATCCAAGATAATTCTTAAGGAATTTTGATGAAAAACTGCTATCTACCTCCAGAGAGCAAACTAATGAAATTTAAGTGAAAATTAACACTTTCTCTATTTTTCTTGCTTTTATTGAACATGGCTAATATAGAAATATTTTGCACAATTTCATGTGCATAACTGATATCATGTTCCTTGCCTGTTCAGTGGGTGGGAGAGCTGCTGGAGGGAGGGAATTTGAAACTCAAAATTATAAAAGAAAGGTAAAAATGATTTTAAAATATTTTAATTGAAAATAAGTATATAATAGCCAGGCTATCCTCTAATCAGGCAGCTAGGTGGTGCAGTGGATAGAGCACCAGTGCAGGAGTCAGGAGGACCTGAATTCAAATCTCACCTCAGACACTTGACACACACTAGCTGTGTGACCTTGGCCAAGTCACTTAACCCCAACTGTCTAATCCTGGGTCATCTTCAGTCATCCTGTTGAATATCTGGTCACTGGATTCAGATGGCTCTGGAGGAGAAGTGAGACTGGTGACCTGCACAGCCCTCCCTCACTCAAACCAGTCAAGTGCAAGTCATGTCATTATTTCTCTGATGGCATGGTCTTCCTCAGCAACAAAGGATGAACATATCCATCCTGTAATCATAGAGGATATCTTAGAAATATCCTCACACACAAATTGAAATCCAAACTGCAACCAATCCATTGATAGGTATTCACATGTATAGAGAATTTTGACACTTTCTGTGCTGAGGCCCCCTTTCCATTCCCACATACCACCCCCTGGTGGTATTCACTATAAAAGAATATTCTTTTTAATATATTTAGTGCAAAGAAAAATTCTATGCATTGGAGAAAAGAGATGTCAAGGTGTGGGCAGTGGAAAATGGGAGTGATAAAATAGAAAGAGCACTGGACTAAAAGTCAAGAGACCTGGGTTTTTTTTTGTTTTTTTTTTTTTCTCAGCTTTGCCATTAACCATGATCACATAATATAGTGCTTGAATTTTCATCAAACTACACTGTAATATACCCGGATAGTAAGAGGAAATAGGGAGGAATTATAGAAATATATCATGTTAGGCATGGAGATTTGATGCAATAATGATATATTTAAATATCTACTGGATCTTCTCTCAATCTCTCTGTCTCTGTTTCTTTTTCATGCACACACACATACACACATGCGTGCAGCATGCATGCGCACACACACATCAAGCAGTTAAAATTCTTGATTTGCTTTAATGACTCACTTTCAAAAGGAGAAAGAAACAAAAAGGAGAAAATCTATTTGGGATCAGATTTTCACTAACAGGCAAGGATTGGTTGCTGGGAACATTGGGGGGAAGCAGCTAGTCCCTGTGCTAAAGGGAAGGAAAGCCAGAAATTGACACACTCCTTAGATTTTGGAAAAGCAGATTTCAAAGCAGAAAAAAGATGGAGAGACAACATGATGAATTGGTTAGAGAGCTGTTCTTAAAGCCAATAAGACCTGGATTCAAATCCCATTTCTGACACATAGACTGTATAACAAGTCATCCAACTTCCATGCTCTAGGCAACACTACAATACTATGAGATGCAGAGAAGGGCCTAACCTATATTAGTTAAGTGAGCTTCCTCACCCAGGAGTTCCCTGTGCTAATGCAATTTAAGGACCATTCCTTATCTTTGTCCCTACAGAAGAAGGATAGGTAGAAACCTATGAACTAAAAACTAGCCAGGAAATTTAGCCTAGGAGGGACTAGTAGCTCTTAAAATGTAATTAAGACGGAAAATGGGAGTGTTAAGTTATAAGTTATAAGACTAACACAGTCCTATAAAACCTGAGACTCAGAATGAGGTGAGGCTGGTGATGAAAGCTAAGGAAAACAGAAAGGCTTAAGTTATGTTGAGAAAAATCGGAGGATCAAAGAAGGGATAGAAATATAGCTCGGGATTTTTGTTGTTCAGTTATTTCAGTTACATCTGTAGTGGTAATTTAAATGTAAAGATCATTCTCATTCATTAATAAGCCCATGTGACCTGCTTGAATCACCTGGAGGGATAAGTCACATGTGGCAGGAGGAGCTTTTTGAACAGGTGAAACAGGAAGGGTGGAGCAGAACCAGGAGGAAGTGAGTGAGGATGCTCAGGGCGGAGAAGAGAGGACACAGGCAGGCAGGCACAGTAAGGCTCAGGCTCATGAGTGTTTGCTTGTGAGGAGGCCCCAGCAGAGGGGAGGAAGGCTTAGGAAAGGTTTTGCCACTTACAGTGATCATGTTTATTGACTTCTTGGTCACCATGACGGATTTAGCTTTCTGGTTCTGGGATTTGGCTTTCTGGTGTCTAAATAAATGTTTTTCTTCTGCCTTGTATATGGAGAATCTTTTATACTTTGTGATTGAGAATTACACTGGCATATTCATAGTTTCTGTCAGTCCTCTGAATATTGCCTTGGCAATACAATACCCAACTATTTGTGACCCTATTTGGGGTTTTCTTGGCAATCATGCTGGAGTGATTTGCCATTTCCTTCTCCAGCTCATTTTACAGATGAGGAAACAGGCAAACAGAATTAAGTGACTTGCCTAGGATCACAGAGCTAGTAAGTGTCTGAGGCCAGATTAGAACTCAGGAAGATGAGATCTCCTGACTCCAAGCCTGACATTCTATCCACTACACCACTTAGTTGCCCCTTCCATGAGAAAGGTAGAACTACAAAGATATACAACAGAGAAAAGGCAGAGTTTCTCAATTCTTTTTTATTTTCAATTTTTTTACTAAAGAGAATGATTTTTGCATAGGAAATGATGGGGAAGAATTGTTAATAGGGAGTTGGAACCCATGATTCAAAGGGACCTAATAAGATTAATGGTTTATTATTATTATTGCTAATGGTTGAAAGGCAGCTTGGCAGGTCTCCATGGAGTGACTCAGAGATCTATGCTTGCCTCTGTACTTTTTAGCAATGATTTAGATAAAGGCAGAGATGGTCTCCTCATCAGAATGGAAGATGGCACAAATTTGGGAGAAATAACGAACATATTGGATGAAATGACATTGAATGAAGCTGCTTAATTCTAATATTACATATTTCTTTGCCAAAACAACTTGTCTTTGCATTGAAAATGCCAGAGCAAAAATGTTAAGAGATACTGTTAAGAGACTTATTGATATCCTGAAATCAAAATCGAATGGGAAAAACATATTTAAGACAATCAACATCTACTTAATACTTGTCATAACATGCACTTAGATAACTATAAAATGGATTATAAGAGATTTGAAAAGCAACCTAATAAAAACCTGCACAATGAAATGACAGACCCATCACTCAAAGACAACTATGGAGAAATTAATACTTACCCATAAAAAGGAGAAAGAAAAATGGCTCTGATTTCAAATTTTTGAGAAGCCCTATTTGTCCCATAGACAAAGGGGACAATTATTTCCAGAGACTAGGAGGCAATGAACAGAGCAAGAAAAGATATCCCCTAAAGAGAGAATACCACTGAGTCATGATCAGGAGGTTAAAAAGGATGCCCTTGAACCAAAGTTCACAAGGAAATTAAGTCCAAGAACACAGTCCAGAGGCAGAAAAGGACTTCATAGTCATGGTCCCAAGCCAAGGAGGCAAGACAGTTAAGGAAACCATAAGCATGAGTGAGATCCTTTTTCAAGCATTACTTCTCTGACTGAAGCAGTGTGTAATTCAAAGTACTCAGAGTGTCAGGCTTGAAGTCAGGAAGACTCATCTTCCTAAATTCAAATCTGGCCTCAGACATTTGGTTGGTTGTCCTTTGTTCCCAAGGAGGACTAAAATGATATCACTATGTTGGGGTCAAGGTAGAGTGCATCTGACTGTGGCTGATCAGACCAAAGACGAACTCAATAGGCTCCATCACGGATTAGGCAATATTTAGAGTGGAGATGGCTCTAAGTTTGAGGGTCTCATTTTATTTTTGTTTGTTTGTTTGTTTTTTGAGCTACTGCAATTCTACTTTGCTCATAAAGCACAACACTATCTGATATGAGCAGTCCTGTGCTAGTATCTCCCACATCTCACAACTGATCCCAAAGTTCTTGGAGAAACCTTAAGAGCATCCTTGTATCACTTCTTCTGACCTCCATGTGAGCACTTGCCTTATGTGAGTTCTCTGTAAAATAGTCTTTCAGGCAAATGTATATTTGGCATTTTAACAAGGTTGCCAGCTCATTGGAGTTGTGCTCCTTGTAGTAGAGTTTGAATACCTGGAAGTTCAGCTCAAGAAAGGACCTCAGTGTATGGTAATTTATTTTGCTATATGATCTTCAGAATCTTCCTACGATGATCTAAATGAAAGTGATTCCATTTTTTGGCATGGCTTTGTTATACCATCTGGGATTTCACAGGCTACAACAATGAGGTCAGCACAACAGCTCCATAGACCTTCAGTTTGATAGGCTACCTAATACCTCTTCTTTCCCACACTTTCTTTCAGAGCCTCCCAAACACTGAGCTAGCTCTGGCTAAATGTGTATCAACTTCATCATCTATGTATACATCCCCAGAAAGTATAGTTATCCCTTCCACAATATGATTTTACCCTTTCTGGTTTTGATATACAGCAGGCTGGCATGAGAAATGAAATAGGAATTTAAGGGGAGTGTTGCAGAAGCTGCCCACAACACATGAAAGCCAGCAGACAACATAGAAAAAGTTAAGAAACTCATAAATGCATAAAATATATGTATAATATTATATAATGTCAACCCAAACTTTACCATAAGGTACTGTAAACACCTCATAAAAGAAAAAGAAAAAGTTAG
Source organism: Notamacropus eugenii (assembly GCF_028372415.1). Taxonomy (NCBI): domain Eukaryota; kingdom Metazoa; phylum Chordata; class Mammalia; order Diprotodontia; family Macropodidae; genus Notamacropus; species Notamacropus eugenii. The sequence continues at coordinate 360,280,074 of NC_092874.1, forward strand.
AAAAAAAATCTAAAAAATTTTTTTAAATTAGAAAAAAAGAAAAAATTAGAAAAAAATTCTTCTCTGGTATAAAGTGAGGGCAGAAAATTTTTACATGGATTTTCCAGTTCAAGAGGGCACACTGCCCCTAATCTCCTGCAATATAGAAGTGATAACTATACCACCAAAGTAAACAAACTTATCCACAGCATTCAAAATTTCTCCATTTGCTATAGCCAATGGCTCCACATATGGATGGTGTGGTGCTGACCTGTGGAGACCCTCTGTTTTCTTGCAGCAGAGAATCAATTCACATTTTGTTGTATCTCAGTCTCAGAGGCTGAATTGAGTACTGTAATTCTAATGTGATACCCATAGCAGCCACTATGAATATATTTCTAAGGTAAATTCACAAAATATAAATAACTCTCTTCCTCAAAGGCAAAACCAAAATATTTATTCAGATACCAGAAAGTCAATTCCACCATGGTAACAAAGAAGTTTATACACCTCACCAGTCTAGGGAGCACCAACATCCCCAAGTCTTCCCTCTGTTAGGCCTCCCTACAAACCAGCTCCCCTAGGCAAAATTGCTCCCTCTCTCACTCATGCTAGTTACTTTACCTCAGCTCTGCCTCACTCTCTCCCTGCTCCACCCTTCTGTTCCTCCAAGTTCCTCCCACCATACCATATGACTCAGGCTCCATCACAGAAGTCAGCAGGGCCCACTCAAAGCAGATCATATAGGCCTATTAATGGGCGGGAAAGATCTTCCTGTTCCATTAACATTACATTTGACTCTAAGATCTTTTGTGTCCATTATATAGGTCAATGGAAGTTTGGGGTTAACTGGTATAGACATAACCACAACAATATAATAGGTATAACACAAAATAAACATATAAAATAATGTCTTAGTGTGGGGGCTCAATCACAAACACCCCATCATTCCCTCCTCAAATGAATAGGACTCAAAATCCCTTGGGGTAAGTAGGTGAAGGTCTCTTCTTCTACAACTGCTTCCTGCTGAGATTGGATGTAGAGCTATCCCTGCCCCAAGAGGTCCCATTCAAGGGGTCAGTTCTTTCATTGGTATCCAGAGCTTGGTCAATGTCAGGTCCATGGGTGATACATCACAATCTTGAACAGAAGGTGATATCCAGCTAAAGCAGTCAGTCATCTACAATTGGAGGGCACTAAGCTTATAGGAGACAAATCTAGCAAACAGGTTAAAGAAACAAACAAAGGTCAAAAAGAATAAGGAAATGATAACCAAAAGCAGGGTAAATTCAGAGTCAGTCATGTTTCTCATGTCCATGAACCCACTAGAACTGCTTTAATTCCTATCTTCCTTGCAAATTTGTTTCATTTTCCTCCCATGCATCTTCCTCCCAGGTATCTGGGCCCCAATCCAGCCTGGCAGATGAAAGGATTGCATTCACTTTCCTATTGTTGACTTTTCTCTTCTTTTTTTTTTTTTTCTGAACCACTCTTACAACTGTCTTTTTTGTTGCCACCTGATACTTTCTAGTTTATTCTTCTAAAGGAAAGTTCAGATGCTGTAGCATAGAAAGCTTCTCACGCAAATCAACTAACTCCTTTTTCAGTTGAACCTTTCTCTACAGCAATTTGTCTCTACTTTTATATATACCACAGTAACTTGTTAACAAGGCCCATTCTTTTCTACATACCCCTGCCATTTCTTTCCCTGGTTCTATTGGTATTCTTTGCAAGCATCTTTCTAAATTTATGGATTGTTCCTTCTGTAGCCTCAGTTCTGTTTTCACAAAGTCCCGTGCTTTTAGTCCATTCTCTCACCAGGGAGGGATAAGGTAAATCCTCCCATCCCAAGATACACATTTTTCCCCCTAGAGCCTTCTTGTTTCCAAGTAGAGGTTTTATATTTTGTGATCCCATCCTCATTGCCATTTGTAATGCCAACGTGATACGCATAGCAGCCACTATGAATATGTACGTATCTTTCCATGGTAAATTCACAAAACATAAATAACTCTCTTCCTCAAAGGCAAAACCAAAATATTTATTCAGATGCCAGAAAGCCAATTCCACCGTGGTAACAAAGAAGTTTATACATATCATCAATCCAGGAAGCACCAACATCCCTGTTCAGCAAGCTCCTCCCACCATTCCATATGACTCAGATTCCATCATAAGAGCCAGTTGGACTTGAGCTCAAAGCAGGTCACATAAGTCTGTTAATGGCAGGAAAGATTTCCCATTCCATTAACATTACAAGTACATAGTCATCTGCAAACAAAAAGTCTTATACTAACTCTTCTTCCTTTTTAGTCTTAGCTTGTAGCTTTTCCAAGTTAAATAATTTGCTCAGTGTAATTTGCCATCAATTTACCTTGATGTCATTTTTATCCTCATCCAACAACATCACTATAAACATCTTACTAAAAAGCATTTGACACTTACTAGCTGTGTGACCCTAAGTGTCACTTAACCCTATTTGCCTCAGTTTCCTCAACTGTAAAATGAACTGGAGAAGGAAACGTCAAATCACTCTAGTACCTTTGCCAAGAAAATCTCAAATGGGTCATAAATAGTAATACACAACTAAAATTGACTAAACGACAACAATGATGTAAAGGTAACTAAGGTCCTTTCCAATGTATTTTTCTGTGACTTTTTATGACTTTTATATATCTCTCCAGTTTTGTGTCTTAAGTTATTCCTTTGTTTGTGCTAAATATGCAGAATCATGTCTGGATAGATGTAACCCTGCACAACAGCAGTCTTCCACCCTTGGCCATCAAGAACCCAGAATGTCTAGGTCTCCTACATCAGCTAGATAGGAATCAGGATGTTTGGACCCAATATTACTGCATTTTGAAGGATGCCTGTCTGTATTTCTATGCCAGCATTCGCTCCACTCAGGCCACAGGTCAGTATTCCAGATCATTCAAAAGCAATTTGAAATGAATGAACTTATTGTTATGGAATAAGAAAAAATAATCTTATAGTCCTCTATGTCTCTCCTGCTACCTTGAACATTTTTATATATTTATAATATTACAATATATATAATATGTATAAAATTATAATATACAATATTTTATATAATATATTTTATAAATTTGTATATAAATATATCTCATATATTTTATATATTTATACATTATATATTATGTTTTTATATTGATGTATTTTATAGTTTATATTATTTTATATATTATATATATATTATATTTCAAATATATTTTATATTTTTAATTATATATAATAATAGTTCCCAACATATTCTCCTTGAAATCCTAAATTGGAAACCAGTGAGATTTTGGTACACTAAGATCTAAAAGAAATCTCAGATAAGACTCTATTTTTAACACCAACAAATTCACATCTAACAACAACTAATCACTATCTGAAAAGAACAGGAAGAAAGTACAAGTAAACCCAGGTCTTATAGCATTCCTGGCCAGGAGATTGAGGAACAAGTCCTTTTTCTGAGGATTACTGATGAAACCCAATTTAGGTCACTGTCTAAGTAGAGAGAGGAAAGCTATAAGACTCTTTTAAGAGATCTTCTCTGAAAACATATGTATTATCTCCATTGTCCAGTTCTTGGTTTGTGTAAGTCACCCAATATGCTCCTGAAAGGAGATAGAAAAACAAGACAGGGAAAAGGCTGAGGGTGATTAGAGAACAAATATGAGAATCTGAACATGGCCTTCAATTTTATTTTCTACATCTCCTTCTAATCCTACATTTCACTTTCAGCTCCATTTACCAGGTCTGGGTAAATGAAACTACCATTTTATACTGATTGATACCTCTTGGTTAAAATATTCCACTGGTACTGATTAAACTCTATATTTTTAAAGAATTATTTTGTGAAGCTTATAATACTTGCAGTTTACAGAAAAATAATCTGGCTTTTTCTTAAATACCTGTACTTACCCAAAAGGCTAAGTATAAAACAGGTTCTTTGAAAATAAAGATTATTCAAATTTGCATTTGAGGACATTACCTCACCTCTAAGAAAAAGTATTTCATTCTCTTTTTCATTATTCAAATCCCTTAACCATTCTGTTTGAGAAGAAATAGCTTCATCTTCCCTGACAGGCTTGCTAGAATCAAATATTCCGTCTTTAATAGCTCTTTATTAACATTTGGCATGGGACAGATATCATGTAGGTGACATGTGTTGGCACATGTCTTTTCCTGTGTTGGCACACGGCACTAAAAGTTGCTTTTGGGAAAGGGATGAGAAGAAAGAGATAGAGAAAGGTTGTATATTTGAGACAAAGAGTTTTCATCATCACTATTGAGAAAACTCATCAATATCACTGGATAAGTTTTGTACCCACCTTAGACCATCAAGACATAGAAGAGTCTCTGAAACAATTAACATCCAGCAATGGAACCAAAGGTCTCTCCATGAGTAATATTAACATAAATTTCTAGAAACAATGTGTCAATTGAGAAATATGCCATACAGATTTCTTTATAGGAATGAAGACGTTTATAATGGTGACTCTGAATCAGGTTGTTGCCATCAGAAACTACAGACAAGATCCTGTACTTCTTAATTGATGTAGATCATGCAAGAAAAAAGAAAAGTAGAAATTGTGCAACATGTCCCTGCAGGCTGGGAAAAAATTGTCACTTGGACTACTGAGCAAAATATGACATGGGAACTAGAATTATACATCAGGAACTTGCTTTCTTTAATGTATCAGAAGATAATAAATTCTCATACTGAAATACAGTCCTCAACATATTCCGGAGACCTCAGTCATTAAATTGTGCCAGAACTAGATCATAACTATTCTCCAAATGACCAATGGTCTACAGATATGAACAGGCAGTTTTCAAAAGAAGAATTTTAGGTTATCCATAGCTACTTGTTTTCAGGCAACAAGTTACTAATAATTAGAGAAATGCAAATTAAAGTAATTCATCAAATAGATAAAGATGACAAAAAATGAATTAAATCTTGAAAGAGTAGTGGAAAACTAGACCTGTCGATATATTGTTCATGGACCTGTGGATGCATACAATCATTTTGGAAAGCAATTTGAAATTATATGCCAAAAGTAGGTACTAAACAGTATGTGCCCTTTGACTCAGATATGCTACTGCTAAGCCTATATCTAAAAAGATCAATAAAAAGAGACAAGGTCCTCCATTACAAAAAGTAAGCTTCTCTATTTTTGGTGCCAAAAATCTGAAAACTAAAAAGACACCTATCAACTGGGAACTGTCTGAACAAATTTTGCCATAAGAATATCATGTAATACTATTGTGCAGTGGCAAATAAGGAAATAGATAATTTCAAAGAGACATGGAAAGATTTGCAAGAACTGATGCAGAGGGAAGTGAGCAGATCCAGAGGAACAATTTATGCTATACTATAACATCAAAAGCAAACATGTTTTAATAATTTTATGAACTGATGAAGAACCAAATGTGCAGAACTGAGAGGACAATTTATACATTGTATAAAGACAAACATCTTTGAAATCTGTAAGAACTTGATTAGCATAATGACCGTCGTTGATGCCAAAAGACCAATGATAAAATATACTCTTCAAATCCCAACAGAGAGGTGAGGGATTCATAGAGGAAAATGAGACATATTTTTTGACTATAGAAAATGAAGGAATTTATTTTGGTGGACTATGTATATTTGTTAAAAGGAATTTGTTTTTCTTTTCTTTTTCAATGGTAGATGAGGGAGAGAAAATGTACTTCTGTTCATTTTTTTAAAACTTTAAAAAAAACATGAGGAAGGAAGTCAGAGGATAGAATAGTAGTGCAATATGATGCAAATGATGAAGATGGAGATTTGGGAGGAAAGTGATTAGTTGTTAACCCAATCAGAATACAAGACAGTGGACTGAATTAATGTCTTAACTTGCAATTGCAATTGTAGTATAAAGGCCCTCCAAAGAAGCTTCCAGCATAGAACCTTTTGTAAATTATAAAAATGTGAACTACTCAACTCACTATATAACTATAATGTAGATTTTGGAGATAATCATCTGGTCCAATTATCTGGTTACAAACCAATCGTGTTTATTTCATAGCAAGATACAATAAAATTTAGTTCCTTTGGAGAGAGAAAAGACATTATCACAGACATAACCATGATACATAAAAATTTAAGGACAATATTTCTAGTAGATATTGTCGTACCAAATACACACAATCTCCAAATTTCTGAAACATAATGATTTAGCAGAAGTCATCAAAAGTAGGTGGGAATACGCTAAGGTATAAATTATCCTTTTCATCTTTTCTATTACTAGAGTTGTTCCAAAGATTCCTGACAGAAGATGACTTCAGATCCATCATTTTTATTTAAATATAAGCAGCATTTATTCTATCAACAAGTGCAATAATTCCCCAAACATTAGTTTTTTTGTGAAATAGAATAACAGTTTGTCCTAGGACATTTGCTATATGAACTCCATGAAAAATGATGAAAAGAACAGAATGGCAGTGATGATGATAACGTCCTCTGGGTAAGATACAATAAGTATAAAGGAATCAAAGAGAAGGCTGTAGCTGAATTTGTCAAGACATTGGCATCCTGAATGGGATCCATCCCATCCTTGAATGGGAAACACATGTTTAAAACAATGAACATCTATTTAATACCAGTTGTAATGTACACTTTGGGTACTATAAAAGAGATCAGGGGTAGGGAACTATGAACCTATGACCACATGTGGCCCTCTAGATCCTCAAGTGTGGCCCTTTGACTGAATCCAAACTTCACAGAACAAATCCTTTTATTAAGGCAGGGGGGGATTTATTCTGTGAAGTTTTGGATTTGGTCAAAGGACTGCACTTGAGGACCTAGAGGGTCATATGTGACCTCAAGGCTGCAGGTTCCCCACTCCTGAAATAGACCATAATAGATTTTGAAGGTATCCTAACAAAACCTTGTGCAATATTCATAAAGTATAAGGTCCATTACCCTAAAGCAGTTATAGATAAATTAACACTTCTCCATAAAAAAAGAGGAAGAAAATTGATGACATTCTTAGAATACATGATAAATCGTTGTAATAATCAAGCACCTTGTTTCACCAAGCAAAAATTATGATTGATAAAGCATATGACAAATTTTCCAAATGAAAATGAACATGGTTTATTACTAGAAAATACCTATGAAGTGGTTTCATTCCAAGAATGAAATCGAAAGACCCTCCACCAGAAACAGAGATATGAACACAGTTAACAATACGTCAGCAAAGACCGTTAAACAAAAGGTTTGGTCACATGAACTTGTTAAGGCCAGGTCATTACCACTAGAAATTTTTTAAAAGGTTGTCTTTAAAGAGCCCAGACTTAGTGAGAAATACAGATCGTGCATGGAAGTGGTAAAAATCGTGTATCATATATCACTGTAAAGTGTAAATGTTTATCATCTACCCATTACCTAGATTTGACTTTATGGCTAAAATTATACATTATTATTATATATCTATATCGTTGTACATTATTATACAATGATCATACATGTATTGTTCATGGACTGACAGACAGCAATCTCCATACTACAAATACAAACTTAAAAGTATCCTGGAGAATTCAACTAATAGACTTTACTGGGATTGTACCATTACCAGACCAAAATGTTACCCATAATGACCTATTGATGCATAAATATTTAAGAATGTTGATTATAAAACCCTGTGATAAAGGTTTAAATAGATGGCACCATATGCTAATGCTATGCTAACACTAATTAGCTCCAGACTACATGAAATGAAATGCTTTTAAAGTACAGGAAACTGATGAAGAAATCAAAGTCTTGTGGGAAAAGGATGGGATACATATTATCCCCATTGTCCTGTCTGCTGCTGGAGTTGTACCAAGGATGCTTTCATTGAGTTAACAGAGGATGATCTTGCATCCTCATACTTTTATTCAACTACAAAAGCAATTATTTATTCATCTGTATATAAAACACAAAATTTAAAATAATAATAGCAGGATAGTAACTTATCCTTAAACCATTTCAATATGAACCCTATAGAAAAAAATTAGAAGGAAAATGAAATAAATATGATGCTTTGTCCTATTCCTGTGTTATCTTAACATCTGCTAGGTCTCTATATTTTTTGGAGCTACCAATATTTGTATGGTGACAGTTATTTTAAATATTGTCCCTAAATACTTAATGATCAACATTTTCTCAAGGTGGTTGTGGAAAATAGTTCTTCTGTAATGAAAATCCATATTTATGGTGTGTGGTTTTGTTGTACAGTAGGTTTGTTTCTAGGTATTTAGGAGACACTGAGTTTCTGCGATCCTATGTGGCAATTTCTACCATTCATTTCATTATGCAATATGTTTTAATCGTTAAGCCCAGACTGATTTCCAGTGGCAATAATCTGATCCTGAGCAGTAATATTAATAATCGCTGGCATTTTTATACTTCCATAAGATTTACAAAGTGCATTATCTTATTTGATTTTCATGAAAAACTACATGAACTAGATACTAAAAGTATCTATTTTTTTACTGTTTTGCAGATAAGAAACCTGAGGCTTAGAGAAGAAAATGAATGCCTGTGATTGCATTACTAGCAGACGTTAGCAAGCATTCAATATTAAAACTGTTTTGATATCAGTGTCTTTTGGTAGAAAGAGATCCCCCCTCTTTTTTTCTTTAAAAAGGAAGCAAAATTTTAGCCAAGTAATATCATAAAATCACAACATCTCAAAATAGGAAGAAATACCGTATATCTTCTAGTCCAACCCAAGAGGAATTCTCCCTAAAAAAAAATCCCCCAAATGGTTATTGAGCCTCTGCTTAAAGACTTGCAAAAAAAGGGAACTGACTAACTACTGAAGCAATATATTTCACATTTGGACAGCTCTAACTATTAGAAGGGTTTCCCTTACCTTGAGCCAAAATCAGCCATTTTCCAATTCCCACTTTGGAGGCTAAGCAGAAGAAGTCGATTCCATCTTTTATGGGACACAACTCCAATTATTGGAGTCCTCTAGGTTTTCCCTTCCTGAAGCTCAACTTTAGATATAAATTACCTATCCCCAGGGACCTATAACTTTGTTCCTGGAAGCTTTGTTGACAGGACTACAAATATTTCAACCTTCACCCTTAAAAATAATAAATGAAAATAAAAATAAAAACTGTAAACACTGAATTTTCTGCATATAATTTAAATATTAATTTATTGATTCATGAAATTACCAATTCATTATACCAGGTAGACAGGCAGACAGACAGACAGACAGATAGATAGAGAGATAGATAGATGATACATAGATAGATAGATAGATAGACAGATAGATAGATAGATAGATAGATAGATAGATAGATAGATAGATAGATAGATACAGACATATATATTTCCATCTGAACTTAGACCTCAGCAATGTTTTCTATTATTGGTTTAGATTTTTGTTGTTGTTTGTTACAACTTCATCAAATATGAAACAAAAGACAGATGAGAAAAGATTTATATTTTTAAAACCTATGCCAACTCTCTTTCTAACTTCTTCAGATCATCAATATAATGCTAAACAGGTCCCTTCTAATTTTAAGATTTTAAATATGTTTTGTATATACTTGAAGTTTGAAAAACTTTATCAAGCAACAACCTCTTAAAAATAGTGAAAATAGAAAAAATTTATTTAACTATTGCCTATGCTATGATTTCAGAGGTGGCTTTCTTTGGGAATCTGAAACACATGCTCTTTAAAAAAATATATGGGACCAGCATTCACTGAACGGAAACAAAACATCCACTATACATCTTGTAGTAGAAAGAGCACTGAGTTGGGATTCAATATTTAGATTCAAGTCATGGATTTACTACCAAATGTGTGGCTTTAAATAAGTCACCTCAGCTTTCTAGGTATCAATTTTCTCATCTATAAAATGAAGAAGTTGGATTAAATAATCTCTAAGGTCCCTCCCCAGGTCTAAATTTCTTTGGTTCTGTGGTATTTGACCACATCTTGTCTGTCTCCACTCCTGTCACAGTTACCTCCTACTCCCTTAACTTTCTTTTTTTCCTTTCACCCTCCTTAGGTGGGCTCTACCTTCAGGGGTACAGTGTGAGTGAACAGGTCCTTAGCTTCAAGCAGTCTGTTATTGAGCTTAACCCGCCATCTGAAGAGTTTAAGACTTTTTACTTCTGTGCAGAGAATGAAACAGAAAATAAACGGTAAGTCCTCTTCTCTGCTAGTCTGAGAGGTACCTTCCCAGCAATACTGTTATCTGATCTAAGCTCTGTTGGCTTCACGTCTTAATGTGGACCTTTCCCCTCATGCCCCAAGTGGCTTTCTTTCCTTCTTTCAATGATTTCTTACCCAACTCCTCTGTGAAGTCTTTCCCAACAGAAGAATGTGAATTCTTCTCAAAGTGTTACAATGAAGCATAAGTATCTGTGCTCTCACTTTTCCTTCCCTTTGGGTTGCCAGGGCAGAGTTTAGCATCTGGGATCTGCTCTCACACTCTCGGTAGCATCATGTTCTAATGGCTTATCCTTCAAGAAGTCAGAGGGAGAGTTTTGCTTGGGGAAGTTATAAGAGCACATATTAAAACAACTCAGTAAGCCCCAGGGAGGCCTTTTAGCCTCCCACACTAGAACAGCAGGATCCTAGTATATATGTCTGTGAAATATAAAGCTCCTTCAGGCCATCATCCCTCCAAGCCTCATTTTATCTAATGCAAGTCCACGCTCATTGAAAACTAGAACAAACTAATTTATAAAAAGACAACTGGGCTTACAAAATACCACTAGCAGTTGTGGATAGCAAAATAGGACACAGGTGGGGGAGATGTGGGGGTTTCAGGTCTGCTTCTATTGAAGTAGGGAAGAAAGAGGAGAGGAGGAAGAAGATGGCTCTCAGCCACTGTCCTGTGCAGCATAATTATGCTGGGATGTGCTCATTTTTCTGCTCACATCAAACTCCAGTTCCCAGGCAGACCTACAGCCACAGGTATGCTGAAGGCAAATCAAACAAGCTCCTCCTCACAAGCAGATTCTGATGTTTTCAGGGTATTTATACCTCAGAAATTGACGAATGCCCCAAATCAGGGTTTGATTTATAGATTTTTTTTTATTTTACTCACCTTAGAAGGTGATAGAGAAAATGTTTATAATATTATTAATAAAGTTAATAAACTTTAAAATGTGTCATATGTACATTTTTCCCCGTGGAGAGCCAGTTGTTAAACATTTACCAACACACACCAGGGGTTTGGGAAAGTCTACTATCAATCAGCGCCTTCCTTCAAATGAGTTAACACAATCCTGCCTTGCCTCGACAATGACACTGGCTGCCCTGGGAGAGCCTAGTTGTTTTCCATCCTGTTGAATGGCCTTTCTCTTGCTTCCTGGTTTTTGCACATCCCTCCTCTGTTCCTCCGGGCTCACCAGGGGTTCTCCAAATTTCCTGTGTTTTCAAGGTCTCTTCCCCTCTAAAACCAAACCTGGGACAGCCCAGTGTAATAAATGACTTCACCTCTCAGGGAGCAAGTTTGTAGGCATTACTACACATGATTCACCCTTCATCATTTAAAAAACCTGTGAACACTGAACTTTGTGTATAATGTAAAATGTACTGATTCATAGGATTACTAGTTCATTATGTCATATTTTTGTTGATATGCATAGGCCTCACAAAGTATTGCCTATTGCTTGTCTGCCTTTTATATGTTTGTTAAGTTCATAGACCTACCTACTCTTTCCCAGTTCTCCTCCTTCTTTCTGACTTTGCTAGCTCATCACACCCCCAACTGTGGCTATTCCCCAAGGCTCTGTCCTCAGCTTTCTTTTCTCTCATTGACCTCAGTAGCCCCCACAAGTGGAATTATTATCTCAGATCTGTGTATGTAGCACTAGTCTTTCCTCTAAGCTCATCTTGCGTCATAAATAATTGCCCACTGGACATTTCAAACCAGATGCCCCAAACTGAACTCCTTAACTTTCCTCCAAACTACCCCCCTCCTCCAAACTTCCCTATTTCTGTTGAAGACACAGCCATTTTTCAAGTTTGGAATATTAGTATTTTCATTGTTACCCTCCGTTGCTCACTTCTCCACCCCATATATCCAACCAAATCTTGCCATTTCTTCCTCTATATCTCTCGCTTTTGATCCCTTATCTTGACTTTCATGACCAGCACCCTTGTTGGGGTCCTTATCAATTCTGACCATTACAATAATGGTCTTCAAAATGGCCTCCATCCTCAAAGCTGCCCCCACTCCAGTCGTCCTCCACACTTCTACAAAAGTAATTTTCCTTAAGTTCAGATCTGACCATATCAGATCAGTAAACTCTAGTGACTCCCAATTGCCTCTACATTAAAATACAAACTCTTCTAATAGCTTTTGAAGTCCTTCACAACCTGGTCTTAATCTATCTTTTAAGCCTAATTAAGCATTTTCCAGTTCCTGGTGCAGAACCCTGTGTTGGCATAGAGAATGTAAAGGGATGGGTCATAGTGACCCCAGATAATTCTCTCCATCTGAAATATAAAAGAAGCTTCAAGCACTGGAAACTGTGATCAGACTTTGTGGAATCAGAGTAGAATGGATACTTCTCAGGAAGTCTTTTTCTACTAGTAAATAGATAACTTGAGGACAGGGATATGATTTGTCTCATATCCCTAAGGGCCATGGTAGGCATGGAACAACAGAATTGAAGTGATTCTGACAAAATGCATGTGTAGACACTGTGCCATCCCTAATACCTGCCAGTAGACCCCCCCTACTTCTATAAGACCTCTGAGGTTTAAACCTGCTGTATGTTCCTATCCAATTACATGACACTCTCTTTCCTTCATGCACAGATCCTATCTGGAGTCTGAGCAGAACACAGCAAGCCTCCATTAGTTCTTCTGCCTCCCCACACCACACAGTCATGCCCTCTCCTTTTTCATACTGTTTATGTGTGTAATGGTGACATCAAGATTTAGCACTCTAACTTTCTTGTGACTGGGATGTATAAACATCCTTTGTTCCTGTTTGTGTCCTTTTCTAATTCTCTCAACTATGTATCCATATCCATGTACATACATAATAACATATATGTGCATATGTGTGTTTATGCTACATGCATGTATATGTGTTTCTAGGCATACCTAGCTTTATGAAATATGATGCTATCACACACAAATGTCCTTATTCACAGTTGCTTTGACTTGTCATTTAATTACGTTATATATTCCAAGCTCTCCACTGTTTCTTTTCCACATAAGTAGGTTAGTTATTTTTCAAATAATTATTTATTATAAAGGAATATCAATGCCAACATAGGAAGTTTCAGCTTACCATGGTCCAGCACAAGGAAACAAGGAGCATAGAAGAAAGTAAAGGGAGCCAGATTTATTGAAGGGACTTACTTACAATATGAAAGACAGGCAGGAAACTTCAGGTCAGCTCCATCAAGACTGAGGTAGGATTGAGTGCACCTCACCAGGACACAGGGGAATGAGTCACCTCCTCCCCACCCCCCCAACTAGTAAAGTAAGATAAGTTTTTATCTGAGTCTAGAAAGAACAGGAATTATGGGAAGGGAGCAAGGAGCTTGAACCTGGGGACTGGAACTGATGAATGTTTACAGGGGAAGAGAATGCTCCTGGGAAACTGTCAAAAGTTAACGATGGTCCCACTGGGGACAAGGTGACTGGAATTTTTGAACTCTCCCAGTGTTTCTTTGTAGAACTGTATGGGGAGACTACTGGAGTTATTACTGAGTCCAAGTTTTACAGAATAAGTCCTTTTATTAAGGGGAATGTGTTCTGTAAGTTTTGGATTCAGTCAAATGGCTTCACTTGAGGACCTAGAGGGCCACATGTGGCCTCAAGACCCTAACTCTAACCCCTGACCTAGACCATAGTAGGCTGTGTTAAAATTGTGTCTCGTTTTGGTCCCCACTCCCCTTCTAAGCAGTACAGTGAGTAGCCAATATAAAGTGGCAATAGCAGAAAATAAGATTGCAAAAGGGAACCATGCCAAAGATCAAAGGAGCATAATTTACAAGCTGTAACATATATTAACCAAAATTCACATCCTGGGAACATGTGCTGAATCAGGAGAAGCCATCTGGGTGCTGCTGTCAGAGTTCTGGTTGTGTGATATGTAAATTCTAGACAGAACATCAAGAAGGTGATGCTATCTTTGAAATGATGCAGCTTTAAAATCTTATCAATAACTTTGATATGGTTTGACTATGTTGATGAACTAATCCCAAGGTGGCATGCATAAGAATTATTCTGTCCCCCGTAAAAACTGTATAAAACAAGAGATCAAACTCCTCTCCCCTTCCCCAGCACTCTTCCATCTCCATCAGGTCCATGCTGCCAAGTGCTCTCAACTTTAACCCTCAGTTCCTTGAGTGATTGTCTGTGCCTCTCCCCATCTACATCTCTTTCCCCCTGCCATCCGCCTTCCTTCAGCATCCCAGTCCTTGTCCCCTCACCATCTGCTTTTGTAGCCCTTTTACCACTTGTCTCTGTACCCTGTGTGCAATTAGAGTGATTGCTGCCCCATTTCCCTACTACCAGTCATGATCTTTCCCGGTAAGCACCAAACGAACCAAGTGTGCCTGACCCCATTTCATAATTTCATAATTTATCAATGTATAGACATTTAATAAGAGCTTTTTAATTGATTGATTTGTGCTCCGCTCTCTGTGTGTCTCTGTCTCTCTTTCTGTGTTCCTCTGTCTCTCTCCTTCTCCTCCTCTCCCTCTCCCTCTCCCCCTCCCTCCTTCCCTCCTTCTCTCTCTCTCTCTCTCTCTCTCTCTCTCTCTCTCTCTCTCTCTCTCTCTCTCTCTCTCTGTCTCTCTCTCTTCCTCTCTCTCTCTCTCTCCTCTGAAGTTTCAGCTCTAAGATCATTTGGAACACTCTCATTCCTTCATTCACATCAGTCTCTTTAGCTAGCTCCCTTTTTTCTTCTTCATTCGAGTTGTTTCTATTTGTTTCTTCAGAATTTCGTTCTTGAGAGCTAACCAACATTCCTGAACTAATTTCCCCTACAGGATTTTAGGCCATCATTAGTGAAAGGCTCTTATCTAACCTTTCTCTCAATCTATTTAAATCTTCTCTCCCCAAATTTAGCGCACCTGCCAGAGTATGTGTAATTTTTCTTGTCTTCTTTATCATGAATTCTTAGACAGTATGGTCCCCTCCCACCAAGTTCCCATTCCATTTCAAAACTAGTTCCTCATTCTTGCCCAGAACCAAGTCCAAAATAATGGCTCCACTTGCTGCTTTCCTCACTTTTTGAGGGATAGACCTATTAAGCCAAGTCAAGAAGTTATTAGCTGCTCTGCTTTCTAGAGGGCCAGAGTTCCAACTGATATTCCCTCTTCTCATTTATTAAAACCTGTTCCCAACTCACTGCCATATTATAAATGATCTAATTAACCAGTTCACACAATGGTGTTAATAGCTCACATGACTAAATCTGTTCTCCGATTCAAGTTAACAACTATCTTTAAAGCACTTTTGTGCAAGGCTCCTCTAAATTTTGGCAGGAGATAATGGGTTAACCCAAAGAAAGAGTGTTCTAGTTATGGAATTTCATGTACCAGTGACAAGCGACAGGGTAGAAAAGGGGTGTACAAAGGGAGAGATGATGTAGGAGTGAAGATGTCTTGTCTTCCTTTCATTCCTCTTATCATACCACATAGAGAACTGTCTACTCTGTCTATGCATAAGACAGACCTAGGGGAGGACATTAATTAAATGAGTATTGTAAAAGTTTTTGCCAAATGAGTTGACATCATCTCCTTACGACACCCTTACTAATCAAGTCAAGTGACAAATTACAACGTTCCCTGTACAGCATCAGAGTGAATGTCGCTGATATAATAATGACAGAGCTGTTCAGTCACTCTAATGAGAAAGTCAGAGCCTTTTCATATAAGCTTTCCATTCTCTCTGGACTGGAAAAGAGAATAATAAAGTAGAATCTGTCAGCTAAATTCCTTCGGTGGATTCTACCAATAAGAAACAATTTCAATACCTACCACAGAGTAGACATTTAACAAATGCTTTTTTTTGATTGATTGATTTAATAAATTTCTCAGTGTGGTAGAGAACAGGATAAGAGAGCATATATTTCCAGGTTCTGTTACCTAGAAAGTTTTTCAGTACAGAGATAATAATCTAGAAAGAAAATTCTGAAAAAGCATCTGTCTGATTATGATATCTCCAGTGAGCCAGTGATGACCATGGAAAAACTAACTCAGTAAAACATTTTCCTTGTGACGTGGAAGGAAGTTAGGCTACCTGAAATTTCTGAATGGAGAAGAGGTGGAAATGATCAGAAAACTGTCCCAAGAATTCTTACATTATGGAAACTAACCCAGCCCGTAAAAATGTAGAGATAGTTCATTTTCTGTTAATATTGATGTTACCATAACAGGGAAGACAAGTTCCAAAGCCCCACAAGGAAGCAGCTGTGGACATTTGAGCCAGGAGAGTGCCCTGTTATTTCTTTTCATAGTGGGCTTTCATTCACAGTGTATTTATTCAGGAGAGATAGTATAAGCGCTGCTGATATGTACCACTCCAGTGCGCTAGCATGAATACAGAGCTATTAAGGTGGGATGGTAACAAGAAGAGTCAAATGGAACATTCTTGCAAGAAAGCATTGTGTCTATATCAGTGCACTGTCTCTGAGGACATATATTGAAGACACATGTGAGTTTTTTGTTTTGAGTAGTTGGGGAGAGATTTTTTTTGTGTGCTCTATTGAAACTCAAAGGGTTTATAAATTCAGTATCAACTTTGTGTGCCACATGTGTCTGTGGATGTATTTGATAAACTATCTCTAAGTTTAGAGATAGCTGTGATGCTTTTTGCCTGTGATTTCCATGTAGACTCAAAAATAACCAGTGCCCTCTGAGATCACTCCTGTTCTCAGAGGTTTACTGATATTTAGTATAGGGCACCTAAATTAAACACCTAGTGAACTGATTTTTAAAAATTAATTTTGACCCGTTTTACTTTCCTTCTGCTTACGTAACTCTATTGAGTGACTGGTATAATTCCTTCTTGTAGCTGGATTACGGCTTTGAAAGCCTCCATTCGAAAATGGCTCCGCTTAGCACCAAGCTATTGAGGACTTCATGAACTGGCCTGTGGAGGAAACCAGAATGCAAAGGAAATCAGAGTTCCCAAAGCAGTATAATCCACATGCTAATTATCAGCTAATGCAGAAGCAAGAAAAATGTAGCACTCATATGGTTTGATTACCATATGAAATCAAAATTCTTAATTAACATCCATAATAAAATATTGTGATCCTTTCTTTCAACCCCTTCCTTGTCTTGAGTGATACTAAAATAAAAGTGAACTTTTTGTTTTACTATGACTTTCTTTTGAAGTTTATGATGTTCTGCCTTCTTCCCTAGGTATGAATGTGAAAGGGACATGAGAACTCATGGTAACAGTTGGCTACAGTCTCATGATGTAAAAAATTGATTTAATTCAGAATATTAAGAACAAATGAAATAAAATGATTTTGACCCAGAGTAACTGGAAAGATCAGTCCATAACGAATTAGATTATAGTGCTTTCTTTTACCCAAGCAGAATAATTCACATTTACAGTTTTTTTTTAATTTGTAAAGTGTCTTTCTCACAAAAGTCACAATCACATATGAAAGGAAAGTAGTGAAATTATTACCCCAATTTTCAAATGGGTGAGATGAAACTTACAGAGGTTAAGTGATTTGTGTACAGCACACTATTAGTAAATGGTCTAGTTGAATATCCAACCCATCTAGCTGGGGCAGTTATGTAGTATTTGAACAGAGTGCTGGACCTGGACTCAGGAAGATGTGAGTTAAAATCTGGCCTCAGACACTTACTAGCTGCAAGTCATTTAAATCTCTGTTTGTCTCAGTTTCCTCATCTGTAAAAGGGAGAAAATAATAGCACCTACCTCCAAGGCTTGTTGTGAGGACCAAATGTAACAAAATTGGTAAAGTACCTAGCGCAGTGCCAGGCATAAAACAGGTGCTATATAAATGTTAGCTAATCTTATTTTTTAATTATTATTCTTATGGTGCTTTTGGCACCATGCCATGCTCCCTAGCCACAACACCATGCAAGATGAGTCTTAATATCTCTTCTGCTCCCACCCAAAAAAATCAAAAAGTTCATGCCAGAGAAGGGGGAAATTCCTAAAGGGGAAGTGGGAGAGGAGGGAACTACTCTGGTTAAGGATATAAAGACAGACCTTCCTAGAAAAGTTTTCTCAATTCAATTCAACAAGAATTTTTAAATCACCTACTTGGCTGAAGGGACTTGACTAGCATTGTGAATATAAAGAAAGATGCAAAGCATTTTTTGTCCTCAAGAAGCTTAAATTCTAGTGAGGGAAAACATCAGGTAAATAGATAAATAAACAGAAATAAAATGCAAAAGGACTTCACATTACAACGGGAAGGGAATAAAGAACTTAAAGTATGATGTTTCCTTTTTTTCTTTTTATAACTTAATAGGATTCACAATTAGATTCCTAGAATTTCATTTATTTGTTATTAGAAAAACCACTATGCAAGTTCAAAATATCGTGACATAAATTAAACTCCTACACATGGTTAAAGTCTAATGTGGACAAATTCATTGCGTGTGTGTTCACCCTTCTTTGCCGAAGAAGATCATGACATCAGAGAAAAGATGACATGACTTGCATTTGACTTTGTTTTGAGCAAGGGAGAGCTATGCAGGTCACCAGCCTCACTTCTCCTCCAGAGCCATCTGAATCCAGTGACCAGATACTCATCACATGACTGGAGATGACCCAGGATGAGGCATTTGGGGTTAAGTGACTTGCCCAAGGTCATACAACTAGTGACTGTCAAGTGTCTGAGGTGAGATTTGAACTTCTGACTCCTGCATTGGTGTTCTATCCACTGCACCACCTAGCTGCCCCAGACAAATTCATACTTTTATGAATATCTCCTGAAAATTCAGACACTCAGAGAGAGTAAGGGAAAGTCACTGAATTTTTGTCTCTTCATAGCTTCATAAAATTTTAAAACTAGAAGGGAACTTAGGTCTAATCACTGATAAACTAGAGACTCAGAAGATTAATTAATTTGCCCAGAGTTATTCAACTATTGCAAAATGGGACTAAAACCTTGGTCTGCCACCTACTCATTGAGTATTCAGTTGACTATATCACACCACCTACTGTGCTCTAACCATCTACTGCCAAATTTTGTCATACTGACTGGGAAATCATTTTACAAATTATAGTATGATTGTCATGGAATATTATTACAACACAAGGAATCAGAAATATGAAGAGTTTCACAGGGACTACTCTAACCATCTACTGCCCAGCTTCACCACTGGTTCTTTAGCTAAGAAAGAAAGTACATCAATTACAAGGACAATTAACTCTATAATACAGTTCTCAAAAACCAGTGAAAGTGTTTTTGTTTTTACTATTTATCTCATTTTTTTGTGTGGAGTACAGATAGAAATGAAGGTACTGAGACAAATCAGTATCATGCTACCATTTTTTATATGTAATGTTAAGCAGAATGTTACACAAGTGAATACAATGGCAGCTTTTTAATGTTGAATTTTTATTGGGATATAAACTCATCTTCAGGAGGAATTTTAATTTCCATTTACAAGTAAAAATAGTCAAATATATAAAAAAGAAAGCAATAGTAATCAGAAGAATCAATTGTAAAGAAAATTTTAAAAATGAGCTATATAACAATTTAATAAAACAGTAATTATTTGCTAATCATTTTCCCAATTTTTCCATGACTGCTTTTCTGTGTATTTAAGCAGGTTTCATTAATTTTCTTTACATATTTTTAGTGGATATGTATATTGTTCTTTTGGTTATACCTTGTTTTTATATTATTTCATAAAAGTCTCTTTTGGTTGTACTTTGTTTTTATACTACTTCATGTAAGTCTATATTTATTTAAATTCATATTTATGATTTCTTGTGATATAATAATATTCCATTACAATCATATCATAATTTGTAAAAACAAAAAAATCATTCCTCAATCAGTGAACACATTTTTGTTTCATTTTGTTTAATTTTTTAAATAGCGTTATTAGAATATTTTTCAGATAAATATTTCTTTTCTGTTAATGATCACTTTAAGATGTTGGGGAAACATAAGGATAATACATTTGAAAATTTTTGGAATTTGTATTATGTAATTCTAAATTGTTTTCATAAAGATTGAACCAATTTATAGCTCTATTCCCACAGTCATACCAACATTGAATTTTATCTTTTATTATATTTGACAATTTTATGGATATAAAATGTAATTCCAAGAGTTGCCATTTATCCAATCTTTCTTTATCTAACTTATTAAATTATTTATCAGAAAGTCATTTTCCATGTGGTTACTGATAATTAGTATGTTTCTTCTTTTGAGAACTCCCTGCTTATATTCTTTGAACACAAAATATCTTCCACGGAGAATCTATGTTTAAGGGAGTTTATCTTCCACAGACCTAATCACTGAACTAAAGAGATTAGATAAAAAAGGTATTCACCTGCTAAAAAAAAAAAACAAAAAAAAACATCCATGACATGAGATTTGAATCAGTACACTGGATCAATCAGAAAGGAAGCAATGCCACACTATGAAGAATGACTCTTTAGAAGTTGGTTCAATGAATCCAGGAGAGAAACTAAAAGAGGATCCCAGATCCCAATGAAAGATATAGAAGCTACATTGACCTAGAGAAAGAAGCAGCTCAAAAAGTCAAGTGAAACTAGGAGATTAGATGTATTAGAGAAACAATTACTACAAAAAAAGAGGTCAGGATTCTTGAAGCAAGTATGCTTGGGAAGACATAGTAAAAGGAGTGTGAAAGCCGTTTCTCCAGTCCCTCTTACGACTGACTCATTGCACATTAAAACAACTCTGTGGTTCCATTTCTATCAGATTGATAGCAGTATGAAAATAATATCATGACAATATGATATTGGAGAGACCAAATGGCTCACTAATACTCTATTGGTGGAGCAGTGAAGTAGTACAACCATTCTGGAAAGCAACTTGGAACTATCCCTTAGAAATTACTAAACTGCCTACCCTTTGACCCAGAAATACCTCTGCTAGGGTTACTCCTCCAAAAAAGACCAAAGAAAAAGCAGGAGATCATATATATACATACATACATACATACATACATATACATATATACCTATATATGTGTATATATGTGTGTATGTATATATATGTATATATAAACACACATAAAATGTGTATATATGCATATATACATGCATTTGTATATGTGTATATATATATGTGTGTATATATGTCTATAAATGCATATGCATATATATAAAACTATTTAAAGTGACAGTTTAGAACAGAACTAGAAGCAAAGTAGATGTCCATCAATTAGGGAATGGTTAAACAAATTATGATACATAAATGTAAATATTTTTATGTCATAAAAATGATAAAATTGTTTAAAATCTGGGAAGATTCCTTTGAACTGATGTAGAATGAAGTGACCAAGACTGGAGGAAAATTTGATTAAATTACTACAATATTGCAAAGGAAAACAATTCTGAAATACTTAAGAACTCTGATCAAGGCAATAAGGCAATGACCACAGAAGACTGGTGATTAAGTACATCTCCCACCTCTTGGTAGAGAGGTACAAAATGCAACAAGCACTCTCAAACAAGGCTAGTCTATGGAATTGTCTTTATGAGTATATTTATTTGTTTTAAGAGAGAGTTTCATTTGTGCTAGGGAGAGGAGGAGATTACAAGAGGTATGGGGAAGTAATGATAGTGCTACTAAAAAAAAAGAAAGAAAAGAGTATAAATTAAAACATTAAAAAGATTAAAAAGATGAAGAAAAGTATGTCCACAAGAATGGTATTGGACACAGCAGCAGGGTTGCACTACCATGCAAAATTTGAAATACACCAAAACAAACAAAAAAGAAAATCAGGGAGCATTTTTTTTCTGGCATTCTATTGGTTTGTTTTTAAGTGGCATCTCCAAGTTTTCTTAGCTATTTTTAAAACCGTTCCATTCTATTTTTAAACTACTGCTTGGGGAAAAAAATAAAATATTAGTTAAGATTAAAGACTTGGTCTAGAGGGAGAGTTTTGAATCACATTCAAAGGAGGGAAGGGGATGTGGGGGAAGAGGGACAGAGAGAGGTGGAGTGGTTGGTTATGGTATTCAAACAAACTTCCCTAAGGATAGGCAAGAACTCTAAGTAATGACTACATGGACTTCTGTGAATTATAGTCCGAGTAGGCAGTCCCCCTCACCTGGAGGAGAAGGATGCGAGTTTGGGATAAAAATCTGAACAAGAAGAGTTAACACTGGGCCAAGATGTTGAGGAAGAAAAATTAATGGTAGCCCCCTCATCCACTTCTATTATTCCAATCCCTTTTTACTTTCTTATAGGGTAAGACAGATTTCTACATCCAACTGAGTATGTGTGTCACTCCCTCTTTGAGCCAATTCTGATGAGAGTAAGGTTTAAGCTTTGCCTGCCACTCCCATCCCCCATCATCCCCTCTGTTACAATGGCTCTTTTATGCCTCTTTTATGTGGGATAATTTACTTATTCAATCTCCCCTTTCCTTATTCTTCCAGTGCAACTTTCTTTCTCTCCCCTTTATTTTGTTTTTTGGAGTTATCATCCGATCAAAGTCACTTTATTTCTATACCCTCTGTCTACATATATTCCTTTTAATTATTCTTATAGTAATAAAATTAAGAGTTACAAATATTAACTTGCCATAAAGAAATATAAACAGTTTAACCTTATTGAATTTCTTATGTTTTCTCTTTGTTGTTTCTTTTTTACCTTTTTATATTTCCCTTGAGTCATGTATTTGGAGGTCAATTTGTTTATTCAGATCTGGTCTTTTAATTAGAAAAGATGAAAGTCCTCTATTTCGTTAAGTATCCATTTTTTTCCCTAAAAGATTGTATTCAGTTTTGCTGGGTAGGTGATTCTTGGTTGTAATCCTAACTCCTTTGCCTTCCAGTATCATATTCCAAGCCTTCCAGTTCTTTAATATGGAAACTGCTAAATACTGTGTAATCCTGACTGTAGCTCCACAATATTTGAATTGTTTCTTTTGCTGTTTGTAATACTTTGTCCTTGATCTGTGAGCTCTGGAATTTGACTGATTTCCTGGAAGTTTTCATTTTGAGACCTCTTTTATGTGGTGATTGGTGTATTCTTTCAATTTTTATTTTGCTTTCTTGTTGTAATATATTGGAGTAGTTTTCTTTGATAATTTCTTGAAAGGTGTTCTTCCTCACTCTACCATCTTGACATCAAAGTCTCACATAATGAATTTTTAATAAATTATGTTTGCTTTGCTTGACTCTGGATTTTATTTCTTTTTCTTCATAGAGGGAGGGAGAGAAAATAAATGCTAGTTGACAGGGAGAAATAAAGAAAAGCTACAAAAATACCATTTCATATTTTTGGGATTTTTTTCCCCCAATACTTATTGGAAGTATAATAGAAACATTGATGGATTTGGAATTAAGAAACATGTTTGTATTCTAGTTCTGCCATCTATTAGTTATAAGACCATAGATAAATCATGTCACCTCTCTGGACCTCAGTTTCCTCATCAGTAAAATGAAGTATAAAATGTTTTCCAAAGGTCTTTTCCAGTTTCAACTATAGATTGCATTTCATTCCAGTGTGTTGGTCAACACTGGAAATATGCTGGTGCCTACTTAACACCCACCATGCTGGAGAACAGTAGAATTCATTATTAAATAGTTTGTGTGATAAAAATATGATTATCTGTGATTAAAACCGAGAATTAAAAACAATAAAATCTTTGTGCTAGCATGTGTTCAAATGACATTTGGTACACTCAGCTTGACCTTTCACAAAACTCTACAATTGTGTTAAATCAACTGCAAAAATTTTAAGGTATTATAGTGTGGATATGATTTTGAAATGAGAGCCTTGTTGAACCACACTGGATCCTTTATTTCACTCAAAACCCACTTGCAGAGTTTCCAGCTAATTATTCAAACTTGCTCTTTCTGCCTTTTCACTTTCTCAATTTGTAACTATAAGTAAAATACTTTTACACTATGAATAAAGATAATTGTAGCCAATATGAATAAGATTTTATCTTTGTTAAAAATATTCATGTCATTTTCTGGGCTACAAAATAAATATGTTTTATTCTTGGAAGGTGTTCTGTTTTTTTCATTAGACAGAGCCATGCCATGACTTGATAGAGTAGCTTTTCTCAGACTCTCATGGGATTCTGGAATGTTGACTACATGTGAAATTTTATATTAATTAGATAAGAAAATTGAATGCACCCCTATTTAATTGAACATTTCTATGTTTAAGTGAATGTATTCATAATAGGCACTTGTTTTTACCAAAAAAAAAATTATTCATAGTGGTTTTCAGGTTGGTTTGAAATTTTCTTGTGGTTCCATCTTCCTAATTTTCTAGCAGAATTTTTTGTGAATATTTTTTATCATGAGGTAGGGAGACATAATCCCTATCTGATCTGATGGAATGGCCACTCAGGATGGAATTGGCCACTCATTATAGTCAGACCCATTACTTACTATCACAGAAACTTTGATCTGCTCTGTTTCCAATCTGTGCTGGTTCACCCCTCTTTAGACAGTCTGGTGATCCCCTCCTCTCAAGGGCACAGCACACTGGTACCAAAAGGCAATCACACATGACCAACATAACTCAGAACTTGAGCTCAAGAGATCCTCCTGCCCCAGTCTCCCCAAATAACAGAGATACTAAGCATATACCACTAAGCCTAATTCATCAATACTTTATGTAAAGAGTGTTTTTCATCTAATTTCATGCCAAATTTTGCTGTGGGAGGTTTTAGTTGAATACTCAGAGAAGTCCCCGATGGTACCAGTGGTCTACTGTTGCTTCAGTGATGACATGTCCCCTATTGTGGCAATATGAAGAGAACGCCCAACTCACAATACCTGTTCATATTTATGGGGTGTTCATAAGTGAGGTTTGTGTATCTTAGTGAGTATCTTCTCACATAACAGTTTTTTGTCTTATGTCTGTTTATGTGCCCTCTCCCTTACAAGACCATAAACTTGTTAAGAGTGGAAATAGAATCTTGTTTATCTCTGGAATCACTTCCAGCATCTCGCAGTGCTTCATGTATAGCAATCACTTGATCGATGTCTGTTGAATGAACAAATATATTTTGGTTCCAAATACAATAGTACTTTAGAGATCAAGGATGATAGGAGATTAAGTGCTATTAGGCGTCTGCTAGAAAGGCAAGCAGGTACTATTATAATCATAATTTTGGTTTTATTCTTTCAGTAAGAACAAGTAAAACAGGGTGGGGGGAATGGAAATGACCACATTAAATTATATCATTGCTTGCCAAACCCTGTCAGGAGCACAACAAAAAGATTCGGAATAATAAGTGACATTTACATAGTTCTTCAAAGTTTGCAAAGTATGCTGAATATATTATTTTGTTTGGCCCTCACAACCTTGTGAAGTATAGTAGGTGCTACAGTATTAGTGTCCCCATTTTATCAATGAGAAAATAGAGGTTTGCAGAGTTTATGTGATTTGACTCTGGTTATACAACTAGCAATTCTCTGAGGTAGGATCTGAATCCAGGTATTTGCTGATTCTGGATCCACCAGGTGGATCATGCCACTCTGGCTTTCAGAATCAAGCTAAAAATGAATGGATATTACAACAAAAATATAAACCTAAATCAGATTTTTAATGCCCCAGATAGCAATGGTGCTGTTGCATTTAATATCTGGATGAAAAATACAAATTCTACCAGATACATATTACAGCCTCAGAGTCTGTGCCTGGATTCTAGAAGCTCTGCTCAGTGTAACCAGATTGGCAGTCGAATTCAGGTCTCTAACTTTGCTCTTCTCTGTGATAATCAGCCAGTCGCTAACATATTAGTTCTTGAATTGGAAGTATGTTCAGATTTGGATTTTCTCATTATTATTTACAAATATATTTTTCTTCATATACCATCATAATAAATGTGATCATTATTTGCTCCAATGATATACAGAACTTAAGATGATACACCCTGTGCCCCCACTGTTCTGGAGCTTAAAACTGCTCTAAGACTTGGTCACACGTTGAGTAAGTATGGGACAAAAGCTGTCTGGGATATGGATGATTGGGAAGGGAGGGGGCAGCTATGAGCAGCGTACCTGAACTCATGTGACGTTGTTGTTGCTGCTGCTGTTGTTGTCATGGTTGTCCTTCCTTCTTGAAGAGGACCAAAATGACATCACCATTGTAAAGTGAAATTTCCATTTGTCTGACTGTGGCTGATCAGACCAGCATGAGCTCGAGATGCTCTACCACAGCTTGAGCACAGATAGTTCATGTGAACATTTGGGGTGGACATTCCAAATCTGTGTATCCTGAGTTTACTTTGTGCTGTCTCAATTCTGCTTTGCTCATAGAGCACAGCACCCTTTCTGATGTGGGCATGCCATGCTAAGTGGTCCTGTGTCAGTGTCTCCCATGTTGAACAGTCAAATCCAAAGTTCCTGAGAGAGACCTTGAGAATGTCCTTGTATCGCTTCCTCTGGCCACCATGTGATCACCTGCCCCGTGCAAGTTCTCCATAAAGTAATCTTTTTGGCAAGCCTTCATTTGGCATTTGAACAACGTGGCCAGTTGTGCTCTCTGAAGCATAGTTTGAGTGCCTGGCAGTTCTTGTAATGTAAAAAGACCTGAAGGAAGACCCCAGAATATAGGGGGAAGTCTTAATTGACCCAGAGGACAAAGGCTTGAAGTTCTGATATAGCTTCCTGGTTACCTAAGACATAAAAGCCCTAACCTTTTTGTTAATGATTACACATTCTACAAGTATTTCATCGGGCTCCAATCCCAAACTTGTAGTTTGGAGCACCAAACCAGCCTGAGTCAGACATGGCCCGGAACACCCTAATCCAAACTGATGCCAGTAATGAAGATTCAGAGGTCAGAATTTGAGTTCCTGTGTCATGTGCCAGTGATGGAGAATAGTACAGAATATGTCTGATGGCTAGAGAAACTCTTATGTAGGCCAGAGTTAGTGAGGACAGCAGTACAAATTAGAAGCTTCAGCGATGCCACATGTTGGTCATGTCCAGTGTTTGACTTGTAACACAGTTACAATTGCATTACTCTGAAGCCTTCTCTTTACAATACTTAAACAAGTATCATTGGCTGAGAGCTATGGAGAGCTGCAGATGATAATGACTAATCCTCATAGCTGGGAGCTACAGAGAGCCCCAGAAAAATCACATTTCAACTACTGGCGTCTGGAGAACTGCAGTGCATACCATAGTTGTGTGGATGCCTGGGGGATATCAGCTGGAAGACCCACATAGAACACAAATGACTAAGACTATACAAGTCTTAGTAGAAGAGTTGCTTAATAATTACTTTTATATCTTCCATACAATTTCTATTTCTTGGATCGATAAACTCATGCTTTTCTAGTTTGAGCTTTGGGAACTATGAGCTTGCCAAGAGAGCTGGTAAATGATATACCACGTGGCATCATATAGTGAATTTCTGAAATTTTCTAGAAGGGGCAAGAATAGAGAAGAATTCCTACAGATTGTTAAATGAAACTCTTTGTATTATATGAAGGATTTTGACAGAAAGATGACACTGACCAAGCATCTGCTCTGGGCAAAGAACTTGGTTAGTTGCTGGGAATACACACACACACACACACACACACACACACACACACACGCACGCACCAAAAATTATGTGGTCCCAACTCTAAAGAAATGAATAATCTGTTCTGTAGGGTATAGTATGTATACAAATAATTACAATACAAAGTAGGCTGTGATGAAAACAAAGCAGAAACACAGAAAATAACAACTTGAGGATGCAGTCTACATTGAGGGGGTGATATCTAAGATGAGCCTTAAAGAAAGGGAAAGATTTTACTTTACTCTATGAAATCAAACTGCACCCTTAAGACCCTACCAAACACCTCAAAAAATGGGTGCTGTTGGTAATAATGGGAGGGAGGAATTCAGGTGTCAAATTATGGTTAATTTAGCCAAAAAATCAAACCTTACCTTCTAGAAAAATAAACTGTAGGAACTTGTGCTCCTGAAATCAGTTATGTAATTTTGTATAAAAAGAAAAACAACAAAAATTTTGATTTTATACCAAACAAAAGTAGAAGCAAGAGAAAGTTAAATGACTTGCTAGGAGCATAAAAGAAAATTCTAATGAAACAAGGAACTGAACATCAAAAGACTGGCAAACCAGTGAAATATTATGATTAAAGCAGAACTATACTTTACCTAAGAATCTAGGTGAGGACTCAAAATGGGGCAATATCAATGAGGAGGAAAAATGAAGTTGTTTGAAGAGACTAATGTGGATGCACAAGAAACTGATCGAATGACTTAGATACAACAGATTTCAATTTCTATCAACAGAAAATGAAATCAAGGGCAGGTA
Source organism: Notamacropus eugenii (assembly GCF_028372415.1). NCBI lineage: Eukaryota > Metazoa > Chordata > Mammalia > Diprotodontia > Macropodidae > Notamacropus > Notamacropus eugenii. Next base: position 360,308,523 of record NC_092874.1, read on the forward strand.
ATAGGATGGATATGATTGTGGCACAGTCCTACAAAGCTGGTAGTGGCAATGCTAATGCTCAGAAGGTGCTGAAGTTGGGGAAGGAAGCTGAGAATTAAAAATGGTTGGAGTTTTTTAAGCTACACTGGACAAAAGAAGTTCAAACAAGAAACAGGACTGGCTCTTAGCCTGATTGTTAGGCAACGGAGAACAACAAGAAGCAAGAGCTTTCGATTCTCAGTTTTCTTTTGTTTTTACTGCCAACCTTTGCTTGGGAATTAACAGAGCAAAATATATAGTAAGAGACAATCTACTTTCTCTCGAAGAATTCAAGTCACCTAGACGAAATAAACTCCATCCTATGAGTGGATTTGATTACTGAACTCGTCAGTGATAGCTGAAAAATTATATGAAATGGTTGAAGCACTATAGAATTGAAGAAATGAGTGTTCTGATTTTCCAAAACCCTTGGAAAGGAGAGATTATTCCATTTTTTGTGTTAGTATTTCTAGCATTTAGCACAGTGCTTGTCATGTAGGAGATATTTACTAAATGTTTATAGATTGACTGAAAGCAGAGACTGTAAACAATAGGTCACTGAGCTTGACTTCACTTTCTAAGAGAATTATTGGACATGTCATTAGAGATGGTACTGGGAACATCTAAAAATAAATCAATAACAGGACATGAAAGACTAACCTAAATTTCCTTTTTTGACAGAATTACTAAACCACTAGATCAGGGGATTGTTGAAAATATAGGTTACACAGATTTTAGAAAAGAATTTTCATGAAGTATCTCTTACTTGTTGAAAAGATGATGAGATGAAGACTAGACAATAATACAATTAAATCAATTCAGAACTAGTTGAATGACCAGATTGGAAGAGTGATCAAATACCATTCAATGTCAACGTAGCAGAAGATCTTCAATGGACTGTCCCAGGAGTCTGTTCTTTGTCTTGTGTTATTTAATGTTTTAATCAGTAATTTGGAGAAAGTCAAGGATGGCATATAGGTGACACAAAGGAGGGACAGCTAATACACTGGGTGACAATCAGGATCCCAAAAGATCTTACCCGACAAGATTACATATAAAGTCTACACTTAGGTTAAAAAAATCTACTTCATAAGTACAAAAAGAAGAGGTTTGGTAAACAGCAGCTTGCCTAATAATAATTTAGGAGTTTTTGTGGACGCCAATCTTTGCATGAATCAGCGGTGATCTGGTGGCCGAAAAAGCTAAGCTAATATTGGACTGCATCAAAAGGCATAATTTCCATGAATGAGAAATAATAATCCTCTGTATTCTACTGTGATCAGACTATATCTGAAGCATTATATTAAGTTCTGCATCCTCCAATTGAAGAGATAAGTTAATAAGCTGAGAAGCATATAAGGGAAGGCAATAGAATGAAGGACTTCGAATCCATTTCATGTGAGGATTCATTGAAGGAACTTGGAATGTTTATCTTAGAGAAAAGAAGATTCAGGAAGCACATGATAGCTGTCCTAAAGTATTTGAAAGACTTGCATGTGAAAGAAGGATTAAGCTTGTTCTGCTTGTCCACAGAAAGAAGAATGAAGGACAATGTATGATAATTCAAAGAGGCAAATTTCTTTTTGATGCTAGGAAAAACTACCTAACCTTGGAGCTCTCTAAAAGGAGAATGAGCTGCTCAGAAGATGGCAGGCTCCCTGTCACTGGAGTTCTGCAAGCAGAGGTCATATGTCCACATATTGGCTGTGTTATAATGAGCATTTCTTTTGGGTTTGAGTTGAACTAGATGGCCACTGAAGAGCCTTCACACTTGAATTCCATGAATATAAGTCCTTTCAGGGCAGGGACCGTGTTTTGCTTCTTTTTGTATTGCCAGCATTTAGCCTGGTGCCTGGCACATAGTAGATGCTTAATAAATTGATTGATTCTATAATTGTTTTAAATCACTTTCTTGACAGTAGTTCTAAAGTCTGGGAATGTTGTTTCATTTTTCATTATAACAGTCATTATGTAAATTGTTTTCCTGATTTTGCTCTCTGCATCAAATCTCTGCATCCGTTCTATAAACTCTACCTCAGTCACATACAATTCATTGCTGATTATTATTTCATTTTCTTAAACTAGAATTCTAAAATTTCTCTCCCCAACCCTAGCCTTCCATCCTTCAATCTTTTCCTATGCCTCAATCCTCCTAAACTTCATTTGTACCCTCACTGTAACCACCAGTCTCTGTTCTCCCTAACTATCAACCTTCTCTGGACTCCTTCTGTGTCAAAAAGTTCAATCAAACACCCTGTATTCACTTGTCTCTTTGTGCTGCTGCCATACCCGTCTTACCAAATCCAAATCCACCTCCTCCACCTTCTGTACTCCTATTCACATGCTACTTAATTATTCTGGGCAAAATCATACAGCCATGCCATCTGGGCTAATTGTGTACAAAGTTAAAATTCATGTAATTTTACATCAAGAAGACACTACTACGTGGCAATCATTTCATTCTTTCCTGATTAACTTTTTATTACCCTCCATAGCAATTATCCTAATCCTTCTCTCTCCTCATTAACCACCTCCTCCCTCTATTTTAGTGCAAGACCTTGCCTAAAACTTAAAAAAAAAAAAATAAAGGCCCCAAAATCATGAGTTCCCTCTTCTCCTCTGCTTCATACCTCAAAATCCCTCCTAATCGATTTCCATTCTCTCCTCCATAACTCCATAAACATTAGAATATAAAATCCACAAGCACATGGATTATATTTTTTGTGGGTTGTAGTTGTATTTCCAAAGGTTAGTGCAGCCCTGCTCCCATAGCCCAAATCCCAGAAGAAATTGTCTAGACTCTGCTACCATCTCCTCACTTATTCACTTCTCAGTCCATTACAATATGACCTCCAGTCTCTTCATCCAATTTAAATTACCTGTGTTCTCTTGACTGCCAAGGTCAATGAAGTTTTACCAGTCTTCATTCATCCTGACCTCTCTATCTCTCTGCCATTTTAGACCCTATTGACCTCTTCCTCTTTCTTGCCAATCTCTTTTCCCTTGGTTTTTATGACACTGCTTTCACCTGATTCTCCTCCTACCTGTCTGAACATTAGTTCTTATCTCCTATGCCAGATCAGCATCCATGTCCCACCCTCTATGAATGGACCTATCCCAAGATTTATCCTGAGACCCTTTAACTTTTTTCTCCATACTCTCTACAATCTTATCAGTTACCATCAATTGAAGAATGATGTCTATACTGATAAATTCCAAATTTCCAGACCTCATCTCTCTCATGAATGTAGCCTCATATTACCACCTGTCTGCTGAAGATCATCCCTGTATCTCAAAGGCCTCTCAATCTCAACATATTCAAAATTGAAATCATTCTATTTTCTCTCAAATTCATTCCTTATCCCAAATTCCCCACTTACGCTGATGACACCATTATCTTTCTAGCCATCCAGGCTCACAACCTTAGGGTCAACTTTGATTCCACTTTCCCTCTACTCCCATATTTAATAATTTCTGAGTTGCTAAGTCTTGTCAATTCTATATCCACAATGTCTCTCACATCCATCTTCTTATCTGCATTCAACAGCAAGCCATCCTAGATCACCACCATCATCATCTCTCACCTGGACTATTACAATAGCTTCCAAACTGGTCCCCCTGCCTTCATTCTTTCCTCATCTTCACCTCATCTTCCACAAAACTGCCAAATTAATATTCCTAAAGCTTGTATGTGGTCATGCCACAACTTTGATCAAGTCCCTCATTGGTGCCCCTCATTACCTCTAGGATAAAATACAAATTCCTCTGTTTAATATTCAAACTCCTTTTTAATCTTTTCTAATCTCTATTTCTAGTATAGCAAACACTCCCTCCACCATCCCTAGTAGCCAAGGAATTATAGTGGACACTGGAATTTTGTGCCTGTGTGTCAAGAGAAAAATATTCAAAAATACTGACTCAAAGACTAAAGAAAAAGGACTATCTCTGAAAGGACAGGGTCTCTGTCTCTGTCTCTCTCTCTCTGCCCCCCACCACCACCATCATCCTTCCCTAAAGGAGAGGGAGAACTGAAACCTTATGAGAACAGGAAATGAACAAATACATGGAGTGTAAAGTGTGTCATAGAGGACATAAAGAAGATAGCATGATTATGATAGGCTTTGCATCTGGGCCACAATCACAAATCAGTCAGAGAATCAGGAGGATGCTGTGACACCAACAGAGATTCCTTGATTTCTATTCTCCCAAGCCCTACCCCTTTCTCCACCATATTGTTCTTCCAAGGGAGAGATGAGCCATTTCCCAATCTTTGTTCTTTGAGAGTTTATTTGATCTCTATGTCCCATTTGAAACTAGATTCTCTAAGAAAGTATGGGTGTTAATTGCTATGTTGATTTCTTTGTGCTCTCAGAAGTTAAATGTAAATTAGAGGGGAGAAGTAAATGTAAATAAGGTGGGTGATGAGATAGGAAAAGAGAGATAGACCTATAACTGATGGGAACACTGTCAGTATGAGGTTTCAGGGATAAACAGAAAATAGTCTTCATTGATTCATAATTTATAACTTTCCCAAAGCAGAGAAAAACCAAGTGAATTTGTACTGCCCCTCATGTCAGCACAACTGAGTCTGTAATAGCCCATCATGGGGGTAGGGGTGCTGGAGGGGGGTGATAAATAAGCTGGAAACAGTCTTTCTGAAGTAGTTGACTTAGTCACCTCTGATTCCCCTTTGATCTTCCTATGGAAGGTTTAAAAGAAACCCATCTGCCTGAAGGACAAAGCAGAGGGCATCCATAACAGCCTGAAAGGTTAAAGTGCTACCTCCTATGAGTGTGTTGCAATACTACTGTGCTATAGAAAAGGATGAGCAGGATGTTCCCAGAAAAACCTGCAAAAATTTATATGAACTGATGCAAAGTGAAATCAGTAGAACATTGTACACAATAACGACAACTATAAATGATTTCACTATTCTTGGCAATACAATGATCCAAGATAACTGAAGGACTTATGATGAAAAATGATGTCCATCCCCAAAGAAAGAACTGAATCTGAACACAGATTGAAGCATATTTTTTTCCTTTATTTTTTCATGGAGGGTTTTTGGCTTATGTTTTCCTTTACAATATGACTAATATGGAAATATATTTTGCGTGGCTACTCATATATAACCTATATTAAATTGCTTGCCTTCTCAATGTGGGGAGAGGAAGGAGGGAGAGAATTTGGAATTCAAAATTTTAGAAATGAATGTTAAAAATTATTTTTACATGTAATTGGGGGGAAATAAAATACTAAATAAATTTTTAAAAAATGAATTTCTACCTCCTACATCTTTCCCCTAGTTACTAGGGCGCTATCTCATATCCTCCAAATTATCATGTATATATTTTGTATTTCTTATCTGTGTGTATGCTTCCCCCAAATAATATCTTTGAGAGCAAAATTTGTTTTTTTCCCTGTATTTGTGTCCCAGTACTTAGCATAATGCTTTGCGCACAGTAAGTACTTAATAAATGCCTTTTTGTTCATTCCTTTGTTTTCTTCATTCCATATCCTTTGACCCACGTATCCCACTGGTAGGCATGGACTCCAATTAGGTAAAAGATGAAAGGAAGTTCCCGTGTATACCATAAATATTTATAATACCACTTAGCAAATAACTGGAAAGAAAGTAGATGCCTATCAATCTGGGAATAGTTAAACAAATTATGGTACATGAATGTATTGGAATATTAGCACACTGTAAAATCATATTTTCTCCCATAACATAGTTGTCATAATTGAGAATAAAAACTAGACCTGTGATTTCTTTGGTATATGAAATTCCCAGATAAAGAAATTCCCAATGTGTATTGGCTCCTTCTGTGAAACTTACATTCTTAGAAAGTTGCTTAGAGCATTGAGAAGTTAAGGGTTGGCCCAAGGTCATACAACCAGTATGTATCAGAGGCAATACTTGAACCCAGATCTTCTTAGTTCCAAGGCTACCTTTTTATCCATCATATGACATTACCTTTCTTCATATATGTTAATGTCATGAATTATGTCACAAGAAATAGTAACTTCATAGTGCTCACCATGTGACAGACATCATTCTAAGACTTTTAAATCATTATCTCTTTTGATCCTCAGAGCAATCATGTGAGTTAGGTACTATTTTTATCCCCATTTTGCAGATGAGGAAACTGAGGCAAACAGGCTAAGTGACTTGCCCAGGTGTAAGGTTAATGGTGGGTGGAGGAAAGAGTTAAAGGTCTTCCCTGTGCATTAATAGGCCTCAGACACCTTTTGCTAATTTCTAATGAGACACTGGGTCACAGCATTCCCTAGCCCTGAAAAGAGTATATATACTCTGGGTATATTGAGGTAAGGTTTTACTTTGGGGCTTATTTTTTAGAAGAATGGCTTTGGAAGTTTATGAAATGCTTTCTTCACAGCAATCTGTGAAGTATTCTTTACATCTTGTATTCTACACATCTTCCAGTCAGTTGTGGGACTGTCAAGTTATATTCTGTTGCAGAAAGTAATTTGCTTAAAACCTGTCTGGTCCTTGTTCATGTTTGTTTGGTTTTTTGCTTCTAAGTTTAAAAAGTTTTACTAATGCATTTGGTTTTTTACATGACAATAATTCCCTTAGCATCAGTGAACATTCCCTTGTAACTAATACAAAACAGGTAAGTACAAAGGCAATGCAAATATTTTTCCAGATGAGAAGAATTAGGCTCAGAGAATGACCTGACTGTGCTCACGTAACTTGTTAGTCACACAGCTGTTTCTGTGAAAGCACATCTGATTCCAAGACCAGCACTCTCTCCAATGCACTATTCTGTCTGTCATAATTTACTTAGCTTTCAAAGGGAAAAGGAGAAAAAAATAATACCAAAAATATCCTACAAAAGCTTTCTGCAGCTTGACACAGTAATGGGAAAAGGAAAAGGAAATAACTTGGGTGATAGTCCTGATAGCATAACTTACAAAGTACATTAGAGGAAACAAGTCTTTACAAAATAAGCTTGCTTTAGGGAACACAGAGGACTTAACCCTTCACTGAGGTTGTCTCCATTGCCCAGGCACAAGCAAAAATTGTTCTTGCCCCATTCTGTGAGGGCCAAGTAAACTACAACTCCTTCTAGGGATTATTAGGTACCCTGAGGATTTGAGGAATCTTTCTCTACTGAACCCCCCCCCCCCAATGTGTATTCTCCACATTATAGAGACCCAATGAACAGCAGCCCAGCTTCTTGCAACCACTTAATATCAAGTAATTTTTACAAGAGAATATTTTCTTCACAAATACAGCAAAAACAAATGGAAACATTAATCTCCTTCCCCTAACACTTCAAACATAGTCTCCTTCTATAACCCTTCTAGGCTGGAAGAGAGCAGTTAGGCTCACAACTTAACACGTTTTCTACGTAGTATTGGTCCCACCAAATTCCAAAGCTGCTATTGCTGGGGGCTTCTGCTGGGCTGGGGTCCCAAAGATCACTCCAGGTGGTTGCTTCATGATAGACAGGTTGAAACACTCGGATTGAAATTTTGGACTCCTAGAGTCCTGTGATCACTGACCTTTGAAACTCCCAAGGTCAGAGATGCCACTCTCTGCCCCAGAACAGAAATGAATGGAAAAGCCAAAAATTTGGCCTATTTCTCGAAGATCATAAGGCCTCAGAGAGGAAAGGCCCCACAGCCCTCCTCCTTATTACAGGTTCTCTCACCCAAAATTGTTCAAAAACATCAAGGAGAAATGGCTCAGAGCTGACTCAGACCCTTTTGAAAATTCTAACAGTTCCAGCTATCCAGCCAATGGAAAAAGGTCCCTCCCAACCATGTGATAGACCAACTAAAACTGGTTCCAGAGTGTGTACTCATGCAGTTCCCTCGCAAATCATCATCATACTTATTCCAGAAATAACTCTCTGGAGTTGTCCATGTGGTAACATCCATCTCAGGAAGCTGATGGAGTCTGTAATGAGCTGGGCCCCCTCTTCAGTGATGTAAATTAAGTGTCTCTGGCACTTAGACATCCACCAGCATTGCCAAGGAATAAGAGTCCTAAGCTAATGTATTATATTGTTAGAAAAGACCTTTTGTCCAGAGAACACACCCCAGACAAGTCACTGGGAGCAAATACAGACTTGTCAAGATGGCAGCTAGTTTTCAGGCTACAAAACCAGAAGCTCTGTAATCTTGGAGGGGAAAAAGCCTGCAATGTTCACCTTGTGCAGCTTGCAGTACCAGCACAGTGTTTTGGGATCTGTGTTACATGCCCAGTTAAACTGAAATACCCCACATATTTTCAAGGAAGGGGAGTGTTGTATACTGGAAGAAAGATTGAATTTGTAGTAAGGAGGACTGGGTCCCCACTCCCAACTCCTCCACGAATTGACTCTCCTTCAGCCCTTTTTTTTTCTTCACCTGTAAAATGTGGTAAATGTACCTCACCATCTGCTTTACAAAGCTGTTGTGAGGAAACTGAAACTGACAAATATAAATGTAAAATTCTCCAGATAACAACTCATTTATGGCCCCTTCAATTCTTCCTTCCCAGGGTTTACCCCATAATCAACCCTAAAGCTTAACTATAGTTTTGTGAACACATATGCATTTATATATGGCTTTTAGATTTCAAAAATTTCTTCTTTGAAAAGTAAAAGATGGAACCTTAAAAATGATGCTCCCTTGCATTCTGCTGAGTGTAGTACTCTTAAACCAACTGTAGAAACTAAGAGCAGAACAATATGAGACTGTGAATTCCTCCTACTTAATTCTTTCCTAGAAGGGAGTGATACAGACTGAAAAAAGAAACCATTTTATTTTTAAATCAACAGTTTTGAAAAATGGAACTTTAAGGGGAATTCATGATTTAATTAACCCATTTAATGTTTTATTAAGGTCAATTTAATTTGGAGTTCCTGCTTAATTATTAGATTATCAATAAGCCCTCTTGTTTGTCTTTTTCCAAAGAATTTGTATTTATTATATGATCAGTGTTCCATGGTCTCTAATTATTTTCAGGAAATTAATATGTGTGTACATTTTTCTTTCTTATTTTTAAATAGAACATTTCCATTAGGGGAACACCAAATACTACTAAAAAGAAATCAGGTCAGGTTCTGAAAGCATGATTTATTCAGCTGGGTTACTACCCTCCAAAAGGAGTTCTATTTCTGCTCTGTTCAGCAGGATCAGTGCTGAAGTTTTGACAGCAGAGGAGGGACTGAAGGTCATCAGGGTCAAACCCACTTGAGGTGAAGTTATTCAGCAATAATCGTAAGAACACTTTTCTGTCAAGGACCCATTCGTTTCTTTCCTTCTGAGGGAAAACCATTCTTTTCTTTCTCTCTCTATCTTCCTGAGCTTCTGCTCCTCCCCACCCCATCATCTATCAGTATTAAATATGCCAGGAAGAAGGATGTATTACTTAATCACTGCTGGGGGATAGAAAGAAAGTAGGAAAGGTTCTTCCAAGGTAAACGGCTTAAGTGGCAATGCATGTCAAAGCGTTCGCAGTAAATTCTCTGAGTCTGTGTGGAGCTAAAAACAAATAACGTGGAAATAAAAGACATCCCAAAATAGATTTGGTTGCTTTATTTTTTCCTTACTCTTATTTTGTCATTTCCTTCTCTCTTTTCTTGACCTTTCAAGACAAGTCAATAAGCATTCATTAAGCACCTATTATGTGCTTGCCAGGTACTGTGCTAAACACAGAGGATACAAAGAAAGACCGAAAAAAGAAGTCCTTGTTCTCAAGGAACTCACATGGAATGAGACAACAGAAGAAACAAAGAAGCAACATGCAAACTACTATGTATCAACAAGATATAGATAAGACAGATTGGAGATAATCAGCAAAGACTGATTAAGAAAGATTTCTTACAAAAGATGAAATTTTAGCTGGGCCTTAAAGGAAACTAGTCTGCATGAAAACAGATAAAGCAATTCAACAATTGAATTAAATAAACATTTATTAAGGGCCAACTGCATGCAGAACGTTATTCTAGGGCTGGAGGAGATACAAATGCAAACAGATACGAAGTTTCTTCTGTGACAGAAATGTTAAGGACAGACCACTAGTGTTGTCATTAGCAGGTATGTTTAATAGAGCCATTACTGGAACAACAAAAGTGAGCTGTGTCTAATCAAGAACAATGTGGAAGTTAAGGAGTCTCCTTGTCCCATGTCTACATAGCTTCTGTGGAGTTCTTGAAATGGTTTCTAGGTATATAGTCTGAGAATCAAGATTTGACTGAAATTAAAAGGAATTCTCTAACTCCAAATCAGATATCTGGCTGGGGCCAGGTATGCCAAGCGAACAAACTAGAAGAGTTTATTCAAAGAACAGCCTTTATTACCCCATGAGGGAAAATTTGGCAAAGCAGAATAAAATATTTTGTACTTTCTACAAGGAAAATGGTTTCCTAGAAGCTGTTGGAGAGTAAACAATAGTAAAGAGAAGCAGATTGTCCTGCTTAAGGAAAAGTCAGAAAATGGTAGAAGAAAGCATCTTGGATGGAGATTTATAACATCACCAGAGGTCATCAGAGGCTCTTTTGTGTCCAAAATGTGAGCTTCTCTGGCCATGCTTTATGCTGGCCATGTGTGTTCCCTTTGGTCGTACTTGTTCCTTAATGTGTGCCTCTCTCCCAGTGGTGATTCAGCAACCCATGACACTGTGGATGGGGAAGATACTTCTTGTCACTTATTTTATTGTGTTGTTCATGTAAATACCTTTTGCTTGGACCTATGATGTCTCTTAGGTTGGCTTAAGTACATACATCAGTAGGGTCTCAAGATCTATGCTGGCTCACAGAGTGCTTCAAACATGATGGAACTACCCATAAGAGGGGGTCCCAAATGCTACGAAAATTAAATAAGATACATTGTTTGCCTTCATGGAATTGACACTATCACTTAGGAAGGTAGTATCTTAATACCCTAACTGCTTATTTTCAGGCAGTAGACTCAACTTCTACATACCAGCAGGCTCCTACTCTTTTACACATTGTGTGATAGGTCTATTATTTTTACTTTGATTCCAGAACATATATCCCTTGAAGGCAGTTTTCAAGACAAAACTACTTTGTGCCTGCCCTAGGTCAGACTATTAATCACTATAACACTGACAATTCCGACCTCTTGATCTGTAGGTCATTTTCTCATGTTCTACTTCCCAGTAGAGGGAGGTGAAAACAATTCAGGCAAAAATATGAAATGTCTTTTCAGAGATCCAGATTTATAGTATTCTATTTTCTTTAGGTCCTTTTCTTTACGTGATGCTACTCTAGTATCAGCTTACATGTAAAACTTCCACTAAGTCAACCTTCATACATAGCATTGACTACTTTCATTTTAACACTGAATTGACTCCCTTTGGTGAAGATATTTCTCTAATTCACTTGCTTTCACATGTTCTCTTTCATTTCTGTTGCCCATTTGTTCACTTTTCATCCTTCTTTCCATTTCTTTTGCTTTCTGGGATTACATCTTCCCCCTTTTCTCATACTGGACAGTCATATTTGGTTTGATTTTTGTTTTTTTTTTTTCCTTGTGCATTGTCTCTCTGATTGAAGACTGTCCCTGAGTTGTCCTTGCCTTCATTCCTCTATTTCTAAGTCATTGTGCCAATACCTACTCTCTCATTTTCTCTTGGCCTGTTTTATTTGCACTCCTGAAAAGAAGGTAGAGATGACTAAATTGCAGGCTCTTGAAGGTGGAATGGGTCTTTAGGTCTCCTAAGTAGAGCTTTGTAAACCTAAATGACATGACTACAATGTTCTCACCTCTGACAATTTTATTTTAGTGATATTCAATAAGTACAATAGAAATGGAACATGATTGAAGAATTTTTACACTTCATCAATCAGTATCCATTTGCTAAGCATCTCCTCATTCTTTCCTCTCCCTCCCTATCCCCTCAATAGCCTGATACTTGGAGAGTAAGGAAAGGGAGGACACTGATCCATCTTTACAGATGGATCATTTCTCATTAAAAGACAAATTTTCCTTTTGAAAATTAAAATAGGATGGTAGTTTTTATTTTCTTTATCCCATCAGTCAACAAGCATTTATGAAGTACTTCCTATGTGCCATGCCAGGAGCTAAACTGTAGAGTGTGTGTAAAATGTGGGGAGGTGGGGAGGAAAGACAAAAGTGCATGGCACAGAAGCATTGTAGAGAAAAGTTTGGTGTTCATTGTGGAGAAAGAGATATCACTGGCCTGACCATCTTCCTTAAATGGAGGTTCTGGAAAGAACTCAATTTGGAAAAACTAAAAATCCAATCAAGGAAATTTTTTGGCTTTGGGTCCATAGCTTTTGCATGCAATTGTGAATTTGATGCATTGTCATTATATACTCTCTTGCTCTTTGACTTCTTGTTCTTTTCAAGGCCTCAGTGAGGGGTCAACAGTAAGTAATACTGGCTCTTATTTGGGTTGGCTTTTTCCCCATCTAAAGTTGTTTTAGTATTTGCTGATAGATCTTCAGAGAATGTGTAAGCAATGCGGCCACTTTCCTATAGTTGGGCTCCATTTGTTTTGGCCTTTTCCCCCTTTAGAATGTAAGATCCTTGAAGGAAGAAACTTTTTTCTTTTTTCTATTTTTAAAATTTATTTTCAGTTCCAAATTCTCTCCCTCCATTCACTCCTACCCCATCTATTGTAAAGACAAGAAATACAATACCTATTGTACATGTGAAGTCATGCAGAACATAATTCCACATTAACCAAATTGTGGGGGAAACAAAAAAAAGAAAACTGAAGAATGAAAAATAAATAAATATGCTTCAGTCTGTACTCCAACTTCATCAGTTCTTTCTCTGGCGTGGATAACATTTTTCGTCATGAGCCCTTTGGAACTGTCATGGATCATTGGACTTTTCAAAGTAGCTAAGTTTGCTTTTTCTTTGTATCTCCAGGACCTAGAGCAGTGCCTGGAATATAATCCATCGATAATCATTTATTAATTATTTACTATGTGCCAGACAACACAATGGAGATTGAGGCTATAAAGAAACATAAACAGTCCCTATCCTTTAAGAGTCTACCTTCTAATAGATGAGACAACATATACATAAACTGGTACATGTAAGATAAACGTATCATAGATGGAAGATACTAACAGCTGAAGGAACTAAGAAAAGATGTCCTCTGAGAAGCAGAGTCAGTCTCAAAGGAAGTCAGGGATTTTAAGAGTCAGATGTAAGGTGGAAGAGAATTCTAGGTATGGAGAACAGTGAGCACAGGCACAGAGATGGAACATGGAGCATCATGTGTAAAGATCTGCAAGTTAGACAATGTGACTGGACCATACAATGAGTGAAGACAGTAATTTGGTTTGTTGTTGTTCAGATATATCCAACTCTTTGTGACCCCACTTGGGGTTTTCTTGGCAAAGATACTGGAGTGATTTGCCATTTCTTTTTTCAGCTCATTTCACAGATAAGGAAACTGAGGCAAACAGGGTTAAGTGATTTGCCCAATATAACACAACTAATAAGTGTCTGAGACCAGATTTAAACTCAGGCCTTCCTGACTCCAAGCCAGGCACTTTCTCCATTTCACCACCTAGCTGCCCCTGTAACGTGTTAGAAGGCTAGAAATAAAGGTAAGATCTTGGTTTTGAAGAAATTTAAACAGAATAGTATATATTAGGTACCAGAGGTAATAAGGAGTCACTGGAGTTTCTTAAGTAGGGAAGGTGACATGACTCACATTTTAGAAAAATCATTTGTCACCTCTGTGGAGGATAGATTGGAACAGGAGATTTGTGCTTGTTGGCTCATTGATTGATTTTCCTGAATAAGCCCATTCTCAGTTGGTTTTTTAAGTGATGCTTGCCAAAATGATATCCTAAAAGGTTTAATAATCTCTTTCCCCAGTCACTGCTATTACTTTTAAGATTTTTATTCTAGACTGATCCACCTGGATTTTTTTCCTATTTAGTTTTGTTTGTTGTTGTCATTAAGACTCTTCTTTATACTCAGCCTTGGCCCAGGTCAGATCAGTCCCTGATCAATTCTATGTCCCTATGAACTTTTCATCTCAGCCCCACTCAAGGAATCACATAGGCACCCTACTTCATGGTATGGATACTCTCCTACTGTGACACAGCTGTAGCAACTATTATGAACCTTCCATAGGAGCACTGGATTTAGAGCCAGAAGGGACCTTAGCGATCATCTAATCCAGCTCCTTTTCCTTCCCCTACTAATACTTCAGTGACTCAAAAACATAGTCATAGAAACATTAGTATGAGAACTGCCTGTAGGGCAAGAGGCCAGAAAGAAATGACTCAATCCAGATATGTTTGGGTATGTCTGGATAGGGAGCCGTAGAAAACATGCCAGTTCTGGAATCAGAGGTTCTGGGTTTGTATGGTGTCTCTGATATTACCCAGTTGACTTGGAGTCAGTCATTTAATCTTGCATGGCTTGGTTTCCCCACCTGTTTGACAGAGGTAATCAGAGGAACGCTGTGATGATGCTGAACTGGAATCCCTCTCCTCAAGCTGTATGTGCAGTGCTTTTTAGCTCTCTGAGAAGTGCCTTGGTTCATCTAAAATGAGAAGATTAGACTAGATGGTCACTAGCGCTATTAACATTTTGAAAGTGAGGAAACTGAGGCCAAGAAACAATGTTAAAATATAAGTTTCTTGAGAGCAGCGATTGTTTCATTCTTTGTATCCATATACCCATCTCCCAGCATCCTTCCTGAAACTTAGTAGGCATTTAATGCTTGTTGATTGGCTGACCAATTAGTCTGCCCAAGGTCATGTAGGTACAGAAGTCTAAACATATTCAATCAAATGAACAACTGAAAAAGTAAGGACCCTTCACCTGGCAAATAAACCCTCTAATTTTTGTGACTTGATTATAATAGTGGTTTAATAAATTCTTGGTGAATGAAATTATAGGATTACCTGAATCCCAGAGTTTGTCTTGTCCTTTATAACTTTTTTCTTGCACTTTAATCTGTCCTTTTCCTCTTTCTACTCCTTGAGTTGCTCATAAATAAGATCAGAAAAATATTAGAATGAAAATTAATAACAAATTAAAAGGGAGGAAAACTGGCTTAATCTAGATGTTCTTGAAAGTCCTGTATTTAGTACAAAGAAATATATGCAGTTTTAGTTATAATTCTAGTTAGTTACAGTTGTTATAATTAAAGTTGCAGCTTGGTAGTACAGTGAATAAAGTTTTAGACTTAAAGTTGAAAAGATCTGAATTTGAATGGCATTTGCCCAATACTGCCCTCTCTGAAACTGATGTGTAAAATGGAGTTATTAATAGTATCTATTTCACAAAATTTCTGTAGGATCAAAAGAGATAATTTATGCAAAGTACTTTACAAACATTATATTGCCATACATATGTAAGTTGTTACTGTCATCTTAATATCCTGCACCCCCTCCAATTTGTACTCACACTAGCAGGTAGAGTCCCTATAGGGAGGCTAACTAAATCAGGAATACTCCTGAAGGGCTGAGTTTCTAGTGCTGTCACATGTGAGCCTCCACCAGTGTGTTTCTCATTGGTAATCGACTAATAAGACTGGATTAACTTTTAAACATGTTTGCTGAGGAGGCTTAGCAATCATTGTTGGTACAAAAACATTCATCCTCAATGGGGAACGCACTATCACTCTGGGAAAATGGAAAAGTACACAATCTCACTTTTTCCAAGCTTGGAAGGTGGAAGTATGATGGGAAGAGTTTATATTACAATATTCTGTCTTTGGGAGGAATTTCTGTAATTATGGAATTATTCTACTTCTCAGCATATCAATATATTTATAAGAGTTTGTCATTCCCTCAATGGATACAAGGCTTCCAGTTCCATTTGAAGTTTAAAAAAAATTCCTTTAAACTTCTTTTGGATGAATATTTTCTTGTATGATCTGAAGACACTCAGACCTTAGAGGTTCACCTAGACTTCTTACAACAATGGTTTTATGTAGCCTTGAATGTAAAAGAGAGTTTTGTCAGTTAAAATGACCATTTCTAACCTTTGGTAGTCCAGTCTTTGTATTTGCTCATGACAAATGCTGCATTATAAAAAAGACAGTACCAACTTCTTTATCTGCCAGGTCTTTCCAAAGGTCTTTTTTTCTGAGGATTAGAACATTTTTGCAGCAATAGTTTATCCATTCTTGGCATTTTTCATTTTTTAACCAAACTTTCCTTTGAACTTTAGTGTGACTGATCCACTTTTATTGTGAGCTCCCTTGAGAGACTTGGTTTTCCATATTAAGAGACACTGCAATATTTCTGTCAATCATTCAAATATCTTCCTTAAGCTCTATAATTTTTATACATTTCCTTGAAGTGATATTTATTTTTACATCCACAGACTTAAAAACACTACAAAAGAGAGAACTGAAAGGCATATATGTCATAAAATCACCATTCAAGTGATAGAAAACTAAGTAGAGGGGCCAAGGTCAGTTATAAGAAAAGGACTCCTAGTAACCAGTAGCTAAGTGGTAGCCCTCTACCATATGTATTGTACAAGTGCATGTCATTACCTCTTCATGTTCAGTTTGATCCTACTCACCTCATACCTCAATGGGACTGACAAATCAGCAGGCAATTACATGGAGGACATCAGTTGGGAAAAGTCATTTAAAAAGAGAGGTATCCAATAGATAGCCTGGAATTGCAGGAACCAGTAACTTTGTCAACCCACAAATTCCTATCTTGTTCAGTTGGAAGAATTATGTGAAAAACAAATAAACAAACAAACAAAAAACGAAATATGTGTAGACCAGGCTATACGAGAGATGTCATTGTGGTCATGGAATTGGGGGAAGACCTCCTCTTCTCTGTACTAGTGAATTAGCTTCACCAACGGCAGCCAGATAGGTTACAGTCACCCCCAGCACTCCAGCCCCTAACAAGAAAGTGACAGAAAATGGGAGAAGAAAGATTTTACAAGGGGGAATACTGTTAGTATAGCAGGTAAGACAAATTATCCAAAGTAGGAAGCAGCTGCTTGCAACAGGAGGGTGCCCCCAGTATTTCCACTAGGGCTGCAATACAAAGAGCCACTTTTTGATGGACAGACTAGTCCTGGTCATGTTACGGTACCAGATACTGTACATACAACATTCCTGGTCAGTGGTGGGAAAGCAGCTGACAGTGATGCTATCAGTTTGGGTGTCATATGTCTCCATTAGGACTGGACATTAGGATGGAGCAGGTTCTGGAATTTAGCAAAATTCATGACTCCAATGATTCGGAACAACTCCTTAGGCTGGGATTCCTGTTCAGTTCCTGAAAAATTGTGGGATATTATCAGTCTTTCTGAAAAGCATATTGGCCAGGAAGGTTACAGATAAGACAGGTGTCACCTACCAGAGTAAGAGGTGTATAAACAAATAATCCTCACTAGTTGGTGGTTGAAGACACATGCTAATTTCCTAAAGGAGGATGAGACCAGCTTCCATCTAATAGATATATCTTGGACTAAGAAGAAAGGTAGGAAAGCGGCAGAGTCCTGAGAGACCCCATGGCATTTTCCCCTTTGTGTGAGTTGGAACTCCTTCTCTCTAGTAAAGGAAGCCAGCAGGGCATGCCAAATCTGTGTCTCTGGGGGTGTATGCCATGTCAGGTTAGCTAACCACCTAGAATCCTAGAAGAGGCTGGAAGTGACCTGCGTAATGTACATTGAGAACAACCTCATCATTTTCTAGATGAGAAAACAAGCTCTGGGGGCAGTGTGCAACTTGTCAAACGTCACAGTAGATAGAAAATGACAAAAAGCCCAATTTGAAACCAGGTCTCCTACTTCCTAGGCCAATGCTTTTTCCATAAGACCAAACTTTCTTTCAGTATTCTGAAGGCATGCCTGATATTGGAAAAGTACTGGCAGATATGACAAAGACGCATTCTTCTCTCTCCTTACCTTTTTGCAGGCTTTGCCCCATGCCTGGAAATGAATTCCCTCCTCACCTGTGCCTTGTAAATTAACTGGTTTTCCTCCAGGCCCAGATCAAGCACCATCTTCTAAGCCCTTTCCTTATCTCCCCAGCTACTAGTGCCTCACTCTAAATTACTTTTTATTTACTCTTTATTTATTTTGAATATGTTTGTAGATCTACATGTTGTCCCCCCATAAAAGTATAAACTTTTCAATAGCAGGAACTGTTTCATTTTTTGCCTTTGTAAACACAGAACTTTTTAGACTAATTGGTACATAGTAGGCACTAAATAAATA
This sequence comes from Notamacropus eugenii, assembly GCF_028372415.1. NCBI lineage: Eukaryota > Metazoa > Chordata > Mammalia > Diprotodontia > Macropodidae > Notamacropus > Notamacropus eugenii. Next base: position 360,326,721 of record NC_092874.1, read on the forward strand.
TTCGCTTGCTTGACTGATTGTTAGCACAGAGAGGACAGATTAAATGCTTACTAGTTGATGGACATACACAGAATCCTAGACTGTTAAAAATTGGAAAGGACTGCCCAAATCCCTTATGTCCATGCTTCTGACACATGGCATGTATAGACCTGCCAGGCTGGCACTGTAAGCCCTTCCAAGGGAATAGATTGATTTCAGCGGTTGGCAAGATGCCAACTGAAAACAATTTTAGAAGAATTTCCCACAGGATACAAAAATGACACCCCTTACACAAGCTTAAGCTGCTCCTGGCAGCAAGTCACACTAAAGAGACTCTGAAGTAGACCTTATTCTGAGACATAGCATCAGCAGCGGATGTTTTTCTTTTTCTTGTTTAACCTCCAGCTCTTATCGCCCCCTCCCTCCCCTCACATACACCTAGAGACAGCAAGGAGACCTATCCTTCATCAAGAAAGCTCTTGTTCCATGTTAATCAGACACTTACGGAGGCTGCTAATTAATCAATTCTTCCATGAAGGGCTTTTAAAAAGATTTTCAGATGTTTAATACTAGCTTGAAGATTCATCAGTCTGCAGATTTCAGTCATCTCTACCCTGCATCTTTTACCTTTCAAGAAAGATGGCAATGAACTGAACACTAGAATGGTGACTTCACCAAGATTGTCATAGATGAGGTCCCTATCAAGCATTCATCTCAGTAGAGAAGACATTTTCATTAACATGAATCTTTGTGGTGCTAGTAACACCTGAGATAAAATTTATAGAACTAACATTAAAAGTTTTGTTTACAGTAAATTTCAAAACTAAGTACCACCTCCAGTTTAAAATCACAGCATCAAAATATCTTAGGTTTAAAAGGAAATTTTAGTGGTCATCTGGTCCAACCTCTATCTGATCCAAAGTTCTGATGGGATCTGTCTTTAGTCCATACTGAATCTTCTCATCTTGGAGAAAGTGTACAGGGTACACAAGTATCACCTCAGAGGAGTTTCTGGCCTACCCAGAGTTTTCTTTAGAAGAACTCAGAGTAAATCTATCAATCAATCCACAAGCATTTGCTTTTGTGCCAGGCATTGTTGGGGATAAATGTTGGGGATACAAAGTCAAAAATGAAACAGTCTCTGCTCTCAAGCAACCTTATAAGGAAGGAGAAAGAATGCACATATATGAGAATATAGAGACTTCATAGAAAATGAATACAAGGTGGCTTTGAGGAGGAAAGGACTGGAAGCTGGGGGATCTGGAAAGACCAGTACAGTAAGGAAGATAAAAACTCATGTCTAATTCTCTACAGATATAAGCAAAGCAATTGCCCAGTTCCCATGCAAACATTCAAGGTATATTGAGTACAGGATAACCTTTATTTTACCTTAGAGAAAAGACAGAGAATAGGTAAAGAACTCACAATAGGCCATAAACAATTATCCAACTGTCTCTAATGACTTCTACCTTTCCTCCAGGGCGTGTTCCAGTAGTTTGGATTCCCCTCAAAAGGAAATGAACTTGTAATTCTTAGAGCAGCATATCCCTGAGATTCCATTCAAACACACTTTTTGTTTTTTTTGGATGAATATTGAGTCCTTCAACCTTATAGTACTACCCTAAGGGCTTGGACTTCCTCCAGGAAGAAAATAAACTTTGAATTGCTAGACAGATAACCTTTTGCATATTAGATATGCGCTGTCCAAATAACTCAAGGTAATTGCAGAAGACAAAGTTCAGATCTTTTGCTTCTTTTCCAGCCCTAGGTCCATATATGCAATCCTTTTCTAACCTAAGGAGGGTAAAATTGCCCAGGAACTCCCTTTTTCTCTCTAGAAGGCTGGGCTATGGTATTTTCTATTAACTTAACCTATTCTAGAAATACCCTTTCCCTTCTCCAGGAGACTAGCATTCAAGAAATCTCAGTACTCCTCCAGAAAGCTCTCAAGGAAGTTCAGTAGCTCCAAATCCAATCACTCACCTCTCAGACTTCAAGCATATTCAACTGCAATGGGGCCATTCCACCTCCTGGGGCCGCTCATGGCTCCCAGTAGGGAAGCTCATGCCTCATGCACAGACTACTTCTCTACCAGAAATAAGACTTACTCTTAGGTCTCCTGTTCTTCAGCATGTGCTCACATCTCTTAGAACCTTTCTGAGACAGAAAAAAGGACTAGTTCTGCAATGAAAACTCCTTTTGAGAGGCCTAGCACAAAGAGGAAGCTCTGACTCAGCCCAAGCAAGCCAGATCATTGCTCTTGCCCAGGAGATGGGCTAATCTTCTTAACCAGATTTCAGATAGGCACACTCTGACGTCCTCTACAGGGAGAGGTAGCCAAAGCCTCAAACACTAATGTCCTTGTAGTCTCCTCAGATTAAATAAACAACACCTCCAATCAATCCCTTATATGTTCATGAGAAAACAGAATATATCTTCAAGATAAGTGAGCATGTTTAAGGCTGGTCATTTGGCTATGCAGCAGCAAGCACAATAACAATAATAGCTAATATCCTTATAGCACTTAGTGTGGGCTGGGAGGGTAGCTATGTGGTGCAGTGGATAGAGCACCAGTGCAGGAGTCAGGAGGACCTGAGTTCAAATCTCACCTCAGACACTTGACATTCACTAGCTGTGTGACCTTGGGCAAGTCACTTAACCCCAACTGCCTCATCCTGGGTCATCTCCAGTCATCCTGGTGAGTGGTCATGGCTCTGGAGGAGAAGTGAGGCTGGTGACCTCCACAGCCCTCACTCACTCAAAACAAAGTCAAATGCAAGTCATATCATCATTTCTCTGATGGCATGGTCTTCTTTGGCAACAAAGGACAAACACGCAGACATACTGTGCGCTGGGTACTGGCCACCTTAAAAGTATTACCTCATTTAATCTTCATAACAGCCCTGAGAGGTAGGTGCTGTTATGATCCCTTTTTAATAACTGAGGACAGTGGGTCAAACAGGGGTTAAAAGACTTGCCTAGAGGGTCACTGAGTGTCTAAATTTGGATATGAATTCAAGTGTTCCTAACTTCAGGCCTAGTACCTAGCTGCCCCTGATCAGGAAAGTGGGAGTGATTAACCCATGAGGTAGCAACTGGTGTCAGCAGCCTTGAGGAGGGCACCAGCCTCTACTTCCTTTTCAGGCTGCCTTTAGTCATCTGATAAAAGCAGAGCTTGCTGAGGCTTCTGGACCAATGGTCCTCAATTGGCTTCATCCTGAAGAGGAAGGGAGCCAGGCGACATGCCTACCTGGCAAAGCTGTGGATCTCAGGGGAGTCTGGTTACCCAGGTGACTTTCCCTGGGTGTCTGTATTTGTGTGGCTTTATGTTGAGTGTGTCCCTAAGGGTATTACTGTGCAGTCAACTGCTTGGCAAGCTGCTAGAGAACACACCAAAGGGTTAGGCAGTAGTCGTGCTGGGTCACAAAGTCAAATGTCATCGACATTGCATTCATTAAAATATCCTTGAGTGGGACACCAGTTTTCTCAGGGTGATTTCATAAAAGTAAGGAGACCCCAGCAATCAGGGACAAGCAATGCTATAGCAGCTACTAACCAGATATTATTACTAGATTATAAACTGCTTGAAGTGTTTTATCCTTGAGCATCCAGCCCCTAGAACATGCCTTGCACATAACAGGCATTTGTTGAATTCAACTGAGCAAACTTTTAGAGAGTCACTTCTCCTCTCTGGGCCTTCATTTGTAAAGTGACTAAACAAAGGTCCACTGCTAATATTTTCTACTATTTTCACAAAGAACATGTAAACAATAAATCATGTAGTTCTGTTTCAAATATCCCCTTCCTCCTATAACTCACCCTTCCAGGATATCTCTATATCTAAAATCCCTTTCTCTTTAGGTACCAACCTCTGTTAATGCTTAGAATAAGCCACTCACTGACTCAGGTCTTGGTTGGGATTCCACAATGTGGGGAATGAGGGTAGGTTGGGTGCAAGAGAGGTGGCATCCTCTGGGGAACCAGTATCCAACATAGGGGTTCCAAAGGACCTCTAGGAGCCGGATGCTGCTGCAAGGGAGGAAAAAGAAAGGAAGGACAATAGAAGTAAACCACTGGAAAAGTAAAGGAAGGACAATAGAAGTAAACCACTTTTTCTTTTCCCAGTTTTGCCTATGTCAGCCTTACAACTGAGCCTCAGAGTTTAAGTTGAGGAAATTTCATAGTGCTCTACTCATTAGAGCTCTGAGAGGCCATAAATGATGAATCCACACACTCCTTCCCTCCCACAAATATGATCAGGTTCAAAGAATGGTAGTTAACCTGTAAGCTTTTGGGCAAATCCTGCCAATGGTGTTGAGTCCATAGAGGAGATAGAAAAGTAGTCCATGATTAAATTTTCTGCAGTCTGCAATTAACTCCACAGGCCATTTTGTTTTACATATAGTTCTTCCACTAAGACAATTAAAATTCTACTCCAGTGCTACATCATAGGGTGAATTTGAACTTATGTTCTCAAAGGAAATAAACACAGAGAGATTCTACCAGGATGGAAAGTCTTTAAATTTCAATTACTGCACTGGTAATGGGTTCCATTTAGGCTGTCCAAAGACCAGCCCAGCTAAATGGAGAGAAATGGAGCATCAGCTACCAAATGATCTTCCCCTTATGGCAATTCACTAAGATTTGTGTTTACTCAGATTATAAAAGGAACTAAATAGCCTTTTCCCATAATTTGAGGGGCCCACATCCAAAGGGACCTGAGTGACTCCAAGGGCAAATGAGAATCTTTTTCCCATGATGCCATAGGTCCAATGCAATAGAAGGAAACAAGTAGTCACCATAACTATCTAGTTTTTTGGAGAACTAGTACACAATGATGTGTGGACTATGACTAAGGACTGTTGATTTTGAAAGGGATTAAAGACTGAACAGAGGCTGTCAGCAAAAAAAGATGTTGCACAGAGCCAGGGCCTTTTAGAGGAAAAGGCAAAGTATCAGTATATATAATATATATATTCAGAAAAGGAGGCAAGGTAACAGCAGCTTTTTTAGGAAATGAAAGGCTGTAAACTGTATTAGTAGAGAGTGTCAGCATTGGTTCTTTCAAAGGAAGACGTTTCATAAGTCTACCAGATCAATATTTTTTTTTTACTAACCACCATAGAAATTACAGCCAACCACCTATTTTATGTCCTATGGCTGGTAATCTACCCCAATCTCTGACCTTTATCCAGACATTCCAGTTTACCCAGATTTAGCCCTAGGCAACCTGGCTTCTCAGTAGGTAAAACAGACTTTCCAGTCTCCACATTCATTGGCTTAGCACCCAATCTCTACACTCTAAGAAAATTGCTAATTATAGTAACAGAATTACATCTCAAAAAGTCTCCCTTCAGAAAACAGAGAAGTAAAAGAAGCACCCAACACAAAATATGGATGGGTATAGCACATTCATTTACCCCTACTCAGAAAGCAGCAGAAATCATAAAAGGATCACAGCATGCATTCATGGATCGATTTAAATAGGATTTAGCTTATTACTAGCATAGCCTTATTAAGACATAAAACAGCTTTGGCAAGACAATTAATTAGCCATTTCACTTTTCACCCACATTGGCATTGTCTGATTGAATAGTCAGACCGCCACTCTCTCATGCTAATTCTTCCAGGCTCTAACCCACTCATCACTGCTTAGGCCACACAGGAAAAAGAAGACACAAGCTGACTGATGATGACCCTGAGCCTTTCAGTACTAAAAACATTGGTCCTAAAAGTTCCACAAGAGAAATAGAGGTTGAAGTCCAACCAGAAGAATCCACATTTCCCTCAGAGTATTCCAGTCCCTTCTGGCATCACGTTGGAGTAGAAAATGGCTGGCCTTCCCTACTCTTTGGTGAAAACACATCTTTTCACATGGAACACTTCATCTAAAAGAAGTACATCAGCAAGAAACTGAATCCCCTTCTTCCTAGCATGATAACCCAGGCCCTCAACGCTTCTAGCTTGGCAACCATTTTAGAAGATTCAGAGCAACTAAAGCCAGACCCCAAAGTTCCCATGTGGTCTACCAGAAACAGGAATGCCCTTATTATAGCTGCGTTACATTCAGTTAAAGAAACTGGTCTCACAGAATTCTCCTGCCCCCAACGCATGCACAGAAGAAAAAAACTGTAGTTCTATAATGAATCCTTAATGCATTATAATGAATTCTAGATGGTGACTCAATGTTTTCTTCATAGTGGAATTTTGTTAAAATGAGTACATCACTGGAAAATGTACTCCCAGGCTGAAATATCCGGAAAGGAAAGATACACAGATGATGCATGAGCAAGTGAAAAACACTTTGAACACAGTAAGAGACAGGGTAAGGTACCATGTACTAGCTTTCATACCCACTGTTTTCTCCCCCTCAGGCTCCTTATCACTTGTTTTTGTTTTGTTTTTTTTTTTTTACATATATTATTTGCTTATGGTAGGTTGTTTAGGAGTATGAATGTTCTTTAGGGTGTTTGAAATATTTGAGAAGATTAAAGAAAATGAAGGCTAGTTTCAGCTTGATGGCAGGAAAAAAAATTCTATAAAAATCTATTTTAAAACTTAGCTCCTCTCTTTCTCTCTCTCACCATCCCTGCCTAGTAATAATAATAGCTGACATTTAAATACCACTTTGAGGTTTGTGGAACTCTTCAAGTATATTATCTCGCTGAAGCCTCGCCTCAGGTCTGGGAAATAGGTACTAATATCTATATTTTAAGAGATGAGGAAACTAAGAGAGCACAGTACAATAGGAAGTGTTGGATTTGGAATGGGAAAATCTGGGTTAGAACTGCAGCTCTGCTGCTTACTAACCATGCATCCTTGGGATAGGAGCTTCAGTCTTCTCTGGGATTTCATTTTCTCCTTTACAAAAAATAGGGGGTTAAATTAACTATTCCTTCCAGTTTTATAATCTATGACTTACCCATGGTCACATAGCTAAGAAACGGCAGAGGAAGTATTCAAACCAAGATCTTCTTGACTCCAAGGACAACATTATATCCATTATACAAAGCCTGCTTTTATAATGGGCAAAAGATAAGTATCACAGAATGACATGAACAGCCACTCAGAGGAAGGTTTCCATCTGTCTACAATGTCCTTTTCTCTACTGAAACCTTCAATGCCTAGATCAAATGACATTTCTTCCATGATATCTACTCTAGCCCTCTAGTCCCACTATCCCTCTGTATTCTTATAAATTATACCACTCAAATAGTATTGTATCTCTCTTAATAAATAATAGGCTATTTTGAGAGGAGACGCTGCCTTGTATACTTTTGGGATTTTACTTAGAGTTGGTCATTGTCTTTTTAAGTTGAACTGACTGAATCTCTCTGTCTTTCTCTCTGTCTCTGTCTCTCTCTGTCTCTCTGTCTCTCTCTCTGTCTCTCTCTGTCTCTCTGTCTCTCTCTCTCTCTCTCTCTCTCTCTCTCTCTCTCTCTCTCTCTCTCTCTCTCCCTCTCCTGATACTGGACATTATGTTGTCCTCTATAGGCGCAGAACTCACTGCCTCATTAGGCAGCTGGAAAGTAAAGAATAAGGCAAATTTGGGGGCAGAGTCAAGATGGCAGAGTAGAAGAATGGACCTACTCTAGCTCTCCCTCCAAAGCCCATAAAATACCTGTAAAAATGACTCCAAACAAATTCTAGGGGGGTGGAGCCAAGATGGCGGAGTGAGAGTAACAACTCACCTAAGCTCCTGGACAAACTCCTTTGGATACCTCTGAAAGGAGAATCTGACTAAATTTTGGAGGTGCAGAATCCAGTGGGAAACAGACTGTGATGGATTCAGAGCCCAGGTTAGACTGGAAGGTCCACAGGAAGGATCTGTTCCACGGGGGTGAGCCCTCAGTGCACAGCACAGCGTGGTTAGCACAGCGGAGAGGAAGGGACCCGAGAAGCCTGAGAGCACAAGAACCGGTGGAGCAGGAGACAAGCCAAACCGAGCCAGTGAGAGCCGCTGAGCACCAGATATCAGTGCAGCAGCTCCTGAGACCTTCAGCCTGAAGATTAAACTTCGCTAAGTCACCCACTTGAACTTCCGGGAGCCAGGATGGTGGAGTGATCAGTAAATGCTCTCTCCTCTCCCCCTGATGACCATGAAAGAAACATAAAATATTTCCCCAGAAAAATCCTGGATCAGCGGGAACAGCAGAAGGGGTCAATAGTCTCATAAGACCTGAGGCTAGGAAAATAGCTAAGGGGGATTCCTCCTACTGTGGTGGAGGCGAACTGGAAGGACAGAGGACCCAGGGCAGAGAAAACTCGCACTAAGACCCAGGCAAGCCTCAGTGCCAGGAGAGGAGCCCCAGGAGGGGTGGGAACACACGTTAGCATCTAGGCATGCCTCAGACCTCCAGGGGAAAAGGGAAGACAATAGGGAAGCTGGGATCACCATACCCTGAGCTTGCCTTTGCCTCAGCTCAGCTGAGGAGATCTCCTGTGACCAGACCACTCCTCCCACACACTTAACAAGCTAACCCCAGGGTTGATCCTGGAAACAAAAAACAAAAACCTGCTTTTAAGCTTTTTCACACATCAGCTCAACACAAAGTTCTGTACCTTCTGACTGAAAGAACCAGAAGCTACAACACTCAGTCAACATCATGAACAGGAAAAGACAGAGGAAGGGTGAAAAAACCATAGAATCTTTCTATGAGGATAAGGACCAAAACACAAACACCAAAGAGGTCAGAGCTGAGACTGTACTTCCATCTGAAACTTCAGAAGGGACTACGAACTTCTCTCAAGCACAAGCAGCTCTCCTGGAACAGCTGAAGAAGGAAATAGAAGAAAAACTGGCCAATGATTTTAAAATCATAAAAAAAGAATTCACTGATGAGAACATCACTCTGAAAAGGAAAATTGAGCAAATGGAAAAGGAAGTTCAAAAATGAACTGGAGAAAATAATTCCCTAAAAGGAAGAGTTGATCAAACGGAAAAGGAAACCCAAAACCTAATTGGGAAAACTGGTCAAATGGAAAAGGAAACACAAAACCTAACTGGGAAAATTGGTCGAATGGAAAAGGAAGTACAAAAATTAACTGGAGAAAATAGCTCCTTAGAGGGAAAAATTGGTCAGATGGCAAAGGAGATGCAAAAGTTAACTGAAGAAAACAATATGATAAAGATTAGATTTGGGCAAGTAGAAACTAATGACTCAACGAGGCAGCAAGAATCAGTCAAACAAAATCTAAAGAATGAAAAGATAGAAGAAAATGTAAAATATTTAACTGGAAAAACAACTGACCTGGACAATAGATCCAGGAGAGAAAACTTAAGAATTATTGGCCTGCCAGAAACCCATGATGAAGAAAAGAGCCTGGACAATATCTTCCAGGAAATCATCAAGGAAAACTGCCCAGAAGTGCTAGATTCAGAGGGCAAAATAGTCATCAAAAGAATCTACCATTCCCCTCCCGAAAGGGATCCCAAACTCAAAACCCCAAGAAATATCATTGCCAACTTCCAGAGCTAACAAGTGAAGGAGAAAATACTACAGGCAGCCAGAAAGAAACAATTCAAATATCAAGGACATACAGTCAGGATCACACAGGACCTTGCAGCTTCTACATTAAAAGATCAAAAGAATTGGAACCCAATATTCCGTAAGGCAAAGGAGTTGGGACTTCAACCAAGGATCAGCTACCCAGCAAAGTTCAGCATAACATTTCAGGCAAGGAGAAAGTCATTCAACGAAATAAGGGATTTCCAGAACTTCCTGACCAAAATGCCAGAACTCAATAGACAATTCGATCTTCAAATGCAGGTCTCAAGAGAATCACAAAAAGGTAAACAGGAGGGAAAAACAAAAACAAATTCTAGAGCAGCATAAGGCACAAAATGAGAGTGAAAGAGATTTCTAGCCCAAGATAGCTTGTAAAGCTGACAGGAAAGATCTGTTGCACTGGGATCAGAGCAGAGTGCAGCCCAGCCTTGGTCTCATGGCAGGGACAGGACTGAAGCAGGCTTCAGGGTGCAGAATCACAGGCAACAGCTGAGGTTCTCAGATTTCTCAACCAACAAATGCCAAAAACAGCTTCAAAGGTCAGTAAGAAAGCTCTTTCACCTGGATGAGAGTGGGGCATAGGTCTGGCACTAGCCCCGGCCCCAGGGCTGCAGCAGTCACTCTGGCAGCATCCACTTTTGGAGCCCTCCACCTAAACACCCTGAGGGAAGCAAGCAGCTAATCTGGATCTCAGCCCTTACTGGAGGTCTTGGGGTGAGGAGGAGTGCTGGTGTGGTGGAGCTGGTGTTGATGGTGGAGAGTGAACCCTACTCACAGATCCTGGTCACAAAAAAGAGCTTGTGTTTGCTCACATACAACAGCGCAGGCCAAGAGAGGAGTAAACTCCTCTCCCTTGATTATGCCATCTTGGAGTAACTGAGAACTTACACGTCCCTAGAGTATACCCTCCACTTGACAAAGGACTCAAAAATTAAGTAACTAGCTAGGAAAGTGCCCAAAAAGGTGAAAAAAAAATAAGACTATAGAAGGTTACTTTCTTGGTGAAAAGATATTTTCTTCCATCCTTTTGGATGAGGAAGAACAAAGCATACCATCAGAGGAAGACATAAAACTCAAGGCTTCTACATCCAAAACCTCAAAAAAAAATATTCAATGTTCTCAAGCCACAGAAGAGCTCAAAAAAGATTTTGAAAATCAAGTAAAAGAGGTGGAGGAAAAATTGGGAAGAGAAATGAGAGCGATGTAAGAAAAATCATGAAAAGTGAGTCAACAGCTTACTAAAGGAGATCAAAAAAACTGCTGAAGAAAATAACACCTTTAAAAATAGACTAACCCAAATGGCTAAAGAGTTCCAAAAAACAGAATTAGACAAATGGAAAAGGACTTTCAAGAGCTCACTGAAGAAAATAGTTCTTTAAAAATTAGAGTAGAGCAGATAGAAGTTAACGACTTTATGAGAAACCAACAAATAATAAAACAAAACCAAAAGAATGAGAAAATAGAAGACAATCTATTATATCTAAATATCTCATTGGAAAAACAACTGACTTGGCAAATAGATCCAGGAGAGAGAGTTTAAAAATTATTGGTCTGCCTGAAAACCATGATGAAACAAAAAGCCTAGACATCATCTTCCAAGAAGTTATCAAAGAAAACATCCCTGATATTCTAGTACTAGAGGGCAAAATAGAAATGGAAGGAATTCCCTGATCACATCCTCAAAGAGATCCCAAAAGGAAAACTCCTAGGAATATTGTAGCCAAATTCCAGAGTTCCCTGGTCAAGGAGTAAATATTACAAGCAGGCAGAAAGAAACAACGCAAGTATTGTGGAAATCTATGTGTGCATGTTTGTCCTTTGTTGACAAAAAAGACCATACCATCAGAAAAATGATGGCATGACTTGCACTTGACTTTGTTTTGAGGGAGGGAGGGCTGTGCAGGTCACCAGCCTCACTTCTCCTCCAGAGCCATCTGAATCCAGTGACTAGATATTCATCAGGATGACTGGAGATAATGCAGGATGAGACAATTGGGGTTAAGTGACACACCCAAGGTCACACAGCTAGTAAGTGTCAAGTATCTGAGGTGAAATTTGAACTCAGGTCCTCCTGACTCCCGCACTGGTGCTTTGTCCTGCACTGTACCATCTAGCTGCCCCTATTGTGGAAATACAATCAGGATAACACAGAACTTAGCAACCTCTGCACTAAGGGATCGAAGGGCTTGGAGTATAATATTCCAGAGGTCAAAGGAGATAGGATTAAAACCAAGAATCATCTGTCCAGAAAATCTGAGTATAATACTTCAGGGGGCAAAATGGAATTTCAATGAAATAGAGGACTTCCAAAGATTCTTGTCAAAAAGACCAGAGCTGAATAGAAAATTTGACTTTCAAATACAAAAATCAAGAGAAACATGATAAGGTAAACAGGAAAGAGAAGCCACAAGGTACTTATTAAAGTTGAACTGCTTACATTCCTACATGGAAAGATGTTATTTGAGACTCATGAGACCTTTTTCAGTATTAGGGTAGTTAGAGGGAATATACATACATACATACATACATACATACATGTGTGTGTGTGTAGAGTGTGTGTGTAGAGTATGTTTACATTATGTATATGCAGGTATGTATATGTACATGGGTGTATGTGTTTATGTATATGTATGTATGTATATGTGTGTACATATATGTGTGTGATTATATATGTATATATACATGTGTATGTATACACACACACACATAGAGGGCAAAGGGTGAGCTGAATATGAAAGGAGAATACCTAAAAAAATAAAATTTACTGTGGAATGGAATGTACTAGGAGTAAGAGAAAGAAGAGGTAGAATGTAGCAAACCATCTCACATAAAAGAGAGAAGAAAGAGTTTTTACAGTGGAGGGGAAGAAGGGGGAGATGAAAGGAAATTATTGAGCCCTACTCTCATGGGATTTGGCTTAAGGAGGGAATAACACACACTCAATTGGATATGAAAATCTATTTTACCTTGCAGGAAGGCAAGGGGGAAGGGGATAGGAGAAGGAGGATAATTGAAGGGACAGCAAATTGGGGAAAGGGATAATCAGAAGCAAACACTATTGTAGGAAGACAGGTCAAGGGAGACAATGGAATAAATTAAGGTCAGGATAGGACAGAGGGAAATATGGTTAGTCTTTTTCAATATAACTATTATGGAAGTGTTTTGCATTGTTAGACATGTATGACCTATATTGAATTGTTTGTTTTCTCAATGAGGGTGGGTAGGGAGGGAGGGAGAGAAAATGGAACTCAAAGTTTTAAGAATGAATGTTAAAAATTGTTTTAGCATGCAACTGGAAATTCACCTGGAGTTATATGGAGTATAGAAATCTATTTTACCCTGCAGAAAAATAGAGGGGTGTGTGTGTGTGTGTGTGTGTGTGTGTGTGTGTGTGTGTATGTGTGTGTGTGTGTGTGTGTGTTCTTCCTTCATTGCCGAAGAAGATCATGACATCAGAAAAATGATGACATGACTTGCACTTGACTTTGTTTTTGAGTGAGGGAGGGCTGTGCAAGGTCACCAGCCTTACTTCTCCTCCAGAGTCATCTGAATCCAGTGACCAGATATTCATCAGGATGAGGCAATTGGGGTTAAGTGACTTGCCCAAGGTCACACAGCTAGTGAGTATCAAGTGTCTGAAGTGAGATTTGAACTCAGGCCCTCCTGACTCCTGCACTGGTGCTCTATCCATTGCACCACCTACCTGCCCCTTAGGAAAATAGAGGGGAAGGGGGATGGAAGAAGAGTGGGTAATAGAAAGGAGGACAGACTGGAGGAAGGGGTGGATGGGGTGCATGCTGTCCTGGGGTGGGGTTGAGGAGAGATGGGGAGAAAATTTTGGTTTCAAATTCTTGTGGAAGTTAATGTTAAGAACTGAAAATAAATAAATTATATATTTAAAAAATGAGATGAAAAAAATTGAAAATTTTAAAAAAGAATAAGGCAAATTCTGTCCCAGCCTCACACTGATCACTTGCACTCCAGTTTCCCAGTCCTTTCTCCCTAAGTCCTTCATTGTTTGTGCCCTGGTGGCTTAGAGTGAGTGTAAAAAGTAATTGTTTCTATTAGAACAGAAACCTTGAGGGTCTTTTCCTCCCAAATTGAATTTTTTTGACTAGGTAAAGGAGGTCATTCTTGTGTCATTTCTTACAGAGCCTTAGTCACTGAATGGGTGTTGCCTCAGTGAACCTGAGCCCTGAGAAAGACCTTAGCTTAAAAGGTCAAGGTCTTCTGGAAATGATGAGTCCGGGGCCAGGGGGTAGGGGCTCCCCACCTCATACACAGGATCCCCACTCCTGCTTTGCTCTTTGGACAGATAACGAGCTCAAACCCCACCCCCAGCAGAGACCAGCTGGACTGGTCTAGGATGGAGTTGCTGATAACCTGAGGTCTGTCCAGAGGCCTTCATGGGCTCTCCTGACTTTCCAACTGTTTCAGGCTGGAAGTTCCAGTAAAATCCAGTAAAAAAATAAAATAAAAGGTCAAGGTCTCCTGCTGCATCCAGGACCATCTCCAGTTGTCCTGATCTGTATCTGGCCCCTGGACCCAGATGACTCTGGAGAAGAGACTAAAGCAGGTGACTTTGCACAGCCCTCCTTCACTTAAATCCAATTCCCTTGCTAGTCATGGCATCACCTCCGTGATTATCATTTGAGACCAAAGTTCAAACAACACCACCAAGCACCATTCATCTTCACACCATAAACTTCCTTAGTTTCAGGTTCTTTGCTGCCATAAAAAGAACTGCTATAAATAATTTTTGTACATATAGAACCTTTTTTTATTTGTTTTCTCTGTGAGAGTGGTGTCAATAAATCAAAGGTTAGTAGCTAGGGTTCTGGGGTTTATGGAGCACTGATTACTTTTTCTTCCTTCCATAAGTGCTGTACCAAATGTGCTCCACAGATCAATTTTTCTATTTTTTAACCAGTAACAACTAGTTTTGATGATTGTTACTTTGTAGTACAGAGATCCAGTATGGCTAGGGAACCTTCCTTTGCACTTCTTCCTCCCATTATTGTCCTTGAGATTCTTAATCTATAGTTATTCCATATGAATTTCATTTGTTGTTTTTTCTAGTTCTATAAAAATAATGTTTTGGTAGTTTGATTGGATATAGCACTGAATAAGTAAATTAATTAAGACAGCACTTTCATTTTTATTATATTGACTTGACAGCCTCATGAGCAATTAATGTTTTTACAATTATTTAGACCTATCTTGATTACAAGGATTGTTTTAGAATTGTATGCATGTAGTTTCTATGTATATTTTGGTAGATAGCTTGCAAGTATTTTTTAACTTCTAGTGGTTCTCTAAATGGAATTTTCCTATCTCCTTCTGATGATTTTCTTGGTAATGTACAAAAATGTTGATGATTTATATGAATTTTTTATCTTGAAATATTGCTGACATTATGGATTATTTTAATGAGCTTCAGTTGACCCATCTAGTGTTCTGTAAGTACACTATCATATCATCCACACAAAGCAGTCATTTTGTTTCTACTTTGATTAGCATATTCCCTCAGTTTCCTTTTCTTGTCTCATTGCTACAACTAGAATTTCTAGCTTTACATCAAATAGTAGTGATCACAATGGACAGGCTTGCCTTTGCTTTGATCTTACTGATAAGTTCTCTAGTTTATCCCTATTATACCTAATGCTGGATCTTAGTTATAGATGTACTATATTTTACCATATTATTTACCACATTTCTATGACTTCTGGTATCTTTTAACAGTATTTTCTCAAAAAAGCTTTTTCCTACATCTATCCATATAATCATATAATTTTTGGTTTTATTATTAATATGATCAGTTATAGCTATAATTTCCCAATATTGAACCAACGTAAGCATTCCTGGTGTAAATCCAACATGGACTCCAGTGCTTTTTCAATAATATTTTTCACCTTTTGGTGAAACAAATCCTTAGGACATTACCCAGGTCTTCTGAATGCCTAGCATTCTTTCTATTATTTTAAAGTATTGCTAAGTGTTCTTAACCAATTATTAGTTGATGTTCACCTTTTAACTTCAAAGGATAGAGAGGTTGGTGGGGAAAGTGAGACAGGTGGAGAATTATCTCATAATTAGAACAGTCATGAGCTGTGAACTTGGTATATTTCAAATTATAACCTTCCTTCTCCTTCTCTGATTACTAAAAAGGGAGAAAAGCCCTGGAAACCAAAGAAGAGATAAAGACAGACTCTCTTTGAAAGAGATGTGAGTAACCAGCTTAAGTCCTATGCTGCTAGTGCATAGTATTTATGATATGATTGAAAAAATATTGGCTTTTGATGATAAGGTGCTCTTAATCCCCTAAGTGCTGGAGCCAAAATTGGAGCCAAATATATCACCCCAAAGACTTCTAAATGTCAGAAAATGTTCAAAATGCATTGCTTACTCAACCTGAGGTAAAAGAAAGATTAAGTGGTTATACACATACATATATATGTGTATATATATGATGTGTGGGTGTGGGTGGGTTTGTTGTTTGTGTGTGTGTGCGTGTGTGTGTGTATACGCATAGCCTACTTTGGTAATTAAGCAGCTAGATGGCAATGGATAGAGCCCAGAGCCTCGAGTCAGGAAAACCTGAGTTCAAATCTAGCCTCAAATATTTACTAGTTGTATGACCCTAAGCAAGTCACTTAACCTCTGTTTGCCTTAGGAGAAGAAAATAGTAAACCACTCCAGCATCCTTGCCAAGAAAAGCCCATGGATAGTAATGGCATGATATATGGTCCACAAGGTCACAAAGAATTGGCCATGACTGAACAAGAACAAAAAGCTAGGTAATTGAAATTCTTTAAATCTTGCTCTCAATGCTTTACTACCTCTTGTATATAATGTTTACTGATTATTTTATTAATCAAACAAAACTTTAACTAGTTATATTTTTCTAGGAAAGAAGTCATTAATCTGACTTATTGCTCTCAGACAATATTTCTAATATGATGCTAATGAACTAGTAACAAGCAATGTACCGGCATGGTAATTACCATACCTGTAGGCTTACGTGACCAAAAGAAACTTTTGGGGCATGTCCTCAAATTTCAAAACATATATGGGCTACTTCTTCCACTTATTACATCTGATTAGGTTTTTCTGACTTTGTCTCGTGCCTAGATCACGTAATGACCCCACACACAAAGCTTCAGTTTTATGTATCCTACATCCATTGGACTGTTCAAGAACACAACCTCGAAGTGAGAGGACATGACATATGTTCGAAGTAAGTTGCACATGAAGTAAGAAGTCACAGCACATGGACAGCTCCTGCATTGCATTTATACTCCCCAACTGCTTCTCAAATATCTTGTTACCGTAAATAGAAATATCGCTCTGAGTCTAGGAATTATCAGTTAGTGCAGATGAGAACATTTGAATCCTTGCAATGTTTTATTTCACACTGTTTTTAAAACAAAGGCTTAAAAAAGAAATCCTAAAGGTGTCTATGACAAGACTGATTAAATTGCCTAAATCCACATGAATTTTTAGACAACTTCAATTTGCAATTGTTTATATTCCAATTGGACCCTGACTTAAATATCTCCATGTGATTAGTAAAGGATCTTCCAAGATATGTGAGGCTTTTCCAAGGCCTTTGTCCCCTTAAAAGTTGAAAGGTTGCCCTGGCAAAGATAAGCAATTTCTAACACCTCAATATTTTATCCTGGTTTCAAACTGAATTTTTCAGGCAGGGTCTGAATTGAACTAAACCTATACCCACTTTTCAGAAATACATGCTTCTCCTAGCAAAGTGCTAGGGAAAAGTATATCTTGGTGACTTTAAGTCACCTCTTTTAATAGTGAGGACTGGGGAAATGCATGATGTTCTTCAGTATACTGCAGATTATTCCACTTCAGAGAGGAGAGAGAAAAGTTGGCTATTTTTTTTTTGCTTGTTTTTGCTTCCTGAGAAAATAAGTAAGCCACCTGCAGAATCAGACTGCAGGTATCCTTTTCAGACAATTACCACCTTGACACTTTTCCTCTCAGCTCATTGACATTCAAGGAGGAAATTGTTTTGACTGGATTGTAGTATCCTTTGTTAGAAGATGCTCAAGGGATTGACTGGAAGAGTTACTTTGATTATATAATCTCAAGGTTATTAAAACTGATAGACAGTGAGATCATTGCCCAAGGTGGAATAATAAGGTAAGGGTGAAAGTAAAAGTTTTTTTTATTTGATTTTATTTTTAAATAATTGATTAATTTTTCAGTTCTCAACATTCACTTCTACAAGAATTTAAATTCAAAATTGTCTTCCCATCTCTCCCCATGCCCCACCCCAAGACAGCATGCACCCCATCCACCCCTTCCTCATGTCTGTTCTCCTTTCTATTACCCTTTCTTCCATCCTCCTCCCCTCTATTTCCTGCAGGGCAATCTTGAATGAAAAGCAGTGTTTACATCACCCTTTAGTGGTAGAAGGGAAAGGATTCAGCTGAAGGGAGGAATGAAGCCTTGATTTTGGGCTCCCGAGGAAGCTGTAGTAATAAAGGGGGTGTTCAAATGTCATAGAAGTTCAAGTATCACATAACTTGTGACTGTCAACAAGTTTTGAGAAACCTTACTTAGGAAATAAGAGAAAAATGGAAAAATGTGCCTCCTCCAACTTCCAAGGAGAATACTCAAAGTTTTTCTTAACACAGAATGTGGAAGAAACAATTAAATTTGGCCTTCTAAAGGTTCAAAGAATAAGCTGAGTTACCTTTCTAGTTATTGAAAGAAATAACTATTTCAAACACTAAATTGTCATTAAAAATCAGTAGCGCTAAGTGTGATCTGCATTTGCCATTCAAAGTCAAAAGGGAAAATTTAAAAGAAAAGATATTTGAGAAGAGTCTTCATAGGACAGCAGTCGTCAGATACTGCATGACTCTGTGATAACATGGATGGGGCAATAGGGTCGAAAGATCAGGGGCCTGAACTGGAAGAGAGAATGCTTTCCTATTTCAGCATGCCTTAGGAAGCTCTGTTTTTCAGAGAAATTAATTATCTGGAAGTTCCAAAGAATTGCCACAGGACAAGAATAAATGAAAAGACAATAACTTTGCAGTGTAAAAAGAAATGAACTGCAAACTCTCCTTCCTTAGGGCTGAAACACAATAGCCACTAAAAGTTATGAGCTTGTACACATACACACAGCCCTCCAAAGCACAGAGGAGCAAGCATCGATATCTGCAGTTACTTCATCAGTTGTATCTCATGTGGCTGGCCAATCGTTTTTACTGAAATGTTGGATTTCAAGTTAGTGTTGATTGCATATTGAGATTACCAAGATCCATGGGCACACGCATTGTAAAAAATAACATCACTGTCACTGACTTTAACTTGATTCAGACAAGTCACCTCAGATCCTGTGGGATTCAGTTTTTGTTTACTGTCTAGTAGTTCAGACTTGATGTTCTCTGGAGATGGCTGCACAGAAAAAAAAAAAAAAAGCTTCCTACAAAATGGAAACTTTTTGCCAAGAATTTCCTTAGGGAATAGTTCACAATTTTCTAGGTTGGCTATTAAGAAAAGGTTTTAAAAAGTGTTTAGGATGACACTACCAAATCCTACTTGCTATTAATAAAGGTTGCTACAGTTTGGTTCATACAGAGGGCTGCATAGGGCAGACTGTCACAACAGCTGCAGAATCCAAAGTCAACTATTCATTTCAGAAACAGATTCTATAAAAGACACAGAAAATGAATTCCAGAGGTTTTCCTGATAGATCTGCAATTTTAATCTGATTGTGGGACAAGTAGAGGAACACAAGTTTGAAAGAATTATCTAGGCTTTCCTTCCATCCCTCCCTATATCCCATCCTCAGCAACTACTTGTCTATGATATTTTATAAATGTCATGTCTGTGAACAATGAGCCCTTATCATTCTAGAGCAACTCCAAACAAGTCCATTAAGTTGGCCTACTTATCAATTTAGTTTCTCCTTCTAATCTGTTTTTATGTTTTTAACAGGTGGGACTTGTGGTTTTTATTGTCAGGAACTCCCAGTGAGGAAATTCTCTCTACCAATATATATTAGTACCTGCTCTACAATTTATCTTTTTTTATTGCCTATAAAGTTAAGCAATTTCACACAACCAGTATATGTCAGAAGTGGGACTTGAGCATAGGTTATCCTAACCCTGAGGTGATTAGGTTAGCAAATATTAAGCATCTACAATGTGCCAAGTAGGTCATATCTATATCCACTGTGCCAAGCTATCTTTGACCAGTTATGAAATAGAATTGATAGAGATAAGACAGGGGCTCAACTTAAACCTATTAGCTCCAAGTCCATGTGCCCTGAAGAAAACCTGGCACCTTCCTCTTAATTGAGTCATTTTCTTCAGATGTTCATTGGATCTAAATGATGTGATACAGAATGAAAGACAAAGCCCCTAGACACAATTTTCTACTATTTTAATGGAATTGGGCTTGGGAAAACAATTTGTCACTAAAAGTATCAATCAACCAAAAACACACACACACACAGAGACACACACACAGACACAGACACACACACACACACACACACACACACACACTTATGACACTATACAATCTTTACTTCACCTTGTTTCACCGTTTTCCAGTGACTTTGTGATGGCTTCCAGACATACAGTCTCTGCTGAACTGTGCTTTCTCTGCCAGCTTTTGGGCTTCATCTCTCTTAGGGTAAGCATAGGACCCAACACATAGTAGGTGCTTAATTAATACCTGTAGGCTTGACCTGTCTAAGATCACCTGCCAGCCACCTCGGCTCCAGTCAAATAGGGAATAACAATTAGAACTCCTCACTAATAAGGGCAAGTTGAAAGGTTTCTACTCATAGCCACCACATGACGTTAACAAAAGCCAAAGACAGTGGCCCAAATCTCAACCCCTCTCTTCTCAAAAAGCTGTCCTTTATAACAAATAAATTTTTGAAAAAGGAAAAAAAAATTCAATAAAAGTAATGAACTTTTTCTTTAATCTTACATTCATTATATGCAATGTTTCAAAGCTGTGGATCTCAGTTTCTGCAGCCAGGTGATACAGTGAGTGGAGTGTTGGACTTGGAGTCAGGAAGACCTGAGTTCATATTCAGTTTCAAATATTTACTAGCTCCTTGACCCTGAGCAAGTCACCTAACTTCTGTTTGTCTCAGTTTCTTCATCTCTAAAATGGGGATAACGATAGCACCTACCCCCCAGGTATTTAAATGTGTGCTACTTAAATGTGTGTGTCTATATATTTAGATATTGATATATGATATGTATATATAGACATATACATAAACTGAGAATGACTGAACAACAACACCAGTTGTTGGTAGGAGGTAAGAGAAATAGCCCAAGGTCCTGCCCTTATGGCTAGGCAATTTCACAATCATCATAGCTGTGCAGTCAGTTTCATGTCTCCTATGTTGTTAAAAAATAATAAGGCACCCCCATAGTTCCATGCCATAATCCCTGAACAATTTTTTGGAAGAAGAGGGGTGACATGGTCAGACTTGTGCATTAAGAAAATGATTCTAGCAACTGAATAGAGGGTAGATTTCAGGGGCAAGACACTTGAAGCAGAGACTACTTAGAATACCATTATAATAGACCAGGAAAGAAGTATTGAAATATGGTGGCCATTGTGTGAGTGGAGAGAAGGCAACTATTCTAAAAGATGCTAAGGGAGAGACAAAAAAATTGGCAGCTGATTGAATATGTAGGATGTATACTACTCTAGAGTCAATGATGACATCATGATTGCAAATCTGTGTAATTTGAAGTCTGGTGGTACCTTTGACAATAAGAACAGGGAAGCTCCAAAGAGAAGTGGGTTTCGGGGAAGGATAATAAACTCTATTTTGAGAATGTTGGGTTTGAGATGTCTATAGGACATCTTCAAAATGTCTAATTGGCAGTTGGTGATGTGAGACGATCTGAGGGAAAAGAATAGTGTGTGTGTGTGTGTGTGTGTGTGTGTGTGTGTGTGTGTGTGTGTAAGTAGGAGTCATCATCATGCAAATGCTTATTGAATCCATGGGAACTGATGAGTTCATAAAGAGCGAGAAGGTAAAAAGAAAAGAAGAAGGGGACCTAAGACAGAGTTTGGGGTACTCATATAGTTAGTAGTCATGATATACATGAAAATCTAGTAATGGAGACAAATAAGGAAAGGTGAAACAGGAAGGACGAGGGTTAAGAAAAAGCAGTATCGCAAAAACTCAGAGAGCAGAGTATCCAGGAAAGAAAGGAGATTAATAGTGTCAGATGCTACCAAGAGATCAAGAATGAGGAGGGGTGAAAAAAGGTCTTTAGATCTGGTTATTCAGAAAATATTAGCAACTTTCAAGAAAGCAGTCTCAGTGGAATGATGATCAGAAGTCAGATTGTATAGAATTGAGAAAAGAGTGAGAGGAGAGGAATTGGAAGTAACTAATATAGAGGTTGTGAGTGAGTTTCATGGAGAAGAGGTGAAACATAGGAGAAGCAGAGGAGATGGTGGGCTCTAGTAATGAGTCATCATCCACACTATACCCAGTGTCCCTAATGTTCCTCAGGCTGCTTCGCTTATCATCATCATTACTTTATGTAAGATCTACTGAGAAGTGCAAAGATTTATCATCACCTATCACATAGACCAGATCATTAATATCCAGGGCTCAATTCTTCCCAGGAGATGAAGCCTGGAATTTCTTGTCTTAATTCTTCTCCATGTTCTGTCACTTCTCCAGGAGGTCATCACGTTTCGTTTTGTATTTTTATCTCTATTTTTCTGTGTTAGAGTTTGTTTGTTTTCCCCCTACCTCCAGGGCTACCAGTGCTAGACTTCTTACATGCCCCAGGTCAAGGTTGTCCAACAATACCTCTAAGACCATTTAGACTAATGCCAGATTCAAAATTTAATCTGCTGCTGCCAAACATATTTAACTCAATTGTAAGCCCCTTGAGGACAGGCACTATATTTTTTTCATCTCTATATTTTACACATACTAGGTGCATAATAAATGTTGACTTAATTGAACTAAACATATAGATGTGTGTCATCAGCAAGAGGATGGGGACCCTCCTACAAAAGACCCTGACTCTGTACTTACACAAAGCTTGAATTCATCCTAACAGCAGTCTGACCCTAAATCAAGAGGAGCTGGTTTTTTCTTGCATTGTCTGTCTTGTTGTGACACTGCTCCAGAGACATAGGGAAAATCTGTACCACAAAGTTTAGACATGGTTCATGTCCAGAGTTTTCTCTAATACAAGGAATTTACAGAGTCCCTCTTGGAAAAGACTATTCAACATGTAAAGTAGATGTTAGAGTAGGACAGCTATTTACTGCCACCCAAGAAAAAGGAAAAAGAAAACCTTTTTAATAAATATACATGGTCAGACAAAACAAATTCTCATATCAGCCATGCCAAAAAATGTGTCTCATTCTATTTCCTCCACCACACACATGCGCACACATACATATGCATGCACAAACACATACACACACAGAAAATGTGTAAGTCACAAAAGCTCATAAGTAGGCATTCACTTAAAATCCAAAAGATTAACTCATTACAACCATTATTATCTCCAGTCTTTGTGAGACCACTACCTTTCTGCTTTGATCTGTAAGACCCACACAAGTCTAGATCTCCAGTCAAGCCAGAACATGGCTTATGTTTTCTCAGTCCTTTCAAGTGCAACATCCTCCTGGTGGTAATGCATCTTCTCTGATAAGTGAGATGGTTGCAAAAAGCATCTGTAGATGGCAGCCAGCATTGATGTGGGAACTCTTGACTTCTTTAACTGAGGAGGTACCCACCTAGGTTAGAAATATCTATCTCCCAGGACTGGTAACCTGGGCTCAGAGAAGGAAATGCAAAGTAGAAGAGGCAGCCAGGGATCTGAGGTCCAGTCTCAGCCTCATATAGGCAAACTCATGTTCCTGCTGCCATATACTCAGCTTGTCCCTTCATTCACTTACTGTAAGGCCCTTGGAGAATTAGCTTGAAAGGATCATCAAAAGAAGCAGAGCTCCTCTTAAAGCCTACAGCGTGAGCAGCTAGTCCTGACTTAAGTCACCAGTCCTGTGATACACTCCAGTCTTGGGAACTAAGATTACAATTGCTCTGTCATGAAAGTCCTTTAGCAAGAGGCTGAAGCACTTAACCTATGCCCAAAAGAGTCAAAGTTCATGCCCTCCACCATGATTAATACCCCCACTACATGTGTGTGTTAGTAATAGTAGTAATAAAAAATACACACACATATATATATATATATATATATATATATATATATATATATATATATATATATATATATATATACAGAGAGAGAGAGAGAGAGAGAGAGAGAGAGAGAGAGGGAGAGTGTATGTGTGTGTGTGCATGAATATGTTGAAAATTCAATCAACAGGCTATTTATTAGGTAACTATTACAAAGTAGCTATTTGGCACCATGGATAGAGCACTGAGTTAGGAAGAGCTGAGTTCAAAGCCAGTCTCAAACACTTACTAGTTGTATGACTCTCAGCAAACCATTTCTGTCTTCCTTAGCTACTTCATCTGTGAAATGGAAATAACAGCACTTACCTCACAGGGTTGTTATAAGAATAAAATGAGATATGTATAGAGAACTTAGCAGAAATACAAAGGAAAAATAAAATGAATGAATAATGAAGACTTGACTATAGGAATTCAATACCAAAAGTTCATGGTGCCCTATATCTAGCACTGCATTGAAAAGGTCACACATTTTACTTTTCCTCTTCCTTGCCCATATAGATGTCCTGAAAAATAATTTTCCCAATTGATGGACAACTCTAAGTGTATGGGTAAATTATGGAGTAGACAATATAATCCTCTATCATACCTAGCACAGTGTCTTATGCAACATAAATGCTCAGTAAACATTTGTTGAACAAATGGGAGACATGTCTCCCTGGGAAACAAGAATAGGATACTGTGAGAGGAAAGGTGATGAGTTCAGAACAGGAAAATGGATCTGGTTAATTATTCCTGAAACAAGATTTCAAAGGATGAGCTCTTAGTGTCAATCCAGAATTCACTAAGACCAAAGTGAGCTTTGGAAATACAGACATCTGTATAGAAAATGTTATATAGAATCAGAAAGCAGTTCACTTTTTTTTCCTGAAACTTTAGATGTCTATAAAAAAAGATAGGAACCATTATACTTGTACTTTCAGAAGTTCTCTTATCCTAGCTTCAAAAGAATACTCCCCACACACACACCTCAATTCCCTTTTTCATTTAAAAAAAAAAGCCTCTCCAGAAAAATGCTGAGATTACACAAAACAGGACATTCATCACTAGGGCAACCAATGAATTTTATAAGAGCTAGAGAGAGCACAAAGGCTGTGCTTGAGGGTTTGCATAGACCTTGCTTTTATGTGGCAGCTCATATTTCAAAGTTTTGATTGAACTCATGGGAACTCTGACTTTTTCTGGTAGTGAGAAGGATACTCATCTAGAGTTAGTAAAAAAAAGAAGGAAGGAAGAAAGGAAGGAAGGAAGGAAGGAAGGAAGGAAGGAAGGAAGGAAGGAAGGAAGGAAGGAAGGAAGGAAGGAAGGAAGGAAGGAAGGGAGTTTCTTTCACTGAAGTGAATAGACTCATTTCCTGGTATGACTTCCCCAAGTAGATTTTCTCATTGATCAAGTACACAGAGGTCATTTAGTTTCCCAGAATGACGCAGAAATGAGCTAAATTTGCACATGAAGAGGCATTATAGATGAAACATTTCTCTACCCTCTGCCACTCACTCACCTTAATGTCCCCTCACATATATATGTGTGGGTGTATGTATGTATATGTGTGTGTGTTTATATACACACCCTGCCCTGGGCTATATCTATTGCCCTAGGACTTCTTCATTGACCAACTAAAAAGCATTTATTGTCTACTACAAGTGCCACTGTAAATATTCTTGTGCATAGAAGTGCTTTACTTCTGTCTTTGGTCTTTGGATACATGCCTAACAGTGGCAGCCATAGTCCAAAGGACATGCATTATACAACAACTCTTGTGGTATACTTACAAATTGTTTTCCAAAATAATTGAACCAATTTACATTTCCATCAATAATTGCTAATTACATGTCTATCATCCTACAACTCCTCCAACAGTTACTCAATTTTTTTATCCTCTTTGTCATTCTTTTGGGGTATGAAATGGAACCTCAGAGGTGTTTTAATTTACATTCTCATATATTAGTGATAGAGTATTTTTCATATGATTGTCAATAATTTGCATTTCTTCTTTGGAAAACTGTCTCTTCATGTCCTTTATTTTTTGGAGAATTGTTCTTATTCTTATAGGTTTATATCATTTTTCATAGAGCTTAGAGATTAAATATATATCAGATAAATTTGCTATGAAGATTTTTCCCAATTATTTTCTAAACAAAAAAAAAGTAATTATTGCAGTTATTATAATCATACCAGCTTAGAGAAGGATTAAGAAAATGTACCTCTCTCCCTTCATCGCAGAGATAGGAAACACAATGAATATGGAATATTGCATATGTTGCCAGATACAGTCATTATGTTGGCTAATTTTGCTGAACTGCTTTTTTCCCTTTTTATTTCAAATTTTTGTTGTAAGACTGTCACTGGCTAAAGCGAGTAGGAGGATATAATCAGAAATCGATGACTCATCAATAAAAGAGGTTAATAATGTGTGAGGAAAATATAAACAAAGTGTCTTGTAAGGTCAATCTTGACAAGAAGATTCTGGGAAGACTTGCAGGAAAAAATAGCATGTAAGTTGGGCCTTAAAGAATAGGTAGCATTTCAACAAGCCGTATGGGACCTGGGGATATGAATGTCCATACTCCAGACTCAGGTAACAGCATGAGTACAGACATAGAAACAGAAAAGAGTGTGTCATGTATGGGTGAAAGAAAATAGTCCACTTTTACTGGAGCAAGGAGTACTCAGAGGGAAAGGGTGGGAGATGAGGCCAGACAGGTGAAATCACGCCAAATTGTGGAGGTCTTGAACGTCAGAGTTTGAGGTTAATAGTCTAATGGAAAGGAAATTAGATGAGGAGTTAGGAGAACTTGACGTGTAGTTTAGAATGAAAAGAATGACCATGGAATTAGAAGAAGCCTGTTTTGAATTCTGGCTCTCATATTATTCTTTAACTTCTCAGAGTCTCTATTTTCTCATCAACACAGTGGGGATAACAAGGTAATATGATAGTAGAAGGAAGAGTGGATGTGAAGTCACAACCTGAATCTGAATCCTGATTCAACTCCTTAATATCTATGTGACCTTGGACAACTTGTATTACTTTTCTGGACCTGTTTTCTCATCTATAAAATGAAAGTTGGATCGGATGATCTTTAAAGTCATTTCAACACTGTGAATCTATTAACTTTATTGGGTAGGCAGTAGTAATCCATTAAAGGACTGTAAGCAGAGAAGTAACAGGACCTGATTCATGTATTTGATTTGACATGCATCCGTTCTATACCCATTAGCTACAAAGCACTGTGCTGGTAGGTGGGGTTCGGAAGGTGGGAGATGGGAGAGTGAGGATGGGAAAACCAGGGTTACTGCAGTAGTTCAGATGGGTACTAATGAAGGCCTTTACTGTCTGAATGGCCAATTGTAACAGCATGTAAAGAAAGATGTATCAGAGTTGAAAATCAAATATTACCAACACCACCAAACCCAAGCTGAGCACATTTAGGCCAAGTTCCCAGAAATTCAGGATGGCATTAATCATTGTTTGTATTTGCTGTCAGTTGACTTTGTGTAGCTACTTTGAGGCCAAGACATTGTCCCCACAAATGCATTACCTTTCTCAAGATTTCATTTTCTGCTTTGCCAGTAAGAGAATTTGTGGCTTTGGGTGTTCTTTTACAGAAGAGCTTATCTAATTACGCCAAGACCTCTTTGCCTGCTCTGGGTTACTGGGCATAGACCCAGAAACCAAAGCTCATATTACCCTCAAACACAATCTCTTACTTTCTAAGACTGCTCAGAAGGGGATGTTTCTCTGTCGTTTAGGTCACAGCCCTGATAAAGGATATCAGCAGGCTATGTTCAGCTGGCTGTTCTCTCATAAACTCAGAAGCAATTTCAAAGACATCCTTTTATTGCCAGGCTGATCACTTGTGGCCTAAGACAAAAATAGAAAAGCTTTCTATCCCTTTTCCCTGCCACAAGCCTCCATTTTGATTTCCACTGAGTCTGGCTTCATTCCATTCAACTCATTCCCATCAGGAAGTCAGTTTTTTTTTCTTTTAAAAGTTTCTCAAAAATAAGTCCTAACCTTTCCTCAACTTTAGCAGAAAGAGAACTGGACTGAAGTAACTTCCTTTACCAATGCAGACTGGCATTTTTTCTGCAAGTTATAGTCTTAAAGGAGTACCTAGGCTAAGTGACTTTACCAAGGTTGTTTAATGCAACGTTTTCATGACAGACAGGGTGTGTAGTGGTTAGACAGTCGGCTTCAGAATGAAAAAGACTTGGGTTTAAGTCCTGCCTCTGATATTTACTAGTTGGTAACTAGATACCCCTGGAAAATTCATTTAATTTCTCAGTGTCCCAAACAACTTGGCAAGACTGAGTTGCAGGAAGGTTGCTCATCTGCTTTGGTAAACTGTGTTTCCTCATTGGAAGGAAATTTAGGAAACTAAAGGAATGAATCATTAACTCAAACCAAAATAATGATAGTCATAACAACAACAGATTAGATGCACAAAGTGAAACATTTGTCACAATGAGATTTTATGAAAGATTTAAGGCTGGGTACATTTAGCATCCCCTCTCTGGGTTACTCTCCCAGCTGGTACTCAGACTCATGGGTTAGGACCCCCAGAAGGCAGCTGCTATTCCCAGGTTCTAGAGTTACCCTGTGAGTCTATACTTCTAAAATTAGCTCACAAGGTAGGTTTCAGAAAAACCTGGAAAGATTTACATGAACTGAGACTGAGCGAAGCGAGCAGAACCAGGAGAACATTGTACATAGTAACAGCAGCATGGTGCAATGACCAGCTTCTACAGACTTAGCTCTTCTTGGTAATGCAATTGTTTTAGAAATGATCTAAAACAATTCTGAAAGATCCATGATGGAAAATGCTATCCACATCCAGAGAAAGAACTATGGAGTCTGAATGCAGATTGAAGTAGACTATTTTCTCTCTCTTTTTTTGTTTTTTTCTTTCTCCTGACTTTTCCCATTGGTTCTGATTTTTCTTTTACAACGTCACTAATGTGGAAATATGCTTAATATGATTGTACATGTATGACCTATATCAGAGTGCATGCCATCTTGGGAAGGGGGGGAGGGAGGAAGAAAAATTTAGAACTCACAATACTTTAAAAGCTAAATGTTGAAAACTAAAAACTAATTGGTTTTAAAAAATAAAATGTGTGTTTCCCATTACCGTTCAGTCAGTAGATACGATTAACTCATAGTAAAGATATTTACTAAGATGCCATAATATAAATAGTAGCTACAAAACATTATCTCTCCTGCCTCTCTTATGTAGGTACACTCTCTCACAAATTCATACAGCAGTTATGGGAAGAGTGGACAGACACTTAAGGTGTAATGCAGGGATGGGGAACCTGTAGCCTTGAGGCTACTTGTGGCCTTCTAGGTCTTCAAGTGTGGCCCTTTGAGGGAATCCAAACTTCATAGAACAAATCCCCTCAATAACAGCTTGATTCTAGATTTCCATGTCTACTTTGCCCATAAATTCACAGTTGATTCTCCTCTCTGTTTCCTCCCAGTCACTCTAATTACCACTCTGTTTGTATGTGTGCCTACATGTGTGTATATGTGTCTGCTTACATGTGTACATATATAACTGGAAAATGTGTGTGTGTCTGTTCTACCAGATGCCTCTTGAATGTGCCCCAAACTTTCTTGAACTGAACTAGCTCCTAAACTGGTGAACAGAATGCTTCCTACTGTTAAGTACCTCTGATAGTAAACACTATAGTTGATAAAGGAGAGAAAGACAGAGAGATCTACCCCTTTTCACCTGCTGCCCTCTGGTATAGACAATGGGATCACAGTTCATAAAACTGTCCCCAGCTCAAAGTCTCCAATTATGCCAACTGTTGGCATTGTTGACAAGCTTAACTATTTAAAACTCACCAGGAGAGTGACCACTCCTAGACTCCCTTCCTGATTCAGGGAAAAGTGTTCCTACTTTAAGATGACAACACGGTATTAATACCTTGTTAACACATTAGCGTCTTATTTCCCAACTGAAAGAAACCAGTTGGTCAGACACTAACTCTCTTTGTGAGGAATCTGCTTCACTGAACAGAAATACTCTCATACATTCACCCTAAATCACAGGCAGAAGGTTGTGCGTTCTCTCAATTTGCTTCAGCAACGATTCATGGAAAGTGCTTTACTGAAACCTCTGAGATTCTGAAATAATCTCTTCCATTACGGATTGTGAGATCATTATTATCCCCAGTAACAGCAGCAGCAGCAGTATAATAGCATGAGCTTTACTCCCAGGTGCTCTCAGTCAAATAATGGCTTTGTTTTGTGTACATGCTTTTTCCTTTTTCCTTTTTACCATGAACCACTGCAGAACCTAATCTAGACGGTGCCAAAAAATTATCTTGGATTGAAAGTGAGGCAGAGTGAAGATCTATCATATTTTCATTTTGCAGAAGTTTGAGTCTATGTGGTCTAGAGGAAAGAACACTGACTTTGAAATCACAGAATCCTGTCTTTATCACATATTATCTATGTGGTAATAATAATAATAGCATATAATATACAATGCCTTCTATATATCAAACACTATGGTTACTGGGGCAGCTAGGTGGTGCAGTGGATAGAGCACCAGTGCAGGAGTCAGGAGGACCTGAGTTCAAATCTCACCTCAGACACTTGGCACTCACTAGCTGTGTGACCTTAGGCAAGTCACTTAACCCCAATTGCCTCATCCTGAGTCATCTCCAGTCATCCTGATGAATATCTGGCCATGGCTCTGGAGGAGAAGTGAGGCTGGTGACGCTCACAGCCCTCCCTCATTCAAAACAAAGTCAAGTTCAAGTTATGTCATCATTTCTCTGATGGCATGGTCTTCTTTGGCAATGAAGGCCAAACACACGCACACTATGTTTACTGCTGCATTGTCTTATTTGATTCTGACTCTATTGTTATCCCATTTTACAGTTAAGATAACTGAAGAAACCTTCTTTAAGGAAATGTCCTTTTGTAGTCTACCCCAGACCCATGAAAGATTATATTTTTATTACCATTTAAACAAGTGATTACACTTTATCTGCACAGTGAGTGAGGGTTCACACACATCCTTTAATTCTGATGGATATTGTTATGCATCATTTAAGACTTTTTGTATGTTTTTTCTTATCTGTTCTCAAATAATATTCATTTGTTAAGAGAACAATGAGAAGTAAACTATGTGGATACCATAAAAAGACAACTATGTTAATACTCTCCATAAAGTTAGAGGTTCAGTTATTTGTCCAAGGTCTGAGGCTGGATTTGAACTCAGGTCTTCCTGACTCCAAGCCCAACAATCTTTTAATTGTGCCATCTAGCAGCCTCTACAGTTATGTGACTTCAGGTAGGTCACTTAACCTCTCTGGACCTCTCTGATTTGAGGGGGTTCTACAAATACCTACAATGCTTTTACTCAGTAAATTCAAACTGCTTAAGCCTGGATAGTAAAACAAAATTAATTACTATAGGTTACCAGAAATGGGAGTTCTAGACTATATCCTATCTGAGGAAAATCACAAAGTACACTTTGGATCTTTTGAGCTGCTGATATCACATGGCAGACATAGTGCTACAGCAACTGATCATTCCTAAGCACCCTGGATCTACTAGGAAGGCACTGCGTTACTGGAGAAGCTTAAGGAGCAGCCTGCTTGCTTCAGAGTATAAAATGATAAGAAAAGTATGGTAAGTGGGATTTGACCTGGGCCCCTCCATACTGTTCACTTAGTGATCTTATCAATTCTATTATCTCCCTATGCAGATGATGTTTAGATCTACTTATCTACCCCAAACCTCTTTGGTGATCTCCAATTGCACGTCATCAGTTTCCTATTGGACACCACCAACTGGATGTTCCCTAGACTTCTGAAACTCAACCTGGTCAAAACAGAACTTAATCTTACTCTGCAAGAACCCTTCCCTCTTCCAATTTACTGATTTTTAAGGATAGTACCATCCTCGCATTCATTCAGGTCTGTGACATAGGTATCAACCTTAACACCTCCCTCACACATCACCTATCTAATCTGTGGTTGAGTCTTGTTGTTCCTACCTTCACAACATCTCTCCTCCAGGTCCCCTCCTTTCTATTCAGTCACCGCCATGGTGCAGGCCCTCAATACATCACATCTGGACTACTGAAATAGGTTCCTGATTTGACTCCCGGACTTAAATCTCTTCCCCCTTCAGTCCATCATCCACTCAAACTGTCAACATTATATTCCTTAAGAACAGGTAAGACAAGGTCACTCCCCTTGTCAAAAAATTTCAGTGGTTTCCTATTGCCTCCAAAATCAAAAATAAAATCTTCTTTTGGAATTAAAAGCCTTTCATCACCTGGTCCCTTCCTACCTTTCCAATTTTCATATACTTACTTCTCACTTCATAGTCTATTATCTAGCAACACTGGCTTTCTTGTCATTATTCTCACACAATACTCTTATCTCCTAACTATGCCTTTTCATTGGCTGTCCACCATCCTGGAAAGTTCTCCTCCTCATCTCAGACTCAACTCAATTCCACAAAAACATTTTCTTGGTCCATTCTTTCCCTCCTGTGTCCCCATTGCTAGGTCTTGCCCTCAGAGATTAACTCTCACTTACTCTATACATGTCTTATAGGTAGACAGTTGTGAGCATGTTGCCTCCCACGTATTCTAATGTGATTTCCTTCAGTGCTTAATACATTACCTGGACCAAGGCACATAGTAAGCACTTGACAAATGATTGTTGACTGCCTTACTGGTTGGTTGGAGATCCTAGAGAAAGTGGGGAGCTAGCTGCTCCATCAGCAACATTAAGTAGTCACTAAGACTGAAGGATAAGAATGCAATATTTCTATAAAATAAGAATGTGTTCTTATAACACTGTACGGAATGCTCCATACAGGCTTAAACACCAGTGCTTGACAAGCAGTAATACACATCAGCCCTCTATTCCTGATTGCAGTTTCTGATGCGGGTATTATATGATTATTTCTACTTATCTGAAATCTTAGCTTTATAATTAAAACCAGGGTGGCAAGATTTCCTAAGGCTTTCCTGTCAGCATTCTCCTTGAAAGTTATGTTTCTTTATTTCTAGAGCCAAGGGTTAATTGAAAATCCTGATACTTTTCTCTCACCTAATGTGAAATAATAACATAGTTTAGACCAGTGATATCCAGTTGGGCATCAAGGCTCCCTTCCCTTTGTTGACTGTGGTCTGACCCTAAGGGGTATGTGATAAACAAATTGGAGGATTGGTTGAGATTGAGTCACATCCTTCCTTTCCCATAGTTTGTTATTCCCCAATCTGTCTTCTCCCTTTGCTGTTCAAGCTCCCAGCTTCTCACCTTTCTGAACCATGTGTAAGCTCCTCAGGTCAGTTATAACCTTACAGAGACACAGGCACCCACAGTACTAACTGCCCAGGAGCCATTAGGACAATCTCCCCAATCCTTTCAGCATTGTTGCCTTCTACTACCCTCCATCACCTCAAGGCTGAGGCAGGTGGAGGCTCTGAACTCTAGGATATGCCTAGTGAAAAACAACCTTGACTCCCTCCTTCTCATTTGGATGGGACAGAATTACGTAGGATGAGCACATACAGATAGGCTGTGATCTGCATTGCTGATCTCATGACCTTATTATTTCCTCCAAACTCAATCCCTCTTCTAAATTTTCCTGTCA
The DNA here is from genome assembly GCF_028372415.1 of Notamacropus eugenii. NCBI lineage: Eukaryota > Metazoa > Chordata > Mammalia > Diprotodontia > Macropodidae > Notamacropus > Notamacropus eugenii. The sequence goes on from NC_092874.1 coordinate 360,360,091, forward strand.
CTATGAAAATCATCAGCATCTTTCTAATCATCCAACTTCACAACCTCTGAGTGACCTTCACCTTCTCACTCACCCTTTATATTCAATCAGTTGCTCATTTGTACTTCCACAACCTCTCTCCCATCTGTTTCCTTTACTCTACCATATAACCACCCTCACCACCTTTCACTTGGACTATGACTATAGAGTCCTCATTGATCTCCCTGCCTCAAGTTCTAACCCATCTTCCATTCAGCTACCAAAGTAATTTTCCTAAAGAACAAATCTGACAATATCATCCACTCCCTCAATCCACAAACACTCATGGCTCCCTATCACCTCCAGGATCAATTATAAAATCCCTTTTGGCATTAAAAGCCCTTTGTAACATGCTCCTTCCTTCCTTTTTAGTCTTCTATTTGATTGCCCTCCATGTCCTACAACTCAACCACATTGGCCTCCTTGCTACTCCTCAAATACAATGTTCCAATTCTGCCTCCATGTAAGGGTAATTTAAATGGGAAGATCTTTCCTTTTCATCAATAGGCCCATGTGACCTGCTTAAATCACATGGAAACCTAAGTCACATGTGGTGGGAGGGGTTTGCTGAACGGATAGAACAGGAAGGGGTGAAGGTGTAGAGCTGAGAGGGAATTGGTCAGACTCTAGTTAGAACTAGGAAGGATGAAGGCTGCTGACTACCATGAGTGAGAGAGTTTGTTTGTGATTTTGCTTAAGGGAGCCTGCTTATGAATTGTTTAAGGGAGCTGGTTTGTGGGAAGTGTAGCAGGGGGAAGGCCTGGGGATGGTGTTGTTCTCTGCATTGTTATTGTCTATAGATTTTTGTAATTATGATGGATTTGGCTTTCTGGTGTCTGGATCAATGTTTTGGTTCTGTCTTCCACATGGAGAGTCTGTGGTATTTCACAATTCAGAATTGCACCAAGATATTCATGGCCATTGTAGGTGCTGTGAATATTGCATTGGCACCATATTCCATTCATTTGCACTGACTATCTGTCATACCTAAAATGTTGTCCTCCCTCACATCCAACTTCTAGCTCCTCTGACTCCCTTTTAGACTCATCTCAGATTTTTACCTTCTACAGTAGACCTTTCCTTCTTCTCTATCTCCCACCCCTGACACTGCTGGTGCCTTCACTCTGAGATTATCTCCCATATCTCTACTTTTCATATATCTAATATGTATATATTTGTCCTAATGTTGTCTCCCCATTTAGAATGTAACCTCCTTGAGGGAATAATCATTTTTTTGCCATTCTTTGTATCTTTAACACTTAGCACAATGCCTACCACACAGTAAGCACTTAATAAGTATTGGTTGACCGACTTTATAGTCACTGAATTGTCTATCCAGGCAGGTACTGGTATCATCATTGCCATCATCGCTGTCATCATTATCAAAAATGTATTATGGATCCATAATGTGCATAAGAATAGATATAGTGTTAAGCAAGAAGCATCTGTTAAGCTGCTACCAAGTACTGTAGGATACTAAGACAAAAATGAAACCATCTCTGTCTTCAAAAACAGTCTTTTGAAAGAGACAATACAGACACATAAAAAATAAATATAAAATATGAGCAAAATAAATACAAGGCTATTTTAGTGGGACACTAACAGGTAAAGCAACCAAGAAAAGCTTCAGGTAGGCCATGGTGTTTGAGCTGAGCTTCATGGGAAATTAGGTATTTGAAGGTGCGAGAGTATTCCAAGAAGGAGGTACAATCTATATACAGGCCCAGAAATAGGGGAATTAACATTTATATAGAACCTACTAGAAGGTAGGCACTGTTCTGAATGAGATGGAATGTTGTGTGTGGATGAACAGAAAAAAGATGGGTGAGTTTGTCTATGAAATGCATAAAGAGGAGCAATATGTAACAACCTAGAATGTAGGCTAGAGTGAGAATCCCAGGGTTTCTTAAACTTTTTCCACTCATGACACCTTAAATGCTTCTTAAACTGTGGTTCACAACTGCATATGGGACCATGACCCACAGTTTAAGAAGTACTGACTAGACTATGAAGAGCTTTAAATGGCAGGGTAGTTTGTGTTTGATTCTAGATATAACAAGAAATCACTAAAGTTTACAGAGCAGGCAAGTAACTTGGTCAGCTTTGTGCTTTAGGAATTTCACTTTGACAGCTGTGTGGAAAATTGATTATAGAAGAAAGAGACTGGAGGCAGGGCAGCCAAATAGGATAAAGCCATTTGACTCACTTGGATACTCCAAAGCCTACATATCAAGCCCTCTTGAGCATCTCAGGGAGAGATTTTTACCAAAAGCAAATAACATTATTATCGTCATTATTATTGATCATTGCCATTTGGGATATAGAGCTATCTACAGCACTTTAAACATAATAGACATTGTATTGTATGGGGTCGCTGCTTGAATGAAATAAGCTTCCAGCTGACCTCAAAAGAATCATCTCAATAGTAAAAAGAAAATGATGGTAATGACCCTAATTGCTTTACTTGGCAGAAATTCAAAATGATCATCCTACCTCAATAGTTAAAGATGCAACTAATATAAAGTAGAATGAGGTGGGAATCAGCAGCAGTTGGGTACAGAAAATGATTATTAAAGACTTAGATGGCTAAATATAGATCTTTTATCAGGGAAGAATCATATGCACTAAAAAACTCTTACATTTTACCCGATGATTTATATATAGTTTTAACTGCTGTATGAGCCAACTAGTATTTGAGTGAAACAGGGTCATCTAGCCTGTGACCAAAAATAACCCATACCTGAGCAAATGTTGATGCATTTAGACAGAAAAGTCTTATATTAAAAAGATAGCTCAGTTTAATTCTCTAAGGTTTATCCTAGAGCAGTTTTAAATTCCCAGGTAGTCTAGAAAAAAAAACAGATTTTTACCAATAATACATGGGTTAAATGACATTCAGTAATTATTTCACTTTTTTGCATATACATTATTATTTATCATTTGGCCTCTCTTTTAAGGTTGTGCAATTGCAATAAAAGAAACAAACTTCAGGGAAATGAGGGGAAATGATACAGATAAAATATAGGGGGAAATGCATTCAAATACAGAAAAAAACCAACATTCTCCAGCATATCTTACTCTGTCTCATGATGCTCTGACCAAAAAAATAAATAACAGCTTTACAACAGAGCATCTCTAGAAACTGAGATAAATTTTCAGTTATGTTAATCTAAGATGGAAGCTGCTATTATGACTGAAGCTGTAACGCTTCCATTATCTCTGAAAAAAATCCATTCAAACATGAATAGGGGAGCTTATAGATTAGAATGGAAAACTATTGGAATGAAAAAGATGACCACTGACCTCCCCTGCAGTACATCCCCTTTTCCATTCCCAATCTATAATTTCCCATTATCAGTTCTGGTGCCAGTCATTCTGTTAACCAAGGGAGAGAAAAATCTTTATTGCAAGCCATAATGTTGCTGATTGGCCCAAGATTTTTTTGATCATGTTCTTTTCAAATAGGTTGTAGGTGGTCTCAGGTGATTCAGTTCAATTCCGTTCCACTGAAATATATCAAAGAAACACCTAACGAACTGCATGCAAAGCTCTTTGCTAGAGGTATACAAAGACACGAAGATGAAAAACAGAATGGCTTCCACCTTTAAAAAGGATACAAATTCTGGAAGTTTACAAGCAGGCTAAAAATTATTTCTAAACATCCAAGATTACCCCTGATTTAGCCTGATTTGGCACTAACATGGAGTTTAAAACTGATAGACTTAGGGGACGCCTAAGTAACAACAAAACAGTTGGACAACAAAAGAAAAATTCAATGGGAAGTTTGCTTGGCCTTCACCAAATCCCAAAACTGCTTAAAGTTACTTTTCCTTGAGTTGACACTATTTTTATTTATATTACATTGGCCAATTATTTTGATGCCAACTAAGCCCAGTAGAATATGTTCCTCTCTTAACTAGAAAATGTCTTCTTTAAACTTATCTCTCTGAGTCATGACCCACTATGTAGACAATAGAAACTAGCATCATTAAATACTAAATTGTGGGGATCAGGGGATTTTACTTGTTCAGTTACTTTAATGCTATAATTTTATTTGCATTCATCCAAGATTTCTCCTTGTGCATTCATTAGAAAAGAAATATTTTATGATATCTTTGGTAAGGGAGTGAAAGGAATTCTAATCAAAATAATTCAGGCTTAATTGGACTTGTTGGGAGTAACATTTAATTCTTGGGGATCAAGGGAAATTGATAAGACATTGCATGTTTAACTCTTTCAGTTACATTATCAAATCATTTTACCACATTAATAATTTAATTTATTTACAGTAACATTTTTTTAGAAACTTAGAAATTAAAAAAACTTTTGCGTTTTCATTCTTTCCTTCAAAAAAATCCTTCTTTCTTTTCTTTTCTGATTTACTTTCCCAGAACTGACCTTCCTGGCTTAGTTGTTCCTCATCTGCCAAGTATTGATTTTCTGGTGCATATAATCGAATGGGTAATAAAAAGAAAAATATTAACTTTCAACCTCTTATTTTGTTAAAATCCATTGTGTGATACCATCTTTTTCAATTATTTCAGCTGAGTCTATAAAGAAACATGATTTTTCATTAACTCTATCAAATTCCATACAGTCAAGAATAAATGATATATTTTTATATGCAATTCATCAAACAAGTGTTTGTTTTTTCTTTAATGCTTTTTACATTTTTCTAACCACCAGGGGGAGTTCATAAGCTTCAAGCACTGACAATCTCTAGTCTACAGTGGATGCCAGCACAGAGGATTATGGAATATTGGTGAAGACCTTCCTCTCCAATAAGTGCTGTACTTTTGTTTACAAATTGGTTAACAAGAAGTGGCAAAAAGAACCCAGGGATCCCATCACATAGCTTTTCTATGTGGGCTCTTGGGATGTAGGAGTATCTCTACGGGTCATAGGTACCTTTGCAAGCTCTTGTGGAAAAGAACACTGACTCTCTCAGGCTTTGCTCCCAGCACATCTTCACCTAACAAAGAAAAGGGTGCCATTTTCAAGAAATGGGATGTCCTCTTTCTTTATCTCTATGCATTCCGTAATGACAGCAAAAAGTACAGATTTATTTGCTAACAAGTTTTAACACAGTTTAACAGCCTACAAATGAAAGTAAGTACTTAGAATGGATAAAGCTTCCCAACTTGTCTGTCAGTCAAATAGCCAAGAAAGGACAATAGATACAGGAAGCAAATGACAAGTAGTAAACAGGAAGCAGCTCCCTTAAGCTCCATGGATGGGGAGGGGAAAGGAAGCATTGTATGACTCACCAAGCCCACCAACTGCCACTTTTAACTACTTCCTACTTCCATTACCTTTCATCCTCTATCTCTCCTCCCTTTTGTTGCTAAACTCCTTGAAGTCATCTGCAATAGGAAACTTCCTTTCTTCTCCCTCTCTCCTTAACTCTGTAATCTGCCTTTTGACCTACCATTCAACCAAAACTGCTCTCTCCAAAGTCTCTAACCATCTCTTAATTAACAAATCTAATGGCCTTTTCTCAGTTCTCATCGTTCTTGATCTTTCTGCAGACTTTCTGTCAATCACCCTCTTCTCCTTAACACTCTTTGCTGACAGAAATCTCTCCTGATTTTCCCAGCTTTGACTCTTTCTTCTCAGTCTTCTTTGCTGAATCTTCATCCAGATCATACCCACTAACCTTGGGTGTCCCACAGGGCTATGTCCTCCTTCCTCTTCCCTATGTATACTTTTTTATAGAGATAAGAAAGTAGCATCCTAGGCCATCTCCAGTCATCCTGATCAATATCTGGTCACTGGATTCAGATGGCTCCGGAGGAGCAAGTGAGATTGGTGACCTTTTACAGCCCTCCCTCACTCAGAACAAAGTCAAATGCAAGTCATGCCATCATTTCTCTGATGCATGGTCTTCTTCAGCAACAAAGGACAAACCCAACAACAGTGTACTTTCTCATTTGGTGCTCTCATCAGCTCCCATGGTTAAATTATCATCTCTATGCTAATGATTCTCAAGTCTACTTATCCAGGCTTAACTTCCACTTTGCATCTTTTGCTTGGCCTGGTTTCAATTCTTGGGAACAAGATGCCCCTCCCAGGATAAGCTCACCACTTTTAATCTCCTCACCATGCTGCTAATTCAAGCCTGAAAATCACCTCCTTTAGTCGCTCTCTCCTCTGATTAGAGAGCTGAAGGATGGAGTAGCAAACTCCTGCCAAAGTCTTCCTTGATAGAATGCAGAAATTGGACTTTTAGCTCATTCCATTTTGCATTCACTGCTCCCCCTGGTATGAACTACACAGAACAAGATGCCTCTGAGCCAGATGCCCTCCTGGTGGCCCCCATCCTTCCTGTTTCCTGCCTCCTTTTGCACATTTTCTTCCCCCCTTAGATTGTAAGCCCCTTGAAGGAAGGGGCTGTCTTTCTTTTATTTGTATCCACAGTGGCTGGAACATAGTAGGCATTTGATAAATGTTTACTGAATTGAATTGAACCTCTCTACTGGTGTTCAGACTCATATCTCCAACTGCTTTTCAGACATCTCAAACTAGATGTCCCACAGACATCTTATATTCTTTCACTACAAACCCTCCATCCCCTTCCAAATGTCCTTATTATTATTGAGAATAACACCATCTTTCCAGTCACCCAGGCTTACAGCCTTAGGTATTGTTCTCCAATCCTCACTGTCTCATCCCTTGTATACAATCTATTGCCAAGGCTTATCTGTTTTTAATTTGTGACATTTCTTGTATATGCCCTTTCCTGTTCCTTCTTAATTCTTCCCTCTGCTGATTATTTCCACTTTATCTTGTAGATAGCTTTATGGTAGACAGTTGTTTACATGTTGTCTTCCCTATTAGATGGTGAGATCCTCAAAAATTTGAACTGTTTTTTTTACCTTTTCTTTGTATCCCTAGCACTTAGCATGTCTGACACATAGGCATTTAAGAAATATTTACTGACTCGTCATGATTCCATGCTTACACCCAATTTCCATCAATCTCCCATCAGTCCTCATTCTTGATTCTCCACAAACAGTCCCTGAAGGAGGAGGATCTGTTTCTCTGTGTGGCTAGATGAGATGGCTCCCTGCTGTTCTGTCTTCCAGTTGGGATAAGGGTGGTGGGAGAGTTCATTTGAGTTAATCAATAATCCAATCTGACTTTTGGAATCAATCAATCAGAGGCATTTCAACTAAGTATAATGGAAAATGTCTTGTGATTGGTAGAAGAAACTTAATTACACCATGTAGGTTTTACATAAAATGGCAAACCAGTTCAGATTCTAGCATTCCAGTGCCAAGCCAAGAGAGAACAATTCCAGCCAAAGTCTCTAAAAGTAAATTCAGAGTGGAGGGGGGATGGAAGAGGAGGACATGAGAGGGGAGGTAACAGACTTTGTCTCCTCCCACTACTTTGACTAGAGAGCAACCTTGTGAGTTTCAGAGGGTCAAAGACTTTGGGCTTACCATCAGTATCCTAGCAGCACCTCTAGAGCATCAGTGACTCTAGAGCAGAAGTTCTAGGTTTTAGGAACTGAGGACAAGTTAGACACATTTAGGAGAGGCAACTTCAAGATTCTACAAGGAACCCAGCAGAAAGCTCCATCATACCTAAGCTGAATATCTTAAGGATACCATCAGAAGGATTTCAGGACCTATGAATTATACTTCTTTTCCACACTCACTCCTTATACTTATGGAAGGGTATGTTACAGACTTCTGAGAGAAATGTTTTATACTAACAATTCTTAGTTAGACACATTGAAACTTTATCATAGTGATGTCATTTTGGTCCTGTTCAAGAATGAAGGACCACAACCAGTAAATATTGCCTTCTAAAAGCTAAGTAAGTGTGGCAGACTGATAATCATTATTGCTGTTCTAGGTTGAGAAAGTACAACCTCTGGGTTTGGTCCTTTCCCCTTATCTGAGCTTAGGTTCACCTCAGCCCAAGGAATGGTTGTATCTATGCCCAGGTGAGGTACCTGTGGTCTCAAGGCCACATGTGGCCATCTAGGTCCTCAAGTGTGGCTCTATTCAGTCAAGGGGGGGGGCAGTATCTGGTTCAAACACTCTTTGTCCAACTAGTGCATGATATCTTTCACTTTAGAATTCGCTGAGTTGTGTCTTCATTATTTCTGTTCATTGGAGAATCCAATGCAATAGATTGTTGAAGTGAAGTAGCTTTATAGACCCCCACCACCATCTTGACCATTCTTGTGAAAGAGGCATGTTGCCCAAGCTCTCCATAATTACTATGCAATAGATTTCCACATATCTGTTAAATTGTGTGTCCCATGAACACTGAGATGTCTCAACAAAACTATTTCCCTTACTGATGTGTTTCTTGACAATGAATTCATGTATGATGCTGTGTCATCCATTTCTCAGAGTGTTTCTGAGGTGAAGTAAAGTCTAGTTGGGAGGCTCTCTTTGGCCTCTTTCTTAGCAAAGATGTAGACTACTTCTGCGTGTTTGAGTTCTCTCCTTCTGACAGACCAAATCACAATTCAGTGAGAATGGCACAGAATAGGATATAAAGTCTACAGCTTCTTACCTGGGGAAATTATGCATATATACTAAAAATGACACATGTTGACTACACTAGTGCTGTCAAACTCTAATAGAAACTGTATTTCTGCAGGCTCTCTATTGACTTACAAAATCACAAATTACAAGTATGTATGTTTTATTGCATTTTTATTAATTTGTTAATTTTTTTCCAATTACATTTTAATCTAGGTAGGGTGGCACTTAGAAGTTTTGCAGACCCGCCTCTGGACTACATTAAGATTTTTGTTCTGCTTTTGGTATCTCTAATACAGTGTCATCAATGTGCAAATGAAAGTCTCAGATTGTAAGTCTCTTTTCGTGTTCTTACAAGTCAACAAGTCAAGTCCACAAACAGTTATTAAAAACCTACTATCTGTCCTGAACTATGCTAAGCACTGAGGATACAAATAAAAGGTGAAAACCAGTCCCTGCTCTCAAGGTCTAATGAGGGAATCTTTCTAAAAACATAGAGAACTTCTAGGGATACCAGTGCTTCCAGGTCATTCATTTCTAGGACTACTTTCTCCCTACGGAATGTAGGAAGCCTATAAGAGGATAAAAGTAAATGTTGGTAGTGGACATTACAAAATGCTCAGAACTGGTAAAATTCAGACAAGCAGATAAAAGCAATCTTTTCTTTGTCTTTGTCACAGAAATATGAGAGCATCCACTGCACAAGTCAATACTGAGAACGATGAATATCATCTGGTATATCTTGAATTCTTGCCATGGTGTCCTGATCCACTAGAGTTCTCTTGTTCAAAGTCTGGTAGCCCACATACATATGTACCTCCTCATTCTTCCTCCATACTACTGCCACAAATGATGCATATGGGCTGCTGGACTCTGTTGATGCCTTTGACTAGCAATTCTTTTAGCTATTTCACATCATTGTATCATTCCAAATTGCTTTCCAAAATGGCTGTACCATTTCACAGCTTCACCAACAATGTATTAGTGTACCTTTCCTTTCACACTCCTCCAATATTGAGTATTTCCATTTTTTGTCAGCTTTTCCAATTTACAGGATATGAGGTGAAGCCTCTAGCTTTTGATGTGCATTTCTCTTATTATTAGTAATTTAGAGCATTTCTTCATGTGATTGTGAATACTCTGCAGTTCTTTTGAGAATTATTGCTCATATCTTTTGATGACTTATCTATTGGGTAATGGCTATTAGTACTAAACATTTATAATTGTTAATATATCTTAGATACTTATCAAAGATGCTTGATACAAAAATTATTTTTCCCATTTGACCACTTGCCTTCTTATCCTGGATGTATTAATGTTGTCTGTGCACAAGCTTTTCAGTTTCAAGTTCACTCTTCTGCCCTTCAGTTATTTACTTTAATCTTTTTTTAAGGTGGTCTGTTCCCACTGGCTTCCTTCCCCTCATTTCTCATTCCCCTTTTAGCTAGTCTATTGCTTAGCTTTTAAATTTCATTTTTGTACCCCTTTTCAAAAAGGATTTCTCCAGCTCTCTTCATTTTTCATCTCCTCTTTCTGTCTAAACCATCTTTCTCTGATTCATGGCTCCTGTAATTATCTTGAATCTCTCTTTTCCCTAATATCCATTATAGGTTCTCCACTCTAGGTGCTTTCTGCCACTGCCTTATAGGGCTCCCTTGCTCCCCCCAATGGATTCCCCTTTTCCATTGTGCCTCATTTCTAGAGCAATTTTTATTACTTTTAGACACTAAAATTTATATAGCACTTACTATATGCCAGACACTGTGCTAAGCACTTTATACTTATTATCTTATTTGATCCATACAACAGCTCTGGGAGGTAGGTGTTATTATTATCCCTGTTTGACAGATGAGGAAACTGAGGATAAATGATTTCTTCAGAGTCACATGGTTAGTAAGCATCTGAAGCCAGATTTAAATTAAGATCTTTCTGGCACTCTATCAACTGTGTCACCTAGTACTGCCCCATAGTAGGACCCCTCATCCACCATGTCCCTGATTATACAGCCCACCACTTATCTATCTATACCCTCTCTTGACCTTTCTTTAACATTTCTATAAATCTCCTCCCTCTGTTCATGCACTCCCAGTCCTCAGAGATTCCAATTTTCCCCATCTTTTTTAAGCACTAAATATCCCAGATTTCATCCAGAATAAGGTAATCTCCCTTTACCCCTCATCTCCCTTCACTCATAGGAACATTCTCAGTAGAATCTCTTCCTATCTCCAAAGTAGTCTCCTTTCTTTCCCCATTTTTTTCAATCATTGTTTTTAATCTTACCCACCATCCCCACCCACTACCCATCTCCACTCCTCCCCCACTCCCCTTTAGGTATTTCTCTTTCTGAGACTACAGCAGTCACCTTCCCCTCATTGCAAGCCTTTGAGCCTGGCATATCACTCACTCATCTCTATCACCTTACTCACCTTCCCCCTTTATGTGTACCCTCACATGTTGTAATGTGAGAAGAACCATTCACCTACTGGCAGGGTGTTGCCAAGTTCTGTTCATATCTGCCAGATTTCTGCCTTCACATCTCACCAGGTACTTTGATTGTATACATTAAGAAAGAAGACTCTTCCTGGTCTCTCTATTGTCATTATTGCTGTTACTGTCTTTGTATACTACACTTATTCACTCTTGTGACATCTCTGTTGTTTGAAGTATTTGAGAGGCAAATAATCAGTTCTGATTTTACTTCTAAAAAATGTTTCAAACTCTTTTATTATTGAATATCAGTCTTTTCTCCTGTATGATTAAGCTCAGATTTGCAGGATAACTTATGCTAGGCTGTAACCTGAGCTCCGTTTCTCTTCAGAATACATTATTCCATTCTCTCTTGTTTTTTATGGTGGGTATGAACTAGTCTTGTGTTAGTCAAATGTCCTTTCCTCTGTAATTAAAGGTTTTTCTCCTGATGGCTTACAAAACTTGTTTCTGAATTGAATTATTCAATTTAGGGTTTAGGGTCTTGGAATTTGTAGACTTTTTTTTTTCTTTTTCTGGAAATGATCTATGAATTTTTTCCACTGAAATTTCCTACTCTGTTTAGAAGTTCTGGACAATTCTCTTCTATTATTTCCTTAATTACAGTGTTAAGATTTTTTTGTCCTGATGCATTTTTCTGGGAGACCTATAATCAATTTGGTTTTCTCGTACATCTCATCTTTGAGTTGTAATGTTTTGCTTGCATAATGAGGACGTTTTCTTTTAATGTTTTTAATTTTTTGCTTCTCTTCCTCTAAGTTGTCCTTTACTTTTATGTATTTGCATTCCAATGTATTGTTCTCTCTTTTATTTTTTTAATGAAACTGGTCATTGTAGATTCCAATTTTTCTATTCTGACCATTATTTTTGTTGTATAGGACATAAATTCTGCACTCAAAATTTTCATTTCGATTTTAAATCACTGATGGAAAGCATGTTGTGTTTTCATGTTCTCCTCAAATTCCACAGGATCCTCTGTCTCAAGAAGTGTTGGATTATTCACACACACACACACACACACACACACACACACACACACACACACACACACACACATCTTTTTTCCCCCGTATTTATTGATAGATGCCTGAACTCATTTCCTAGATCTAGAGGTCATATTTCCTTCTGTTGTTATTGTTTGTCCCATTGATTTTTCTGTTTGTGTTTATGTTTTTTAATGTTTGTGTCTTTGAGTTTTCTTCTTCCTGAAATGTTTGATACTTTCAGTCTTTTCCCCCCTCTCCTTCCTTGTCACTCACTTCCTGAATTCCCCCCTTCTTATTGTGGTTCCCTTGAAGGCTGGATCTCAAAGTCTCCCCACAATGGGCATTTCACAGTTCACTAGCCTGGGTCTCTGCCCCAAGTTACTTTTGGGTGATCATAACTAACCCCAGCTAGAGGCTGTGCTCTTTCCCTCCAGCTTGGTACACTGCTACACAGTTCATTACACACAATGGTGCCCCATCCTGGTGATCTATCCCACATTCTCTGGCCTGGAAGCAACAGTTCAGAGTCTACTTTCCCCAACATCAATGCTTCTGGGTTGCAGCCCTTGACAAACTAAAGGACTGTGGTCAAGTTTGATGTTATGGCCCGAGCAAACTTCTCTAGCCTAGAGCCAAGGTCTCTATAGCTGTGAAAGGGGAGTGGGGGTTGGGGAGGGGGCCATGGGGTACAAGAATGGATTTTGATATAAACCTGTGTCTCCTAGTACAGCCTCAATACTGATATCATGGGAGATAGAGAAGGGGTGTTGAATGAGCTCAGGGTCAGTGAGCATAAGTTGCTAGATTTGAGGGGATTTTTAACCTTCTTTTGGTTTCTGGGTATCATAGATCATGGAAAGAGCTAAAAATGCTCCATCTTTGGCACATAATTTCTGTTTTGGAGAGGTCTGAGAGGTCATAAGAATGGAAAAAAATGTCTGGTCTGCTATTGTGTTCCTCCGGGGTATCTTTCTGGTGCTATTGGCTTGATCACCCATCCTTCTTGCCATGATTACCAGTTGATACCAATTAGTTAAATGACTTAATTAGGTTTTAGAAACAGGTATTTACTAAAGAGATATAGTAAGAAAAACTGGTACAAAACATTTTTCCAAATGTCTATAACACCAGTATACATAAAGTTCAGGGGAAAGTGGGCTCAAACTTAGAATACAAGTGACAAATAAAGCAACTCACACTCCTGGAAATCCTTTTACTGGATTCTTCAAGACATTCTCCTTTGTTACATGGTACATTTTCTGCTAGTCTTTTTATAGAATGTTGAATAGATTTACCTTATTGCATTCAGCTTGTTTTCTGTCCCTGATGCAGATACTGCTATCCACCAATACTATCTCAGGGAGGAAACTAGGATCCTGATGGGAAGATAGGAAATCCAAAATCCTCTGGATCTTTCAAAGCTCCTAAAGTCCACCTCCAGATAAGGGCAAAGAGGGGAAGGAGACCAATGCTGAGGTCAGGTCTCTGGTTCTCTCATCACCCCACCCAATCATATTTTTTCTTGGAGGATTAGCTGGAATGATCGCTCCTCTTCATTATCAGGCATTCAATACCTCGGGCTTGACAAGACTGCTTGTTTTATAGGCAACTCCCAGTACATAACCATGTTTTCTCAGTCAAACCAAACATACTTCCTGTGCAGCATCACTCCAGTTGATCAAAAACTTTTCTACAGTAAGCCTATAATTGATTAATTGATACATTTTCTCACCTGGTTCAATTATCAAAGCATACAGCATTTTATCCCTTACTTCAAATGGAATAATTGTCTAAGCTGACCCTCACCCTTATAGAAAAAATTCTGATCACAATTTGAAAATCAAAAAATTAAATGCTCTCTGGAGGATCTGTCCCTGTGGATATGAATTTCAAGGAGCAAAGGAAATGTCTTACAATTTGACAACTTTGTGGAGTCTCTGAAGTGTCTGGCATTTATGCAAGTCTAGGGAATTTAAGTGTAGTTACAAGGAGACAAGATGTGACTGGAACACATAGTCTAACACATTGAAACACTGGACACAAACATTTTGGAAAGTAAAATGCTATGCAAACACATCAGGAGATGAAGCCAACTCCAGGCACTTCAGAGAGATAGCTACTAACTGTAGAGAAAACACTGATGTTTTGCTTCCACCAAGATTTTGAAGCTTAAACAAGATATCTCAGGTCTTGCAAGCTCCTCAACAGATCCTGATAAGTAGAAGCAATATTGCTTATTGTGACCACAATTTGTCACCAAGTATATAGAACCCAAATCATTTCATCTTCCTGCCATAAATTATTCATACCATTTGGGGAATCATTCAGGTCAAATGGCCCATTTGCTGTGAAATGACTGTGAACATTTTCCCCTTTCTTCTCTTATTTATTAATTGTTTACACAGAACAATGCTTGGATGCATTTTTTCCCAAGGTATTTTTGCCTGAAAAGAGATCATTGCTTGCTTGGTTTTTTTAAATGCTAAGACAGAGAAAGCATCAGTTGCCTTGCAGGGAATGACTTCCCTGAAATACAGCATTTCCTGTATTCCACAGAATTCCTTAAATTATGACTTCTAGATATAGGTTGGGATCTCAAAAGCTATTAGTATGACTTTTTTCTACTTTAAAATATGGCATGCACTTTTTTTTCCCCAAAGGAATATCTCAGAGCTAATGCTAAATGGCTCAAAAATAAAATAACAAAATACTTGTATTTGCATAACAAAATACAGCTTTTCACACATAGGTTGAAGATTGTATATAACCCAGGAATTCAATTCAAGTCAGCAAAATTTTTTTTTTTGGTGTCTTTTATGTGTTAGGTACTATGTCAGCGTATATATTTATATATATATATATGATAAATAAAGGCAGTCATTTATAGAGATGAGGGGCAAGGAAGGGCATGTATGTTTGATGTGGAAAAATGTGTATTGGGGGGATGATGCAAAGTTAGCAACTACATACTTTTAACAGATAATTGAGTATGAAACAAATGCTTATTGATTGACCAGGAAGGGGAATAAGCTTTTATACAGTACCTACTTTGTGCTAGGCACTGTGAGGGAGGTTCTGCTATCCCCATTTTAGTTGAGAAAATGGAGACAATAAGGGGTTAAGTAGCTTATCCAGGGTCACACAGTCAGTAAGTATCTAAGGATGGATTTGAACTCAGGTCTTCTTGACTCCAGGCCCAGAACTCTATCCACTGCTCCACCCAGTTGCCATAATCCCAATATCAATTAGAACCATATTCAATGCTTATTTTAGTCATTTAATATAAAGATTTTCTCAGTTGTTTTAAAATGATTTTGGTTTTTCTTTTTTGAAAAAAAACTGTGCAATTTAATTCCATCTAACAAACATTTATTAAGTACTTTTTGTTTGTCAGACACTGTGCTGGGAGTTGAGATTACAAGGACAAAAATTAAATTAGTCTCTGTCCTCAAGGAGTTTATATTCCTTTAGGAAACAACATATATCAGATAGATAAGTAACTAAACAAATAAGCAAACGAATGAATAAATAAATGTAAAAGAATGACAAAGCAGTGGGACTTTGGAAAAAGCCCATACATGAGGCATTATCTAGGATTTGATAGGGAAATGAAAATATACTATCTCCTTCAATTTGGAAAATAGCTGATATCTATTTTTTTGTCTGATATATGAGTTTACTAAAGGAAACTAATTTTTCATGTAGTATTATTTTGGACAAAGATTTGCCCACAAATTTGATTCACAATAAATTACTGCTGGGAAATAATATTGCTCTGACCTTCACCTAAGGGCAACTTTTTTTAAGTTGAAAGAGATTTGAAAACTTAGTGTCCTCATTCTTCCATTTCATCTACTGTGCTGTCATGACAAGATGAGAAACTTCCTACACTTTTATCCATCCCAATATACCTCAACCATCTATCATTCTTAATGACACACTTCACTTTATAGGAGTAAGACAAGGGTAGAAGGAATTAAGATGAACATACATAAATATGTATGTATATACGTGTATACAAATGTACATTCATTTATATGTATGCATGTATGTGGATAACAGAAATCAAGAAGAGGGGCTCAATACAACCTAAGTTGTGCTCACACACACGCACACGCACACACACACACATCCACATGGAACTTATAGATAAAAGACATTTTCAGGATGGTAAAGCCATACCCTTATTAGCCTCTAAGCAGGAAGACTCAATGACTTGTTGGACCTTTAAAAAGGAAGTGACTCTGCCCTTTCTCTGATTGACCCTCTGAGTCTGTGAGACGTCACATGAGAGGATGGGCAAGGGCAGTCCCACCCCAGCCACCATGTGGCTGCTAACACCTATGGCCCACTTAGGCAAGCTTGAGTCTGGGTTTGGGGTTGCTTCTTATGTGCCTGTCCTTTCCTGATCGTAGAGGAATGAGTATTAACAATCAACTTGAACCTGTCCATCTTATGAGTTCAAGAGCTTTTAGGAATTCTATATCCTTTAGTTGAAGGTGACTGGCAGCCTGGGGAAGTGTCCCCAGAACATTTTTCAGCTTTCTTGGAGCAGATGATTGATCACCAACAAGAAAATGAGTATAAGCTTTAGCCTGGCTTTCTAGAAGATGGTTACCATGAGGGAAATACTTCGGAGACAAAATGAAATATAAAATACCTACTCAACAGTCCCACAAAATGCCTTATATTTATATGTGGTTTAAGTATTAACTTCCTAGGAGAATATAATTGCAGTTAGAAATTAAATTACTAAATTTTGTTTTAAGTCATTGTCAATATACACTTGTATTTTGTGTTTAGTATTTCTTTCCCGTGTAGAAAATAAATATCTAATTCATATAGTATATTTCTGCACCTCACTTTGGGAAGATCCACCTAGCCAAAAATCTAAGCTTCAAGTAAATCATCCCTGGGATGTCAGGATGGAACGTAATGAGCTGAAGAGTATGAGAAAAATGAGTATAGTCCTTCTCAGGAGAAGTCAGGCTTCCCCCAGACTTAACCCAGTTTGGGGCTATGAGCATGGGTTCAGAGCACAGGTGTCCATTAATGGTGGCAGCCCTTTGGGCCCAGCTATGAGCAGTTATATTACTAGATATATACATATCAAATTCAATTTACAATTCAAAGCCCAAGGGATTGTTCATTTGTTGAGGTTGTTGTTGTTGCACTGGAATTGAGTGCTTTGTACTTAGTATCCACTTAAATTTTTTAAAATTGATGTTAAGGTGTTGAATTGAATTGAATTCCCACTCTTGTGGGAAGTGGACATTGGCTGGGGGTTTGCAAGTGCTTTTTACAGGTTGCATTTTGGTTGTAATGGGTTTACCTTACAACATCAAATTCTCTCAATTCACTTTTAGAAGAATTTCAAAAGGAACTGAGCTTTATCACCTACATTCAGATTAGTAACTTAATCAATTTAGTAAGTTAAATCAAATTAGGTTTGCTCTGGAAGCAAGATGCCCAGAGAGCTGGAATCAGGAAGTCCTGAGTTCAAATATAGCCTCAGACACTTACCAGCTGCATGAAAGCCACTTAACCTCTGTTTGTCTTAATCCGCTGGAAAAGGAAATGGCAAACCACTCAAATATCCTTGCCAAGAAAACCCCATGGACAGTAGGGTCTACTGGCTCAAGAAAAGTCTGATCTGGCAGAATGACTGACACCAAATAATAAAAACCAGTGCAGTCGATAGAGTGTCCGATCTGGGGTCAGGAAGACTTCAAATTTCCTCAGATACTTACTACTCCTGAGCAAGTCACTTAACTTCTGTCTGCCTCAATTTCCTCATCTGTAAAATGGGGATAATAATAGTACCTGCCTTCCATGGTTGTTATAAGGATAAATAAGATGTTTATGAAGTCTCTTGCAAACCTTAAAGCCCTATGTAAATGCCAATTATTTATTTGCAGTATTCAATCTCTTGGAAAACTGATGCAATTTCCTTACAAATATTGCAACATTAATTGGCATAGCAGGGAATTCATCTCTTAGGGACGTCAAGAGATTCCTGGAAATTCCCATAAGGGAAAAAATTTGTGAGATAGCAGATGATGTATCTATTAGTGCACATGGTTTAAGGTTCTCTATTTCTTTTTTCTCTTTAGAGAAATTTGCTTTCCACAAATTGGTTAAGAGAGACAGAGAGCTGCCCTCTATATGGACAAGTACATTGGACTTCAGGGGTCAGATTCCTGGATTATTGGATGTTGGGACCTTGACCGGCAGTAAGCAGGAGAACTGAGAGAGACCACAGGCTGCAGTGGCAGCCATAGCCCAAACCATGTTCTTCAGTGCAAAAACCAGCACTCCAAATTAAACTAGGTAAGGAGCAGAAAGAAGGACCTGAGTGAGGGGATGCCCTGGCATGCCAGAGGCTATTAGCCCAGTAGAATGGTGAGCTAAGGGTAGGGAGACCAATTTCACTCCTCATGACTTCTTTTCTTTCCCTGTTTATAATCTAAAATTCAGGGATGGAACCCTAGACTCACATGCTCCCAGACCTCCCCCTCTTCTTTCATTCCCTGTCCAGAATCTGTGTGGGAGTGAAGTTTGGCCAAGGTCAGGAAGTCAGAAGGAGCTGAGGGAGATAGTTTAGTAGAACTTAGAAGGCACCATGGGAAAGAGAGCTTAACCAGTTTTCTTTCTTCTTTGCCATGCCCTACAGATCATCTGGCTACAGAATGTAAATTGCCATGAGTATGTAAATGGGGGGGCAGTCATTTGACAAAAACAAAGGAAATTCCAGGTGCATTATGGGGGCAGAAACATGCTTTTTTTTTTTTTTTTTTTTTTAATGATTTTGAGCAACAACATTTCATCAGTCCCCTGGACTAAATTCTGAACTCAAGCAGAATGGATTTTTGCTTGGCCACCTTTTCTGAGCCATACAGCCTGGCACCATGGGAGTCTTTCACTCATAAATGCCAGAGAGACTCTAACAAGACCCCTTGGATAGTAGTGACTTGAATATAACACCCCCTGGTGGACAGTTCAAATACTATGCTCCCTTGCTCTCCAGAATACTGTCTTTATGTAGGCTTAGGGAAGGCAGAAGGCAGTACATGATCCAAATTCTGCTATTTACATTACTGCAGTAATTACCAGAAACAATGACACATGGGGGTATGCACCAAGTGCACATATAGACCATAAGTTTCACATATGGAAGTAGAATTTCACCTACATACACACACTCACACAGAGTGGCACATGGGGGCACACAGTGCTGCTGATTACTGTTGGTAGGAAGACATATGTGAAGATCCCTTCATAACATAGGTGTCAACGAAGTACTTGGTTCATCAACAATTTTGTAGTATTCCCAAGTTGTTTTAAATTTTCTTTACTGGAAAAAATTATGATTTTTACTATACAAGTGTCACTGATTGAAACTTTGAGGGATATCTGGATTATTTGAATGTTCAGGGGAAGTTAAATGTTGCCCATAAGAATACAGGGAGGTATATTTGGTATACTACTTAGAGAATTGGACTAGGAATCAGGAGCCCTGGGTTCAAATCTCAGCTCTACCAAATGTATGATCTTAGACAAATCATTTCACTTTTCTTGACTTCTATTTCCTCCACTGTAGTTTTAAATGAGGGAGTTAGCCTATCAGATCTCTAGGGGCCATTTTAACCATACTATGCTATCGCTCTCTACTTTTTATAAATAAAAGTTAAAGATACTAGATCCTAAAACACATTAAGCTTAAAACTCATTATATATTTTATTTAATTGCTGTTATAGCTACCTGGATATACTATTTTCCATTTCTTTGAATTAGCTGATTCATATGTGGAAAAATCTTTGATTTAGTTCTGGGTGGCTTATGAGTTATGACTATTTAAGGAATATCTACTTTCTTCCCATGTTGGTGATGGATCTTCTGCTGTGGAGTTTCACAGGACAGATCACTACAAAGTAGAATTTGATTGGTTTCCTAATTGGAAGCAATTTGTTTCTGAAGATAGATTGACTAAAGAAGAGTAATCTCAATTAAGCCTGGAGAAGTAGGTTGGAATCAGACTGTAGCGATCCCTAAACACCAGAGGTATATATCTTATACAGAGCAATAGTAAGGCACTGGAGGGCTTTTGTCCATGAGGACATAGCCAGAACTGTGCCTTAAGGTTATTTTGGCAGCTATTTTGATAACATTCATACTGAAGTTGATACATGTTGAAGATTCTATTATGAGAAAATAATGGAGCTGCCAATAATAAGAAAAGAATGATCGGATCCTACTTCAACATTCCTGAAAATCTTTAAGTGCAATTAATGGAGGGCAATGATGCTAGCAAGCTAAGCTATAGGAAGTGGAATGCTATAAATGCACAAAGTAGTGTGATTTCAATGGATAAAAAATGCCCATTCTACCCCTCTCTAGCTTTGCTCATGTAAAACTTCAAGGTAATTTGCAGATCACTATCATAACATTTAGGAGTATGATGGCCATTGAAAGAAATGGAATCACCCAATCCAAATTATAGGCCAGGCTCAAGGAGTTTCCACTGAGAGAAGTGGGGGGGTTGGGAGGTGGAGGAAGGGGAGAGGAGGGGAATCCATTGCAGTTCAAAAGGCGGATTTTAACCCAAAGAATTTTTTTTTTAATCTCCTGGTTGCATATGGTTATGAGACGAAATCAAAAAAAAAAAAAAGCTAAAATTTCTTGGGTTTTGGGAGTAAGTATAAAAACGTAAGTACAAAAATAAAACTAAGTATAAAAACAGCTGTACTTCTAGCTGCTGCTGGTCAGCTTTAAATCGTTAAACAGAAGCAGCAGCAGAAGCAGCTCACCAAACAACCAGCAGATAGTTTCATGGCTAAAGGATGACATGAGCAGAGCAGCCCATGACATCAGTCAAGAGGGCCTGGGAGCAGCAAAGGGTGACTTGAGAGGAGAGATGTTCGCACTAGGATGCAGCCCAATGAACATGAGTTGTTCTAATTCCATCTGCTTCTTCTTCCACCCATAATATTAGAAATCTGCATAAGAGTGCATTTGTGGAGTAAGGGAGAGTGGTTTGGGGTTTTGTTCTTTACTTTACTATTCTAATAAGATTCATTTGATTTAATTTAGTGTGCTCTGGTTTATGCTTAAAAGAAGAGAATATCAGATTGGAACTTGTGAGCTGAGCTTTAAATCTAAGTAGTTTTAGGAGATCACTTTTGAGAGGGTTTGGGCTACAGAAAACTGGGTCTCTACTCTGCTACAGGAAAAGAATTAAAGTACTGTTGAATTTCTCTGTCCTCAGAAAATCTATAAATGCTGAAATTTATATTTACTGGAGCAAGCAATGAAATATGGAACAACTTGATGTGAGGCGATGAGTAATGCTTTGAGATTTATTGACTGCTGAGATAGCTGTGGTTACTTGCTGCTTGAGATACCCATGTCAGACGTTGAGGGAGCCAGGGAAGGAGGAACAGTACTGTCTCCAAGGATTTAGGAGGCTCCAAGCTGTGCAGAACTCCTTAGTCCTATGTAAGGGCATCTGGAATTAGCCTCTGGGCAAGGTAGGGTGTCAGGTGAAATATTGTAAAAAATGAGTATGTACGGAGAATTTGTAGTTACAGTATGTACTGTCATGTCATGAAGTGACAGGACAATAGTGTGAATGTGAGTTGATTCAGCATAAGAAGGAGTGATTATCGAGGGAGTGTAACAATGATAAATACCATGCTTATAGCACTTTGAGGTCTGTGAAGAACTTTTTAAATTATCTCATGTGATTCTGACAACAATCTTTTGCAGTAGGTGCCATTATTATCCCCATTTTACACATGAGGAAACTGAGGCAGACAGAGGTTAAGAAAATGCCCAAAGTCACACAGCTAGTAGATATCTGAAGGTGGATTGGAACTCAGATCCTCCTGACTTCAGATCCAGCAGTCCATCCATTGTACTAATTCATTGTGTGGTATGAGAGATATGGTTAAATAGAAGTGATTCAAAGTTGATCTTAAAGTGTATAGGCAATGGTCAAGAAACATCTATTAAGTGTCTACTATGTGTCATGCACTGTGGTAAGCAAATAAGAAAATAAAGACAGTCCCTACCTAGAAGGAGTTTACAGTCTAGTAGGAGAAGATAATATACAAAAGGAAGCTGGAAAAGGGCAGAAGGGCATCATATGGTAGCATTCATTGGGGCGAAACCAAGCAAAGTAGATGGTGGGAAATGAAAACTTGACTGGAAATTCTGAGAGCTCTATAAAGACAGGCTTTGGGAAGAGTTTTTTGCTCTACCTTCCAGTCCTCCAATTAGAAGCGAGAAGCAACTCAACATTCTAAGGTGCGATTGAGTATGAAAGCTGAAGTAATCACCAAGAAAATGAGATTTCTGGTGAGAAGCTTATCCTGGGGGAAACATGATATTTGGGGAGCCAAAATCAAGAGGAATCTGATGGAAAATGAAAAGTAGAGACTGACTTAATGAAGGAGAGTATTCAAGACATGGTACAGTAGAAAAAATTAAGGCAGAGTGAATCTTCTGGTCAGTCACAGCTATTCATTAAGTCTTTGAGAAGTGTTGTGCGCAGGAATCTGGGTCTGCAGCACACTATACTGTCCCCCCTCTCTGCCCATATCCCCATACATGAAGTTTATGTAGTAGGAGTGATGACCGTCAAATTCATTGTCATGGTATTTTTCTAAATAAGGCATTTCTTGAGCTCCTCATACTCTATTTGAGGGAAGAGAGAGGCTGCTAGGTGTCATAGTAGATAGAACATGAGACCTGGAGACAGGAAAACTCATCTTCCTGAGTTCAAATCTGGCCTCTGATACTTCCTAACTGTGTGTCACTTAACCTTGCTCAGTTTCCTCATCTGTAAAATAAACTAGAGAAGGAAATGAAAACCACTCTGGTATCTTTGCTAAAAATATCACAACAACACATAGAGTTACAAAGAGTTGGACATGAATGGAAAACAACTGAATGACAACAACCAGGAAAGGGAGAATACACCAAGAGGACTTTCAACACAGAAACCACTCCACTAGAAATGGCAACTCATGTCAGGATGGTGACACCACACCAGGATGGTGTGGTAGAAGGGTATAGAACTCAAGTGAATAACATTGGGAAAGTTCAGTATTTATTGATAAATTAATGGAATAATGAAATTATTTGGTATTAGGTAACATTGCCTCCTTTCTCAGTCCTGATGGTTCTCCAGGAATCAGTTCTCATTTTTCCTTCTGAATTCTGGAAGAAGTGAAAGAATATAGGGCTCTCTGATAGTGACTGTGGCCATACTCATTTGGAACTGAATGAGCCTTGGTAACATCTCATAGGTAGGCTAGGAGGGGCTGTCATGAACCAGATAACATTCATAGTGCTCCAGAAGCACCACTGGGTTCTGAAGCAGAGTATAAGAGGATGTTTGGGTATCTTCACAAAACAGAGGATGCTAAGCATCAGGCAAAGTCCTTGCTGGAGTACCTGAGTGACTTCAAGTATTTGAAAGCCATTTGATGCTCTGAAAAGTCTTGCTTGAGATTTTGAAGCAGGGATGGAGGAAATCCTAGATATCCTAATGAATTTGATGGACATGCTCATCTCACTGGCCTGTAACATTAGAGGAGGACACAAGCAGGTGACCCAAGGGTGGGGAGAGATAAATCATAACACCTTTCTACTAACACTGTCCATGGAAAGGGGAGAATTGCTTCATCATTGCTTCCTAAAGCATTTGCTCTCTCTGTAATAGTAAGCACCCCAACATACCTGCTATCACAGGTTTTTAGATCTGCATTCATAAAAGGCAAAGCAACTTTTGAGAGTTAACAATCACTTTAATCAAGCACATGCATTGTTCCTTTAACCAAGCATAGATATCATTCACCTAATTCAGGGGTGTCAGCTCCCTGAACTTCAAAGAAAAGACAGAGAAATCAAAGACCAACAGATATGACTTCCTCTGCCTGAATTCAACAGACAGGTCCAATTGTCTGACCATAGTTACCAGAGAGGGAAGCACTGACACCTGGGTTTTCCAGGGGGTGTGAGAGGGGCTCCTTAAAGGCTTCCCAGAGTCCTCATCTGGTCAGGCAAACACTTCCAGTCAGTAAGCCCTAAAGTAAAACCTGACCCTCAGAGTATTTATACACTTTTCAGACCCCGAGGACATAACCCTCTGACCAAATGCCTCAATAGAAAAAACAAAAGGTACTTGGGACCCTCCTACAAAATAACTGTCCTAATCAAGCTTCCCTCATGGGCAGATCCATCAATGGGTAGGGAAGATCCTCCTTAATCATATTCAAATAGAGGCATTATACTTCTTGTAGAAACAAAAACAAAAACCACTAAAGACCCTAATCTGATTGCCATCACATTCTCATTCCTTGTTTCTATGTAATCTTGCTAGATGTTTCAAGACAATGGCCATGATTTTGGAAGTTTTTGTCCTTTTGTTATCCCCTCCCACTGTATAATTCTATCCTAAGCCTTTTAGTGTCTAAAAATGTTTTGGCCAACATCAACTCTAGCTGTCTAATGTAGTTTATTTATTATTCAGATTTAGAGATGGAGAGATAGGATTCCCATTTTTGAAATGAGATGTGGCTCAAAGTAAAAGGTTGTGGTAATGGTGATGGTTGTGGTTGTTCATTCATGTCCATATCTTTGTGACCCCATCCTTTAATGGCTTTCTTGGCAATGATACTAGAGTGGTTTACCATTTCCTTCTCCAACTTATTTTGCAAATGAGGAAACTGAGGCAGACAGGGTTAGGTGACTTGCCCCAGGGTAACACAGTAAGTATCTGAGGCCAGATTTGAACTCAGGAAGATGAGTCTTCCTGGCTCCAAGCCTGGAACTCCATGGACTGTGCCACCTAGGTGCCCCCAAAGAGCTGAACCTACAGGCTAAAGTCATCAAGACAAAGTTGATATAACAAGTATCATTCTTATAAATCTGGCAAATGAATCCAAGACTCAAAAATAGAGGAGGGAGAAGAGGAGAGAGAGACAGACAGACAGACAAAGACAGACAGAGAGAGAACTGATAAAAGTCATAGGAGTACAGTACGTGTTAATGCAATAAAATAAACCATTTGCGTCATCATCTTGGGAAGAGGGCTTACTGGGTTCCACCCATATGAAGGGGTAGAAGAATAAGTTTCTTGAGCAGATCCAGAACCTCTGGGATGCTTTCTTTTAAACTGACCCTTTGGCTACTGGTCTGATTTTGTGGGAAGAATGGAGAGCAGGACAACCAGCTGAGACCTCTTCATGAACAAGCCAAGCAGCTCTGGAGATACAATCTTCCTACTTGACTTTTTCTGCTTTTCTGTGTTATGTTCATTGGGCAAGTCTTGTGTAGAAGACTGTGTTGCCAAACATCTGTGTTCTTAGGCACACAAAAAAAAGGCTAGGATTTATGATGACTCTGTGTCACAAAGTCAATAACAACTATGCCCTTTGATATATCTTCTGAGCCATTCCCTATTCTCTTGACATGTAACCTATGTCAGAGGTCATGGCACCTTGTAACAGTAAGGACCCCGACATACAGAGGAGGACTTGCTCTCACAGGTTGTTAGATCTGCTTTTCTAAAAGGAAAGCAACTTTTGAGGGGTCAACAATCACTTTAATCAAGCACATATATCATTCATTTAGTTCAGGGGAAAAGCACCCCTGAACTTCAGGGAAAATACAGAGAAATTGAAATCAACAGACATGGCTTCCAACTATCTGACATAAGCAATACATACATCATAGATCAATAGACAGATCCAACTGTCTGACCATTACATAGACTCATTGTTACTAGTGAGAAAAGCACCACCATCTGGGTTTTCAAAGCTGGGGAGCTATTTAATGACTACCCAGAGTCTCTTCTGGCCAAACAAATGCTTCCAAAGAGTAAACCCCAAAGTAAAACCTCACCTCAGAGTCTTTATACACTTTTTAGAGCCAGAGGGCATCACAACCCTTGAGAACCAGTGCCTCATTAACAAAAGGTGTGGGTCTTACTACAAATCTTCCCAGGCCCATTAATGGGTGGAGAAGATCTTTAATCACCTTATTCAATAAGAGGCACTTGATTATACAAAACAAAAAAATGCATTATCAATACACACTTCTGCTTGCTCCCTGTAGACAGAACCAGGAGCAATGAGTGAAGCTGGAAAGAGGCAAATTTAAACTTACAAACTTCTGGATGAATGAAGAGAAAGCCTTTATGAAGCACACTTATCATGAGCAAAACACTATGTTAAGTGCTGAAGATACAAATAGAAAAATGTAGTGTCTGCTCTTAAAGAGCGCATACTTTAACAGGGACATAAAAGAGATTCCAGCTGTAGGTCATATGGAAGGAGCCAATGGTCTTTAGTGCACAGCTCTAAGACAAGTAATAATTCATCTTCTTTAGTTTTATTTACATTAATATTTTTGATACCAAAACGCTTGACAGTGCCAAGGATTTAGTGGTTTGTTTTTTGTTTTGTTTTGTTTTTCCTGGAGGCTACAGCACCAACAGAGGTAATCTTCACAAGGATTACTTCCTGGGTAATGACTGGGGATGGCAGGGGACACTACTGTTCCTGGAGTTCTTGGGTTTACCTGCCCTTAGTGGCATTTGGTCAGTTGTTGGGGCTGGAAGGGAAGATAGGGATGACAGTAATTGGTGTTGTTCCCCTGATGCTAGATTCAGGGGCCCAAGTGGCAGAGTCAGCTGTCTGGGGGACATCACTATTCCATGGGAGGTTGGGCTTACCAGCCTGTCAGGGCAGTTAGTTGGTAGTTTGTGTAGGTGGGCAAGGGGGTGCCCCCTAGATGTTAATTCCTTCTAGTCAGAACTGACCAAAAATGGAATGCCCTATCAGAAGAGACTTCCTTCACTGAAGGAAGGTCTTCAAGAAAATACAAAAAGTGCTCTTGTCACATATGTTGCTCAAAGCATTCACATCCAGGTCCAGGTACTAGGACCTGGTAACTAAATATTCTGAGATCCCTTCCAAATATGACATTCTGTAATTCTAGCTGTCAGAGATGATGGGACCTTCGCATAAAGTAAGGGACCTCTTCTCCTGTGCTTCTCTCTGCTGTCCCCCATCATTGCCCCTTGAAGCCCATGGAGAATTCAAATTTAAATCACCAGAGCACCAGGAAAGCAAGAACTGCAATGTGATAGAAAAAGAACTTCTATTAAACAGGGACTGCTTCACATTTCTAGGAGTAAGGAAAAGCCCTGAGGAGACTCTGTAAGACAGAAACTTGTAGGAGAATCTTGCAACTTCACTGGCTGTATAGAGAGAAAGCTTTACTAGCCTAATTAGAGCAGGTCTTTCAGGTCTATTGTCTCTAGGAATGCAACCTAAAGAGTCAGGTAGGTCTCTAGGTATCTACAAACACGGGAGTTCATCTAGCCCGAACCATACCACCACCAGACTGAGCAGCTATTGCACAGTCAAATACAGAAACTGAGAGGCTCTTTGTTCACCCTGTCTATATAGTCTTCCACAAACTCAGTCTCCTATACTTCCTCCCTCCACCTACTTCTCATCAGAGGGGCACCTTCAGCCAATTCATCCTTCTTCCTATTCAGCTTTGGAGGGAGTCCCTACTCCTTTCATTCCTTTAAATGGCAGTCAGGAATCATTGACTTCCATTCACTCCAGTCTGGAAACAAAAGCACAGTATATCCACAAGAATAGTTAAAGAGGGAGTAATTGATTTGGGGAAGAGATGTCTCCCAGGGACATCAACATAGAGATTAATATTGTTCAATTTAAGCAAATTAAAAATCTCAAATCTAAATTTTGTTGAGTGTTTGTATCTAGGGTCTACTTGCAAAGAGATCACAGTCACCTAAGCTCTGATGACACTACTTCCTATGTCTTGCTTATATTTTGCTGGCATAGTTTAAATGTTCTTAAGTACTTTTGGCACATAGAAATGAAGACTCCTTATTTGTAAATCCTGTTATTTGAGTGAAGAGAAGCTTACAGAGCTGCACAGAAAACCTTGTAAGCAAAGGCAACATAATTAGCATATCACTTAGTTACAAGAGCTCTTAATTTAGGAATTTGTTTAACAGATAAAAGATAAAAAATGCTATATGAAGTTATAAGGACACAGTTATGGAAACCAATCTATGGCAATTTTTGTAAATGCTATTTACTTTGTACATGTAACATCAGTTTTTAAATATCTGTGCTAGAAGTTTCATGCTAATGTAGCATATAGAATTACCATGTAGTATTCTGCACTTATCATCACAGAGGTAAGGGATGTCCCCACTTGGGGCATAGGGTCCAGTGCTAGGGGCAGAATAGCACACACAGGGACCCATATTTTGGAGAGGAGTTGATGTAAAGAGGATTTCAGAAACAGGTTTTTCTTTTCTTGGTTCTTTTGTCCTTGGCTACTATGCCCATAAAAATATAACATTTTTATATAGATTGCCTAGAGGCAATTCAGTTTCTTCTATAAACCACTGACACTGGTGTTTTATCTCACCTGCTTATAAATGGATGGTTTAGATAGCAGTCATAGCCTGTCTTGTAGAGCTGTTAAATTGGGAGTGGGGAAGGGGAGCTTATTGGTCAAATGCCATGTTGACACCTGAGCCAGAGGCCAGTTCCTTATGCTAAGCCAAGTGCTAGATGTACTCCTGCATTAATTTTAGACATGCTTTATCTCCCCTATCTCCAGCATTCCCCTTCCCAAATCACATAACCAAAATAGCATGCTAAGATAGTTTTACATGAATCAGAACAGAGAGGGGAAAAAACAATACTCAAGGAAAAGGAGAGCTGATCAGCACTGCAAAAGTATAACAGTCAGTGATTCTGAAAGGAGCAAGAAGGGCTTTCTGCTTAGAGATCAAAGAGGAGGCAATCAAACAGTGTCTTCTTGTCTTATTTTTTTAATGTTTAGTTATTTATTTTTAGTTTTCAACATTCATTTTCACAAAATTTTGAGTTCCAAATTTTCACTCCATCTCTCCCCTCCTCCCACCCCAAAACTCTGTGCATTCTGATTGCTCCTTCCCTCAATGTGCCCTCCCTTCTATCACACCCCTCCCTTCCCTTATCCTCATTTTCTCTCTTTTCTTGTAGGGCAAGATAGATTTCTATACCCCATTACCTGTATTTCTTATTTCCCAGTTGCATGCAAAAACAATTCTCAACATTCATTTCTAATACTTTGAATTCCAGCTTATCTCCCTTCCTCCCTCCCCACCCATCCCCATTGAGAAGGCAAGCAATTCAATGTAGGCTGTATGTGTGTAGTTTTGCAAAAGACTCCCATAATAGTCATTTTGTTTAAGACTATTTCCCTCCATCCTACCCTGTCCCCCATTTCTTCTATTCTTTCATTTGACCTTGTCCCTTCCCAAAAGTGTTTATTTCTAATTGCTCCCTCCTCCCATTTGTCCTCCCTTCCATCATCCCTCCAACCCTGCTTATCCCCTTCTCCCCTACTTTCCTGTAGTGTAAGATAGATTTTCATACCAAATTGAGTGTGTATGTTATTTCTTCCTTGAGCCAAATATGAAGAGAGTAACTTCACTTTTTCCTCTCACCCCCCCCCCCCCGTTTCTCCTCCATTGGAAAAGCTTTTTCTTGCCTCTTTTATGAGAGATAATTTGCCCCATTCTATTTCTCCCTTTCTCCTCCCAATATATTGCTCTCTTATTCCTTAATTGTATTTTTTTAGATATCATCCTTTCTTTTTCAACTCAACCTGTGCTTTCTGTCTATGTGTGTGTGTGTGTGTGTGTGTGTGTGTGTGTGTGTGTGTGTAATCCCTCCAACAACCCAAATACTGAGAAAAGTCTCAAGAGTAACAAATATTATCTTTCCATGTAGGAATGTAAACAGTTCAACTTCAGAAAGTCCTTTATTATTTCTGTTTCCTGTTTACCTTTTCATGCTTCTCTTGATTCTTGCATTTGAAAGTCAAATTTTCTATTCAGCTCTGGTCTTTTCATCAAGAATGCTTGAAAGTCCTCTATTTCATTGAATGATAATTTTTTTTCCCCTGAAGTATTATACTCAGTTTTGCTGGGTAGGTGATTCTTGGTTTTAATCCTAGTTCCTCTGACTTCTAGAATATCATATTCTAAGCCCTTTGATCCCTTAATGTAGAAGCTGCTAGGTCTTGTGCTATCCTGATTGCATTTCCACAATACTTGAATTGTTTCTTTCTAGCTGCTTGCAATCTTTTCTCCTTGACCTGGGAACTCTGAAATTTGGCTACAATATTCCTAGGAGTTTCTCTTTTTGAATCTCTTTCAGGAGGTGATCAGTGGATTCTTTCAATATTTATTTTGTCCTCTGGTTCTAGAATATTAGGGCAGTTTTTTTTGATACTTTCACGAAAAATAATGTCTAGGCTCTTTTTTTTTATCATGGCTTTCAAGTAGTCCCATAATTTTTAATTTGTCTCTCCTGGATCTATTTTCCAGGTCAGTTGTTTTTCCAATGAGATATTTCACATCATCTTCCATGTTTTCATTCTTCTGGTCTTGTTTTGTAATTTCTTGGGTTCTCATAAAGTCATTAGCTTCCATCTGCTTCATTCTCATTTTCAAAGAATTATTTTCTTCAGTGGGCTTTTGAGCCTCCTTTTCCATTTGGCTAATTCTGCTTTTTAAAGCTAGGGGAGGACCCTGCTCCCTTTTGAGGTGGTGTTTGTGGATTGAGAACAGTACTGCTGCAAGGAATTCTGCCCCCAAGGCTTGTTTTAGTACTGTTTGTGCAGCACAGCTGAGACTGGACTGGGCTGCACTCCAATCCATGCCCCATGCAATAGACCTTTCCTGTCAACCTTCCAGGCTACCTTGGGCTGGAAATCTCTTTCACTCTGTCGTTCTGTGGCTTCTGCTGCTCTAGAACTTGTTGAGAGTCATTTTTTACAGATATTTTATGGGTTTTGGGGGAAGAGCTAGAGTATGCACATCTTTCTACTCTATCATCTTGGCTCTGCCCCCATCTTCCTGTCTTATTAGAAGCCATGGGAAAGGTAGGCTATTTCTTGAGAGTACCATGCCAGTCAAACTACATTCAGTCCATAGCACAGGTGCCATACTTTCTACAGTCACATCTCCACAATTAATGACTTTCCCATTTTTTCTAGATGTGAGAACTAGGGAAAAAACAAGATGAGAGTACCAATACTGCCACATACATCTCTCTCCCACAAGATGGAGAAAGCACCGACCCCTCTGGAAGTCCACATCTCTCTCTCGTCTTCTGGAATCTTTTCCCCCAGAATCCTCAATAAAGCAATCCCAATCACTTATATACAAAGCCTCTGAGACATTTTCTCTAAAATATTTAGTACTATGAATTGTGGGGTTGCTATGCTCCACAAAGCAGAGCTAATTAGATATACATGGTACCAAATGACATTGAACTGGAACAACTTCATTAATGAAATTTGAAAGATGCTACAGGCTATTAAGCATGACAATTTGTCTTCAATAGACACATGATCTTATTGATGTGTGTCTACCCTCTAACTGTGTCAATTATAATCCATTCATGCCTTTTTAACTTGTATGATCTTTTGTCCATATTCTCCCAAAAAGTCTCTAAGGAATATCTATCTATTATATCTTTATCTGAGTCTTTTTTTGGAATTTATGGGAACAATTAAAAAATTCAAATTGTTCATCCATTATGCCTCATTCTTGAGCTAGGACTAGCCCACCCCCTTTTCAGGTCATATAATTCCTCAATGAGACAGCTATGCTACTTCTTGCTTGTATAAGTCAATACTGAAAATATGCTTCAGCCTGCTTTTACATACCATGCACATCTCCATTTCTCAGTAGAGCTTCTACAACTTTAATTCTCTGGAAATTATGATGTTTGGTAACTATAGAGAACCACCTGAAGAATATTTGTTATTGTAACTGTAATTGTTTTTGTTTGTTTCTTTGAGGTCAGGGAGTAGATTAGGATTCCTGAAAGCAATTTTCCAAAAGCAATTTAACCTTCTTTATGATTCAGTCTAGATTCAATTCATTGTCCATCTGCACTCTCTGTGGCAGATAACATGTTTTGGTATACTAACTCAATGGACTGACCATCCAATATATGTCAGAGTGTGGGCAATAGGCATTTATTATCCATTTGCATTTTTTATAGAAGAAAAAAACAACTTGAAGTTGTTTTCTTTTTAGTAATCATGAATTTCATTGAGGAAAGCTTACAGTGTGCTTGACGTAAACAACACAATGGCATCTACAGACAAGAGCATCTGGAGGACTTTGCCATTTATAGCTTCTATTTGGACCCTGTGAAAATGTGATTACTCACCAAGAACAAATTCACAACTCCTAACTTTAGCTGGACCCTTAATGCTTCTCAACAATCCTATTCTATCTCTTCTTGATGACTTTTCCAAACATTTTCTTAACTCAATACCAACTTTATCTTCATTCCCACAAACTTACAACTGAAAGCTTAGAATCCTGAGAAGACTGAGGCCATCTATGTGACAATTTTGAACAGCATTTTTTTCTTCTGTCTCATAAACAAATTCCCTGCCTCCCTAATTCTATTTTTGAAACTTTTTCAGCAGTATTAGCCTTTCTTTCTTATTCCCTCTGGTCACAATAGAAGAGACAGTCTTATTTTCACTAAGATTAATTCCTTTATCTATTCCCCAGATCCTATTCCCTGCCATTTCCTCCAGCATCTCTTTCTAATATTTTAGGTCTTTGTTTCTCTCTCTGTCTCTATCTTTCTGTCTCTATCTTTCTGTTTCTGTCTCTGTTTGTCTGTCTCTCTCTCTCATTTTCTCTCACTTGTTCATTCAGGTCTCACCAGTTCTAAGAAGTATTTCTTTGACCCTTCTAACCCAACCAGCTAGTATACTGCTCCGTATTTCTTTCCCTTCATAATTAAACATCTTGAAAAAAGTTGAAGCTTCTACATCTTCATTGTCCACTTTCTCCATTTCAACCCCTTGAAATTTAATTTCTGTCCCCACTACTATACAGAAACTATTCTCTCAAAGGTCAGCAAGTGGCCCCCTAATTGCCAAATCCAGAGAGGTTCTTCACTCTTATTCTGTTTGGTTTCTCTGCAGCTATTAGCACCCACTCCTACTGGATACTCTCTCCTCTCTTGACTTCATGGTTCCACTTCTACTCTAATCACTCCTTATTAATTGGGCAATACTGGTTCCTCATCCTCTTCCTGACCCTTTCATATAATTTCTTCTCCAGGAGTATATCCTTGTCTTTACTGTCTTCACTCTTTCTATTGTCAACCTTGTACACAATGGGGAAGCATATAGCACAAAGGATTCAGTTGAGTTAAAAATATTATAAAATAATATTTTGATTGCATCCTAGTCTGATGTCCTTAATCTCACTTAAATGAAATCCTTAACCTGTTTTCTTCAAATAGAAGACTTAGACAAACTCAAGTAGGGATTCTGATTCCCCAAGATTAAAGAGAAAAATTTATCTTGTTTTCAGGGACCAAACTAAAAATGGGAACTCTTTATTTTAATCATATTAAGAGAGGTATCTCTTTGTTCAACTTTGACCACATCAAAAAAAGAACCCTTAGAGAAAATGGTTATACAGGGAACAACTGGTTTTCAAACTGATATGTTTCAAAAGTTCACCAACATTGACATCACTACTGTTTTGTTTTAGAAAATCAAAATTCCTAAGCCTAAACTTTGCTCTTTGTTTCATCTTGAAATAGAATTTTGTCTTTTGTTTCACAATTACCGTAAATTTTAAGCAGACATTGCTTGGATCAGAGATAATTCCAATCAGCAGGGAAAAACTGCAGAATCTTTTTTCCCAGGTAAGAGTGCTTATATCTTAATGAATTGTCTCTGACAGATATTAGCTAAAACACAGAATACAGTGTTTTTCTTGCACAGCTTTTACCACAAGATTTATTCTGATGTCTTTCAAAACTGTGTCTTTTATTCCGGATCTTTCTCAAGGGCACCTCCAACTACCTACAGGACATTTCCACCAAAATATCTTACTGGGACCTCAAAGTTAAATGTCCAAAATCAAGCTCATTATTTCTCTCCTTAAAATTACTCTTCCTTCACTATTTTTGTTTGGTGATGACACCATTTGGTTTCCCATGCTTATTGCTTGGAGTTATCTTTCACTTTTCCCTCTCCTTCACCTCTTAGGAGTCATTAGGTCTTACCAATTTGATCTCAGAAATGCCCCTGAAACCTATTTTGTCCTCTCCATTCCTGCTGAGGCTTCCTATTTAGCCTTAATATTACCCACCTAGACTGTTACAATAGTCTTCTTGCAAAATTTCACGCTTCTACTTTCACTTCCAACTTAATTGTCATTCATGCCATTTACAGAATGGTGGTTCTTACACATCTAATAATTCTGGTCATATCAGTCTTTTGCTCAAAAAATGCTCAGTTCCTTCATACTCTAAATTCTTCTGCCTGTCACTCAAAGCCCTCCCCAACCTTTCCATTTTTATCATGTATTATTCTTCCACATATATACTAGGCTCCAGCCAAGATAAACAATTCTCTGTCTTCCCAATATCCACTGCATTCTTTTACCACTTTTCCTTCATTCCAGATACCCTCCCTCTCTTGACATGTTGAATTCTTACCTGTCTATTAAAGCCAAGCTCAAATACTATCACCTCCAAGAAGCCTTCTCTGATTACCCTAGTTGGCAAAAATTTTTCCCTTCAGACCTCATAGAGCACTTTGTTTTGTACCTATCTAATGTATTTATAATGTAATTTTACATATTGATTATAGATTTAGAGCTCTATGGAATCTTGGGAGATCACACTGGATGAAATTTTATTGTATAGATAAGAAAATTGATGCCTAAAGAATTTAAGTGACTTGCCCAAAGTCACACAAGATAGTAAGTGGCAGAGCTGAGATTTGAGGCCCAGCTCCTCTAATTGCAAGGGTAGTGTTCTTTCCACTGTGCCATCCTGTTTTCCCTATCAAAGCATCAGTTTTTGTGTCTTATTCCCACTTGTAAGTTTCTTGATTAGAAGGAAGTGACTCATGTAAACATATGTCTTCCCCAGTTGCTAGCACAATGCTTTTGTGTAGAATAGGCATTTGATAAGTTCTTGTTATGTTGTACTATCTACAACTACAAATTATAATAACAATAAACTCCTTTTGATCCAGCAACAGACTCATTATTAAGAACAGGGCCCCTATTGATTAAATATATAAAATCTATTGTTGCAGGGGAACTCTCCAAGTTCTATGACAAATATGAAAGCTATTACAATGTTATTGTTAACAAAATATGCAAGAACTATCCTCTGAAATACTCACATCCTGGCATGAGTCAGTTACAAAGCTTTGAAGAAAATTACAAACAGGAAATCTCAAAGGGCATCAGCAGGTTATATAAGGCATGGCTCTACCTACTCTATATTGATCCTTTTAGCAAAGAAAGCTAGAATTCCTCTGGAGGAAGTATGACCGCAGAGAATCATGGAAATGAAGCCAGGCTTCCAAGGTCATATATTCTATGTGAAATGAGAGGCAAAACTAAGTGGAAACTTAAGAGTATGCAAAAGTCTTAGTGCAGTTTTAACCCATAATAGCTTAAAACTGCACTAAGACTTTTTGTTACACACTTTCTATCGTATTTTAAATGCATAGAGACATCTAGTGACTCTATTACCAATAATACCATTTCCTCAGATACCAAACTAAAACTAAGTCCCTGAACAGCAAATATTAATGTTGCTAATATAGTTGAAAATGTGGCTGTCTTGTCTAAAGCACACAGATTCCTCACATAAGCATCACTAACTATAGCAGAATCCAGTGCAAGATGCATTGAGCTTGGGAGTTATGGACTTAGGACCGATGATTCCCAAGAGAGCTCACCACAACATGTATTAAGAATTTTTCAGTTATCTAATCCATCCAAGATCTCTTATAGCATAATGTAATATAATTTTTTTTTAAAGTAACACTCACAGAATCTCAGAATTAGAAAAAATCTCAAAGGTTAGCTAGTCCAATCCATATCCCCGCCTACAATATACTTAACAAGTATATCTTCTACCTTTGCTTGAATATTTCTAAGGAGGGGGAACCCAGTGTCTTCCAAGGTAGTCCACTGTATGTTTGGATAGGTTTGTTTATTAAGAATTTTGCCTAACATCAAGCCTACATGCGCCGTTCTATAACTTCCACCCACTGCTTCAAGTTCCAGAGATCTTACCTACATGTTTCTTAAACTGGAATCTCTTCTGATCTGTGGACAATGAGTGTTTAGCCCTTTGCTCTATATGCCACTTCCATCTATTTCATCCTATTCACTGAGAAGCATTTGCTTTCAGAGTATTTATTAAAAACCAACATATATACGTACAATAATTCTATTTTACAGGACATTTTAAATCAACAGGACATTTTGTAAAAATGTATTTCTGAAAAAAAAATGATAAAATGGAAATTGGCAATTTACCCTTTTGACTTTTTTGAAAAATAATTATATGCTATGTGAAATTGGTGGGAGATGACATGTTAATGTTCCCCTTCTTCTGCTTTATTAATGAATAAATTAAAGGAAGACAAGTCACACAAAATTCTATCAAAACTTCATAATATAATTCAGTTTCATTTTATCTATCAACTATTTATTGTGAAGAACAGCAATCCCAAATAGGACAGCAATGTATGTTTTAGAACAGATTCTATGTTTAGAACAGAGAATATATGGAGGTCACTAGGACTGGTTCCTGTAGACTTCCCAAAGAAGAAGATGGACGATGAAAGGCATCAGAGCCTGAATGTGTAGGAACATATTCCATCTTTAGAAGGAACATGTTGGGTAAGACATTGCTATTCCCTGGCTTGTCTACTTCCCAGTGCACATCATTCAGTGCACCTGTGAGACCAACTGATTGCCTGATGAGCTGGCAAAGGAAGTGTGAAAAGGCTATGGTACAGGATTAACTTAGTTTGATGAGACCACATCCCTCAGAGATTGCCTCCCTCTTCTTCCATGGCTCTGAGGCCACCACACCACGAAGGAAGCCTTGTGTCAACTGCTCCTCTCTGGTGTCTAAATAAGGACAGTTTTTGCAGTCAAACTCATGGTATTTCCAATGGCCTGGTCTAGCCTCAGTCTTTTCTTTCTTTCCCTCTTGAGCTTTCTATCTATGCTTTCTTCAATATTGGACATTCCAGGGCTAGATGAAATAACATAGTGTGCTTGGCTACTTGAGGGTGATGGAGTTTTTGAAAGGGTGAATCTGGAATGCAATGTTGTAAACTCATTCACTGCCCACCAGGGAATTATCTGAATAATGATTTCTTCCTATCCTTACCTCCAATCTGTCAACCTCAGTGAAGTTCGTTTTCAAAGACCAGGATGAGAAGCAAGGAGAAATAAAAGCAAATAAAAAAAGATTTTAGCTAGAAACTTCTTTCCCCAAGATCAAAGGATTTTTTTTTGTGATGTTAGACTCCACTGGCAGTCTGATAAAGCCTATGGGCCCTCTCAGAATTTTTATAAATTAATAAAGTAAAATACATAGGAGTACAAAAGACACTGCTTATGTTGAAATTATATATATATATGTATATATATACACATATATGCATATACATACATAATAAATACACATATATACATATATTGTATATACATATACATGCATACACACACACACACACACATATATAGTCCTCAAGTTAAGAATCTCTACCCTAGACTTTAAAGTATTAGGTGACCATTTTATAAAAGTATCATCATATTGCAGATGGTAATAACTTTATTCTAAAAAGTTAAATACAATGTACTTCACTAGAGTCTGCAGTTCCTGAATTTTACCCCTATTATTCAAATGAGAAGACCGCTACAAAGCCTTGGAGGCACTTGTCCGGGGTCTTGGGGTATGTGACAAAGCTCGGAGGGTGATCTCAATCTCCTCCATCATGGGCTTGAGCTCTCATCAGTTAGAATCTCACACAACTCATTCATACCTCTATATCTCCACAGGTGTAACACCATCGTCTCTGCTATGTGTTTCAATATTTCTTTTTGAAGGAAGAAGTACTTTTGTTAGGAAAGGAAATGTTTTCAAGTCAGTAAGTATAGAATTTTTCAGTGAGACTTGCTTAAGACAGCAACTGTGAAGATTTGCATGTGATACATTTCACACTTTCTCAACAACAGAAGCATAAATTCAGACATAAACCTAAGGTGATAAGTACTTGTCCCATCCCATTGTCAGATGCTCCTACCAGGAATGTTTCTGCATTCCCCTGGGGAATTGGGGGTGAGGGGAACGGATGCAGTCCCATATCTATTAAAGTTAATAAAAGAAATTGCCTTTTTTTAGTAGAATACTTCCCTTTCAGTCTAGTCTTGCAAAACAAAATTTGATGTAATGAATGAATTCACCCAAAGCTCAAGCAGTTGTATGAATATGGTGGGTTGTTGCTTTTTTTTAAACATGGTTTTAAAGAAAGAGTTGATTTTGAAAGTCAAAAAGAGGAAAAACAAAATGAAATCCAGAAACAAATAACTCAGGCTTAAAGTTAGGCTTAAAAGAAAATTGTCCTTAATAGCAACATGTCTAGAAATAAGAAGAGATATACAAAGAGTTTCAAGTGACAGACACTGTAATTTATCTAATAAAATGAAAGCTCAGAAATATACTGTAGCTGAAAAGAAAGATCTGCTCTGCTGACAATCAAGTAAAATAGAAATTAGAGAAATGAGAAGTCAAAGAGGGAGAGTTTTCCACTGTTGTTCCCTACAAACAACTTTTATAGTGGTCAAAACTTAATTCAATATTTCACTGGTATTGAGAATTCCCAGTTTGTAAACTCCTTCCATAAATGCAGATTGGTCTGCAACTTATAATTTAAAAGAGTTGTTTGGAGGGCACTGAGAGGTCAAGTAAGTGGTCCCTGATCATAACCCAGTACATATCAGAGGTGAAACTTATTCCCAGGGCTTCATGACTGCAATTCACTAGGTTAAGAATATTACCAATCTAAGGGATGATGAAATAAATAACAAATGAGGTTTGTTCCTGCTCGGGAGACCAGTATTTTCTAAACTTGATCAGAAAATATTCTTGGATCCTGACAGCCATATTTTGTCACAAGTGTCATTTATGGACACTTGCAAATAAAAGATACAATTCAAATTTATGTCCAACTCTTCCCTTACTAAGGAAATTTTTCCTTGCCAAGCGCAACGCATCCACACCTGTTCAACTTGAGACCCTTGTCCATGGTCTCCCATAATTTCACCCCAGGAGGGGTCCAACCAAAATGCTGGAGGTCTTCCTTGATTTCTCCTAACATTGCAAAGGCACTCTGGCTGACCACCTATCATCCTTGACCATCTCTCTCATCATATGATCAGCCCACTTCCCATTCCTATCATGCATTCCCCTGATCCATCTATTACTCCTATCTCCTTTAAAGTCCTTCCTTGATCATATGCTATGGCCCATTTATACCCATTATGCTCCACTCCATTGCCCTCTGTGTGATATTTATTTTTAGTTCTTCAGAAATTGCTATGATTCATGCCTCATAAACACATGACAATACTGGTATAAGGGTGACATTAAAAAGATTGGTCTTTGTTTCTAAAAGAAACTAGGAGTCATTATAGAGGAAAGGTTCCCCTAGGACTGAATCTAGTTCATCTAAGCCAGAGCTGAAAACCCTTGAAGGATCAGGTAAACCCTGGGTCTTGGGAGACATCCTGAGAGCCCATCCTGGGGGTAAGGTGAGTAATCCCAATCAAACAAAAACATGTTTAGAGTTTACCTGAGTTTGACTTCTTATTTAGTTAGATTCTTTATCCCATCTTCAGGTGAATTTGGAGCTTCATTTGGAATACTGCATGGTTTTATGGGGTTCCCTGGAGAGAACTTATCTAGACTATCATCTAGATTGTTGTACGTATTGATAGAAATCGATTGAAGGGGAGAGAAGGGAGGGAATAAGCATTTATGAAGCACCTACTATGGGCCAGGCACTGTGCTAAGTAAATATTTGTAAATATTGTAAATATTTTGTAAAATTGTAAATTTTTTTTTCATTCGATCCTCACAGCAACCCTGAGAGGTAGGTGCTATTATTACCTACATTTTACAGTTGAGAAAACTGAGGCAGAGAGAGGGTAATTTGCCCAGGGTAATATAGCTGATAGGTGTCTGAGGATGGATTTGAACTCAGATGTTCCTGAGTTCAGATCCAGTACTTAATCCACTGTTCCACTTAGCTAGAGAAATGTGTGAGTTGACTTATGACAATCAGGAAAATTTTCACTCAGGATTGTTTAGTATCCAAGCTTCCAGTCAGCACCACCATTTGTAGGGAGAGTCCCAGAAGCTTTGAGAGCTAAAACGAGACTAGACCTTTCATCTGAAAAGAGAAGCTTTTCTTTTTTTTTCTTTTGCTAGCGTTGTTTGTTTAGTTTACATTTTGTTCTTTCATAATTGTATAGAGGTGGGGACAGGTTCTCACAAGAAATAGGCAAGCAATAATTTATAAAATCTTTTCAAAATGTTTGCTTGTTGAATTTGTGTAACTTGGTATTTGGGGGTGAGTGTAATCTCCAGGCTTACCAGCTACAGGCCTTCACAAAAGTATTTCACATTTTGGATTGTCTAAGAACTGTACTGAGTGGATAGAGAGCATCCAGGAGGCAATTAAGAACTGAGCCACATGAACTTTGTTGAATTTTTTGCAAGGCACTGGGGAGAGGCATTAGGTTGGATGAGACTTGAGCTCCATAGAACTTCTCATTGACAGGTTTGACAACTATGCCCTAGATAGCTGAGGACAGCAAACAGTTAACTGAGACAAGAACATAACAGGGGAATCTCTTCTGATCTGCTGAACTGGGGTACTTCCCATTGAACTGAGCATGCAAGTGGACCAATTTCATTGGGACACACATTCTCCTCTCTTGCCAAAAAACATTCATGACCAGCAACAGCTCGTGATTGGTCCCATGATTGAGGGGCTATGTTAAAGATGATTGGCAATTGAGTTAGCAAGAGCTCAGGTTATCAGAACTATAAATTTCAGGGAAAAGATTATGGAGTGAGATCTGACGTCTGTCACCACCTATTCATGCTTATTCATCCTGTGCCACTTAATTTGTCTGATCCAAAATGAAAACAGGGGTACACAGTGCTCTTATTCACCCATCACTGCCCAGAGTGCAGAGCCTGCCCTTTGAGAGGTAGCTGCCAGTCACAAGGTGATCTGAGGGACAGAGGATGGAGATGTCAGCAAGGGAACAGAATTTTCCAAATGTTACCTGGGAAATTGTTGCTTTAGGTGACCAGGTGACAGTTAACAGAGAAGTATAATTTCCCAGAGAGGCAAGTACTTGGTGTAGAAAGGGAGGGGCAGGATGGTACATTTGGTAGCTAGAAGAGTTGAGATGGAGGTGGGGGTGGGAGAGAAATCATTGGTAAATAAGGATGTGTGAAATTTTAGTATATTGAAAATAAGCCTCAAAATTGTCTGTCAGAAGGAAGATGGGATATGACCCATGTTTTCATACTCTAATTGACTTATTATACACAATCTTGGGGTCAGCCCATCTGACAACTTCCTTCAGAGTCTCCTATCAATAATAACAGTACCTCATGTTACCTTTGTAAGGTTTGTAAAGTGCTTTACAAATATTATCTCATTTGATCCTCACAATAACCCTGTGAGTAGATGCTAATATTATGCCCATTTTACAGATAAGGAAACTGAGACTGACAGAGAGTAAGTCATTTTCTTAGAGTCACACAACTAGAACTTGTCTGAGACAAGATTCAATCTAAAGTTGTTTTGATTTCAAATCCAACACTCTATCTATTACATCATCTAGTTGTCATTTACCTGCCCCAGCTCTCAATGAGCAATGAGAAAGGGAAAGTTTGGGTGAGGCCAATCAATGATCAATGTTCATCAAATATAACAAGTGCTGACATGGAAGGAGATTGGTGATGTCCTCCAAAAAAAAGAAGAGAAGAGAGAAGCTGTGGGCCAACAGAGATATCCAGAGAATCCTTGAATTTTCCACTTCTGTTCCCCTTGAAATGACTTCATACCATGAAGCTGGGCACATAGAGAGAATGACATAGAATCACACATACTATAGGCCATGCTAGTCACATGGAACAGATAAAGAATACACTCGAGCTGACATATTTGAGAATGGCTGCCTCTACCACCATCATCAAACCCTTTACATGTTGCACCAAGGACCACATGAGAACTGGAACAGATTCCAAGGGGCCAAGTTTAGAAGCTGATATAAACGGATGAACTCCACATTTCCACTAAGACATATCCCTTTGCTTTCCTTCCCTTCCCTTCCCTTTCCCATCCTTTCCCAAAACCTTAAACCTACTGCACTCTGAAACGGGGGCTCCAATGCGCCCCTGCCTAAGAGCTCCTCTGGACCTTCCTAGCTTTAAAGTGATTATCAGTAGTAACTGTTACTGTTTCCCACCCAGCCTGATGTCTTTCTTTTACTTGGTCTCATTAAAGGGGCCATGCCCTGGCTACTTCTTAAACAGTCCTATTCAATGAATGGGTGCTGCCTCGCCCTAAGTGAGTACATTCAAAGACCTTGGCCTAAAGACCCCAAGGTCTCCCAGTGCATCCTGGGTCATCTCCAGTCATCCTGATGAATATTTGGTCACTGGATTCAGATGGCTCTGGAGGAGAAGTGAGGCTGGTGACCTGCACAGCCCTCCCTCACTCAAAACAAAGTCAAGCGCAGTCATGTCATCATTTCTCTGATGTCATGGTCTTCTTTGGCAACGAAGGATGAACACAAGCCAACCAGAACCACTTCAAGATCATCCACAGATTCTCCAAATTTGGGAGCAAGACCCTTTTATTCACACTTTCATGCCTTTCTGGAAGCAGGCTCTCCGCATCTCCCACATGAGAATTGTATCCCTGTAACCTTCTACACAAGCTCACCAGCTTCATAATACACTCTTTTCACCTGTTAAAAACTTTTGCTATCTTTGGCAAGTTCATAAATTGAGGCTCACTGCATAGCCAGAACAAATTACAAAATGTCTATGGCTACTCCAAAACAGGGACCAGTCTTTCTATTATGTGTCATCAGCCTTTCTAGAAGCAGATTCCACAACCTCTTCCACATGGGGATAAGCTGAGCACTCTGCACATGCTCACAAGTCTCTTATTATACTATTAAGCACATTATGCCTACTTGCTATACACATAAAGCAATATAAAAAAATTGAAATTTTCTTTTCCTAAAAACTGATTCCTCCTTTTGACTTTTCTGTCAATGGCACCAACATTTTGCCCATTGTCTCAAAAGTATACTTTTTTTCATTCTTTCTGTTACCTTACCTCCTACATCTAATCTTTTACCAAGCCCTATCAGTTCTGTTTTCATAGTCCCTCTGGAGTCAGTCCTGTATTTTTCTTCATTTTCATTGGCACCCTAATGCAGACTGCCCTTATTGCCCACCTCAGTTTCCCCCCCAGCTAATCCATATCTTTCCACCCTGACAGCTCATTACTGCCTTCCACAGATGTGGTGTTCTAGCCAAACTGTACTATTAGCCATTATTCTTTTAGTGCTTTTTCACCTTATACTATTCCATAGATGAAGAACACCCTCTTCTATCCTCCTCACCACCCATCTCCACTTTATCCAGTGAAATCTCTACCTCTGAAATGACACAGTTCCTTGCAGGCCCAACTAACTGCTACCCTCTCTCTAATGACTTCATTCATTCATCCAGTAAAAAATGACCCTTCCTTTCTCCAACTTCACATATTTTTTTAATATTGTTGTTATATTCTATTTATATGAATGTAATTGCACTGTACTACATTTGTATGCATAAAGTGCATTTCCTCCACTAAAATAGAAGCTCCATATGGGCAAAAACCATGTCTTAACTGCCTTTCTACCTCCCCAGTGCCTAGAATTATGCTGTGTAGATATTGGGCAAAAAGTGCTTGGTTCCTTAAATGACCCAATGGATGTATGATGAGGCAAACTTAATATATGAGACCTTCAAACAAACAGTAATGGAAGAATCTCAATATTTTACTTATTTTCAATATTTTTATTTATTCAATATTTTATCTATTCTCACTTTTTAAACATCTCAATTGTTTATGACCCCAATAAGTTTCAGGTGAAGGGCCAAAATATATTACATCATTCCAAATACTATTTATTGTAATAAAGGTCACCTTGCAGGTGTGTACATAAAAATTTCAATGCTAGGCACACTTTTCAAAACCAAAATAAACAAATTAGAAGGTTATATTATAATGGAATATGCTGACAGCCAATTAACTTTTGTACTTGGTTGGGTATTCAAATATTATGTACTCAGTTAAGCACTTTGGTGCCTCCAGAGGCTATCAATCAGGAGTACCTACTTCCATATTGAAATGCAATGGAAATTATCGTGCATTTAACCACAGATATTGACTTTGTTTGACCTGCAACTTT
This sequence comes from Notamacropus eugenii, assembly GCF_028372415.1. Lineage (NCBI taxonomy): Eukaryota > Metazoa > Chordata > Mammalia > Diprotodontia > Macropodidae > Notamacropus > Notamacropus eugenii. Next base: position 360,404,572 of record NC_092874.1, read on the forward strand.
CAAATAAAATTGCTACCATTTTCTAGATTTTTTTCAGGCTACTAAGTCATTATTTATTCCTGGATAATTGGTGCATTCTAAGAAGACATTTCTACAAATGTGCTTTAATGTCAGTTAATTTATTCCTATCTCCAGAGACAAAAAAAAGGTCAAGAGGACCTAGAGACAGTGTGTCCCTTGCTCACTAGTTCTGCAAACACTAATTTCTAGCATTTCAGACAATGAGTTGAGGCAGGAAAGTTATTAAGTTTAAATGCATCCCACCCCACCCCTATTTTGCTCCCCTCCCTCCACCCAAACACAGACATCATCTAGTCTTTCGGATAAAGGAAAAGTGTTTGCAATTTCATTTCCCACTTTTGTAGTAGCATTAGTAGTTTAATGTGTCATCAACCTTTAGTAGAATTCATTAGGGTTTAACATCAATCAACCAACAGTCACATGCAAACAAAAAAAGGTAGCAAGTATAAATATTGTTGCAAGTGCAAAAATAGAAAACAGCACTAGGCCAGCCATGCGAGGAAGCTCAGCACCAGTGCAAGGTAGGCTGATAGCATGGGTAACCCAGAACAAGTCATGGACATAGTTTGGTTCCAGGCCAACAATAGAGGGTCTTCCTGACCTAGAGAAGTCAGATTTAGGACTCAAGCTCCTGTTTGGAGCAACCTCCTGTTAGGCCAACACCCCAAAGTCTCTCAAAGGCAATCATGGACCCAATTCAGGGTCCAGGGAAGGGATAGACTGCAATTACCCCAAGAATGGATTGGAGACTTAGTCTCAGTTCAGAGCAGGGGTAGGAGAGAACCCGTTTGAATTTTAGAACGTGCTGAGCCACTAACTGAAAAGCCTGGGGTCAACTGCTGTTTACTGGAGTACTCAGGGGTTAAGTCTGCTGCTGTGTTGTCTTTGACACAAAATGGAGTCTGATGCCTGCAAAATCCAGGAGAAATAGGCCATGCTCTTATTCTGACCATACAATGCACTGAAAGTCTGCAAATCACCCCTGTCTCTGGGTCAAGCCACTCCTTTGATCCTTGAAGAACCAAGCATTCGACACTCAAAGGGCATAGTGGCAGGAACACAGATAAGCTAGGCCAGGATCATACAATGTCACAGTAGACTAGTTAATTATTGAATGATTAACTTCAATGATACAGAAAAGAGTATATATATTTCTCAGCTGTGCATGACACCTTTACAAAAAGTATGCAGAACCTGGCTCTTAAACAAAATCCCAATCCAGGACGTAAGACTGGAAGAATGAGTAAACAAGAAAAACAAAAGACAAGGAGCTATTATGATGCCATAAGATCTACTGAATCCTAGATCTATTAGAATTATGAAAAGAAATCCAGCAAGAATTTTAAAGAAAGACTAAAAAGAAACATAAGCAAAATGAAATTGATAGAATAAAAAATTGGAAAAGAAATGAGGGTATTGGAGGAAAGACTTGAAAATAGCATTAACAGTTAATCACAAATGGTACAAAACTTTACCCGAGTAACAGATTGCCAGAAAATTAGAATGGACCAAACAGAAGTTTATCCTTGAAACAACAAGAAACATTAAAACAATCAAAATGATGAAGAAAAAATGTTAATGTCAGAGATCTCATTTTTTTTAATTGACCTGGAAAACAAAAAAAGAGATAATTTATGAATGATTAGGCTACTTGAAAGCTATTACAAAAAGAAAGGTAGAGAGAGAGGGAGAGGAAGAGAAAGAGGTCTGGATATCTAGATATCATATTTCAAGAAATCACGAATGAAAGCTACCTAGGTATATTAGAACAAGAGGATAAGTTGAAAATAAAAAGAATCCACCAATCACCTCCTAAAAGAAATCCAAAAGGAAAAAAAAACTCCAAAGAATGTCATAGTCAAAATCCAGAGCCTTGAGGTAAAAGAAAAAAATTTGCAAGCAGTTATATTAAAAGAATTTAAGTACTAAGTAATCACAGGATCACAAAAGATTTAGAAACTACCAGCATGAAGGAATGGAGAACAGGGAATATTATATTCTAAAAGGTAAAAGATAAAGACTTATAACTAATAATAATTTGTCCAACAAAAGTATATATAATTCTATAGAGAAAAAAAAATGAACCTTTATGAAATAGAGGACTCCCAAGCATTTTTAATGAAAAGATCAGAGCTGAATAGAAACTTTGAAATACAAATAAAAGAGTGATGAGATATATTAAAAGGCAAATACAAGTGATCAGTCAGAAGGTACTTTATAAGATGAACTGTTTGTATTCTATTGGGGAGGGAATGGGAATGACACAAGTGTCCCTCACAGCCTTAGTAGCATCCACAGTCACAGAAAAAGTCAAAAAAGACAAAAGTCCTGAGAGTTATTTTGCTATAATTTGCCAAGGGAGAAAAAAGAAAGGAGAGAGAGAAGCTAAATACCTAAATATAATTATATACAAGAAAAGAATGAGGAGGAATCTCCCAAGGGTAGGGGATTTATTTTTTCACATAATTCAGGGGTAAAGTAGAATTTATATAAATGGGAAAGAGATAGGGGAGCAAACAGCATTGGAACCTAATTTTCATTTTAATTGGTCAAAAGAAGGATGAACACAAACTCGCACAAACACACATATATACATACAAGTGTACTACAGAAATATGTTTAATTCACAAAGCAATGGGACGGGAAACAGGAAAAGGAAAAAAGGGAAAATAAGAGCAGGAGAAGATTTAGGGAGGGATTAATCATAAGCAAACACACACACACACACACACACACACACACACACACACACCTAAACTCAGAAAAGTTATTGTAAAAAGAGATTTAAAAGCAAGAAAGGGCAAGAACCTGTGACTGTGGTTCGGATAAATGGAAGAGATGAGTGACAAGGGAGTGGAAGCCAATTGAACAAACATAGAACATTAATGCAGAGCATATTCCTGTTCCAAGACCTCTTCTTCTTTATAAAAAGGGGGTAAATATATAAGAAAACAAGATGGAGATTAATACACAATTAACTATTACAACTGAACGGACTAAACTAAATTTTAAAAAAAATGAAAAGAGAAGAGAATAGCTGAGTGGGTTAGAAAGCCTAATTCATCTAGCCATACTATATCTCAAATTGTATTATAAAGCAGCAATCATCAAAACTACTTGGTACTGGCTAAGAAATAGAGGGGCAGAGAAGCGGAATAGCCTAGGTACTCAAGACACAGTAGTCAATGAATGTAGCAGACTATAGTTTAATAAAAACCCAAGGACCCCAGATTCTGGGATAAGAACTCACTGTCTGACAAAAACTACTGGGAAAACTAGATAATAGTGTGGAGGAAACTGGACATAGACCCATGCCTGACACAATACAGAAGAATAAAGTCCAAATTGGTGCATGATCTAGGTTTAAAGGCTGACACTACAAACAAATTAGGGGACCAAGGGATAGTGTATTTTGTCAGATTTATGGAGAATGGAGAAATTTATGACCAAAGAAGAGATAGAGAACATTATGAAGTGCAAAATGGATAATTTTGATTACATTAAATTGAAAAGTTTTTGCACAAATAAACTCAATGCAAACTAAGATTAGCAGGGAAGCAGAAAACTAGGAAAGAATTTTTGCAACTAGTATGTGTGATAAAGACCTCATTTCTAAAATATATAGAGAACTGAGTCAAATTTGCAAGAATACAAGTCATTTCTCAATTGATAAATGGTCAAAGGAAATGAACAGGCAGTTTTCAGAGGGAGAAATCTATAATCATATGGAAAGCTATCTATAGTCATATGGAAAAATGCTCTAAATCACTATTGATTAGAGAGATGCAAATCAAAACAACTCTGAAGTATCACATCACACGTATCAGTTTGGCTAACTTGATAAAATAAGATGATAAATGTTGGAGAAGATGTGGGAGAGTTGGAGCACTAATTCATTGTTGGTGGAGCTGTGAGCTGATCTAACCATTCAGAAGAGCAATTTGGAACTATGCCCAAAGGGCTATAAAAATGTGCATACCCTTTGATCCAGCAATAGCGCTTCTAGGGCTGTATCCCAAAGAGATCATAAAAATGGGCAAAGGATCCACATGTACAAAAATATTTATAGCAGCTCTCTTTGTGGTGACCAGGAACTGGAAATTGAGGGGATGCCCATCAATTGGGGAATGGCTGAACAAGTTGTGGTCTATGAATGTAATGGAAAGAAATGACAAACAGTTGGACTTCAGAAAAACCTAGAAAGACTTGTATGAACTGATGCTGAGTGAAATAAGCAGAACCAGGAGAACATTATACACAATAACAGGCACACTGTGCAAGGATTGTTTCTGATAGACTAAGTCCTACACAGCAGTGCAAGAACCTAAAACATTCCCAAAGGACTCGAGGCAAAATGCCATCCAGATCCAGAGAAAGAACTATGGAATTGGAATGTAGAATGAAGCAGACTATTTTCTCTTGTGTTACGTTTCAGTTTGGTATGTTTTCTCTCATAATTTCTCTCACTCATTTTAATTCTTCTATGCAACATGACTAATGTGAAAATGTTTTTAATAAGAATGTATGTGTAGAACTCCCCCCCAAAAAAATTCAATCCTAAAAAAAAAAGGAAGAAACAGGCCCACAAACCACAATATTTTTTAGAAAACAGAAAGTATCCATTAGGCTAAAATATAATTATCTCCAGTAAATAAACACTACAAGCTTTGTATTATGTACTAGAATTTGAATAAATTCAAAACACATTTATGAATGACTCTTCTGTGCAAGGCAGTGGAGAAATAAAGACAAAAATGAGGGGAA